>NC_081414.1:314904996-315616663 GCF_030272615.1 Cryptomeria japonica | reverse complement strand
AAAACCTAAATCATATTAAAAAATTTGAATAAATTTGAAAACATGAAAAGTAAAATGTACCTCTATATTATCACTAATGTAATCTCACAAATATGATCTCTAAAATGGATAAAGTTTTGTGGGTCGGATATTCATTTTGGTAGATTTTCTCCTCGATCACAAGTCATTTTGATAAAATGAATATTTATTTACTTTTTCACATAAAAATATAGATAACTATTTTATAAAAATGGATATCTATTTATATTTAATTGTTACCAAACCAAAAATCACTTTTTGTCTTACCCAAAAGAAAATTCAAATATCCATTTTCAGATTTTGGTTAAGTAAAAATATGTTTTTACACTATTGCTATTGTTTTTCCCATCATAATAGCAATCAGCTCAAAATATATTATTTTCTCCATACCTCTAGATAAAGCCCATTAATTGAAAGCTCGACTATCTTTTTGTTTCAAAATGTTGGAATTTATTTAAAAGATATATGTTATTAGCTCTAAAAGAAGAAAGAAACCACAAGAATATTCTATTTTTTTCTTTAATCCCCCAAAAAAATCTCCTTCTTTAAATTAGATTTCAAGCCAATATCTCTCACATTATAGTATAAAACTTTTTTTTTAAAGCTATTCTTCTAGGTTTACATTTGTTTATAAACAAGTGTGCTTTTGTTTTGGATTGTGAATATTTTGATCATCTCCATTTGAGAACAAAAAATTCCTTCAAAGGTAGTAAAGTTAGATATGATGAAATATTTTTTTTTTTAATCAAAAGTGGCAAGCCACTGATATATATATTAATAAGAAAACTGATTCAAGAGCTCAATAGGGAAGGAACCAGAAAGAAAACCCTATATCCTTGCTCAGATACAGTGAAGAAGAAGGAAGGAGGCTATGAGAAGAAGCCACTCGATCTGGAGAAATAAATAGGGACTTCCCATAGAATGAGTCTCTTAGGAGCCAAAAAGAGAATAATCGGTCGGGACGAGACCGGAGGAAACCAAAAATAACCAACCCCCTTAACCGATTACCATGGTGACTAAGAAGCATGAATCTGCTTGTCGAAGCACTGATGAGATGCGACAACCGATTTCTGATTATGTTGTACCTATGTTTTGATACCAGTATGATGTCCTTATGACTAGTTCATAAAAAGAAAAGCCTCCACTACCAGTGCTAGTCGACAAGCAAAGAAGATGACTCCTCTACCGGTTCGGTTGCCATTGGATTTTCTACTTGTCAAAAAAGAGCATATTATGGGTAGCAAAAAACAAAGCCAGAATAACTTTACTCGTTCATGGCGGTGTCTTCCTAGGTTTGAATTGCAGGGGCATCAAAAGTGGGCAGAATGGAAGTAGTCCATCCTGTGACTTCATCCTATGCCTATAGAGGTCTGGAACCCTATGCTTTATTCGGTCATAGAGTACCATGTAAGTATGACTAGATTGAATAAAGTGACGTGGAAAGAGGCCCCAAGGAGAGCCAACCCCTGCCATAGATTATATTTTGCCAGGGCTTCATGGAATGGGGTCGGGGGAAGCACATCTTGTCTTACCAATTTGAAGAATACTAATTCCAGCAGAGGAATAGATTGCAAGAGATCCAGAGCATTTGACAGAAAGGAACTGAGAAGTTGATAGGGATACATAATCCTTTTAGCTTGCAGGGATAACATCTCCTCACCGATGAAGTCTTTGACAACTCTTCTCAATTATGGATTGTGTAACAAAAAAAGTTGGTCGAGGTCTCTGTCATTGATGTGTCCATGAAAAGTCGCCGAAGGTTCTAGAATTTGCACTGAAATCCGGTCGTTCCATGGCATATACTCCCAGTGAATTTGCCTGCATCCTCCATAAGAACTGTTTTCCATATTATAGAGCATTGTGATACTTCAAAAATTTAAATTTTTGAAAATTTCGGCTGAGAAGTGTGTGTGTAAGTGTAGGCTGGTTCCATTTATAAACAAAAATTACCATCTCAAAGTGCAATAAATGATCAGATTTTAGGATCCTGTTTGTGATCCTTGCATTAATTTTGTGACCGTAATATAGTCGAGCGGATGTGTGAGAGGCCTAAGTCTGTTTTGCCCCATGTGAAGTGATGTATTGAGAATCCCTGGGTACTTTGCACTAAAGTTCCATACATACCATCTACCAAATGCATTTAAAAGCATAAATGCAAGTGTCCTGTTAGCCTTCTTGTTCACCGACATTAGTTAAGTGCTTTCAAGCGAGTATTTAATAGGAAGTAGCTTATGATAAGAGTGTTGTACTTTCCTTTTGTACTAATTCGAGCAATTTGGGAAAAGAAGATAGTCTAGTAGGAATTGTGATCGACTCCACAGAAATGCCATCACAGCCCATGTTTGCTAACAAGTTAGCAACAGAGTTGCCCTCTCTTAGTGTGTGGCTGATAGAGTAGTCCAAAAAAGTGTCGAGAAGATCCAAGGTATGCTTCAGAACATAAGATAGTTGCCAGGTCTTAGATCTTTTTGAGGTAATTGAGTTGATAATGACTAAAGGATCCCCTTCTATGTGTATATTGGAGAGGCCACACTTCTTTGCTAACACCAAACCGATTAGTAAGGCATTTGCTTCTGCCAAGTTATTCGTACCCGGAGGGATGGGTGAAGCTTGGAAAGCATGCATTTTTCCAAAATGGTCTCGTATGCAAACTCCAATTCCCGATTTCCCTGGATTTCCATGAGAAGAGCTGTCAAAGTTGATCTTAAAAAAACTTGGAGCTGGGGGTGTCCATTTTATGGACGACCTGTCTTTCACATGGATTGAAGACTAGTTCGGGGAAATCCCTATTGGCAAAATAATACCATGCCAAGATTTTGCAATTGCCTTATCCCACCGGGTAAATGACTAGATGTCCTTGGAATTTGTAAGAGAAGAGTCTATGATTTCTGCAATCGTTTTCCAATTTGATCAAAATTTGATCCAGAGAAGAGGAAGTTTTTCTAAAGATTTTTTTGTTCCTCTCCCACCAGATTGCCCAAATAATGTGAGTAGGAGCACATTTCCAAATACCTGAGAAGGTTGATGAAGAGAATAAAAGAGGCCAAGGGTTAAACATATCCCATAGTGATTTCAGAAAGGGCAACATGAGTTGGAGTTTATTCATGATGAAGAACCAACATTGGGAGGCAAAAGAGCAGTGTAAAAATAAATGATCAACTGATTCTTCCTCTAAGTCACAAAATACACAATTAAAAGCTTGTGTAATGCCTAGTTTTACTAATCTCTCTACTATTAAGATTCTTTTAATCAATGTTAACCATGCAAAACAACCTGCTTTTGGTAAGACAGTGTCATTCCAACAGAAGGAGTATGACCGACTACTTGCCTTACTGTTGCAACCCTGCTGCAAGGCATAGTAACCTTCTTTGATTGAATATTGCCCTAATTTTTAAGCTATCCAAAATAACACATCATCTCTGTTAGACATGATAACTGATCTATTCAATAAAATGTTGGCCAATGAGGAAGCTTGCTGGAGGGATATTGGGAGAAGAGTAGGATCACTCACATAAAAATATTTTCCATAAAAATATTTCTACAGCAGACACATAGTCACTCAATTTTGTACCCTAATGAGCTATGGTTGTATTCATAATGTCTGCCATGTTATCCAATTGAGCAATAGGAGGATGCCCACACCATGAGTCTGTCCAAAAGTTAGCACTGAGACCATTGTTGATTTCCCATGAAACATACTTGGATATTAGATTCCTTGAATCCATCATGAAATTTCAAATAGCAAACCCCTTTGGAGGGTCTAAAAGTGTCAATACTCTTGATGGTTGAGTGTTGTCCAATTATTTAGCTTGTATAATCTGGCACCATTTGGAGACCAGGTTAGTTTACATTTTCCAAATCAGTTTCCCTCCAAAGGCCTTGTTGCGGTGATTCAAATTGTGAAGTCCCACTCCCCCTTGGGATTTTTGGCATGACATATTTTCCAGAGAGGTTAAGGGGATTTTCCTTTCATTTGTCATATTATTTTTCCATAGAAAATCTCTAACGAGTTTCTGCAATTGTTGGATGATAGATGATGGAACCTTGAGGATAGGAATGTAATAGTTCGGTATTGCTGTTAGCACTAACTTGATAAGAAGGATTCTACCTGATAGTGAAAGCCACCTTACTTTCTAAGCTAAGGTTTGTGCCTGAATTCTACCAATAACAACAGAACAATAGGATGGTTTGTTTGATCCCATAAAAAAGGGGATGCCAAGGTAGGAGGATGGCAATTGGTCCATTGAGAAGTCCAAAGTCTTGCATATTCTTAGTGATAAGATTGAAGGTGTGTTGAAAATGAAAATCTTAGACTTGGAAGCATTAATTTTCTGACTTGAAGTAGAAGAATAGATATCCAGTGTTTTCTTGATCAGCTTGGCTTCTTTTAGAGAATACTTACCAAATAACAATGTGTCACCAGCGAAGAGAGAGTGAGTTATTGTTATTGAAGTACATGGAAGGGTGACCCCAAGCCAAAGCCCTTTTGAAGATTGAAAATTTATGTATCTACTCAAGGCATCTACCATGAGAATGAAGAGAAAGGGTGATAGAGGGTCACCTTGTCTTATCCCCTGTGTACCCTGAAAAAACCTTAAGGGATGACCATTTATTAGAATAGAAAAATGTGCGCCTGAGATACAATTTTTGATCCATTTGCACCATTTGTCTGAGAAACCGAATTTTGATAATACTTTAAAAAGGAACTCCCACTTAACCCGGTCATATGCTTTCATCATATCAAGTTTGATAACAAAATTTTCTTGTTGGCTCTCATGGACAGAGTGTAAAACCTCATGCACTACTAGGACTCCTTCCATAGTCTCCCTACATGAGATAAAACCCGCTTGTTCTTGTGAGATGATCTTAGGTATGAGGAAGTGCATTCTAAGGTAAATAGACTTAGTTATAAGATTGTGTTACAAAGAGAAATGGGTGTGAACTATGTGAATGAAGAAGGGGAAGGGGTTCTTGGGATAAGAATAATATTTGTTTCATTAAAACCTTTCAGCATAGCTCCCCTTTTCCTGGATTCTTCCATTACCTCTAAGAGGTCAAAACCAATCACATCCCAACAATTTTGAAAGAAGAGGATGGTGAACCCATCTGGACCTGGGGCTTTATCTGGGGAAAGGGAAAATACCACTTTGTGGACTTCCTCCAAAGTGAAGGGGGGCAGAAGAGCTCTGTTATCCTGGTCGAAGATTAGAGGTGGAATAGATTGTAGTAGAAGCTCAGAATTGTCCTTCCAAAAAGGATCTAAATTAGAATGTGGTGGGGCTAGGAGATTCTTAAAAAACTTTACTCCTTGATCTTGGATATCTGCTACATTTTTAATCAATTCCCCTGAGTCCTCATGCTTGATTGAGAATATAACATTATATGCTTTTCTTTTTTTTGTGGAAGCATGAAAGAATTTTGTGTTCTTATCTCCCTATTGCAGCTAGAGCTCTCTTGATTTCTATCTCCAGTACTCTTCTTCTCTCTTACAGACCTCTTCCCATTCACTTTGAAGGCCCTTTTTTGTAGAGTGCAAGAGTTGATCCAAACCCTTGGAAATTATGTTTTGGTTAACTTCTTTGGGCAATGATTTTTTTTTGAGCAAAAACATTCTTAAAAATCTTTTTGTTCCATTCCTTAGCCCGGATCTTAATAAACTGAAGTTTCTTATAAAATTGGAACATCTTCATTCCACTACATGTAGGGGCAGATACCCACCATTGTCTTAATAAAGCCTGAAAATGTGGGTGTCTAAACCACATGCGCTCAAACTTGAAGGAGGAGCCATAAACCAATATGGGGTTCTGTTTTTACCATTCCAGGATAATTTGGACTGGGAAGTGATCTGATTGATAAATGGGGAGAATGTCTGAATGATAATTGACCTGATTAAGATGCCATTCCAGAGGAATGAAAAACCTGTCGAGTATCTCTGCAATCTGAAGGAAGCCTGATCTTCTATTAGTCCAAGTAAAGAGACCATTATTGGGGATCATATCCAATAAGTTGTTTTCAATGGTGAAACTTAGAAAATCCTGCATAGATCATGGGGGTGGGTAGATTCCTCCTTGTTTTTCCTTATGAGACAAGATTGCATTAAAGTCTCCTCTAATGATGAAATTCTGTGCTTCCTCTTATTGGAGTAACAAAGTCAACTTGTCCCATAGGCCTTTCTTTTCCAGAGTGGGGATGTGGCCATAAATATTAAATACCGTAAAGGTCATGTCATAGCATACTACTTTCAACATTTGCTAGTTAAGATCTTGATCCAATAAGTGAACTTGGAATTTTTTAGGATTCCATAATGTAAGCAATCCACCTGAGGCCCCAACACCTTGCATGTGGGCTGATCCAAATTGTGTCTATTTAGCCACTATTTTGTGATACATTTCTTGTAATAGCTTCGTTTCTTGGATTAAAAAATGTCCACCTTTGAAGAATCAAGGTGAGATTTGATTCTCCCTCTTTTGTCAAGGGCATTAATACCCCTAACGTTCCAAGAAATCATTTTCATTGTGAAGAGGGAGTGCCTTTTGCACTCCTTGTAATTCTTTTTGATACTTTAAATTTTCTATCTAAGGTACTCTGCACACCTACCTCTATTTCTTCTTGAATTTTCACAAAGTTTAGTTTTCTACCTCTCTTTTTTGGGGTTATAAAGCCATCTGATTTCAAACTGGGGCTCTGTTCAACCGATAAGGATTGTGCATAGTCAAAAATAAAAAAAAAATTTCCTCGCCATCTTGTGAAGGGGTTTCCACTTCTTCTTGCCTAATTTTCGAGGGGAGTTCCCCTTTATATGAGATGACAGGAGATGAACAAACACACCTTGTTTCTCGTAAGGGACACATTACGTTTGTCATACTAACACCTTCCTCTTCTGCAATTTCCTCAATCATAGTGGCAGCTAGAGTGGACACGATATCGTCTGCTATTTCCTGGATATGACCCTCCTTACTTGAGATAGTTATCCCTGAAATTGATAAGCTTTGAATTAAATTCTGGATATCGATCGGGGATTTGTTGAACATTAGGTCTCGAACTATAACTTCTCTATCATCAGATGTTTTGTCACATATTTGGAGAACCGGTGTGGGCATGGAGGTAGATTTATAGCTATAAAGGATCTAGTTATACCTGATTAAAAAATGGGTCAGATGATTAATCCATTGAACATAGGATGGTTCAAAGGCATCCTGAGGTTAAGGGGGATCATTACATGATTGTACATGATTAGAAGATAGAACTACCTCATGCTGGCGAGCAGGACATAGAAGAGGATTTGAGCAATGATTTTTACAAACTAAAAGTTCTAGGCGCTCATGACCACTACATGAATTCATGAAGTGGCCTAATTGTTGCTAATATATGCAGATGACCTCAGCAATATCCAATGCGATGTCTTGATGCCACAAACCCCATTTTGATGAAATGGTTAAATGCTTTGGCAGGGTGTTTTTTGAGGTAAGGAGAAGACAAACCCTAACATCTCTTTGGATTGTTTCAAAGGGTATAAGATCGTGAGCAACAAAGATGCCTAGTTGATTGGCCATGGTCTCCATAATATCCAGGTCTCTGTATTCCAAAGGCAAACTTGGAAAGGAGATCTAGTGGGGATAAAATCTGCAAAGATTAGCATCTGGTTTAAATTTTGGAATCTAGGATATGATAAAAAGACCAGCCCCTTGACAAAACCAGCCTTTGTTTTTGTGTACTACATCTCTATCTTTTGTTGAAGAAAATAGGGCTATAAAAAATTTTGAGTGACTGTCGATGAAGAAAATATCATGAAGACCCAACCAGTGACTATTTGCCCATGAAACTAGAGTTTGAAGAGAGATTGAAGAACTAAACTTACCAATGAGAGCCAATTTTTAGAGAAAAGAGACTGACTAGGAGAGAACATGGTCAGGAAAGAATATCTTGACAGTAGAGGTGTCCTCAACTAGAGCCCGAGCCGGAATGGGGAGAGAGGAGTCCGTCTCTTTAAACTTTGTTAGTTTTCTTTTCCACACAAAGTGCATTGGTTTCGACTTTCCATGATCTCCTTGTTGATCTACTCTAGTTTTCCCATTAGCAAAGCAAGCTTTGAGAGGGGGCTGGTGAGGGACGGAAGGAGATGCTTCGCAGATGTCAAAAATCAATTGTTTCTTTTGGAATTTTTTTTGGAATGGATTCAGAAATGGAGGCTTTCTGACAGGATTTTGAAAAAAAATTTCCCGTCCAAATGAATTTTAAATTTTTTTTTCCCTCCCAAATGAATTTTGGATTTTTTTTTTCTACCTGAATGAAGGTGGATGGTGGCCTAGGTGTCCCTTGAGGATCATACGAGCCCCATGGTTGAGAGAATCTCCCTAGACGCAAGTGCTGGAGTTCAAATGATTTTGAAGGTTAACAACTGCTTTGTGGGGATGGGAGTGAAATGAGCGGGCCGGATGAGCAAGAGGACTATTGAAAAAAGTGTCAGGGCTATCTAGATGTTCTTGTAGATATGTGAAATGATTTAACCATCGATTTCCTAAGGGTAAATCTGAAACCGGTTTGATGTAAAGTTTGTCCTTGAAGATTTTGACGAAGGGTTGATGTCAAATTTTGAATATTGGCTAGAACAAGGGGCATCGTTTGACTGTCCTTGGTGAGCCTGATGGGGGACACTGAAACCTTGCCACCATCTACTATTCATTGCAGCCCTGCTTTGAGGCCTTGCCCCACCTTGCCATGCTAAACTATCATCTTGCTGCCATCTTCCATTCCTTGGAACCCTATTCTGAACCCTAAAAAAATTCGGGCCTCCTCCCACCCCATTATGAAAACCAAAAGAATTTGAACCTCCGCCCATTCTGATCCTCCAATATGATGAAATCTTGTGACCATGTGAATTGGCAATTTCTTTTCAATGCTCAAGAAATATTTGGGTTTATAAAGCAGTGGTGCAAATTAACTGTCTCGTGTATTTGAAGGCCAAGATACTTTTTAATTTTAAATGGAATCCCTTATGGTTTCTTCCCTTCCTCTTGAGGTTTGAGATAAGGTCATCCCATATCACCTTTCACCTTTTCTTTTCACACTAATGAAAAAATATTTAAGCAATTCAATTGTGGTGGAAAAAAAAATCTATTAGAGGGGCATTAAAATCAATCATCTTCCATGTTTTCTAGAGAGGATCCATGTGTTGATAAACTTGTTTATTTTTCAAAATTTCTTTACAATGATGCTTCATGTCTAATGTGTTTATCTTTCATAGTTTTTGTACACCTTGTTGTAATTAAAATATCTTGTCATGTTTTCCCACTCCAATACCAATTTTTACAAATGTTAATGCAATGTCTTAGTAGGTTTATGATTGTATTGTTTTGCCTAGACTCATTTTGGCTGAGATCGCAATCCTATACATGTTTCATTTATATATTCAAGCTCTTTTTCATCCAACAAATCATAAAAATATACATGAATTCATTTGTAATATAATCCAATCTTTTAATCATGATTATAAATATTGGATTGTAACTATGATAATGTTATTGTAGACGTATAAACTAGGTTTTATAAAACTTTAAAAAAACTTATCTTGCATCCATGGTTTTGCATGCTTGTTGTAGAATGACTCACATGCCTTATTTATGTTGGGACATTCTACATATGTATATTCTAAGTATTTTCAACTAAAACTATTGGGTAAAAAATCCATTTTTAATTATGCTTGGATGGGAATTGTAGGCCTATTTATAACATGTCATGGAGGACAAATTGTGAGAATGTGGTGAATGGATGTGGAATTTGGCTTTACCCTAGTCTAGATTTTGGGGAGTAGAGGGATCAACTAAAAATGTCTAGCAAAGTGAAATGTGTTGGGAAAGTATTTGATACTTTACAATATAATCCATTTCGAACATATCTTGCAATCTACATTCCATGAGACTACACTTTTTTGAGGTTTTCTATAAAATAATTAATATGCCTTGTTTGTGTTCTCACATTACATGCATATCACTAATGCATTATTTTCTAACTTGACACTTTTCTATTTTGGAAAATCCAAATTAGATGAAGTCAAATCTATCAAAAATATAATTTCCAATTATTTCTTACTCAAAAAAAGTAGTGAATGCATCTAAATCTAATATTTTCTTCCTAAATGTACCTTTCATAGTAAAAAATAGAATCTCAAACCTTTTTAGCTATACTAGCGATGGCCCTCCAGATAAATATTCATGAATCCTCCTATTCTTTAGTAAAATAAAGAAAGAATTTTGGAAAAATATCTATACTTTAATCACCAAGATATTATACTCGTGGAAAGGAAAATGGGTCACTCTATTTATCAGATGGTAGAGTTGGTTGTTGATATTTTTGATAGTGAGGTTGTCTATCAAAATTGGTCTAGAGATTTTGGTGACTTTTGGATATACAATTTCAAGTGATGTGGTTTGGAGGACATGTATGTTTGGTTTGTGTAGTGTTCCAATTTAGTTCTTGGGTGCTAAGTTGGCCGGCAAGTGAATATATGTTTGGCATGCTCAGTTGTGTTGTGTTCAAGCTAGTCTGGTTAGCTTATCTTACTTGGATCATATTCTTTTGGTCTGGGTTTGTTTTGGATAATGAGTTTGGTTAGTGTTTTGGGTCTCACCGTGGCATGTGTAGATTGGCATTGTGCTATTTGTATTGGAAGATAGTTTTTGGGCTAATAGGTTAACATGCTTTAATGTTTATCTACACATTTTATTTAATGTCGACTTTGAAGGATGTGTTAGCATGTGTGATTCATTGGAATTGACTTAGATGGATGTGTTGTGATGTATTTAAGTCCTCTTTATCCTCTAGAGTGGACCGAAATGGATTTTTTAGGTCTAGGTGGTCAAAATTATATAATATTGTTTATTTTATTTGTGGTCGACCTTGTATGGTTAATGAATAATCTTGTATATAAAAGAATGTGGATGTGTGAATGAATGTATAGTATGTGTGTGAATTGACAAGTAGTGAGTGTGAATGATTTGCAAAAAAATTTAATGTCAGACATGTGTGAAATTTAGTTGTGAAGAGCATTGACGATGATATCTTCAATGTGATAGTGTTCTCAAATATTGTTTGAAGTCAAATTTGTTTGCCATGATCTTGGTCTCTTGACATAGTGGTTCAAGGATAATTTCATCACCAGAAGATCTTGTTCTTTTAAATTCAATGATTCCTTTCTCTACCAGAAGATAGTTAATCTCTTGGCACCTTTCTATAACTTTCCCTAAGGTTGTGCACCTTAGTTTTTTAGGTCCTCTTAGGGGCAATGAGTTCCAAGGCAACATAAATTATATTCATATTGTGAGTGTGATTCTCACTATGGTTTTTACCTACTTAGGGTTTTCCACATAAGTCTAGTGTTCATGTGTTTGTTGTGCTTTATGTTTTCATGATCTATTACTAATGTGATTATATAGTTGTGGTTTGAAGTTTAAAGATAAAAAATTAAGTATTTTAAGGTCTAGACTGATTCGGCCCCCTTCTTAATCATGTGGTGTGTTCAACAAAATCACCATGGTAAAAATTAGTTTAAATGTGATTTTCATGTACATGGTGTGAGTGTTAGATATTCCCAAAGTTAAAATTTTAGAAATCAAAAAATAAATCAATAATTTTTAGTCAAATAACTTCCATAATAAGATAATATTACCCTTCATGGAAAAATACTAGTGTAATGTGGAAAATTTTCATTTAGAGATTTGCAACATAGAACATAGAAACCACTAAATCAATTTTCACTTAGGACCATTACATTCAAAAGAGGAAGGGGAATCCACTAGATTCAGTCACAAATGAGATAAGGACTAAATACTAAATGGATTGGATTGATTTTGGTCTCCTCTTTTGTAAGTTGAAATGCTGAAATAGGTAAAGTGCTGAAAAATGAAGGTAAAACTAAGAAAAAAATGAGCTACAGATGCAGGATTTTCATGTGCATCTAGATCTGAGCAACATAAGTTGAGTCGGATCTAACCCTTAAAAAATATCCTAAAAATTTGAGACCATGGCGTGTCACAACGATTTGAGTCAAACTTTTTGCACACCAAAGAGGGTTGATTCATCTCTGTGAATAAAGCTTGTTCTAAAGATTAAAGCTCTATACTTGTTTCTTGCACATTGAAAGAAGGGGAAAAAGGTTGGGAATAGGGGTTTTCCTAAGTCAAAACTAGTTTGGAATCAACCTTGAATGAAATATTTCAAATATTGAAATAAAATAATGGAAAGGTATACCTTAGATCTACAATGAATGATGATGATGCTTTTGTAGGATTTGAGAAATACAAATCCACAGAACCCAAAAGAAACCTGCATGCAAGAAACCTGTCACAGAGAAAGAGAGAGAACGAATACAAGGGTTTTGGCTCTGACAAAGAGAAAAGATGTATTATCAGAGAAAAATGAATCAAGAATATGAATAATACAAGAGATCAATCCTTATAAAGGAGATCAACACCAAAAGGAAAACCTAACCCTAAGGTGTGAGCATTTAATAATTAAATATTAATTATTAAATGACTAATATGTGCATAAAGGGAAATCTTAAGAGGAGAGCAAAGTTAATTAATTACTTTACTCTAACAGCTTTGCTTCTTGAATGTAATCAGACATGTTGTATGAAATGGCATAAACATGACAAAACCCTAACACACACACATGCTTGCAAATGATGTTGGCATATGTGCAGAGCATGATGACATGATGATATTGTATGTTGTCATTGATGTCAATATGCTAAAGTATGAACCAGTATGTTGTAGTAAGCAAACTGGCAAGAGAACTGGTATGATATTGTGAACCGGTACATGTGAGAACCGGTATGATGATGTAAACTAGTATATGTAAAAAAGTGAAGTGGTATGTTTGTTCAAGGTGAATCATATGTTGGAATGAGAACCGGTATATGGAAGTTTTGTATCGAGGTTTCATTTGGCATGACTACAGGTTGGTAGTCTCAGCTTCAAGGTTTCCAATTGATGCATTCCAAGCTTGTGTGATTCAACCGATGACATCTTGTGATGAGTTAGCATTGTAATGAAGACTAGATAGTGTTGCCACATCAGCCTTGTGTGCGTGAAGGATTTCCTTGAGGATCTTTCATGGAGATTGGTCCTATCTACCTCAGGAATGTGCGAAGCCTCTGTAAATGGTGGAGAGCGCGTGATGGGTTATTAGCTTCCTAAAGCATAAAAGAATGAATGTTGGAGAATGTCTTGAGATCTGTTCAAGACTATTGTATTCAATACAGTGTGATTAATGGTCAGGATTGAACCGACTGAATTGTTAAACCTAAATGTTTAGGGTTTAGGGTTTATGCTACCAACCTATCTGTTTCCTATAAGGTCGTTGATGTTTTTCATTTTGAAGTTGTTGGCAAATGCTATGTGTGTATCCAAGTGAAGAGATAGTTGATTCTTGCTAGACCGGAGAAGTGTGTTGATACCTACAGAGTGTGATTGCAGAAGAAAAAAAGTTGAAGTGGATCTGCCTTGGCATTGAGTGTTGTTATCAGATTAGTGTATTACCTGTTGACTTCTAACCATTTCAGCAGTTGGAAAATCCCTTAACCGGGTAGCTTTTATAGGATTTTGTGTAAATCCTTTAACAAGGTGACTCAATTCACTGAGTTCTTCAAATCCTCTTGCGAGGTAACTTTTAACAGGTTTCTAACCTTTAACTGGGTATTTAGCCATCCCTTATCCAGGCGATCCCTAGTAGGATCAATTCCTAGTAGAACCTATTGTAAAAGTCTTTAACCAGACTAGGCTCCTAATAGAGCGAACTTCAAAAGAGTTCAAAGAATAGCTTGTGGGTATTCATCCCCACTGTGGTTTTTCCCAGTTGGGTTTCCACGTGAAAAATCTGTGTGTCACGTGTGATGCTTTAATATTTTCTGTTAAGTGGTAAAGTATGTTGAACCGACAGTCATTATATTTCTGATGATATATTACCTGTTTATGCATAAGGGTGAAGTGGAAATGAGATATTAGATTGGGTAGAGATCTAAGTGTTTACCAGTTTATGCTATTCATACTCTCACTATGTGTAACCGGTAGTGCCTGATTTAAACCGGTGTTTTGGTTTACCAGTTAAGTGTAGTCTTTGCAGTCAAACTGGTTGAGGGAAATTTTTTGTCTGTACTGATTCACCCCCCCTCTCAGTATCAGTTTGGTACTTACTGTTCATCATTTTTCATCAATTGGCATCAGAGCATCTTCCAAATCCTTTGTGTTGTAGGCTTAACTGCTTGGGGAAAAGATCCTACTCTAATGATGAAGAGGGAAGGTCCAAAGTTCAAGAGAGAACTTTAACATATGGAAGGATGAAATGAAGATCTAGATTAGAAGCATGGGTGCTCAATAGTTGAGCTATGTTGAGAATGCTTATGTTATTCCTACCAGTACTCTCACCGATGACCAAAAAAGAGAGATTCGGGAGAATGGGCAAGTCATGGAAGCTCTAACCAGCACTATATCTAACATTGAGTTTATTTATGTTTAGGATAAAGATGATAGTTCTAATACTTAATGTAAGTGGAAATGCCAAGTTAATAAGATGAGAGGGGGGGGGGTGAATCATACAAACTTAATCTTCCATAAAAACATCAGATTCAAGTTTAGTAACCTTTACTTCGGTAATATAACCAAAACTGCTAAACATGTAAACTCACAAGCATATAAACATCATAACACTTATAACACCAGATTTAACGTGGAAACCCAAATAGGGAAAAACCATTGTGGGATTTTGGACCCACTAAGAAATATACTCTTCTAGAGTATGCTCAGTTAAAAGAAAATCTTGTTAAAGATTACAAACACATTTCTAGATGTGACCCGGTTAAGGGATTTCCCTTAGATCTGTTAGGATCTTCACCTTGCTAGAAGTGACCTTGTTAAAGGATTTCAAACACTCAATCAGAATGTCACCTTGCTAGAGGGTTTTACAAATAAGACTGTTAAGTCCACTTGGTTAAGAGATTTTATGTCACTTCACAAAATAACAGTAATAAAAATCTATCTGCAACTTCACATCTAAAATGCTAAAGCAGATTCTTATTTGCTCAATACAATATAGACATAGAACTAATCGTGTCCATCTACTGGGCTCTATACTCTGTTATTCAAAACAGGTCTTCAAGCTTCAATGCTCGGTAATCACTATGTAGCATCCCTGTGCATACACTTGCCTAAATGCATTGTTTAACAACAGTTCCTTATTTATAAACAATTTGCCAACCACTTAATCTCCTTGATCACATTTCCCATGATCAATCATAGCCATCACATCTTCAAACTTTGTCCAGGTTCAATGTATTCACCGATCTAAAAATATGTTACCCCACCTTGGAACTTGCATACATTTCTTGGAACTTGTGCTAGGGTATTGTGGTTCAATCTGAGTTGTAGATCTTCCTTCCGATTTTCCTTTCCCATAGATTCTTTAACAAACTTCATTCATGGCATACCAATCATTTAATCATAGCCAGCTCATTATCTTCCTTCATTAAATAATGCATGTAATCATTTAATGCATTCTGTTATTACTCGGTTGCAACTTGGTAAATACTAAACTTCACTTGGTAGACATTTTGCCTTCATTAACCGATAGCGATAACCTTAGGGTTTACCGACTAGGTTCTTTTCTCGGTAACATAGTGTAGTATTTACCTTACAATCAATAACATATGTATGATATCAAAACAATCTAAACATCATGATCTCATCATTGTCTAACTTGGTAATAGTTGCCCATTGAATAACTTATTTCTCCCCTTATTCATCATATTCTTTCTATGTCTTTTACCGACATCTTTATACTCATCAAATCATACTTCTAAAGATATGGCAACATCATACTGAATTAGAAAATCAATTTCTTGACATCAATGACAAAATAATAATATTAAGACAGTAATCATCCCTAATCAGTTGTATCCATAATCATCAACAACCTTCCCAATATCCTTATTGAAATGCCAACAATCTCTACTTGTCTATTATAATGCCAATGATCTCCCCCTTTGGCATTGATGGCAAAACCAATTGATTTGACCTAATTGATTTAGATTGCTGTGAGATTTTGAAATGCTGAAATGCTCTCCTTCTATCATCAGAATTCTCCCCCATACATTAGTCTTCTCTTCTTTTCTCTTCAGTCTTCTTTTTCTTCAGTCTTCTCCCCCTTTGACAACAATGCCAAAAAGTAAAGAAATAAAACATAATTTCTTCCCGTATAAAGTGAATTCCTGCTGTTATGTATCAACTTAGTCTCGGTCAGAGCATTTTGTCTTCAATTCCTATTCCCTATATTTGTTTCCTGCACACCTTTTGAAAACCTCCTAAAGTATGCAAATCAGCATCAACTCCTAAAGATTAACTGTAGAGTCATGGAATTGATGCCTTCACCGAACTTGGTCAGTGAGTAGAAGATAGGGGTAGGACACCTAAATTACTTCTGAGATACTCAAAAGTGTCCCTTGGTAGTGGCTTGGTGAAGATATCTACTATTTTCTCCTTTGTGCTAACATACTCCAACACCACTTTCTTCTCTTGGGCTTCTTCTCTAAGATAATGATATTTGATAGAGATGTGCTTTGTCTTAGAGTGCATAATAGCTTTGAATTGTTAATGGCACTAGTATTGTCATAGAATATAGTTACTGGCTCGGTAACTTTCTCATTTATACCTTCCAACAGTTGTTTGATCCATGCTATGTTGGTACAAGTCAATGTTGTAGCAACGTATTTAGCTTCTGCTATTGACTGTGAAACACATCCTTGTTTCTTGCTAAGCCAAGTCACTAGTCTTTCTCCTAAAAAGAAATCTCCTCCACTTGTGCTTTTCCTATCATCAATGTTGCCTGCCCAATCAGCATCAGTATAAACTTTTAAATCAAAGTCATTTCCTTTCTGATATGCTAAACCATAATCCTCAGTGCCTTTCAAGTATCTAAAAAATCTCTTGATTGTTGTCATGTGTGTTTCCTTAGGATCTGCAGAGAATCTTGCAACTATACCTACTGCATGTGCTATGTCTGGTCTACTGTGAACAACATATTGTAGCTTTCCAATCATGGATCGGTAAAGTGTCTCATCAATAGATGCAGATTCATCATTCTTTGATAATTTATAGTTGGTAGTCATAGGAGTACTTACTACTTTTGAATCCTCCATTCCAAATTTCTTCAAGATTTCCTTTATGTACTTGGATTGAGTAATGAAAATCTCATTTTTCATTTGCAGTATCTGTAAACCTATAAAATACTTTATCTCACCGATTAATGACATCTCAAATTCTTTGCTCATTTCATTTCCAAAGTTCTTGCATAAAGAGTCATTTTCACAAAAGATAATATCATCAACAAATATGGTTGAGATCATTAGTCCATTTTCATCATTCTTCATGTACATATTGTTGTTTTCACTTGTTCTTATAAAACCGATTTTGATTAAATAAGAGTGCAATCTTTCATACCAAGCTCTAGGTGCTTGTTTCAAACCATATAAAGCTTTGTTCAATTTACATACCTGATCTTTATTCTTGTTTTAAACAAATCCTTCAGGTTGTTGAATAAAAACTTCTTCTTCTAATATACCATTCAGAAATGCAGATTTGACATCCATTTGATATACCTTGAAATTTTTGTAAGCAGCTTATGCCAACAATGTTCTTACTCCTTCTAGTCTAGCCACAGGTGCAAAAGTTTCACCATAATTAATTCCTTCTTCTTGAGCATAACCTTTGCAAACTAGTCTAGCTTAATTGTGAATGACCTCTCCTTTTTCATTCAACTTGTTCTTGAAAATCCACTTTGTACCGATTACATTTTTGTTCTTTGGTCTTGGGATTAGTGTCCATGTGTCATTCTTCTTGATTTGATCAATCTCTTCTGTCATAGCATTTATCCAATCTTCACTCTTAAATGCCTCTTTCACTATTCTCAGTTCAAATTTAGCTATCAGACATGTGTTATGTCTTAGTTTGTTCCTTGTCATCACTGGATCATCCTTATCTCCTATAATCTGACTTGATGCATGATGTCTTCTGACATACTTGGCTAATATAGGCTCGGTAGGCTCTGTATGATCTTCTTCATTACTCGGTAACTAGATATTCTCTTCATTTTCTTCAACAGTTCTCTCAGTAAGACTTGTTGGTTGAACATAGACAAATTCATCATAACCTTCTAGTTCTTTAGAGTTCCCTTCATCATTTCTTTCTACAAATTCATCAATTTTCACATTTGCACTTTCTACTATTTTGTTAAATGATTTGATAAGACATTTAAATGCTTTACTTCTAGAAGAATAACCAAGAAATGTTCCTTCTTCACTTTTCTGATTAAACTGGCCATTTCTATCATCTTTGTGTACATAGCATCTACTTCCAAAGATTTTAAAATAACTTACATTAGGTTTCTTGTCATACCAGATTTCATATGGTGTCTTCAAAGTTCCTTTTTTCAGTTGTACTCAGTTCGGGGTGTAAACTGTTATGCTTATTGCTTCTCTCCAAAATGTTTGTGGCACTTTCTTTTCAATCATCAGGGTTTTGGCACAATCCACAATAGATCTATTTCTTCTCTCAGCAATTCCATTTTGTTGTGGAGTTCTTAGTGTAGAGACTTGTCTTTTAATACTATGATTATTGCAGAATAAGTTGAACTCATCAGATGTGAACTCTCCTCCTCTATCTGATCTAAGACATTTCAGTTGTCTTCCTATTTCATTTTCAACTCTTGCCTTGTACCATTTAAACATTTGAAAAGCTTCTGATTTTTCTTTTAAAAACATAACTGACATCATCCTTGAGTAATCATCCAAAAATAATATGAAATATTTATCACCATAATAACTTTGAACTTTCATAGGACCACAAATATTGGTGTGCACAAGATCTAAAATTCACTTAGAAGTGTAAGACTTACTTGTAAAGCTTGATCTTGTCATTTTACCCATCTGGCATCCTCGGCACATAGCATTCTCAGGTTTTTCAAGACTCGGTAGACCTCTTACTCGGTGCTTCTTGCTTATTTTGATCAGATTATCAAAATTTACATGACAAAACCTTTTATGCCATAACCAGGTATCATCTATCTTTGCATATAGACACTTATTCTGAGTTGAGTCAAGGTGAAATGTATTACCTTTTGTTTGTGTCCCGGTGGCAGCTAACTTTCCATTCTTGTCATGAACTTTGACAATTCCTTTCTGAAATTGTATTCGGTAACCTGTGTTGTTTAGCTGTGCTACACTCAACAAATTGTGATTCAAACATTCAACCCAATAAACATCATTACACTTTGCATTGTCAAGAAGTGTTATGGATCCTTTACCCTTTACCGGACATGGTGCATCATTACCAAATCTTACATAGCCTCCATCACGGTCTTCTAACATAACAAACTTGTGTTTATCACCTGTCATGTGATGTGAGCATCCACTATCTATGATGCAAGAGTCATTAGTATTTATGTGAGATATTATAGCTTTTTCTTCATACCTTTCTTCATCTAATCCATCTTTGATAGCCACATAAACTACTTCCTCTATATCAGTTTCATCTGATTTATCATCATTAGATTCCTCATCAGCTATTAAGCATGTCCTCCTTCTTTTGAAGTCTCAGTGTCCTCTGTAATGATTATCTTTCTATCTGTCATCTCGATAATCTCTCTTTTCAGTAGAATCTTTGTCAGGACAGTTAGAAGCCATATGTCCTATCTTATCACAATTGAAACATTTCAAAGGTAGTTTTCCTTTATACTTACCTTTGCCTCTCGGTATCCTTCTGGCTAATAGTGCTTCAAACTCTTCTTTCTTTTTGATTTCCTCATACAGTTTGTGTACTTCCTCCATGTTCTTGTGAAATCTTTCACTTGCTCCACTGTGATCTCCTTCAGAGTACTTATACTTTCTTTCATTGTAATCATTAGATTCATCAAGATGAAAAGAACTAAATGCAAATTCAACTTTATTTACCGATGACCCACTGTTATCAAAGTTACTTAACTCAAATGCATGTAGCTTACCAATAGTAGCATCTAAAGAGACTGGCATATTTGGTATAAACCTCAATTCATTGATTGCAAAGACTCAGATTGCATAAGCTGGTAGAATGGTTCTTAACAACTTACTTGTTATGTCCTTTTCTTCAATGGTTCCACCTACTCCTTTGATTTGATTGAAAATCTCCTTTAGTCTTGTACTGTATTGGGTTATGTTCTCACCCTCATTCAACCTCATAGATTCAAGTTGCCCTCTTAGACTGTCCACTTTTTCTCTTTGAACATGTTCATCACTGCCATACACTGATATGAGCTTGTCCCACATAGCCTTTGCATCATTGCAACCTTCTAGATCATTAAACTCTAAATCAGTCAATGCAGATGTTATTCCAATCATTGCTTGGATATGTTCTTGCTTTGCCTTTATTTCTTCCATTGTCAATGGATAGGTGCTCGATGTGATGAAATCATTCTCTAGATAATATACAACATATTCTCCAACTCTTGATAGGTGCAGCTTCATCCTTTTCTACCATGTAGAGAAACTTGACTTGTTTAGCTTCGCTGCATCCCTCTTATACATCTTTGGATCTTTGCCTCAAGTACCTTTAAACTTTTTTTCTTTCAGAGTCCAAAGCTCTGATACCAATTGATATTTCTGATACTTAATGTAAGTACAGATACCAAGCTAATAAGATGAGAGGGGGGGGGTGAATCATACAAACTTAATCTTCCATAAAAACATCAGATTCAAGTTCTGTAACCTTTACTTCAGTAATATAACCAAAACTGCTAAACATGTAAACTCACAAGCCTATAAACATCATAAGACTTATAACACTAGATTTAATGTGGAAACCCAAATAGGGAAAAACCATTGTGGGATTTCGGACCCATTAAGAAATGTACTCTTCTAGAGTATGCTCAGTTAAAAGAAAATTCTCTTAAAGATTACAAACACATTGCTAGATGTGACCCAGTTAAGGGATTTCCCTCAGATCTATTAGGATCTTCACCTTGTTAGAAGTGACCTTGTTAAAGGATTTCAACCACTGAATCAGAATGTCACCTTGCTAGAGGGTTTTACAAATAAGACTGTTAAATCCACTTGGTTAAGAGATTTTCTATCACTTCACAAAATAACAGTAATGAAAATCTATCTGCAACTTCACATCTAAAATGCTAAAGCAGATTCTTATTTGCTCAATACAATATAGACATAGAACTAATCTTGTCCATTTGCTGGGCTCTATACTCTGTTATTCAAAACATGTCTTCAAGCTTTAGTGCTCGGTAATCACTATGTAGCATCCCTGTGCATACACTTGCTCGCATGCATTGTTTAACAACAGTTCCTTATTTATAAACAATTTGCCAACCGCTTAATTTCCTTGATCACATTTCCCATGATCAATCATAGCCATCAGATCTTCAAACTTTGTCTAGGTTCAATGTATTCGGCGATCTGAAAATGTGTTACCTCACCTTGGAACTTGCATACATTTCATGGAAATTGTGCTAGGGTATTGTGATTCAATCTGAGTTGTAGATCTTCCTGCCGATTTTCCTTTGCCATAGATTCTTTAACAAACTTCATTCATGGCATACCAATCATTTAATCATAGCCAACTCATCAACTTCCTTCATTAAATAATGCATGTAATCATTTAATGCATTATGTTATTACTCGGTTGCAACTAGATAAATACTAAACTTCACTCGGTAGACATTTCACCTTCATTAACCAATAACGATAACCTTAGGGTTTACCAACTAGGTTCCTTAGGGTTTAGCAACTAGGTTTTTTGCTCGGTAACATAGTATAGTATTAACCTTACAATCAATAACATATGTATGCTATCAGATCAATCTAAACATCATGATCTCATCATTGTCTAACTCAGTAATAGTTGCCCATTGAATAACTTATTTCTCCCCTTATTCATCATATTCTTTCTGTGTCTTTTACCGACATCATTATACTCATCAAATCATACTTCTCAAGATATGGAAACATCATACTAAATTAGAAAATAAATTTCTTGACATCAATGACAAAATAATAATATTAAGACAGTAATCATCCTTAATCAGTTGTATCCATAATCATCAACAACCTTCTCAATATCCTTATTGAAATGCCAACAATCTCTACTTGTCTGTTATAATGCCAACAAAAGATAATCCCAAAGAAGTATGGGATGCTCTGGAGAATATCTATGGCGATGATGAGCATGTGAAACAAGCTAAGGAAGAGAGCCTTAGGGGAAAGTTTGAAGACATGTGGATGGTTGAAGGAGAGACCATTCAACAATATGGAATAAGAATCAAAACTGTTGTTGGAGACATCAAGAGTGCAGGTGGTAAAATAGATGATTCAACTATTGTTAGCAAAGTCTTAAGATCCTTATTACCGGTCTATGCAATAAGGGTTGCTGCTATTTAGGAGTTGAGGTCTATAGACAAGACAAAGGTATCCCTAGACTCCATCATTGCTAAGTTGACAACTTATGAGCTAAATAATTATGAAGGTGGTATTCAGAAGACTGAATCAACCTTTAGACCATCTGCGACACCATCTAGAAAGGGTAAAGAAGCTAGTACCATTTGTGAACCAAGACAAAGCAGAGAAATGGATGATGAGGAGATCCTAATGGAATTTGAAGCTCTTCTTGCCAAGAGACATCCTAAGGTAACTGGTAAATACAGAGGTAAGCTCCCTTTGAAATGATTTTCTTGCAATAGGATAGGACACATTATTGTAAAGTGTCCTAATGATGATAATAAGGAAAAACTAGAGAAGTTCAAGAAGTTTAAAGGGGAAACTATTTTGTAGCAGTTGATGAAGGTGTCACTAATGAGGAATCAGAAGATGAAGAAAGTGAAGACATTGTGTTTGTAGTAGTTAAGGAAGATGTGTCAGAAAAGAAGGCTCTTGTCTCCCACTTTGATAATTCCAATGAGTGGATTATTGACAGTGGTTGTTCTCACCACATGACTGGAGACCGGAGTAAGTTTCTATCTCTGGAAGAGTATGATGGTGGTGTGGTCCGATTTGGTAATGATGCACCATGTATGGTAAAAGGTAGAGGGTCCATCTCTCTGAATGGAAAAAGCAGTGTTGATATTGTGTATTGGGTAGAAGGTCTCAAACACAACCTTTTGAGTGTTGCCCAGCTGAATGATAATGGACTCACTCTGAAATTTAGAGATGGAGTGTGCAAAATAAAAGGAAAGAGTGGTGAACTGATGGCCACCGGTATGCAGACCAGAGGTAACTTATTTCAGCTGAATGCAAATATCAGTACATGTCTAATGGCTAATTTTGATGATAGCTGGATATGGCATAGGAGACTCTGCCATGTAAATTTTGATAATATTATGAAGGCCAGTAAGATCAAGGCAGTTAGAGGATTGCCTGTGCTGAGAAAACTGGAGAATCCTTTGTGCAGAGAGTGTCAAATGGGGAAAATGTCTTCCTCAAACCTTCAAAGGTAAATCTTTCACTACAGACAATTTACTTGATCTTGTGCATACTGATTTGTGTGGTCCTATGAAAACTAGGAGTGTGCAGGGAGACATGTATTTTGTGATTCTTATTGATGATTTATCAAGAATGATGTGGGTCACATTCTTGAAAGACAAGTCTGAAGCTTTTGGAAAATTCAAAGCCTTCAGAGCACTAGTTGAAAAAGAAAGTGGTAAGAGGATTAAGTGCCTAAGAACTGATCAAGGAGGAGAATTCACTTCCAATGAATTCAACAAGTACTATGAAGAGAATGGCATCAAGAGGCAATTGTCTGCCTCTTGGACTCCACAACAGAATGGCTTAGCAGAGAGGAACAACTGAACTGTAGTCGAAGCAGCCAGAATGATGTTGATTCAAGGGAAGGTTGCTCACACCTTATGGAGAAAAGCAGTGAGCACTACAATCTACACTATGAACTGGGTACTCATCAAGAAAGGTAAAGATAAAACACCTTATAAGTATTGGACCGGTAAGACACCTGTGGTAAGCTACTTTAGAGTGTTTGGTAGCAAATGTTATATCAAGAGGAGTGAACATCAGAGCAAGTTTGATGCCAAAAGTGATGAGGGAATATTCCTAGGGTATTCCACAAAGAGAAAAGCTCTCAAATGTTTCAACAATAGGACTCAGATAATTGTTGAAAGTATCAATGTCAGAGTTCATGAAACCTCTGAGAAATCTGAGGAAACCGGTAGTGAGCAAGTGGTAGATGAACCGATAGTAACCTTCTAGGAACCGGTTGCAAAATAGCCTAGTACCAGTAACAATGCTCCTACACTGGTAGATGCTGATGCTGATGAAGATGAGGATGAAGATGAGGATGAATAAGAAAATCAAGAGGAAACAACTACAATCATTCCTAGGTATGTAAAGCTGAATCATGATTCAAAGAAGATCATAGGAGACAAGGATGCAGGAACTCTTACAAGAAGAAAGGTTAGAGAAAATTATTGCATGATCTCTGAATTTGAGCCTAAAACATTTAAAGAGGCACATAAAGATGAAGACTGGATCAAGGCAATGGATGAGTAACTTAACTAGATAGAAAAGAATGGTACATGGTATTTGGTACCAAAACCTGAGCATAAATATGTCATAGGCACCAAATGGGTTTTTCAGAAATAAGTTGAATGAAGATGGCACAGTGGTAAGAAACAAAGCCAGATTGGTGTGTAAAGGATATGCTCAAGAAGAAGGAGAAGACTATGGAGAAACCTTTGCTCCAGTAGATATATTGGAAGGAGTACGTATGCTTCTTGCATATGCAACTTTCAAGGGATTCAAAGTATATCAAATGGATGTAAAATCTACATTTATGAATGGAATACTTAAAGAGGAGGTGTATATAGAGCAACCAGATGGGTTTTCCCTATCAGAAGATAGTGACATGGCATGTAGACTACATAAAGCCTTGTATGGATTGAACTAGGCACCTAGAGAATGGTATGCACGCTTACACTCCCATCTTGTGAAGATTGGATTTGAAAGACTAGTGAAGATAGCAATATTTATCTAAAGTCATAAGGAGATCAGATTCTGATCTGTGAGGTATTTGTTGATGACAATTTTTGGTGGAGATGACAAAATGAGTCATGATTTTGTAGATGAGATGAAGAAGCAATTTGAGATGTCACTTATAGGGGAGATTAAGTTCTTCATTGGACTCCAGATTCAACAAATGAAAGATGGTATCTTTATCAATCAGTCCAAGTATGTCAAAGAGGTGTTGAAGACCTTTGGCATGGAAGATAGAAAACTGGTTGGTACACCGATGGTGACCAGTTGTAAATTATCAAAAGAGGATGACTCAACGTTGGTGAATGAGAAGGAATACCGATCAATGATTGGTAAGTTGCACTATGTAGTACATAGTAGACCAAACATTGCACATGCAGTAGGCATTACTGCATAGTTCTAGAGAAGTCCAAGAGAATCCCACTTGGTAGCAGTCAAGTGGATTCTTAGATATCTAAAGGGAACTATTGACTATGGATTATGGTATCCATACAATAATGACTTCAACCTGAAAGTGCTTACAGATGCTGATTGGGCTAGTAATGTGGACGACCGGAAAAGAACAACTGGTGGTGCATTCTTTCTTGGTGGTAGACTAGTCTCGTGGATGAGTAAGAAGTAGAGTTGTATCTCTCAGTCTACAGTAGAAGTGAAATATGTTACAACATTTATGAACTACACCCAGACAATTTGGATTAAGCATGTATTAAGGGGTTTCAAAGTTCCTGTATCTAAACCTGTATGTATATTTTGTGACAACACAAGTGCAATTAACATTTCCAAGAATTTGGTTTTACATGTTAGAACCAAGACTTCGAGCTCAAGTATCATTTCTTGAGGGAGAAGGTTTAGAATAAAGAGGTTGTACTGCAACATGTTTCCAGTAAGGAGTAGTTAGCAGACATATTCACCAAGCCTCTACTGAAGGCTACCTTTACCTATTTGAGAGGTGAATTAGGGGTGCTTCCCCTTTAAGAGGTAAACTAAAGGAGTGTGCTCCACATCAGTCAGGTATTACAATTGATAAATCTTTTTCAGGATTGGTGTGTTGAAGGATGCTACTCCTTATGGGAGCAACATAGTGGAACATAGTTGTTTGTGCCTCCACTTTGGCATTGTTGTCAAAGGGGGAGAAGATGTTAAGTAGAGAAGATATCTGCAGTATTGGGGAGAAGAAGATGTGAAGCAGATAGATATCTTTGTATATTGTCATCAATGCCAAAGGGGGAGATTATTGGCATATGTGTAGAGCATGATGACATGATGATATTGTATGTTGTCATTGATGTCAATATGCTAAAGTATGACCTGGTATATTGTAGTAAGCAAACTGGCAAGAGAACTGGTATGATATTGTGAACCAGTATATGTGAGAACCGGTATGATGATGTAAACCGGTATATGTGAAAATGTGAAGTGGTATGTTTGTTCAAGGTGAACTGGTATGTTTGTTCAAGGTGAACTGGTATGTTGGAATGAGAACTGGTATATGGAATTTTTGTATTGGGGTTTCACTTGGCATGACTACCAGTTGGTAGTCTCAGCTTCAGGGTTTCTGGTTGATGCATTCCAAGCTTGTGTGATTCAACCGATGACATCTTGTGATGTGTTAGCATTGTAATGAAGACTAGTTAGTGTTGCCACATCAGCCTTGTGCATGTGAAGGATTTCCTTGAGGATCTTTCATGGAGATTGATCCTATCTACCTCGGGAATGTGTGAAGTCTCTATAAATGATGGAGAGCACGTGATGGGTTATCAGCTTCCTGAAGCGGCAAAGAATAAATGTTGGAGAACATCTTGAGATCTGTTCAAGACTATTGTATTCAATACAGTGTGATTAATGGTCAAGATTGAACCGACTGAATTGTTAAACCTAAATGTTTAGGGTTTAGGGTTTATGCTACCGACCTATCTGTTTCCTATAAGGTCATTGATGTATTTCATTTTGAAGTTGTTGGCAAATTCTATGGGTGTATCCAAGTGAAGATATACTTGATTCTTGCCAGACTGGAGAAGTGTGTTGATACCTACAGAGTGTGATTGCAGAAGAAAAGGAGCTGAAGTGGATTTGCCTTGGCATTGAGTGCTGTTATCAAATCAGTGTATTACCTATTGACATCTAACCATTTCAGTAGTTGGAAAATCCCTTAACCGGGTAGCTTTAATAGGATTTTGTGTAAATCCTTTAACAGGGTGACTCAATTCAATGAGTTCTTCAAATCCTCTTGCGAGGTAACCTTTAACAGGGTTCTAACCTTTAAGTGGGTATTTAGCCATCCCTTAACCGGGTGATCCCTAGCAGGATTGGTTTCTAGCAGAACCTATTGTAAAAGTCTTTAACCGAACTAGGCTCCTAATAGAGTGGACTTCAAAAGAGTTCAAAGAACAGCTTGTGGGTATTCATCCCCACCATGGTTTTTCTTAGTTGGGTTTCCACGTGAAAAATATGTGTGTCATGTGTGATGCTTTTCATGTGATTCTTTAATTTTTAATTTTAAGTGGTCAAGTATGTTGAACCGGCAATCATTATATTTCTGATGATATATTACCTGTTTATGCATAAGGGTGAAGTGGAAATGAGATATTAGATTGTGTAGAGATCTAAGTGTTTACCGGTTTATGCTATTCATAGTCTCACTATGTGTAACCGGTAGTGCCTTGATTTAGACCAGTGTTATGGTTTACCGGTTAAGTGTAGTCTTTACAGTCAAACTAGTTGAGGGAAAGATTTTTTTTGTACTGATTCACCCCCCCTCTCAGTATCGGTTTGGCACTTATTGTTCATCATTATTCATCAAATGAATGATGTAATTTTGCTCTACAATTAATAGATGAAGAATATGGAGCCTTGAAGACCTATAGAAATCCTTGATGATGAATACTTCAATGCTTGAATGCTTGATTGCTTGAATGTATTTCTCCCACTTATCTGTTGTATCCACCTTATACCCAAATGAGAGGGGAATACCTCCTTATATACTTGTCGGTAGTCAATTATGTTAATTTTTTGACATAAGTTGACACGAGGAAGGGATTCCTTCCCAAATTTGAGACGGGGAAAAGGGTTTTGATTGGGCCCCAAATAGGGAGGACCATGGCATGGCACCATGGTCCCAGTGAAGACCAAGGTGCCACGCCCTGGTCCTACCCCATATTTGGGCCAGGGTTAAGGTGCAATGCAAGGTGGAATATGATATTGATGCCAATTTTGCATGGTAGGGGCATAAATAGGCCCATATCAAGCATGATGATGAGAACACTAAGGTGAGGCCCCCAAATATAGTCAAAATTACAAGGGGTACAATTTTAGGACACTACAACTAGCAAACCAAAAGACAAATTTGGTATGAACATGAATAATTTGGAAGCTTAAAATGTTGTTCTAGGAGCCAAATTGACCTAGTAGTTATACTTCAACCTAGAAAGAAAATGGTACGAAATAAGGAGACACAATTACCTACATTCCAGGGAAAAATTAATAATTTTCACCCTTCCAAATCCCCTTGTGCTCCTAAAATGTCAAAAAATTCAACCTCCTATTAGGATTCTCTTTTCCCTTTCCTCTCTTGGATGATCCATAATCAAGAAAAGGCTCTTATTTGAGATGACACTTGAAATGGATATAAACCCATCCACCAAAAAAAATAAAAATTATTTATATAATGATGTACCTAAAATAGTATTTGGGTACAAAGGTGAAATATTTCTTCTTTGATTACAATTATTCTTTTTCACCTAAAGAAAAGTTGAAATCAATTGATGACTACTTGATCACTTCTTACATAAAATCATGGTATAATAGAACTTTATGGAAGATAAATTCATCTTTCAAATAAAGATGATAAATTGAAATAGTTGGATTCTAAATCAATTAAATGTATAGTAAATGGGCTATAATTTTCTAATATGATAAGTCCCTCAAAATTCTTAGATTTTGAACTTATGTTGGAATTCCTTATGCCCTCCAAATCTTTTTGTATGGTTCACCATATATAATAAAATACTAAGAGTGAGACTAGATAAATTAAGAATCTCCCCAATCTTATCTCATTTTTGTTGTGAATAAATTTATGAAGCCACTAATCACTTGTTACTAAATTGTAATTTTACTAACTTTTTTGGAAATATCTTCTAATAAATTAAGTTGGTCTAGCTACGTTTCTAGTTCCCTTCTCTCTCTTCCATTTTTGGTTTTCTCTTCATAAAAATTGACTTATGAATGCATTTGGGAAATTACTCTTTCAATTCCAATTTTGTACTTTTAGTTGGAGAGAAACAATAGAATATTTAAGAGAAAAAATTTAAGTCCTAATTATATTATATTAAAAATTAAAAAAGAAACATCCAAATGTGCAATGGTTCATATTTATAAAAATATTCAATTAGCAAGGATTTTCTCTTCTTGAGATAAATATTGAAAAGGTGGAGAAAATGGGTGTTCACTAGTCTAAACATACAAACTAGGAATCATTCCCAATCTCATGAATTTCATTGGAGAATAACTAATTAGACCCAACTTGAGACCCTTAGGAGAGTTGGTCACTTGTGATTGATTGTTCTCTTTTTATCTATTGATATTGGATATGAAACAATGCATGAACTAAGTATAATGCAAGGAAACTGACAAGAACCGACATAAATAGAAAGATACTGAATTGGAAATCATAAAGTAAGAGCTGGTTTGGAAATAGGGTATAAAAATAAACATGTGTATGAAATCTAAGTCTCAAAGTGTCATTCTAATAAGTGAAGTACACTAGACCAAAGCTATTTTTGCCATCTTTAATGTGTAGAATTTGGATTAGTATGCTCTTTGGATCATTCTCCTAAAATTTCAGTAGAAAAGTGTTGGTCACTAGAGCAATGCTCCATAGACTAGGGTTTTCTTCTTGTCTAGAATACGAAACTATGTGTCTCTATCTACACTATATGAATCTAGAAATTTCTATCTGCAAATCTATAACCTACACATAGAAAAGAGAGAAAAAGTGTTGGGCTATATAGAGGCTTGCCTAATTCAAATCTTGGGTAGGAATTAACCTCCACTATGGCAATGATGATTAGAAAAGAGAGCTTACCCTTGCAAGGTAGAGGATAAAAACATTAAGGAAATGTAGAATTCAAAAGTTATACCTTTGGAATGACCTTCTTGCCTTGAAGTCTTATTAAAGGTTGATGTTTCTTGATAGGAGTTCATGCATGCAATTATTCCACAATAGTGGGTTACACTTTCTGGCCAAACTTGACATTGAAATCAACATTTTTCTCTAGATCTTCACTTTATAACACTTATAGCAACTACACCATTAAGAATTTGAAGATGAAGAAAATACTAATTTGTGAGGATTTTTTTGTAGATTCTAAATATATTCTATTAGAAAATTAGAAATAAATTATGTATATTTTTACATAAAATTTAACTAACTTATTATTTATAGTAATCAATATTTTAAAAAGTTAAAAATATTTTCTACATGGTGCTTCAGCTCTACTAGGTTTTAGGGTTCCCCTATTGTCTGTTGCTGCTACTACTATTTCCTATTAGATTCATGGATGGGAAAGTTGCTAGCCCAGTTTGCCATTGCGTCAAAAGACCAATCTTTCAACGCTCGATACAAATTGTAGACATATGGATCACATAGGAGGTGGTTATTCCCTTGTCATGAATCTCAAGAGGAGCATTGACTATTTTGCCAACAATCTCCCCTTCAGCATTACCCGAGGGATTCAAACACGTGACCCAATGCTCTGATACCATTTGTTGGCCTAGTTTGTCATTGCGTCAAAAGACCGATCATCAACAACTGATACAAATTGTAGAGATATGGATCGCATGGGAGGCAATTAGTCCCTTGTCATGAATCCTAAGGGGAGTGCTGACTATTTTGCCAACAAAACTCATGTGGGGGGCCTAGTGCCCTCCCAACCCTCTAGGTGTGATTTCAATTTTTTTAATGATAAAATTTTGTGGGTTACCCTAATTCTTCACCCTCTGATTTAGGATCTTTTTTTAAAGAAGAGGACCCAACTTCATATGTTTAATTGGGCTTCTAGGAGGCAAACCTCATCAGCTGGATAAGGGTAAAAATTTGGATATCTCAAAGACTTTGTGTATGGTGTGAGGCCTCAATATTTATGTTCTTGATGATCTTATGAATGTTGCAATTGTAGAGTTAAATCTCTCCTTGATTGATAAGTTTATTTCTTCCAAACCTAATATTGATCATATTAGAAGTTGGGCAAATTCGGTGTGGAAATTGAAAGGCAATGATAAGGTTAGTGTTATGGCTAATGGTTTCTTCCTCTTTAGTTTTATTAACTATGGGGATTTAATCAAAGTTCTTATAGGAGGCCCTTGGACCTATGGTGTTGTGAAGGTAGGTTTTAGAATTAGGGTTTCACCAATCAGGATAGTAAAACCATCAATTTCACAAGATCAACCTTACAATTAAAAGGGGGATTGAAACCCAATTGATCTGGCCACAATTAAATTAGATAAGAGGACTGAGATACTGATTAGATTTTCCTATTTTTTGTTTCCCCTTTTATAGAGTTGAAATTGGATTTGAATTGTAAATTTCTAGGGAAAAACAATAGAGAATTAGAGAAAAAAAAAATAACAAAATGTTCCAGACTTCACACAGAGCCATAGACTTTGAGAAGGGAAAATGAATTAGAACATGTAGCTAATAATTTGAGCCTAATTGTTGGGACCAAGAGGGTAGGGCAGCCTGGTCCTAGAACTTCCTATTAGACAAGTAAGATGTTTTCTAGATCGTTGAGATGCACAAGATCCATTGTCGAAAGATCAAACAAAATTATCCAAACCAAGGCAATGGGGCTACCTAGTCCTCCACTTTTTACACCTGTAAAAGATGAACCTCTTTGTCATTGTCTAATTTGTCAGAATTTTTTATCACAATAATTGAATCAATTTCTTGCACACACACACACACACACACAGAAGGTTTGTGGATAGGGGTTTCCCTTGGGTTAAACCCTAGCTTAGGAATTAACCTTGAAATTGAAATGATAATTGAAATGGAAATAGAATTGAATTGTAGTAGAATACTTTCCTTTTGAGGGAAAGGCTAGATCTGAATTTGAATGCTTGTAATTAAAGTTATACCTTGATGAATATTGCTTGAATCCTCATGCCAAGGGTTTAGGATGTTATATAGAATATCTTCATGGAAAGTTGATCATGGATGCCATCGTAAATGCTTGAACTTGACTTGACCTCTCCTTTAATGCTTGATGAATGCTTGATTTCTTGCTCATTTGGATTGAATTTGCTAGAGTGTGATTGAGAGAGATCCATCCATCTTCATCATAGACTTCAAATGAAAGGGGTATGCCTTCTTAATTATCCACAAATTATTTGAATTTTTGGAGGAGGCAAACATAAGACTTAAATTCCTACCCAATTGAAGTGACCATTGATGGGACCAAATTTGGGTCATGATTAGGATGACTAGGGTGGTGTGCACACCCTAGTCCTATTAATCAAGACTCAAATTTGAATAGGGGTTAGAAAGGGAGTTAAAATGTAGATTTTAGGAAGGTGTGAATAGAATCAAAGTAGACATTAGGCACTAATAGAAAGAATACCAAGGTGAGGTCTAGGTGAGGATGAAATTGTATGTGGATACAATTTATGATGCTATAGGTTCCAACTTTAAAAACTTTTAATCTCTTTGTAAGTGGAACCCAAGGTTTGATACCTCTATAAATCTAGGATCTATAGCCCCTACTTGGATCCATTCAACTGACTTACCTCTAGATTTTTGAAATCAAAGGGTATTTCAAGGGATATTAAATACCCTTGGTCACCTTTTAGGGATGGATCAAGTGAATCTGCAAAAAAATCAATTGATTTTTGCCCACCTTTGTGTCAATGTGTCATTTAACATAGTTCTCCCTACCTGTGTTACTTTGAAATTGAAATTTCAATCATGGAATTAACCTATTTAATATGATAATATTGTCACATTCTATCAAAATTGTAGGATACATAGCCATCTAATTTCTAAATGTAGAACACAGCCTTTTAGGAAGAATCGGCCTACAAAGGTCATAAGTATGAAACCTTAAAGTGACCCAAACCAAGTACTTTAGGGGTTCAACAAATGGAAGTAACAGGGGTAGTATCTAAAAAGATAAATTTTCCAATGTAGGATAAAGCTATAAAGATTCATCAAGAGGTGGATAACTTCTTAGTAGGGTCAAATAACAATGAGAATATGTTGAATGAGAATAAAAATAAGGAAAAAATGTAGGATCTCCAAAATCACCAATCTGGGATCTTTGTTAATCCTCTTGACCTTAATGAGGATGCTCCAACTTAGGCTTAAAGAGAAATCAGATGGTTCATTGGATCAAACTGAGGGTGTATGTAATCAAGAATCAGAAGGTAATAATGCTAAAGAGGCTCAGATTTTGTGACATAGGTGATTCTTTTATCTAGAATGAGATAGCTATAGATTCAGAGATAGAAGGAAATAAGGAGAATATGACCATGAATATCAGTGTTATATCTCCTTTAATGCTCAAAATTAGAAAAATCTTACAAAAAAATGTGTGGCTAAGGATTATAAGTTGGAGATGGTTCCTTCAAAGCCTAATTTTGGGACCAAAGATCATAAGGAGAATCTTGCACTTCTCAGTTTTGCTTCTACCCCTCAATCCAAAAAAAAGATCTATTTTGAGTAGGAATACTTAGAGATGTAATAGACTCAAGTGAGTGGAAAACTTAAAAAAGAAAAATAATGTAGATGTTGGGTGAAGGTAAGTCTAAGCAGCCCTCCCAAATAGATTCTAGAAATAGAGATGATTCAAAGGAAGATGCTAACTGGAGGTAAAGAAACATTGGATGGCATCTCTAAAACTAAAAAGAAAAGAAAAAAAGTAATTATATGGTGAGACCTCCTTGTCTGGTGAGGTATCCTCTATCAGTATTAAGGTTAGTATTGATGATAAGGTGTTGTTAATATGAAGATTATTTCTTGGAACATTAGAGGCATGAATAGCCTTGCTAAACAACATATTTTGAGATGTACTTTGATTGAGAAAAAAGTGGACATTTTATTGCCACAAGAAACTAAAATGAGAGAAGGAACCTCTAAAAATATCTTAACATGATATGGGCTATTGTTGACTTCTTTGTTAGTGATTTGAAGGGGACCTCGAGAGGTTTAGCTATCTTATGGAATCTTGTTAGATTCTCAAGAATCAAAGGGGCTTGGTCCAAGAACAACTTGTTTGTCAAGATGAGTGATAAATTGACTAGCAAGGAGTAGAATCCCTTAAACATTCATGCCCCTAACACAAAGGATGTTCATATTTTGGATATGTTGATATGGTTTTGTCATTGATGTCAACACTTGTCAACACTTGTTAACACTTGTCAACACTTATCAGCACTTGGACATCCTTGGTTTTGTCCACCGACAAGTCAGTGACTTATGCACAGTCACCGGTATTTGGTTCACCGATAGGTTATATTGTTCACCGGCACTTGGAATGACTTGGAGACTACCTGGTTATGTCAAAGACATGATTTGATCACTTGGTTTTGGTGATTTGGTTATTGGTCTATTCGGGTTTGCATATTTCTTATTACTAGCAAATAGGTCCAGGTTATGCATCGGCAAGCATATCTATTCCAGATCAGCACGACACATTATGGAGATGATTTATTATTATTGTAAATGCATTGAGCCGACATGATGCATCACATAATGATTTATTTGTAATTGATTTTATTTTAATATTCTTTGTAAGCCGACCTATACATTTGGTCTTAGCTTTCGATATATATGTAAGATCTCATTTGTGAGATCGATAGGGGATTGCAAAAAGGATTGTAATAAGGTATGTGTGAAAATAAGCAGAGCTATACATGTAGACATCATTCAAGATTGAAGGAAGGTTTGAAGAGGGCATATCAGAGCTTAACCGGTACTGAATCTAGCATATGAAGATGCTATTTTGAGCAATACATTATCATTGGATTTAACCATCCAATTGTAGTCAGTGTGACTCCCATTTTGTGATTGAGTAGTGAGCTCTAGGCAGCTGGCCTTTCTGCATGTACAGACTCCATATTGTACATACATACTATCTGCAGTAGTATCATTTGATTGTGGGTAAGGCTTCCCATCATGGTTTTTTTCTTTACAAGGTTTCCACGTACAAATATTTGTGTTATGTGTTGTGGATGTTATTGTCTTTCTGTTTCATGCATTAATCTTTACCGGTACTGCAATTAACTAATAAAACTATCTACCGGCATAAAGTTTGGTTTACCGATATTAGGCATTAAGTTTTGGTTAAGTTAATTTTGGTTTGAATTTATTGGACAACTGATTCACCCTCCCCCCCCCCCCCCCCTCTCAGTTGTCTCTGGGACCTAACAATTGGTATTAGAGCCTAGTCCTCTTTTTGCAGAAGTTTAATAGCTTGAGGAGATCCAATATCTTTTAACTATTTCACAATCCTAAACTTGATGGAACTAACTATGACATTTGGAAGATCAGGATGGAGACACATTTGAAATGCATTGGAAAGGACATATGGGATGTTACAAAGAATGGTTATACTACTCCTACTCAAGGTCAACCTAATCCACCAACCTTGGCTAAAGATGAGGAAAATGATTGCAAAGAAAGAGAAGCACTTTTGAGCACATTGTCAGATCAGAAAATCATGGGATTATCAGATAGATCTACTGCTAAATCTATTTGAGACAAACTGAAAAAATTGAATAAAGGTGATACCATGGTCAAAATTGCAAAACTTGAATGCTTTTAGGTCAGGTATGAAAATCTGAAAATGGAAGAAGATGAAAGGATTTCTACTTTTATGGAAAGAGTAAATGAAATTGTTTTGGGTATACAATATTGTGGAGGAACCTTAAGTGAAGATGAGATTGTTTATAAAGTTTTAAGAGCTTTGCCACCGGCATACAAAATGAATGTTACTGCTATAAATGAATTGAGAACAATGCCTAATGCATCAGTATCTAGAGACACTTTGGTTGGAAAACTTTCAGCTTTTGAACTTGAGGAATTTGGTCCTGTTGCTACTATTAAGATAGATTTAGTTTTTAAGGCATCATCATCATCTGTAGCATCATCATCATCATCTGATAAATCTGATTGGAAAGCCTTTTATGTAAGAGAACTTGAAGAAATCAGAAAGGAGAATGAAGAATTGGAAGAGCTTGAAGCACTCTTTGCAAGGAAAATGCCTAAAGGTCCAGTTGGTAGTAAGTATGAAGGTAAAGTGGCCTTTAAATGTTTTAACTGCAATAAAATTGGTCATATGGCTTCTAGGTGTCCTGATAGACATGCAAGATTAAGAGAAGAAGCTAAAAGAATATATAAGCCTAACCCTGATTATCAGAGATACAAGTTTAAGAAGAATAGAGACAAATCTTGTTATTATGTTGATAAAGGAGTTACTGATTATTCTGATGAAGATCCAACAGACAATGGATGAGATTTTGTTGCTATAATAGAAGATCAACTGGCACCTATTGTTCAACTGGTAGATCAGACCTTGGAAGCTAAAATTGAAGATAATAATGAATGGATCATTGATTCTGGATGTTCACATCACATGACTAGTGATAAGAGTAATCCTTAACTATTTAGGAATACAATGGAGGTCTAGTGAGATTTGGAGATGATAAAGCTTGTTTGATCATAGGAAAAAGAGCTATATCTTTTGATGGTAAGAACAATACTAATAATGTTTACTATGTTGAAGGTTTGAAGCATAATCTTTTGAGTGTTGGTCAACTCGTTGAAAATGGGTTTTAGTTACAATTCAAGAATGGTAAATGCAAAATCTTAAACAAAACTAGTTTAGAAATTGCAACGGGTAATTAGACTAGAGGTAATATCTTTCATTTGAATAACAATGAGAAAGCATGTTTGATTGCACATATTGATGAAAGATGGTTATGGCATAAGAGACTTTGTCATGCAAATTTTGATTGCATTGTGAAAATCAGTACGACTAAAGAAGCAAGAGATTTACCTAAGATTGTTAAACCTCACAATCTGGTATGTAAGGAATGCCAATTTGGAAAGCAAGTTAGAGAAACTTTCAAGAGTATTCTAGAGAAATCTAACAATGTTCTTGATTTAATTCATATTGATTTATGTGGTCCAGCAAGAACTAGAAGTATACAAGGAGATAGGTATTTTATGCTAATCATTGATGACTATTCTAGAATGTGTTGGGTTACTTTTCTCAGGGAGAAATCAAAAGCATTTGGGAGATTCAAACTATTCAAGGTGATGGTAGAGAATCAAACAGGCAAGAAAATCAAATTTTTGAGATGAGATCAAGGAGGTGAATTCACATCTAAGGAGTTTAATACATTTTGTGAAGTGAATGGAATCAGAAGATAGTTATCAACACCCCAGATACCCCAACAGAATGAAGTTGTGGAAAGGAAAAATAGAACTATTTTGGATGCAGCTAGAAGCATGATATTAGAAGCAAATCTACCTCATATATATTGGAGAGAAGCAGTCAATACAACAGTTTATACATTCAATAGAGTTAACATCAAAGGTGAAACCGGTAAGACCCCTCATGAACTATGGTTTGGTAATACTCCTACTCTTAAATATTTAAGAATATTTGGAAGTAAATGCTATATTAGAAGAGATGAGTATATTGGCAAATTTGATCCTAGAAGTGATGAAGGAATATTTCTTGGTTATTCATCTAAGAGCAAGGCATATAGATGTTTTAACAAGAGATTGTGGAAATTTGTTGAAAGTGCAAATGTGAAGATTGATGAACAGTTTAGAGGAAATTCAAGGTACACGGACTTTGAACTGGCAATAGAGATACTCACAAATGAACCTACTATGAGTACACCAGTACAAAATGTTGATCTAGTTACACCAGCATCATCTGAGGATTCAACAGTCACTGAAGAACAACAAGTAAAAACACCCCGGTATGTAAGATTGAATCAATCTAAAGATCAAATAATTGGAAATAAATACCAAGGAGTTATGACTAGAGGAAGATTGGAAAATGAAGAGGTATGTCTTATTTCTCAAATTGAACCTACAACTATTAATGAGACATGTGAAGATTAATATTGGATTAAATCAATGGAAGATGAATTGGAACAAATTGAAAGGAATAACACTTTCCTTGGCCTAAAGACAAAAATGTAATTGGAACTAAATGGGTTTTTAGATATAAAATTAATGAATATGGAAAGGTAATCAGAAACAAAGCAAAATTAGTGTGTAAGGGGTATTCACAAAAAGAAGGAATTGATTACAGTGAAACCTTTGCATCAGTAGCTAGAATTGAGGTAGTTAGACTATTATTGGCTTTTGCAGCTCACAAAAACTATAAAGTATATCAAATGGATGTTAAATGTGCATTTTTGAATGGAGATCTTGAAGAAGAAGTTTACATTGAACAACTTGATGGATTTTCTTTGACAGATGACAACGATATGGTTTGTAGGTTAAGGAGAGCTTTATATGGACTAAAGCAAGCTCCTAGAGCTTGGTATGATAGATTGGACAAATATCTTTTGAAGCTTGGCTACACTAAAGGTAATGCTGACAACAATCTATATTACAAAGTGACTAATGATGACATATTGGTTAGTGATTTTTTTGTTGATGATATAATCTTTGGAGGAGAAGATGGATTGTGTAAAGACTTTTCTAATAAAATGCAGCAAGAATTTGAAATGTCTATGATTGGGGAGATAAAATTCTTTTTAGGATTGCAAATTTCATAGACTGATAAATGTATATTCTTATGTCAATCTAAATACTTGAAGGAATTACTAAATAAATTTGGCATGGAAAACTCTAAACCGGTAAGCACACCTATGACTACAACTGATAAACTATATTTGAAGGAGATGAATCAACACTTGTTAATTCGACTAGATACAAGTCTATGATAGGAGGTTTACTGTATTTGATACAAACAAGACCTGATATTATGAATGCAATATGCATTGTCTCAAGATTTCAAAGTAATCCTAAAGAAAATCATGAAACAGTAGTAAAAAGGATTTTTCGGTACCTACTGTTGGCAATATTACATTATAATAGACAATGAAAGATTGTTGACATTTCAATAAGGATATTGAGAAGGTTGTTGATGATTATGGACATAACTGATTAAAGATGTTTTACTATCTTGATATTATTATTTTGTCATTGATGTCAAGAAATTAATTTCCTAATTCAGTATGATGTTGTCATATCTTGAGAAGTATGATATGAAGATTATAAAGAAGTCGGTAAAAGACATAGGAAAGAATATGATGAATAAAGGGATAAGTTATTCAATGGGCAACTACTACCAAGTCAGACAATGATGAGATCATGATGTTTTAGATTGTTTTAACATCATACATATGTTGTAAAATGTAAAGGTTAATACTGTACTATGTTATCAGGCAAAGAACCTAGTCAGTAAACTCGAAAGAACCTAGTCGGTAAACCCTAAGGTTATCGCTATCGGTTAATGAAGGCAGAATGTCTACCGAGTGAAGTTTAGTATTCACTGAGTTACAACCGAGCTATAATAGAATGCATTAAATGTTTACATGTGATATTTAATGAAAGAAGTTGATGAGCTGGAGCGGATCAATGATTGGTAAGCCATGGAAGAAGTTTGTTAACGAATCAAAGGCAATGGAAAGTTAGCATGAAGATCTACAGCTCAGATTGAACCGCAATACCCTAACACAAGTTCCAAGGTGACAACACAAGTTCCAAGGCAGGGTAAAATGTTTTCAGATCGAAAGATACATTAAACCTGGACAAGATTGAAGATCTGATGGCTATGATTGATCATGGGAAATGTGATCAATGAGATTGAGTGGTTAGAAGATTGTTTATAAATAGGAAACTATTGATAAACAATGTATGCGGGCAAGTGTATGCATAGGGATGCTACATAGTGATTACCGAGCATAGAAGCTTGAAGACCTGTTAGAAGAATAGAGTGTAGATGCCCAATAGATAGACAATATTAGTTCTATGTCTAAATTGTATTGAACAAATAGGAATCTGCTTTAGCATTTTTAGATGTGAAGTTGCAGACATATCTTTATTACTGTTATTTTGTTAAAGTGACAGGAAATCTCTTAACCGAGTGGACTTAACAGTCTTATATGTAAATCCTCTAGCAAGGTGACATTCTGATTGAGTGTTTGAAATCCTTTGACAAGGTCACTTCTAACAAAGTGAAGATCCTAATAGATATGAGGTGAATCCCTTAACCGGGTCACATCTAGCAATGTGTTTGTCATCTTTAACAGGATTTTCTTTTAACCGAGCATACTCTAGAAGAGTATATTTCTTAGTGGGTCCGAAATCCCACAGTGGTTTTTCCCTATTTGGGTTTCCATGTTAAATCTAGTGTTATGAGGTTTATATTGTTCATATGCTTTTGAGTTTGCATGTTTGACAGTTTTTGGTTATATGACTGATATATATGTTACCGAGGTTGAATCTGATGTTTTTATGGATGATTAAGTTTGTATGATTCACCACCCCCCCTCTCATCTTGTTGGCTATTGGATCTGTACTTATATTAAGTATCAGAACTATCAATTGGCACCAGAGCTTTGGACTCCGAAAGGAAAGTTTAAAGGCACTTGAGTTAAAGATCCAAAGATGTCTAAGAGGGATGCACTAAAGCTGAACAAGTCAAGTTTCTCTACATGGCAGAAAAGGATGAAGCTACATCTATTAGGAGTTGGAGAATATGCTATATACTATCTGGAGAATGACTTTGTTGCACCAAGCACCTATCCATTGACAATGGAAGAGATAAAGGTGAAGCAAGAACATATTCAAGCAATGATTGAAATAACATTTGCGTTGACCAATTCAGAGTTTAATGATCTAGAAGGGTGTACTGATGCAAAGGCAATGTGGACTAAGCTCATATCTATATATGGAGGAGATGGACATGTTCAAAGAGAAAAAGTAGATAGTTTAAGAGGACAACTTGAATCTATGAGGATGAATGAAGTTGAGAACATAACCTAGTACAATACAAGACTAAAGGAGATTGTAAATCAAATCAAAGGAGCAGGAGGAACTATTGAAGAAAAGGATGTAACAACTAAGCTGTTAAGAACCCTTCTACTTGCCTATGCAATCCCAGTCTCTGCAATCAATGAATTGAGGTCTGTACCCAATATGCCAGTTTCTTTCGATGCTACTATTGGTAAGCTACATGCATTTGAGTTAAGTAATTTTCATAACAGTGGGTCATCGGTAAACAAAGTTGAATCTGCATTTAGTTCTTTTCATCTGAATGAATCTAATGATTACAATGAAAGAAAGTATACATACTCTGAAGGAGATCACAGTGGAGCAAGTGAAAGATTTTGGAAGAACATGGAAGAAGTACACAAATTGTATGAAGAAATCAGAAAGCAAGAAGAGTTTGAAGCACTATTGGCCAAAAGGTTACCGAGAGGCAAAGGTAAGTATAAAGGAAAACTACCTTTGAAATGTTTCAATTGTGATAAGATTGGACATATGGCTTCTAACTGTCCTGACAAAGATTTTACTGAAAAGAGAGATTACCAAGATGACAGACAGAAAGATAATCATTATAGAGGACACCGAGACTTCAGAAGAAGAGATAGAAAGACACACTTAATAGCTGATGAGGAATCTAACGATGATAAATCAGATGAGACTGATACAGAGGAAGTTGTTTATGTGGCTATCAAGGATGGATCCGATGAAGAAAGGTATGAAGAAAAAGCCCTAATATCTCACATAAACACTAATGATTCTTGGATTATAGATAGTGGATGCTCACATCATATGACAGGAGATAAACACAAGTTTGTTATGTTTGAAGATTGTGATGGAGGCTATGTTAGATTTGGTAATGATGCACCATGTCTGATAAGAGGTAAAGGATCTATAACACTTCTTGATAATGCAAGATGCAAAGATATTTATTGGGTTGAAGGTTTGAAATACAATTTGTTGAGTGTAGCACAACTAAATAACACACATTACCGAATAGAATTTCAGAAAGGAATTGTCAAAGTTCATGACAAGAATGGAAAGTTAGCTGCTACCGGGACACAAACAAAAGGTAATACATTTCACCTTGATTCAACTTACAATAAGTGTTTGTATGCAAAGATTGATGATACTTGGTTATGGCATAAAAGGTTTTGTCATGTTAATTTTGATAATCTGATCAAAATAAGTAAGAAGCACCGAGTAAGAGGTCTACCGAGTCTTGAAAAAACTAAGAATGCTATGTGCCGAGGATGCCAGATGGGTAAGATGACAAGATCTATCTTTACAAGTAAGTCCTACACTTCTAAGGGAATTTTAGATCTTGTGCACACTGATTTTTGTGGTCCTATGAAAGTTCAAAGTTATTATGGTGATAAGTATTTCATATTATTTGTGGATGATTATTCAAGGATGATGTCAGTAATGTTTTTAAAAGAAAAATCAGAAGCCTTTCAAATGTTTAAATGGTACAAGGCTAGAGTTGAAAATGAAACAAGAAGACAACTAAAATGTCTTAGATTAGATAGAGGAGGAGAGTTCACATCTGATGAGTTCAACCTATTTTGCAATGATCATGGTATAAAAAGACAAGTCTCTGCACCGAGAACTCCATAGCAGAATGGAATAGCTGAGAGAAGAAATAGATCTATTGTGGATTGTGCTAGAACACTGATGATTGAGAAGAAGGTTCCACAAACATTTTGGAGAGAAGCAATAAGCACAATTGTTTACACCTTGAACCGAGTTCAATTGAAGAAAGGTACTTTGAAGACACCTTATGAAATCTAGTATGGCAAGAAACCTAATGTAAGTTATTTTAAAATCTTTGGAAGTAAATGCTATGTTCATAAAGATGATAGAAATGGCAAGTTTGATTAAAAAAGTGAAGAAGGAACATTTCTAGGTTATTCTTCTAGAAGCAAAGCATTTAAATGTCTGATCAAATCATCTAACAAAATAGTAGAAAGTGCAAATGTGAAAATTGATGAATTTGTAGAAAGAAATGATGAAGGAAATTGCAAAGAACTAGAAGACTATGATGGATTTGTCTATGTGCAACCGAGAAGTCCTACCGAGAAAACTATTGAAGAAAATGAAGAAAATATCCAGTTACCGAGTGATGAAGAAGATCATACAGAGCCTACCAAGCCTGTATTAGCCAAGTATATCAAAAGACATCATGCACTGAGTCAGATTATAGGAGATAAGGATGATCCAGTGATGACAAGGAACAAACTGAGACAGAACACATGTTTGATATCTGAATTTGAACCGAGAGTAGTGAAAGAGGCATTTAATAGTGAAGATTGGATAAATGCTATGACAGAAGAGATTGATCAAATCAAGAAGAATGACACATGGACACTGGTCCCAAGACTGAAGGACAAAAATGTAGTTGGTACAAAGTGGATCTTCAGAAACAAGCTAAATGAAAAAGGGGAAGTCATTCGAAATAAAGCAAGACTAGTTTGCAAAGGTTATGCCCAAGAAGAAGGAATTGATTATGGTGAGACTTTTGCACCTGTTGCTAGACTTGAAGGAGTAAGAACATTGTTGGCATATGCTGCTTTCAAGAAATTCATGGTATATCAAATGGATGTCAAATCTACATTTCTGAATGGAATATTAGAAGAAGAAGTTTTCATTGAACAACCTGAAGGATTTGTTGAAGACAATAATAAAGATCAGGTATGTAAATTGAACAAAGCTTTATATGGTCTGAAACAAACACCTAGAGCATGGTATGAAAGATTGCACTCTTATTTGATTAAGATTGGTTTTATAAGGACAAGTGAGAACAACAATATGTACATGAAGAATGATGAAAATGGAATACTGATCTCAGCCATATTTATTGATGATATTATATTTTGTGGAAATGAGTCTTTATGCAAGAACTTTGGAAATGAAATGAGCAAAGAATTCGAGATGTCATTAATCGGTGAGATAAAGTATTTTATAGGTTTATAGATACTGCAAATGAAAAATGAGATTTTCATTACTCAATCCAAGTACATAAAGGAAATCTTGAAGAAATTTGGAATGGAGGATTCAAAACTAGTAAGTACTCCTATGACTACCAACTGTAAACTATCAAAGAATGATGAATCTGCATCTGTTGATGAGACACTTTACCAATCTATGATTGGAAAGTTGCAATATGTTGTTCATAGCAGACCAGACATAGCACATGCACTAGGTATTGTTGCAAGATTTTTTGCAGATCCTAAGGAAACACACATGATAGCAATCAAAAGAATTTTCAAATACTTAAAAGGCACTAAAGATTATGGCTTAGTATATCATAAAGGAAATGATTTTGATTTAAAGGTTTATATTGATGCTGATTGAGTAGGCAACGTTGATGACAGGAAAAGCACAAGTGGAGGAGCTTTCTTCTTAGGAGAAAGACTAGTGAGTTGGCTTAGCAAGAAACAAGGATGTGTTTCTCAGTCAAAAGCAGAAGCTAAATACGTTGCTGCAACACTGAATTGCACCAACATTGTATGGATCAAACAACTATTGGAAGGTATAAATAAGAAATTTACTAAGCCAGTAACTATATTCTGTGACAATACTAGTGCCATTAATATTTCAAAGAATCCTGTTATGCACTCTAAGACAAAGCACATCTCTATCAAATATCATTATCTTAGAGAAGAAGCTCGAGAGAAGAAAGTGGTGTTGGAATATGTTAGTACAAAGGAGCAAATAGCAGATATCTTCACCAAGACACTACCAAAGGACACTTTTGAATATCTCAGAAGTAAGTTAGGGGTCCTACCCCTATCTTCCATTCACTGACCGAGTTCGGTGAAAGCATCAATACGATGACTCTATTGAATATCTTTTGGGGAGTTGATGCTGGAGTTATACACTTTAGAATGTTTTCTAAAAGTGTACTGGAATTAATACTGGACTAATACAGAGAATGATACAGGGAACAAGAATTGAAGACAAATGCTTTGACTAAGACTTAGTTGATACACAAGAGCAGGAAATAACTTCTTACAGAAAGAAATTATGTTTTAGTTCTTTTCTTTTTGGCATTGTTGTCAAAGGGGGAGAAGACCTACCAAAGGGGAAGAAGACCTACCAAAGGGGGAGAAGAATAATATATGGGAGAAGACTAAGAGAAGACTACAGATTGAAATAAAGACTGAAAACAGAAGAGAAGTCTAATGTATGGGGGAGAGCATTTCAAACATTTCAGAATCACAGCAATCCGAGTCTTTTAAAGGTCAAATCAATTGGTTTTTCCATCAATGCCAAAGGGGGAGATTGTTGGCAATATTACATTATAATAGACAATGAAAGATTGTTGACATTTCAATAAGGATATTGAGAAGGTTCTTGATGATTATGGACATAACTGATTAAACATGTTTTACTATCTTGATATTATTATTTTGTCATTGATGTCAAGAAATTGATTTTCTAATTCAGTATGATGTTGCCATATCTTGAGAAGTATGATATGAAGATTATAAAAAAGTCGGTAAAAGACACAGGAAAGAATATGATGAATAAGGGGATAAGTTATTCAATGGGAAACTACTACCAAGTCAGACAATGATGAGATCATGATGTTTTAGATTGTTTTAACATCATACATATGTTGTAAAATGTAAAGGTTAATACTATACTATGTTATCATGCAAATAACCTAGTCGGTAAACCCTAAGGTTATCGCTATCGGTTAATGAAGGCAGAATGTCTATCGAGTGAAGTTTAGTATTCACCGAGTTACAACTGAGCTATAACAGAATGCATTAAATGTTTACATGTGATATTTAATGAAAGAAGTTGATGAGCTGGAGCGGATCAATGTTTGGTAAGCCATGGAAGAAGTTTGTTAACGAATCTAAGGCAATGGAAATTCAACATGAAGATCTACAGCTCAGATTGAACCGCAATACCCTAACACAAGTTCGAAGGTGACAATGCAAGTTCCAAGGTGGGGTAAAACGTTTTCAAATCAAAAGATACATTGAACCTAGATAAGATTGAAGATCTGATGGCTATGATTGATCATGGGAAATGTGATCAATGAGATTGAGCAGTTAGAAGATTATTTATAAATAGGAAACTGTTGATAAACAATGTATGCAGGCAAGTGTATGCACAAGGATGCTACATAGTGATTACCAAGCACAGAAGCTTGAAGACCTGTTAGAATAACAGAGTGTAGATGCCCAGTAGATAGACAAGATTAGTTCTATGTCTAAATTGTATTGAACAAATAGGAATCTGCTTTAGCTTTTTTAGATGTGAAGTTGCCGACATATCTTTATTACTGTTATTTTGTGAAAGTGATAGGAAATCTCTTAACCGAGTGGACTTAACAATCTTATATGTAAATCCTCTAGCAAGGTGACATTCTGATTGAGTGTTTGGAATCCTTTGACAAGGTCACTTCTAACAAAGTGAAGATCCTAACAGATTTGAGGGAAATCCCTTAACCGGGTCACATCTAGCAATGTGTTTGTAATCTTTAATAGGATTTGCTTTTAACCAAGCATACTCTAGAAGAGTATATTTCTTAGTGGGTCCGAAATCCCACAGTGGTTTTTCCCTCTTTGGGTTTCCATGTTAAATCTAGTGTTATGAGGTTTATATTGTTCATATGCTTTTGAGTTTGCATGTTTGACAATTTTTGGTTATATGATTGATATATATGTTACCAAGGTTGAATCTGATGTTTTTATGGATGATTAAGTTTGTATGATTCACCCCCCCCCTCTCATCTTGTTGGCTATTGGATCTGTACTTATATTAAGTATCAGAACTATCACCTACAAGGCACTACAAATATTGGTTTATGGTATCCTAGAGATGAAAATTTTGATTTATGTGCATACACAGATACTAATTGGGCAGGAGATGTAGATGACAGAAAAAGCACCACAGGCGGAGCATTTTTTCTTGGTAACAGACTAATTTCTTGGTTGAGCAAGAAATAGAGTTGTAGATCACTATCAACAATAGAATTAGAATATGTTGCAACAACAACTAATTGCACACAAGTATTATGGATTAAACAAATATTGAAGGACATAAAGGTAAAATGCAAGGAACCTATAACTATTTATTGTGATAATATGGCAGCAATTGATATATCTAAGAATCCGGTATTTCACTCAAAAACTAAACATGTTTCTATCAAATTCAATTTTTTGAAAGAGAATGTTGAAGCAAAAGAAGTGAAATTGGTTTATGTGAATACTAAAGAGCAGATTGCAGATATTTTTACTAAGGCTTTGCCTAAGGAGACTTTTGAATATCTTAGAGAGTAGCTTGGAGTTCTACCCCCACCGATAGAGACATAGTTGATGTTTACCATCAACCGACAAAATTAATAGAGAAATCTTTTATTCTGACTTTGATGAGGAGAGCTACTTCTCAGGGGGAGTAGCAGGATAAAATTGGTATTTTGTAATGAGTTGGTATTTTGTATTTGAATCTGGTTTTTGTATTGTTTTGGCATTTGATGTCAAAGGGGGAGAGATATTATGGAAAATCACATTATATTTTGAGGGAAATTATTCCTAGGGGGAGAGACATTATGTATTTTGATTTCTGGATAATGATCTCTTTGGGAGATTGTTGGTTTTTGGTTTTTGGCATTTTTGTTTTGGCACTTTGATGGTTTTTCCATCTTGTGTTGCCATCAATGCCAAAGGGGGAGATTGTTGGTATTTTGGATATGTTGATATGGTTTTGTCATTGGTGTGAACACTTGTCAACACTTGTCAACACTTATCCGCACTTGGAGATCCTTGGTTTTGTCCACCGGCAAGTCAGTGACTTATGCACAGTCACTGGTATTTGGTTCACCGATAGGTTATATTGTTCACCGGCACTTGGAATGACTTGGAGACTACCTAGTTATGTCAAAGACATGATTTGATCACTTGGTTTTGGCAATTTGGTTATTGGTCTATTTGGGTTTGCATATTTCTTGTTATCGGCAAATAGGTCCAGGTTATGCACCGACAAGCATATCTATTCCAGATCAGCATGGCACGTTATGGAGATGATTTATTATTATTGTAAATGCATTGAGCCGACATGATGCATCAAATATTGATTTATTTGTAATTGATTTTATTGTAATATTCTTTGTAAGTCAACCTATACATTTGGTCTTAGCTTTCGATATATATGTAAGATCTCATTTGTGAGATCAATAGGAGATTGCATAAAGGATTGTAATAAGGTATATGCAAAAATAAGAAGAGCTATACATGCAGACATCATTCAAGATTGAAGGAAGGTTTGAAGAGGGCATATCAGAGCTTAACCGATACTGAATCTAGCATATGAAGATGCTATTTTGAGCAGTACATTATCATTGGATTTAACCATCCAATTGTAGTCAGTGTGACTCCCATTTTGTGATTGAGCAGTGAGCTCTAGGTAGCTGGCCTTTCTGCATGTGTAGACTCCATATTGTACACACATACTATCTGCAGTAGTATCATTTGATTGTGGGTAAGGCTTCCCACCATGGTTTTTCCCCTTACAGGGTTTCCACGTACAAATATTTGTGTTATGTGTTGTGGATGTTATTGTCTTTCTATTTCATACATTAATCTTTATCGGTACTGCAATTAACTGATAAAATTGTCTACCAACATAAAGTTTGGTTTACCAATATTAAGCATTATGTTTTGGTTAAGTTAATTTTGGTTTGAATTTATTGGACAACTGATTCACTCCCCCCTCCTCTCAGTTGTCTCCAAGACCTAACAAAGTATTCTAGAGTTGTTTATGGAATTCTCTAGATTCTATGATTCTAAACAATCTTGAAGATTTATAAATGTTAGGTGGAGATTTTAATTATTTGATGTTTCCCTCTGAGAAACAACATGGTGTGAATGACTTCTCTAATAACTGTTAGGAATCCCACAGATACTAAGATGGGGGGTGAATCAGTATCTAATCGGTATATAGAATTTCTTAACTTAAAACATGCAAAACAAAATATAACAATGTACCAGTATGCAAGAAATAATGCAATAAATAGAATCATGAACATCCACATGAAAAGCACACCATAACACAAGGTTTTAACAAGGAAACCCAGTGTGGGAAAAACCTCGGTGGGATTTGTGACCCACAATATTCACTCACTGGCCAATAAGAGAATATTACTTACAATAGGGGCCTGCACATGCAGGAAGGCCAACTGCCTAGAACTCACTGCTCAATGGGAAGTCTCACTGACTTACAATGAGGATTATACAAATCCAATATCTTGTACTGCTTTACAATAGCATCTTCAATGCCTGATTCAGTATCGGTTGCTGCTCTATTGCTTACATAAACCCCTTAACCTATATTTCGCATAATAGGTCTACCTAATATTTTTCCTTAATGCTTTCTCGCTCATTCTAAAATGTTTATAATGATCTCTTTTATATATAAGAGTCATTTTACAATTTGCCAAGTCAGCTTACAAAGTTTTTCAATAATAAACAAAATATAATATAACAAAATCCTGTCGGCCTCTGTGCCGGTATACTTCATTTCTTTTATGCCGGTGTCGATGTCCTGAGTGTCGGTGTAGAGTGTGATCTGCTGATGCCGGTACAATGCCTTTGCCGGTGCCATAGGATTGCAAGGTTGCCATCAATGACAAAACCTTCAATCACATACAATGTCTCATTGGAGTGTTCATATGCCAACAATCTCCCCCTTTGGCATTGATGGCAACACTCATGAGAAATTTCAAAAATGATCCAAAAATGTGAAGTCCAAAAATGTGTGTGCTCCCCCTGAGCATTTGATTCCTGTGATATTGAATTTTCTCATCCCACTACTCCCCCTTTGGCATCAATGATAAAGGTTGTCAAGATGTCAGTAGAGTTTGTAGTTTCAACCTTGTAACTGGGTGGTTATAATTTGAAAAAGATCTCCCAAAATCAAGTTTATACTATCCATAAACTTCTTTCTATCCTTTATTGTTGTCTTTGTTCTCTTCACTGTACCGGTAAGATGTTGCAAATGCTCTGCCAGTGTTTTCTTTCCTTGTAATAGTGCCTCAGATACATCCTTCCGTAGTGATGCTAGATAGTCCAATCTTGGACTTAGTTTTGATCTCAAATGCTTTGCCTTATTCACTATTCTTTCTTTCTCTCTTTCCAATTTAAGTAATTCTTCTTCAAAATTTGTTATCTTTTCCTCAAAAACTGATAGTGTATCAAGTGAGTTGACAAAATTATCTGCAAGTTTATTGATCTCATCCTGTACCTTGCTCATCTTCTGGTCTATATCTACAGTCAAAAAGTTTGTTTTACAGGTATCTTTGTACAGATTTTTGTACTCTTTCAAAAAATTACATAATTCCGGTAGAAGTGTGTCAAAATCTCTGTTACACTTCTTTATTTGCTCATCAAAGAATTTATGTTTTTCAACTTCTACTTTATCCTTCAATGACTCTTCTTTTATTTTCTCAATGTTTTTTGTGATATATTTACACAGTGTATCAAGTTGTCCTAAAGAATCTTTATTGTCTATATTACAGTTAGGAGCAATTACCTTCAAAATTGGTATGGTATCATCAATTGCCTTGTAAGCTGCAGTCGGTTATCTTCTTGATTGAATCTAATAGTACCTCAGTCACATTAGTTGATTTGTAGCCTGATGATGAGTTAACAATCTGAGTACCGATGAAATTAACCAAGCTTGTATTGACCTCTGGTAGGTTTGTTTGTGTCTGCATTTCTTTAAGCAATGGTTTTTCTACTTCACTAGTTGCCGGTGGTACTGTTTCCTTATGTACCTATTCTTGTTGTTGTTGTTCCTATTCTGGAGCCTTTTTCTCTATTTGTTTCTCTGTTTGTTGTATTGCCTCAGTCTGAGTCTGAGTCTCTACCTTTTTCTCTTTGTCTTCTATTGGTTCCTCCTGTGTGTTATCAGTTTCCTCAACTACTGGAGGCTCACTAGCCATATCAATCTTATTAGTTGTATCTTTGTCTACCACTATATTGATCTTTTAAGAATCAACATCCATAGTATATAAGACTTCAGGATTAGGATTATCATCCTCTACATCCATACTCTCAGCTACCAGTTGATCTTCTATAGTTGTTGTTTTTATCAGTGGAGTATTTAAAGGAGGTGGGGGTAAGTTGTCTCTAACCTTGATACTAGGTGGTCCACCAACTTTACCTTTACCCTTGTCTCTATCTTTCTGATAAACTTTTATGGGTTTGGGGTTCCTATATTCTTCTTGTTTTTCTTTCTCAACTAGGAATATATCCCATCCATTTTCTATCTCCTCAGTCACCTCATTAATTCTTCCAACCATTAAAGCAATGTGCCGGTGTGCATTAGAAAATACTGTCTGGTTGGCTTGAGCAATTAGGTCATCAATTTCTTTGGGTGAGTTTACTGGATATACAGCAAGTAGCTTTTCAATCTTTATTTTCTTATCTAGTTCTATTACTACTTGTCTTCTTGCTTCTAGTCTTTTAAATAGCTCATCTAGAATTTCATTGACTACTTCCATCAAAAACTTCTTATACATATCCATATGCAATATAACACTATTTTCAACTTGCTCTTTTTTATCAGTTATTAGAGTGTCATATATTTTCTCTTTATTCTTCAATTTACCTTCCTCTGTAATTTCATTCAGCAGTACATCAAGAGGGGCCAAGTCTTTGTTTGTCCTCTTCTTCTTTTTGGGTGTCAGTTTCTTCTTCTTTGGTGTAGCCTTTCTTACCGGAGATCTCATTGCTTGTTGTTTTTGCCTTGTCCTCCTCGGTGAGGGTGTGGTTGCCGGTGAGGGATCTCTTTTCCTTACAACTCTTTTGAAAGTTGCAAGCATGTCACTCCCTGAAGAAGTACCTACCGGTGATAGGTGAGTTTCAGGTTGTGGAGCTGCTAACTCATCCTCTGTTATACCGGTTTTCTTCAACACATCTTCTTTGATGGCTTTTGCTTGTCTGGAACCTTTCCTTACAACTGCCTCAACCTTTTTCACTCTTTTCTTTGATTGTATTTGGCTTTCAATAGTTTTTGCACCACCAAATACTTTTTCCTTAGGTTCTCTAGGGGCTTCCAGAATTTCTTTAGCATATGTTTCAATTATATGATCATCTGTTTCATAGCCCATCTCGGTTACCCAAACTGTCCTAGGGATGACTGCTTCCATCCAGATTTCATCTTTCTTGATTACAAAGCATTTTCATCTTTGTATTTGATGACAATCTTTTGTGATAACCTGATTCTTTTCTTCATTTTGGCCTTTAATGCTTGAAAAAAGTCATGAATATTGTTTTCCTTGTCTTCTCCCATGTTATTGAATAGTTCTATTAATTGTTTTCCTACCGGTATATCATATCAAATTTCTTTGTAGCCTATGCTAGGAACCTATTTTTGTTATATGTAGCATTAGACATACTAACAGATTTCCATACCTGAAAGTTCCTTTCTTGTCCTTCTTAATCTTTCCAAGGTTGTCAATTAATTCATCCTTTAACCACTCACATATATTAATATTTGCATTATCTATGACCATATCATAAGCACTATTAATGCACAAACTTGAAACTAAATTGAGTCTATTTGCATGAGTAGCTTTATACCCTAATATCATGCTGATAAATCTCACATTAATGTCTGTTACATCATTAACTCTTAGGGACCTCTTGTCGAATGTTGCACCAGTTAGGTTTGTAACTAGGTCATTGGATACCTTCTTGGTTTTATCTAGCCTTTTACCGGTGGTCGGTAACCCTATGACAACTTTCACAGCTTCCTTGGTGATTTTGTGGACTGCATCTAACCAGAAAAATTCACCATGTACCCTGCTTAAGACTATCCTAATCACATCCTTGGGGAATTCAAGAATGCTAAGGATCTCTGTAAATCCTAGGGTCTCAATGATCTTGTGTTCATTTTTACATTGCCGGTTTTATCACATATTATTGTTTTAAACATGGTTTTAATCTCTTCGTCTCCTAGTTCCTCAATGTTGCAGTGGATGTAAATTCTGGGGTCTTCAGCATAAACAACTCCCTTAGGAATTTGAGAAAAATCACCTAAGGTATCATATTTCTTTGCTACCTCAAGAACTAACTGAAATACGGGCCTAGGTCTTTTTATCACTTCAACAATAGTAGGGTTTGCTATATATTCAATTGCAGAGGTGGATGCCATGATTAAATACCTTTTACTGCCTTTAGGATGGATGATTGCTTGGAGTGTTCTTGTCTCTTGCTCGAAATGCCTTAGCTCGAAATCTTCGCACTCTTCGTAGGTTTGAAATCTTGGTGAAATGAAATGGAGCCAAAACCTTGATTTTATAGTGTCTTTTAGCCATCTACCACATTAATTGCATGTCGGTTAAGTATTCACTTAACATTATTTGCTGGTAATAAGTAATTTCCAATTTCTTATCTCTAACCGAAGAAATAATAGCATATGTGTCATTAGATTGCCAAACCCTCAAAGAAATTTTCTTCAATTAGATGAAGAACTTCCTGTCGATGGAGCAGTGCTCTGTCCTTCTGGTGAAGCATCACTCTGTTCTATCGGTGAAGCATTGGTTTGTTCTACTAGTGGAGGAGTATTCCCAATATTTAGATCAGCTTTTCTAATCCATTGTTTTGAGAATTCTTGCTTAACCTCTTCAACTTTTTCTTTACCTTTCAAGCTAGAACTTTTGTTGTCTACCAGTGTTCCTTTACTTCTACAGAATTTAGCAATATGCCCAATCTTGTTACATGCATAACAAGTTACATTATTCTTTTGAATAGCTTTCCGAGAACCTATGCCGGTTTGCGTTCTGCATTGATTAGATAAATGTCCAAATCTTCCACAAACATAACATCTCACATTCATTCTACAGTTTTCAGAGTTGTGACCAACTTTGTGGCATTTAGAACATTGACCGGTGGGTGTGTTGATATTCTGATAATTTCTAGATCTACATTCATTTGCTCTATGACCATACTTATTACAGTTAAAGAATTTTCCATTGAATTTATAAGCATTAGGTTGTCTTACCGGTTTGCTGTGATCCTGAGTATTTGCAGTACCGGAGCTTTCACCAACTTCAAAGCCAATTTCAGAAGTGTCACCTTTAGGTTTTTGATTCTTCAGCAAGGTGCCAAGTTCCTCTGAGCTTTTCTTGAATTTTTCTTTATGTTGATTTGCAGTTTCTAGTTCTCTTTCTAAGACTTCTTTTTGTCTCATCGGTTCATTTGAATCATTCTGAGTATGCATCAGATCTGTCTTCAACATGTCATTTTCATAGCTAAGTCTTGTGTTCTCATTTGCTGCATCACTTAGTCTTCTGGTCAATTCTTCTTCATTCTTCTTCCTATCCTCAATCTCTTTGCAAAATCTCATAGTCATATCCTGCATCTCATTCTTTGTTGTCATGTTCTCTTGTTTCAACTTGCTTATCATATCATTAAGTGATTCCTTTTCATCATTCTCTTTTTGCAATTTTTCACAAAGTTCTCTTCTCTTATTTCTTGCAATAGTGAAATTTTCTTGAAGTGCCTGAATGATATCCTGAGCTACCCTTAAATCATCTTCTAGTTTGATATTTTTCAATTGCTCTGCATCATAGTCTAAAAGAGCTCCTTCCAATTGCTTCATCAGATTTTCCATCTTTACTGGTGTCAAGATCTTCCTCAAGCTGTTAGGCTTCTAAAAATAGAGGACCAAGCTCTGATACCAATTGTTAGGAATCCCACAGATACTGAGAGGGGGTGTGAATCAGTATCTAATCGGTATATAGAATTTCTTAACTTAAAACATGCAAAACAAAATATAACAGTGTACCAATATGTAAGAAATAATGCAATAAATAGAATCAAGAACATCCACATGAAAAGCACACCATAACACAAGGTTTTAACGAGGAAACCCAGTGTGGGAAAAACCTTGGTGGGATTTGTGACCCACTATATTCACTCACTGGCCAATAAGAGAATATTACTTACAATAGGGGCCTGCACATGTAGGAAGGCCAACTGCCTAGAGCTCACTGCTCAATGGGAAGTCTCACTGAATTACAATGAGGATTATACAAATCCAATATCTTGTACTGCTTTACAATAGCATCTTCAATGCCTGATTCAGTACCGGTTGCTGCTCTACTACTTACATAAACCCCTTAACCTATATTTCGCATAATAGGTCTGCCTAATATTTTTCCTTAATGCTTTCTCGCTCATTCTAAAATGTTTACAATGATCTCTTTTATATATAAGAGTCATTTTACAATTTGCCAAGTCGGCTTACAAAGTTTTTCAATAATAATCAAAATATAATATAACAAAATCCTATTGGCCTCTGTGCCGGTATACTTCATTTCTTCTATGCTGGTGTCGGTGTCTTGAGTGTCGGTGTAGAGTGTGATCTGCTAATGCAGGTATAATGCCTTTGCTGGTGCGATAGGATTGCAAGGTTGCCATCAATGACAAAACCTTCAATCACATACAATGTCTCATTGGAGTGTGCATATGCCAACAATAACATGGTGGATATTGCTAACTTATTATCTATTTTTGGTTTAGTTTATATTGGCCTTCAAGGTTCTCTTTTCACTTAGTCTAATAGGTGACAAGGAAGTCATCTTATTCAAGTGAAACTAGACCATTTTTTCAGTCTCTAATAATTGGGACATTTTGGCAATTAGTTCACTATCTACTCTTCCTAGGACAAGGTTGGATCATAATTCTCTCCTCCTTAACTAGGATGATAATGTTAATAATGGACCCTTTCTTTCTAGATATGAAATTGCATGGACTTTTCATTTGGAGTTCAAAAATTTAACCAAGAAATGGTGGAATACCCCTTGTGCTAGCACAATCATGTTCCAGGTTGTCCATAAGCTGGAAATCATAAAGGAAAATGTGAAAGGGTGGAAAGAAATTTCCTTTAGGACCTTTAGGAACATCTTTCATAGAAAAAAGTCTCTTGCTAGTAACACGCTAACTCATTTGGGTGCATTTTCTGACGAACTATGGGATTTCTTTTGTTTTGTCGGATCTTACAATGCAATTTGTGTTAAAAAAAAATTAAAAAAATATTGCCCGACGTTCATTGGAATTTTGATGAACCCAATTGTCGTCGGAATCTTGCCCAATGTTCGTCGGAATTTCGATGACAAACTGAAAAGTGAAAAAGTGAAAAAAAAAAAAAACCGCGCGCGAACAATGTTTTTGTACTTGCGACATCATTTTGCTTGGTTTGTGAAGGTTATAGACCGAAATTTCCATAGCTTGATTTTTTTTCCTGTGAAGAAAAATCATGTCAGATAATATCAGTGAAGAACAAAATAAGGAGACAATTTCTAGATTGTGATCTAGCTTGAAAAGAAAAGATGGTGGGAAATGTTATTGTCCCTGCAAAAATTGTAAGGGCTTAAAGGCTAGAAGACTTTTAATCACAACAACTGAGAAACATTGTAGGTAGCATGGTCACATTGAAGGAGGGCATGATTGTCACCCATTGGTAAGTTGTTCATTATATGTGTTTATATTGATTGCATTTGTAAATGTTTATATCATTTTAACAATTTATATACATAAAAAATCACTTGTTAATGAGATCATGATCATGGTTTATTTATGCTGGGTGGGGCGCCCTAGGGCACATGATATGGACTACCACAGGAATGTGGTTTTCTAAGTGGAGGAACATGGAGGTGTAAATATCAAAGTTGAAGATAATGATCCTATGGAAGAAGATGAACATGCACCATAAAACACAGTTGAAGATGATGGTACAAATACATTGATCCCTGACACATTTATTATTGGCGTAGTTGATCATGATGATCAAGATGACTTTTATGTTGTTCATGATTTACCTATACTTGAGAAGGCATACAAGCCCCTTTATGAAGGCTCCCAAACAATTCTTCTATCTGTTGTATTGTTGTTGGTGAACTTGAAGGTTATGAATGGTTTATCCAACATAACAATCTCACATATGTTAAGGTATGTCATATATGTCATATGTTTTCATCTATTTTTGTTGATATTTCATCACTAGTAAATAAAAGGTGAAATATGTACCATTAATATTCTTTATATTAACAAATTATTTTTTTTGTTCTAGATTGATAGGTGATTTTTTGTTACCACCATCAAATATTTTACCTCACTCATATCGAGAATTATCTGCTATTATGAAAGATATTGGAATAGAGTATCAAGAAATAGATGCATGTCCCAATGATCATATTATATATCATAAACAACATAAATTTGTAACAAAATTCCTTGAATGTCATATCAGTAGATATCGAGCAGATCAACTAACAAAAAAGGTGCCTCGCAAGGTTCTTCATTATATTCTCATTATTCCATGTTTGCAATGATTATTTAGGTGCAAAAGCTTGGCGTAATTTATGGATTACCATGCAAACAATAGAAGTTGAGATGACATTCTTTGAATACCTATAGATTGTTCTGCATTTATGGACATAGAGGAAAAATGGCCACACTTTAAAGAAGAACCTCATAATCTCAAGCTTTCATTGGCAGTGGACTATGTCAATCCATTTGGAGAGTTGAGATCTATTTACTCGGTGTGGCCTATTTTTGTTATCAACAATAACATTCCTCCATGGATGTCAATAAAGAGGGAGCACATAATGTTTGCAATGATTGTTCCAGGTATTTTTTTCATTTTATAGTCATGTACATTAAATTATATATTGCAATAAAATTGTCATAATAATTATGTAATGTTTTTGTTCATTCAACTAGGTAAGTGCCAAGTTTAAAATATGAATGTATATATTGAGCCTCTTATCAACGATTTGTTGAAGTTATAGAATGGTGTCACTATGTATGACATCTCTAGACCAATAGGACAAAGATAATTTCAATTCCATGCAATGCTTGTATGGACAATTCATGATACCCCAGGGCTAACACATTTTTGTGGTATGTTATAATGCTCAACTTGTGCACTTTAATCATGTTTAATTTTTTAAAGTATAAATCATGGATTTTTTTAAAAAATCAATTCAATATATATAATTATAAAAATTAACATATTTAATCCAATTATACATGATCTTGCAAGTCTTCAAATAAAGTGAAAATTTGCATGTCTAGTTTGTGGTTCAATGTAATGCCCCACCAGGAAACCCCGAAGGGATTAAGCTAAACACAAGAATAGAGTGCAAATAATTTTATTTAAAATAAAAAAAAATTAAACTCAACACAAAGGTACAATGAGTTATCATAAGTTCAGTTACTACAACGGAAGACTAAATAACACCTAAAGAGTTTCCCAACATGATTACTTAATTCAACATTTAACTCAACTCATGCTTAATTAACCCAATTAAGTTAATTAACTTAATTACATGATAAAACTTAAACAAAGGATAATTTCTTTCGGTAAATTAATATTATAGATAACATGATGAGTTCTTCCATTAAGGTTAAAAAATAGAGATAACATGATTAAGTTCATCCATTACAATTTAACCATACATTATGCTCAAGCTTATATTAAAACATAAGGCATGCATCTAACTTCATTACATACTTTAATTTCAAGATAAAATAATGAATACTTTCCATGCATACTTTAATTGCATTATTAATAACTGAATATATTCCATTATTCTAATCTACATTCTTTCATGATTCAAAATATTGCATTTTAAATAAGATGACTACATACATGCCTTTAAGATTAACTTTATCTAATCCACATTTTACGTTCTAACATAATGTCATCCATACATGCTAAATTAAAAAAAAACATAAGAATGTAAAACACCACATAATACCTGAAATGATATTGGAGTTCACCCCTAGTGGGCTACATCTTCGGGTCTGCTCAACTACAAGACCCCTCTTATAATTAAATAATAGTGAAGAATACAAAGGTTCACATCATTACAATCCTGCCATCAAGGTGAACATAACCAATAATACATACGACCAAATCGGTCAAATAAATACATGAATGATCCCTGAATAAGAAAGAATCCAAGTGAACATAATAAGAAGCAAATACATAGATCAACTAAAGCATCCGCGAAACTAAATCTTCTCAACCCATGGTCTAACATGAATATCAGGTTCTCACAAGGGCATAAGCAATAGGAAGACTCCACAATAGTTCTCATATCAAGACAACACAACAACACACTAGCGAACATAAGGGGATAAGTGTCATCACATAACTTGGTATGGTTACCATGGCAGGTCTTCATAGGTTTCGGCCCCATCCACCAGGTTACCCAGGCAACCTATTTCAAACCTCCGGCCCATCCAAGTCTTATGTGGACCCACACATCCTTTGGTGAAGACAACGATGATGGTTTGTTGTTTCAGGCCTACTCACTGCATGTCGAGCCTGTACTAACACTCCTCCCATACGTGAGGCACAAATAACTTAATTAGTGATTCATTAACTGACTCTCTATTATGCTATTAGATTATCACTTATTTAGACACACTTTTGATGGGTTACCCAGCAACCACTTTGGGCGCGACCCCCAATCGAAAGCCACTTTCCCAAATGACACTAGGCTATACTCAAACGAACTCCTAAACCAAGGAATACACAAGGTCAAGCAAACAGAGTTCAAAACGATAGGAATACCCACTCGGTCAAACAAGACTTCATCCAAGGTGCACTGACTGACGGTACTCTAACTAGAGACCTGACCAGCTATGGTCAACCACAAACCAACATTCAACACCCACATAAAGGACATGACCAGATACAAACCATCGTATGAAAATAGTAAATACTTGAGATCAAGGACATATGCAGGTACCCAAATCAACAAATGACAATAACCAACAATCACAATCTATGACTTGCCATTTCATAAGCAAATGCGAATATAAAAATTTAAGCATGCATAGGCAATAACCGAAAAAGACAATCTTTTTCCATATTGATTAAACATTAAAAATCGATCCAGTTTTCCAAAGGATCTAGGTTTGATTGCAGTTTGTCTACCTTATCTAGGTATAGGTCGTTCATGGTTTTCTAACTCGCTAAGTTCATATGCATCATAACATAACATAAATACTCCATCATGAGTTTTTAAACCAAATTCACATTAACATAAATATTCTATATGCAGAACACCCAATGGTATAAAATCAAATATTCAGATTAAACAACTAACATATGATATTCATTTTTCCAAATAAAACATCATTTCATCCTTAGTTGAATGCAATAATCTAATTTCATCTCAAGCAACACACATATACACTTTCCAAAAATGGAAATACACATATACATATACATTATTATTTTTTTTAATTTCTTTATTGTCTAAAAAATATATAGTCTCAACAGAGACTTAAAACAATTTTCCAAAAAACCATGGGTTTTCTAATATTTGCATTTTTTGTTTTGATGATCTCAAACAAAACCCCCAAATAAAATAAACTCAGAAATAAATCTCCAGAACTTCTTGGCTTTCACATATTAATAATTTTAGAATAACCAGACTAAAACAAACAATCTTTCCTCAACCAAATATCATATTTGGGCAAAAAAGAATCCTTGTTCACACAATGTTTCAACCAATCTGCCAAACTCCAGACTAATTTTCAATTTAAAACTTAATCAGAAACATTCAATGGAGTTTAAACAAAAATTCATCAAGAACAGTCAAACCCCCAATATTTGTTCTATTTATTTATTTTTAAATCAATCTGAGCAAACCAAAAACTGATTTGAAAACAAGGAATGAATTCAAGGAGGGATAAATTCAAGATCTCATTGCTATTCTACTCTATTCATCAATCGGAAATATTATTCAACAAAAAACTCATTTCTTTCAACCAGAACAGTAAATTTCTTTGGCAACAAAGAAGGTTAATACAAATCCTACTTCCATATGCAATCCTGGAAGAGATTTGCTGAAGAGCCCAACCTGCAAGCTCCAGAAATTCCTCCTTCCTTCAAAAATATTCTCCCAGAAAACATTTTCCAAAATGTCTCTCCCAGAAATGTTTTCCAAAAATCATCCTCCCAAAATATTTTTCCAACCCTAGGTTAAATGACAAAGTTTTTGACCAAAAATCTCATTTTTAAATAAAAATACTTTTAGACAATTTATTTCTAATTTAGAAAAATCAAAATGCCTCTTCATCATTTAATTTCTAATTTTCTCAATTTTAACAAAATTAACCTTTATATTCCAAAATATTAATGAGGGTAAAATATTTATAATTAAAATAAAATCCCCAAATTCATTCTTTCAAAACTATATCCAAAATATACTAAACTCGTTTTTCTAATTAAAATTGATTTTCTTAAATAATTAAAATCAACCTTTCTATTTTATTTTTTTAAAAACAAGGGAATTAAATTAGTTCTATTTCAAATAAATTTAAATCTTTCCCTTCCAAAAGCATAAACAAAATAAATTAATCAATTTAAAATTAACCATTTAATCAAACTTGCTACCAATTTGGATTGAGCAATTCTAATTAATGATTAATCGCATAAAGGGAACCTATTTAATTTAGTCCCTTAATTTCTAATGCGTAAACACACATTAAATAAAATCAAACATTAAGGATTAATTAATCAATTTAACCACACACAAAAACATGCAACCAAGAAAGCCAAGCATACAGACGACCTGCATACCCACCCAAAGGGAATACCGACGATGACTGACGATGCTCACTTGAGCACGACTATGGTCAAAAAAGGGTCTTACGACCACCTAATCCAAAATCTAAGGGCCAAAGAGGTACACTCAAACCTGCAAATCCAAGCGGAGACGAACCTCGCACCCATGCGGTACTATACCTGAAATCTCCTACAACCAAGAGTCATACATGCATACATATATATACTTAATGAAAGTATTAGCCCAAGATAATAACACGAAATAGGAGAACTAATAAACTTGCGTACGAATTGATGTGAAAATCACATTAACATGTACGCACAATAATTAAAATATCTGACTATAACATGATTACATGATAAACTAACTAAGGTCAAACCAAGATTAGAATCTGATTAGGGCAGGCTAACTACACCCCAGGGCTAACACATTTTTGTGGTAGGTTATAATGTTCAACTTGTGCACTTTAGTCATGTTTAATTTTTTAAAGTATAAATCATGGATTTTTTTTAAAAATCCATTCAATATATATAATTATAAAAATTAACATATTTAATCCAATTATACATGATCTTGCAGGTCTTCAAATAAAGGGAAAATTTGCATGTCCAATTTGTGGTTCAAAGATGAAATCTCGTCATTCAACAAGTTTAGGAAAGTAGGTGTTTGATGAGTATAGGCACTTCCTCCACAAAAATCATAAGTATTGAACTACCAAAAAACATCTTTACAATGGGAAAGTAGAGACTACATCAAAACCACAAAGAATGACTCCTCACCTATGGAAGTTGGAATATAATAGAATTAATCGTCAAGATAATGTCATTCAATCTAATTGTTTATCTATCATATATGATATGTTTGGAATTTATATTTTTATATTGTGTTTTGTTTACTCATGTTGTAATTGATGATGATTGTCATTGTTAACTTTTTAAACTTATATGCTTCATGAAGGTCGTCAAGGCATTAATTACCACATTCCAAAGGGACTTAAAAGTTTGTTGGCATTACAATAAGTTTGTTGGTATGAGGATATTGAGAAGGTTGTTGGAGATTGATGATATAATTAATAAAGGATGATTACTATCTTAATAATATTATTTTCTCATTGATGTCAAGCAATTGATTTTCTAATTCAGTATGATGTTGCCATATCTTAAAGAGTATGTTTTGATGAGTATAAAGATGTCAGTAAGTGACACAGAAAGAATGTGAAAATGAAGGGGAGTAATAAGTTATTCAATGGGCAACTATTACCGAGTTAGACAATGATGAGATTATGTTATTTTGATTGTTTTGATATCCTATATATGTGTATTCAAAGACTGAATAAGAAGGAGAAAAGATTTCATGTAATAGAATGAGTAAAGGTTTGATACTATTCTATTTTACCGAGCAAGGAGCCAGTCGGTAAACTCCAAGGTTATCGATGTCAGTTAAAGAAGGAAGAAGTCACCGAGCGTCGTCAGCAAGCAAAGCTATCGAGACAGTAACCGAGATGAATATAGAATGTCTACCAAGTAAAGTTCAAAATTAACCGAGTATCAACCAAGCAGTAATAGAATGCATTGGATGAATAAATGCATTATTAAATGAAGGATTCCAATGTGCTGGAGATTTATAGAAGATTGGAATGTCGTGCAAGAAGTTTGTTAAGGATCAACGACAATGAAAATTCAAGAGTTAGATCTACAACACAGATTGAATGGTCATAACCGAGCACAAGTACCAAGGAAGGAATACAAGTTTCAAGGCAAGATAAAACATTTTTCAGTTCGAAGGATTCAATGAACCTAGTCAAGTTTGAAGATATGATGGCTAAGATTAATCATGGGAAATGTGATTAAGGAGATTAAGCGGTTAGGAATTGCTTATAAATAAGGAAAGTTGATAAACAATGTATGCGGGCAAATAGAAGAATAGTGATGCTGCTGAAGTGATTACAGAGTACAAAAGATTGAAGATCTAATTGAAGAAAAGAGTGAGAATCCCAACAAGGAGGAAGATAAGTCTTATGACAAGATGATTTTGAGCAAATAGAGTCTGCCATAACATTTCAGATGTGAAGTTGTAGATATATTTTATTAGTGTTATTTATTTTTGTAAGTGACAGGAAATCTCTTAACTGAGTGGACCTAACAGTCTTATTTGTAAATCCTCTAGCAAGGTAACATTCTAATTGAGTGGTTGAAATCCTTTGACAAGGTCACTTCTAACAAAGTGCAAGATTCTAATAGATCTGAGGGAAATCCCTTGACCGGGTCACATCTAGAAATGTGTTTATGTAATCTTTAACAGGATTGGCTTTTAACCGAGCATACTTTAGAAGAGTATATTTTCTTCGTAGGTCCGAAATCCCACAATGGTTTTTCCCTATTTGGGTTTCCACATTAAATATGGTGTTAAATGTGTTTTGATGTTTCAATTTTATTAGTTTATGAGTTTGAATGATTTTCAGTCATAGTTGCATATCAAGTAAGTTCTACCAAGGTTGAATCTAAAGAAGAGATTGAATTGTGAGTTTATCTGATTCACCCACCCCCCCCCCTCTCATTAAACTAACAATTGGTATCAGAGCTAGAACTTTGAAAAAAATGTTTAAAGGAACTTGAGGCAAGATCCGAAGATGTATAAAAGGGATGCACCAAAGTTGAACAAGTCAAGTTTCACCACATGGCAGAAAAGGATGAAGATGTAGTTATCAGGAATTGGAGAATATGCAACATATTATCTAGAGAATGATTACATTGCACCTAGCACCTACCCTATGACAATGGAAGAAATAAAGGCAAAGCAAGACATATTCAAGCAATGATTGAAATAACATCAGCATTGACCGACTTAGAGTTTAATGATCTAGAAGGTTGTAATGATGCCAAAGCTATGTGGAATAAGCTTACATCTATGTATGGTGGTGATGAACATGTTCAAAGAGAAAAAGTAGAAAGTCTAAGAGGACAACTTGAATCCATGAGAATAAATGAAGGTGAGACCATAATCCAATACAGTACAAGGTTAAAGGAAAATGTCAATCAAATCAAAGGAGCAGGAGGAACTAATATTGAAGAAAAGGATGTAACAAGTAAGTTGCTGAGAACACTTCTACCTGCTTATGCCATTGGAGTCTCTGCAATTAATGAATTAAGGTCTATACCAAACATGTCAGTCTCTTTGGATGCTACTATCGGTAAGCTACATGCTTTTGAGTTAAGTAATTTTGATAACAGTTGGTCTTCGGTAAACAAAGTTGAATCTGCAATCAGTTCTTTTCATCTTGGTGAATCTAATGATTACAATGATAGAATGTATAAGTATGTTGAAGTAAATCACAGTGGAGCAAGTGAGAGATTTCACAAAAACATGGAAGAAGTATACAAACTATATGAGGAAATCAGAAAGCAAAAAAAGTTTGAAGCATTATTGGCCAGAATGTTATCGAGAGGCAAAGGTAAGTATAAAGGAAAGTTACCTTTAAAATGTTTTAACTATGATAAAATTGGACATATGGATTCTAACTATCCTGACAAAGAATCTAGTGAAAAGAGAGAATACCAAGATGATAGACAGAAAGACAACCAATACAAAGGGCACTAAGACTTTAGAAGGAGAGATAGAAAGGCATGCCTAGTAGCTGATGAGGAATCCAATGATGATAAATCTGATGGGACTGAGATAGAGGAAGTAGTATATGTGGCTATCAAAGATGGATCAGATGAAGAAAGGTATGAAGAAAAAGCCTTAATATCACACATAAATAATAATGATTCTTGGATCATAGATAGTGGATGATCACATCACATGACAGGTGATAAACACAAGTTTCTTAAATTAGAAGATTATGATGGAGGTTATCTAAGATTTGGTAATGATGCACCATGTCCTATGAAAGGTAAAGGTTCTATCACACTTCTTGACGATGCTAAATGTGATGATGTATATTGGGTTGAAGGTCTGAAATACAATTTTTTTAGTGTAGCATAGTTAAACAATACAGGATACCGAATAGAATTTCTAAAAGGAATTGTCAAAGTTCATGACAAACATGGAAAGTTGGCTGTTACCGAGACTCAAACAAGACATAATACATTTCATCTTGACTCAACTCGGAACGATTGTCTATATGTAAAAATAGAAGATATCTGGTTATGGCATAAAAGGTTTTATCATGTAAATTTTGATAACCTGATCAAAATAAGTAAGAAGCACGGTGTAAGAGGTCTACCGAGCTTGGAAAAACCTGTGAATGCAACATGTCAAGGATGTCGGATGGGTAAGATGACAAAATCAAGATTTACAAGTAAGTCTTACACTTCTAAAGGAATTTTAGATCTTGTGCACATTGATCTTTGTGGTCCTATGAAAGTTTAAAGTTATTATGGTGATAAATACTTCATATTATTTGTGGATGATTACTCAAGGATGATGTCAGTTATGTTTTTAAAAGAGAAATCCAAATCCTTTCAAATGTTCAAATGGTATAAGGAAAGAGTTGAAAATGAAACAGGAAGACAGTTGAAATATCCAAGATCTGATAGAGGAGGAGAGTTCATTTCAGATGAATTTAACTTTTTTTGCAATGATCATGGTATAAAGAGACAAGTGTCTGCACTGAGAACACCATAGAAAAATGGGATAGCTGAAAGAAGAAATAGATCAATTGTAGATTGTGCCAAAACTTTGATGATAGAAAAGAGAGTACCTCAAATATTTTGGAGAGAAGCAATAAGCATTGCAGTTTACACCCTAAACCGAGTACAATTGAAGAAAGGAACTATGAAGACACCGTATGAAATCTAGTATGACAAGAAACCAAATGTAAGTTATTTTTAAATATTTGGAAGTAGATGTAATGTTCACAAAGATGACAGAAATGGAAAATTTGATCAGAAAATCGAGGAAGGAACATTTCTTGGTTATTCCTCTAGGAGTAAAGCATTTAAATGTTTGATCAAATCATCTAACAAAATAGTAGAAAGTGCAAATGTGAAAATTGATGAATTTGCATAAAGGAATGATGAAGGAAATTCCAAAGAACCAGAAGATTATGAAGAGTTTGTATATGTACAACTGAGAAGTCCTATCAAGAAAGCCGATGAAGAAAATACTCAGTTATCGAGTGATAAAGAAGATCATATAGAGCCTACCGAGCCTATATTAGCAAAATATGTCAAAAGAAATCATGCATCAAGTTAGATTATAGGAGATAAGGATGCTCCAGTGATGACAAGGAACAAATTGAGACAGAACACATGTCTGATATTCGATTTTGAACCGAGGATAGTAAAAGAGGCATTAAGCAATGAAGATTGGGTGAATGCTATGACATAAGAGATTGAACAAATCAAGAAAATGGAAACATGGACACTGGTCCCAAGACCAAAAGAGAAAAATGTAATCGGTACAAAGTGGATTTTCAAAAATAAGCTAAATGAAAAAGGTGAGGTCATTCAGAATAAAGCAAGGCTAGTTTGCAAAGGTTATGCTCAAGAAGAAGGAATAGACTATGGTGAGACTTTTGCACCCGTGGCAAGACTTGAGAGAGTGAGAAGATTGTTGGCATATACCGCTTACAAAAATTTCAAGGTATATCAAATTGATGTTAAATCTGCATTTTTGAATGGTATACTAGAAGAAGAATTCTATATTGAACAGCCTGAAGGATTTATTGAAGAGAAGAATTAAGATCAGGTATGTAAATTGAACAAAGCTTTATATGGCTGAAAGCAAGCACCTAGAGCATGGTATGAAAGGTTGCACTCTTACTTAATAAAGATTGGATTTATAAGGACTAGTGAAAACAACAACATGTATATGAAGAATGATGAGGATAATGGAATACTAATTTCAGCCATATTTGTTGATGATATTATTTTTTGTGGAAATGATTCTTTATGTAAGAACTTTGGAAATGAAATGTGCAAAGAATTTGAGATGTCATTAATCGGTGAAATAAAGTATTTTATGGTTTACAAATACTGCAAATGAAAAATGGGATTTTCATTTCTCAATCCAAGTATATAAAGGAAATCTTGAAGAAATTTGGAATGGAGGATTCTAAATCTGTAAGTACTCCTATGACTACTAATTGTAAACTATCAAAGAATGATGAATCTGCATCTATTGATGAGACACTTTACTGATATATGATTGGAAAGTTGCAATATGTATTTCATAACAGGCTTGATATAGCACATGCAGTAGGTATAGCTACAAGATTTTCTACAGATCCCAAAGAAACCCATATGATAGCAATCAAGAGAATTTTTCAGATACTTTAGAGGCACTGAAGATTATGGTTTACTATATAAAAAGAGGAATGATTTTTACTTAAAAGTCTATACTAATGTTGATTGGGCAGGAAATATTGATGACAGGAAAAGAACAAGCGGTGGAGCTTTCTCTTTGGGAGAAAGACTAGTGAGTTGGCTTAGCAAGAAACAAGGATGCATTTCACAGTCAACAGCTGAAGCTGAATATATTGCTACAGCATTGAATTGTACCAATATAGCATGGATCAAACAACTATTGGAAGGTATGAATGAGATAGTTACTAAACCAATAACTATATTTTGTGATAATACAAGTGCTATTAACATTTCAAAGAATCTGGTAATGCACTCTAAGACAAAGGATATTTCTATGAAGTATCATTACCTAAGAGAAGAAGTTCAAGAAAAGAAAGTTGTGCTAGAATATGTTAGCACAAAGGAACAAATAGAAGACATATTCACAAAGCCACTGCCAAGGGACACTTTTGAGTATCTCAGAAGTAAGTTAGGGGTCCTACCCCTATCTAGTACTCACTGACAGAGTTCGGTGAAAGCATCAATTCTATGACACTAAAGAATACCATTTGTGAGTTGATGCTAATTTACACACTTTAGGAGGTTCCCTAAAGTTGTGCAGGGAATAGTGAATGAAGACAAGATGCTCTGATCAAGAATAAGATTATACATTTGTATATGTTTTAACAACAAGGAAATTACTTCATAGGGGAAGTAATCATGGATCAGTTTTAATTTTGGCATTGTTGTCAAAGGGAAAGAAGACTAATGACAAGAGAAGTTTACAGCTCAAGGATAACAGGAGAAGAATAACAACAGTTCAAATCAATTGGAATAAATCAAGTTGGTATTGCCATCAATGCCAAAGGGGGAGATTGTTGACATTATAATAAATTTGTTGGTATGAGGATATTGAGAAGGTTGTTGTAGATTGATGATATAATTAATAAAGGATGATTACTGTCTTAATAATATTATTTTGTCATTGATGTCAAGCAATTGATTTTCTAATTCAGTATGATGTTGCCATATCTTAAATAGTATGTTTTGATGAGTATAAAGATGTCGGTAAGTGACACAAAAAGAATGTGAAAATGAAGGGGAGTAATAAGTTATTCAATAGGCAACTATTACCGAGTTAGACAGTGATGAGATTATGTTATTTTGATTGTTTTGATATCCTATATATGTGTATTCGAAGACTGAATAAGAAGGAGAAAAGATTTCATGCAATAGAATGAGTAAAGGTTTGATACTATTCTATTTTACTGAGCAAGGAGCCAGTCGGTAAAATCCAAGGTTATCGGTGTCGGTTAAAGAAGGAAGAAGTCACCGAGCATCGTTAGAAAGCAAAGCTACCGAGACAGTAACCGAGACGAATATAGAATGTCTACCAAGTAAAGTTCAGAATTAACCGAGTATCTGTTGGCATTATAATAGACAAAGGGAGATTGTTGTCATTCCAATTACAATAGGAGATTGTTGGTATTTCAATTAGGATATTGAGAAGATTGTTGATGATTATGGATATAACTGCTAAAGGATGTTTACTATCTTAATATTATTATTTTGTCATTGATGTTAAGAAATTAATTTTCTAATTCAGTATGATGTTGCCATATCTTAAGAAGTATGATTTGGTGAGTATAAAGATGTCGGTAAAAGATACAGAAAGAATGTGATGAATAAGGGGAGAAATAAGTTATTCAATGGGCAACTATTACCGAGTTAGACAATGATGAGATCATGATGTTTAGATTGTTTTGATATCCTACATATGTTGTTGATTGTAAGGTTAATACTATACTATGTTATCGAGCAAAGAACCTAGTCAGTAAACCCTAAGGAACCTAGTTGGTAAACCCTAAGGTTATCGCTATCGATTAATGAAGGAAGAATGTCTACTGAGTGAAGTTTAGTATTTACCGAGTTGGAACCGAGTAATAATAGAATGCATTGAATGAAGAAAAAACATTATTTAATGAAGGAAGCAGATGAGCTGGTTATGATTAAATGATTGGTATGTCATGCCTGAAGTTTGTTAAAGAATCTATGGCAAAGGAAAATCGGTAGGAAGATCTATAGCTCAGATTGAACCGCAATACCCTAGCACAAGTTCCAAGAAATGTATGCAAGTTCCAAGGCGGGGTAAAACATTTTCAGATTGAAGGATACATTGAACCTGGTCAAGTTTGAAGATCTAATGGCTATGATTGATCATGGGATATGTGATCAAGGAGATTAAGTGGTTGGCAAATTGTTTATAAATAAGGAACTATTGATAAATAATGTATGCGAGCAAGTGTATGCACAGGGATGCTACATAGTGATTATCGAGCACAGAAGCTTGAAGACCTGTTTGAATAATAGAGTATAGAGCCCAGCAAATGGACAAGATAAGTCCTATGACTAAATTATATTGAGCAAATAATAATCTGCTTTAGCATTTTAGATGTAAAGTTGCAGATAGATTTTTATTACTGTTATTTTGTAAAGTGACATAAAATCTCTTAACCGAGTGGACTTAACAGTCTTATTTGTAAAACCCTCTAGCAAGGTGACATTTTGATTGAGTGTTTGAAATCCTTTAACAAGGTCACTTCTAACAAGGTGAAGATCCTAACAGATCTAAGGGAAATCCCTTAACCGGGTCACATCTAGCAATGTGTTTGTAATCTTTAACAAGATTTGCTTTTAACCGAGCATACTCTAGAAGAGTATATTTCTTAGTGGGTCCAAAATCCCACAGTGGTTTTTCCCTATTTGGGTTTCCACATTAAATCTGGTGTTATGAGTGTTATGATGTTTATATGCTTATGAGTTTGCATGTTTAGTAGTTTTGGTTATATTGCTGAAGTATATGTTACCGAGGTTGAATCTGTTGTTTTTATGGAAGATTAAGTTTGTATGATTCACCCCCCCTCTCATCTTATTACCTTGGCATCTGTACTAAACATTTAGTATCAGAACTATCAATTGGTATTAGAGCTTTGGACTCTGGAAGAAAAGTTTAAAGGTACTTGAGGCAAAGATCCAAAGATATACAAGACGGATGCACCAAAGCTGAACAAGTCAAGCTTCTCTACATGGCAGAAAAGGATGAAGTTGCACCTATCATGAGTTGGAGAATATGATGTATATTATCTGGAGAATGATTTCATTGCACTGAGCACCTATCCATTGACAATGGAAGAGATAAAGGAAAAGCAAGAACATATTCAAGCAATGATTGAAATAACATCTACATTGACCGACTTAGAGTTTAATGATCTAGAAGGCTGCAATGATGCAAAGGCAATGTGGGACAAGCTCATATCTGTATATGGTGGTGATGAACATGTTCAAAGAGAAAAAGTGGATAGTCTAAGAGGACAACTTGAATCTATGAGGATGAATGAAGGTGAGAACATAACCCAGTACAGTACAAGACTAAAGGAGATTGTCAATTAAATCAAAGGAGCAAGTGGAACTATTGAAGAAAAGGATATAACAAGTAAGTTGTTAAGAACCCTTCTACTAGCTTATGCAATCCGAGTCTTTGCAATCAATGAATTAAGGTTTTTACCCAATATGTCAGTTTCTTTGGATGCTAATATTGGTAAGCTAAATTCATTTGAGTTAAGTAATTTTGATAATAGTGGGTCTTCGGTAAATAAAGTTGAATTTGCATTTAGTTCTTTTCATATTGGTGAATCTAATGATTACAATGATAGAATGAGTAAGTATACTGAAGGGGATCACAGTGGAGCAAGTGAGAGATTTTGCAAGAACATGGAAAAATTGCACAAACTATATGAGGAAATCAGAAAGAAAGAAGAGTTTGAAGCACTATTAGCCAGAAGGTTACCGAGAGGCAAAGGTAAGTATAAAGGAAAACTACCTTTGAAATGTTTCAATTGTGATAAGATAGGACATATGCCTTCTAACTATCTTGAGAAAGATTCTACTGAAAAGAGAGATTACCGAGATGACAGACAGACAGATAATCATTATAGAGGATACCAAGACTTCAAAAGAAGAGATAGAAAGTCATGCCTTATAGTCAATGAGGAATCAAATGATGATAAATCAGATGAAACTGATACAGAGGAAGTAGTTTATGTGGCTATCAAAGATGGATCAGATGAACAAAGATATGAAGAAAAATCCCTAATATCTCACATAAATACCAATGATTCTTGGATCATAGATAGTGGATGCTCACATCACATGACAGGTGATAAACACAAGTTTGTTATATTAGAAGATTATGATAGAGGATATGTAAGATTTGGTAATGATGCACCATGTCTGGTAAAAGGTAAAGGATCTATAACACTTCTTGACAATGTAAAATGCAATGATATTTATTGGGTTGAAGGATTGAAATACAATTTGTTGAGTGTAGCACAGCTAAACAATATAGGTTACCGAATAGAATTTCAAAAAGGAATTGTCAAAGTTCATGACAAGCATGGAAAGTTAGCTGCTACCAGGACACAAACAAAAGGTAAATCATTTCACCTTGACTCAACTCGGAATAGGTGTCTATATGCAAAGATAGATGATACCTGGTTATGGGATAAAAGGTTTTTTCATGTAAATTTTGATAATCTAATCAAAATAAGCAAGAAGCACCGAGAAAGAGGTCTACCGAGTCTAGAAAAACCTAAGAATGCTATGTGTCGAGGATGCCAGATGGGCAAAATGACAAGATCAAGCTTTACAAGCAAGTCCTACACTTCTAAGGGAATTTTAGATCTTGTGTACACTGATCTTTGTGGTCCTATGAAAGTTCAAAGTTATTATGGGGATAAATATTTCATATTATTTGTGGATGATTACTCAAGGATGATGCTAGTTATGTTTTTAAAAGAAAAATCAGAAGCTTTTCAAATGTTTAAATAGTACAAGGCAAGATTTGAAAATGAAATAGGAAGACAACTGAAATGTCTTAGATCAGACAGAGGAGGAGAGTTCACATCTGATGAGTTCAACTTATTCTGCAATGATCATGGTATAAAAAGAGAAGTCTCTACACCAAGAACACCACAACAAAATGGAATTGCTGAGAGAAGAAACAGATCTATTATGGATTGTGGCAGAACCCTGACGATTGAAAAGAAAGTGCCACAAACATTTTGGAGAGAAGCAATAAGCACAACAGTTTACACCCTGAACCAAGTACAACCAAAGAAAGGAACTTTGAAGACACCATATGAGATCTGGTATGACAAGAAACCTAATGTAAGTTATTTTAAAATCTTTGGAAGTAAATGCTATGTTCACAAAGATAATAGAAATGGCAAGTTTGATCAGAAAAGTGAAGGAACATTTTTTGGTTATTCTTCTAGAAGTAAAGCATTTAAATGTCTGATCAAATCATCTAACAAAATAGTAGAAAGTGCAAATGTGAAAATTGATGAATTTGCAGAAAGAAATGATGAAGGAAACTCCAAGGAACCAAAAGATTATGAAGGATTTGTCTATGTTCAACCGACAAGTCTTACCGAGAGAACTATTGAAGAAAATGAAGAGAATATCCAGTTACTGAGTGATGAAGAAGATCGTACAGAGCCTACCGAGACTATATTACCCAAGTATGTTAGAGGACATCATGCATCAAGTCAGATTATAGGAGATAAGGATGAGCTAGTGATGACAAGGAACAAAATGAGACAGAACACATGTCTGATATCTGAATTTGAACTTAGGATAGTGAAAGAGGCATTTAACAGTGAAGATTGGATAAATGCTATGACAAAAGAGATTGATCAAATCAAGAAGAATGACACATGGACATTGGTCCCAAGACCGAAGGACAAAAATGTAATCGGTACAAAGTGGATTTTCAGAAACAAGCTGAATGAAAAAGGTGAGGTCATTCGAAATAAAGCAAGATTAGTTTGAAAAGGTTATGCCCAAGAAGAAGGAATTGATTATGGTGAGACTTTTGCACCTATGGCAAGACTTGAAGGAGTAAGAACATTGTTGGCATATGCTGCTTACAAGAATTTCAAGGTATATCAAATGGATGTCAAATCTACATTTCTGAATGGTATATTAGAAGAAGAAGTTTTTATTGAAAAACCTGAAGGATTTGTTGAAGACAAGAATAAAGATCAGGTATGTAAATTGAACAAAGCTTTATATGGTCTGAAACAAGCACCTAGAGCATGGTATGAGAGATTACACTCTTATTTAATCAAGATTGGTTTTATAAGGACAAGTGAAAATAGTAACATGTACATGAAGAATGATGAAAATGGAATACTGATCTAAGCCATATTTGTTGATGATATTATCTTTTGTGGAAATGACTCTCTATGCAAGAACTTTGGAAATGAAATGAGTAAAGAATTTGAGATGTCATTAATCAATGAGATAAAGTATTTTATAGGTTTACAAATACTGCAAATGAAAGATAAGATTTTCATTACTCAATCCAAGTACATAAAGGAAATCTTGAAGAAATTTGGAATGGAGGATTCAAAAACCAGTAAGGACTCCTATGAATACCAACTGTAAACTATTAAAGACTGATGAATCTGCATCTATTGATGAGACACTTTACCAATCCATGATTGGAAAGCTACAATATGTTGTTCACAGCAGGCCAGATATAGCACATGCAATAGGTATAGTTGCATGATTCTCTACAAATCCCAAGGAAACACACATGATAGTAATCAAGAGAATTTTCAAATACTTGAAAGGCACTGAGGATTATGGCCTTAGTATATCAGAAAGGAAATGACTTTGATTTAAAAGTTTATACTGATGCTGATTGGGCAGGCAGCATTGATGACATGAAAAGCACAAGTGGAGAAGCTTTCTTTTTAGGAGAAAGACTAGTGAGTTGGCTTAGCAAGAAACAAGGATGTGTTTCACAGTCAACAACAGAAGCTGAATATGTTGCTGCAACATTGAATTGTACCAACATAGCATGGATCAAACAACTGTTGGAAGGTATAAATGAGAAATTTACCGAGCCAGTAACTATATTCTATGACAATACTAGTGCCATTAACATTTCAAAGAATCATGTTATGCACTCTAAGACAAAGCACATCTCTATCAAATATCATTATCTTAGAGAAGAAGCTCAAGAGAAGAAAGTTGTGCTGGAGTATGTCAGCACAAAGGAACAAATAGCAGATATCTTTACCAAGCCACTACCAAGGGACACTTTTGAATATCTCAGAAGTAAGTTAGGGGTCCTACCCCTATCTTCCATTCATTGAACGAGTTCGGTGAAAGCATCAATTCGATGACTCTACATAATATCTTTTAGGAGTTGATGTTGATTTACACACTTTAGGATGTTTTCTAAAGGTGTGCAGGAAATAATAACATGGAATAGGAATTGAAGTCAAAATGCTCTGACTGAGACTAAGTTGACACATAATAGTAGGAAGTCACTTCATACATGAAGAAATTATGTTTTAGTTCTTTACAGTTTGGTATTGTTGTCAAAGGGGGAGAAGACTGAAGAAAACGGGAGAAAACTAATGTATGGGGGAGAAGACTGATGACAGGGGGAGAGCATTTCAGAATCTCACAGCAATCCAAATCAATTAGGTCATATCAATTGGTTTTTCCATCAATGCCAAAGGCGGAGATTGTTGGCATTAAATTGACAAAGGGAGATTGTTGGCATTCCAATTACAATAAGAGATTGTTGGCATTTCAATTAGGATATTGAGAAGGTTGTTGATGATTATGGATATAACTGCTAAAGGATGTTTACTGTCTTAATATTATTATTTTGTCATTGATGTCAAGAAATTGATTTTCTAATTCAGTATGATGTTGCCATATCTTAAGAAGTATGATTTGGTGAATATAAAGATGTCGGTAAAAGACACAGAAAGAATGTGATGAATAAGGGGAGAAATAAGTTATTCAATGGGCAACTATTACCGAGTTAGACAATGATGAGATCATGATGTTTAGATTGTTCTGATATCCTACGTATGTTGTTGATTGTAAGGTTAATACTATACTATGTTACCAAGCAAAGAACCTAGTCAGTAAACCCTAAGGTTATCGCTATCGGTTAATGAAGGCAGAATGTCTACCGAGTGAAGTTTAGTATTTACCGAGTTGCAACCGAGTAATAATAGAATGCATTGAATGAATAAAAAGCATTATTTAATGAAGCTGATGAGCTGGTTATGATTAAATGATTGGTATGTTGTGCATTAAGTTTGTTAAAGAATCTATGGTAAAGGAAAATCGACAGGAAGATCTACAACTCAGATTGAACCGCAATACCCTAGCACAAGTTCCAAGAAATGTATGCAAGTTCCAAGGTGGGGTAAAACATTTTCAGATCGAAGGATACATTGAACTTGGTCAATTTTGAAGATCTGATGGCTATGATTGATCATGGGATATGTGATCAAGGAGATTAAGCGGTTGGCAAATTGTTTATAAATAAGGAACTGTTGATAAACAATGTATGTAGTCAAGTGTATGCACAAGGATGCTACATAGTGATTACAGAGCATTGAAGCTTGAAGACCTGTTTGAATAATAGAGTATAGAGTCCAGCAGATGGACAAGATAAGTCCTATTGTATTGAGAAAATAAGAATCTACTTTAGCATTTTTAGATGTGAAGTTGCAGATAGATTTTTATTACTATTATTTTGTGAAGTGACAGAAAATATCTTAACCGAGTGGACTTAAGAGTCTTATTCGTAAAACCCTCTAGCAAGGTGACATTGTGACTGAGTGTTTGAAATCCTTTAACAAGGTCACTTCTAACAAGGTGAAGATCCTAACAGATCTGAGGGAAATCCCTTAATCGAGTCACATCTAGCAATGTGTTTGTAATCTTTAACAGGATTTTCTTTTAATTGAGCATACTCTAGAAGAGTATATTTCTTAGAGGGTCCGAAATCCCACAGTGGTTTTTCCCTATTTGGGTTTCCATATTAAATCTGGTTTTATGAGTGTTATGATGTTTATATGCTTATGAGTTTGCATGTTTAGTAGTTTTGGTTATATTGCTAAAGTATATGTTACCGAGGTTAAATCTATTGTTTTTATGGAGGATTAAGTTTGTATGATTCACCCCCGCCCCCTCTCATCTTATTAGCTTGCCATCTGTAATAATCATTTAGTATCAGAACTATCAGTATGAACCGAGCAGTAACAGAACGGATTGGATGAATAAATACATTATTAAATGAAGGATGCCAATGTGCTGGAGATTTATAGAAGATTGCAATATCATGCAAGAAGTTTGTTAAGGATCAATGACAATGAAAATTCAAGAGTTAGATCTACAACACAGATTGAATGGTCATAACCGAGCATAAGTACCAAGGAAGGAATACAATTTTCAAGGCAAGATAAAATGTTTTTCAGTTCGAAGGATTCAATGAACCTAGTCAAGTTTGAAGATCTAATGGCTAAGATTAATCATGGGAAATGTGATTAAGGAGATTAAGCGGTTAGGAATTGCTTATAAATAAGGAAAGTTGATAAACAATGTATGCGGGCAAATAGAAGAACAATGATGATGTTGAAGTGATTACAGAGTATAGAATATTGAAGATCTAATTGAAGAAAAGAGTGAGAAGCCTAGCAAGGAGGAAGATAAGTCTTATGACAAGATGATTTTGAGCACATAGAGTATGTCATAACATTTTAGATGTGAAGTTGCAGATATATTTTATTACTGTTATTTATTTTTGTAAGTGACAGGAAATCTCTTAACCGAGTGGACCTAACAGTCTTATTTGTAAATCCTCTAGCAAGGTAACATTCTAATTGAGTGTTTGAAATCCTTTGACAAGGTCACTTCTAATAAAGTGCAAGATTCTGATAGATTTGAGGGAAATCCCTTGACCGGGTCACATCTAGCAATGTGTTTATGTAATCTTTAATAGTTTTGGCTTTTAACCGAGCATACTTTGGAAGAGTATATTTTCTTCATGGGTTTGAAATCCCACAGTGGTTTTTCCCTATTTGGGTTTCCACATTAAATCTGGTGTTAAATGTGTTTTGATGTTTCAAGTTTATCAGTTTATGAGTTTGAATGATTTTCAGTCATAGTTGCATATCAAGTAAGTTCTACCGAGGTTGAATCTGAAGAAGAGGTTGAATTGTGAGTTTATCTGATTCACCCCCCCCCCCCCCCTCATTAAATTAACAAATTTATCCCAGACAATTTAGTAGGCTGCCCTACTATGAGAAGTTACAAATTGTGTATTTGTTTGAAACTATGCATATTGGAAAGAATATATCAGAGACATTATTGAAAATATTGGATGGAAGGCATGACAAAGAAAAATTATGAAAATTTGTAGTGACATTCAACAATCCAATCATGCAATGAAAAATGTCATACATGTAAATAGCGATGGAGACCAAATTAATATAAGTGACCTTCCTTGGTTATTTAACATAGCAGCAAAGCAATGCTATAAAAGAGGTCATACAAAAAATTCATTTTCCCATAGTATTTGCCACAAACATAAACAATCTCATAACAAAGAAAAGTGAATTTGGGCCAAGGATGAAAATGCATGATTGGCATACCTTCATTAAGGTAATTCATGTTCTTGTATATTTTCTATATCTTTGTATATTGCATGTACTTTTCATTGTATTATGTTTAGTACTAGTTTTGGAAAAACAATGAAAGGATCATTTTATAATTGTTGCAGTACATTCTACCTCTATCTCTCCCAGACCACTTCGACAATAATGTCAAGCAAGTTATATATGATCTTGGAAAATACATGAGGTAAGTAGTGTTATTTGTTCAATTTGTTGTATAGGTATTATATTTGCCATTTGTTTTACTTGTTATGTAATATATTGTATATTATTTTGTTAATTCTCATTAATATATCTACATCTCGAACCACTTGTAGATGGTTGTCATCTAAAGAAATCCATAATGAAGATATAAAATATTGGAAGAAAAAAATTCCTTGTCTAATGTGTGAAATGCAAAAGTGTCTACCTTTGACATTTTTCAATGTACAATAACACTACCTCATACACCAAGTTGAGGAGATTGAATTGTGTGGACCTGTACACACAAGGTCAATGTGGATGGTTGAGAGGCACTTGAAATATTTGAAGGCTTTGGTTCGACAAAGAGAACATCCTAAGGGTTCTATGGTGGAGGGATATATGGCATACCAGACTATGGTGTACATTATTGAATATCTTCATGAGTTTGCGACAAAGATCCATGTAGATTGCATTTGGGATCCCAACTCCATTAACAAATTTGAAGGAGAGTACATGATGGGGAAAGGTAGATTGAGGAAAGTAAGAGGTAATTACTGGATGTTAATAGACATTAATCTGAATACATTTTACATTTAGTTTTTATATATATTGTAGTTAATTAATTCTTAATCTTCAATATACATCAGTTGTAAATTTCTAGTTATTTTTTCTACAGTTGCTCGAGAGTGGGATGCACTACATTTGCATGTTGCAAACAATATTGATTGGATGATGGTATGGATTGAGCACTTTCAGCAATCTAGTCACACATTAACATGGGAAGGTATGGCTTCATTGGTTAAAGAAGCTCATTGTAATGGATATTCCAATGTTACACCAAGGGAAATTTATTTGGCATATGGTTTAAGAGATAAACAATTACGTATAAATATATTAATCACCCATATTGTTTATTTATTTTCAATTATAATGATGTATATGTATGTTATTTTTTGCATACATTCGACCAAGAATAAATATGTTTATCAACTGGTGATGCAATAATTTTCACATGTTTGACATATTGTAGGTGAAACACCACAAGGCTATGTGGTGCAATGGTCATAAATTTTGTACCAAAAAATTGGATGACACGAAGAAAACTTGTGAATCTGCGATAACTGCAGTATTTCAGGTGACTAATATTTCATCTAGAAGCGGCATACATCCTCAAGTCTCAGAAAATCGATACTATGGGATTTTGGATTATATACTTGAGTGTGACTTTGGGTCCTTCAAATTAGTTCTTTTCATCATCCAATGGTACAACTACGATTGAATGAAAATGATCCTAACAGAACTGTTATTGAACATGATAATGGATTTACAATGGTCAATTCAAGGTTGTTTGAGCGAGATGGAAATGAGTCCTATGTTCTTCCAAGACAATATGAGCAGGTATATTACTCAGAGGTTCCACATAAACCGGGTTGATCATTTATTGTTAGACATGATCCTAGAGGGAGGACGATAAAGTATAATGTCATGAAAGAAGAAGATACAAAATAACTAGAAGATGATGTACATGATGCTCATGATCAATAGTTAGTTGATGATGTGCCGATGAAGATGTCAAAGAAGAGGAACAAGATCACGATGATGTAGGAGTTAATGTTCATGAAGATGATGATGATGATGATATCAATGATGATGGTGATGATGATGATGATATGACCAATAATCCTTACAATGTCGATTCCAGATCGGAAGATACAGACAAAGAGTTGGATGAAGAAGAAGATCAATGACATGATTTAAATGTATGATGTATGTGATTAGTATATTATCTATTTGATATTGAGTTCTTGATATTTTTTGGTGAAATCTAAATGTTGTGATTATGTGGGAGGACTTGTACTTTGTGATTATCTTTACATGTATCTTTACATGTCAAGTCATTTATACTTTTACATTACAAATATTTGCATCATGTTTTGTTCCCTGCTGAGATATTTATGGAAATTTAATGGATGAATCATTTTAATGGTTTTTTATGCAATAACACAATGATTCCTATTATGATGTATGATGCACCTGATACTATTTTGTATCTATGCTCTTAATCTAATTTGAGGAGATGATGTTTTCCAATCTTGATATTTTAACAAGTCTATGATATTTGCATGAGCTATTGTAGATAATACCTTAGGGAATGTGTGTTGCATTAAAGGATGCCACTGAAATTATTGTAGTATTCAAGACAAAATTTATTGCAGTATTCAAGACATAATTTAATTCATTTAGGTAGAAATGAAAACAAAATTTAATGTAGTATTCAAGATGACCTGCAAACTTCAAGAAAGTATGATTAGTGCTTGTTCTAAGGGAAAACATAGTCAAATCACAATCCTAGTGACAAACAGAGTAACATTATCAACATTAAAGTCCAATACTAAATAGTTAAGACTTGCTTAAAATGTTTAGATTGAGAATACATTCACAACCTCCTCACACTCTCTCAAAATTTGTTGCAGTATTCAAGACATAATTTAATTCATTTAGCTTGAAATGAAACCCATCCAAAAATATACATTCCCCCTTGGAGAAGACAAATTGCATATGTCATTAACACAATAATTCATACAACATAGCACAAAAGATATGAGCCAGAAATAAATGTTCTCTTTATTGATTTTCAATATAAAATTGATACATTCATGAAAATATTACAGCAAGTCACCAAAACTACTAGAAGACTCTTTGTTGTTATATTAAGGTTTCTCTAATGCATAAAAATCAAGAGTCTAAAATTATTCTTTGCCCTAAATTCCCTTTTATAACACAAGGGAGCAAAACAATCCTCAAGCCGAAGAAGACACATGTCAAAATCTAATTGCATTACAAAAAAGATGTAAAGCCTAGCACCTTGACCTCTGTGTGCAACTTGCATTGAATTATGGCAGCTGAAAAGGCATCATCCTAGAAGCTTGAGTTGTGGGTCTATAAAATATGTTCTCACATCTATACTTCATATTTGCTTCTGTCAGGATCAAAAAATGCAATCTGGCATGCAGTGGCAGTTGTCCTGGAGACGTATCCTTGTCAGCTGAGTGTTCGAATCATTTTCCAAAAATGAACATCCTGCACAAAACTTTTAGGAATAACAAAAATGGATAGTCTGTGACTTGTACTCCTCTTTAGGATGCTCTTCTTCTAAGGAGCAGTACTTTTTATGTAGCTCCTCAATCTCATCAGCTGGCCAAGAAAAACCCTTCAGGCTATGCAATTTATTCATATTTTCTCTACTTCCATAATTTTATCAACAATATTAAGAAATGTATCTCCTTGGATTGGATCACCTTACAAGGATGTCAAGATGACATTTATTGCTTCATGGAAACCCTATTTCCATTCTTCTAAGCTCTTAATTTTCCCGTCATCTGTCAAAATTGTAGGGAACTATTTGAGTCCCTGGAAAGAATCAATTATTCCCATCAATGCTTTCCTTTCCTCCTTTATGTTGGGTAACTCTTTATTCAATAAATTATAATTTTTCCAAGTTATCCATACAATCTGAGGTGGCTAAGCCACATTTTTTACTGCTAACATAACCTACTTCAAGGTTTCACCATTTGGCAGCCACGTAGCTCTAATTGGTTGAAAGAATACAATGAATTCATCAATCTAACTCAAGAGCTTGGATGTCAAAGAATATGAAGTGTGGACTTCATCCAATTTATCAATGATTTTATTTAAAATTCTCAAAATTGAATCTTTCCTAATTTTAAAATAATTTCTTACAACTTCATCTTTGACCCTTTGCATTTGTTTTTTTATCTTCTCAAGATCCACGGGTCTAATTCCTCCAAAAGAGTCAGCTGCCATCTTCTTTGTTTTCTCTTTCAATGCAATGCTCTCAACAAATAATTCATTGTACTTGGTATTGAAAACAACATGCATATACTTTAGCTTTATATGTTTTTTCTCTAAATCCTTTATTGTCAGCTGAGCAAATTGGGTTGCATGCTTGGAAATTGCTACAACCTCTAAAGTAGTAGTTTCCTATAAGGTCCTTACAACATCATCCCCTGTTTTGTGTTGCACCCCTTGCAAAACTATGGGCTTTTTAGTGCTAGGGGCCTTTGACCATAAAGAAAAATCTTTTGAACTTATATTTACACTGGAGCCATGATCTCCAAACTCTCTAGTAAAATTGGGGTCCTTCTGCCACATGATCTGATCTAACAAGAAAATTCTCTCAAAATTCCACCTTGGGACAAGGAGCACTCCGCTTTTCACTACTATTTCTCTGTCCTCTTGAGGAATGCAATCAAAATTGTTCTTGTCAAAATTGCTAATTTCTTCATCAAACATGTTCTTCAATTTATCCCTTAGCCAGAATAATCTAAACTCAGGGGTATTAACAAAATTGTCATCCACCATAAAGTTCTTTGAAGCAATAATCCCCTCATCATCTACTTCTTCTATAGGGATTATGCTTGGGATGAGAGCCCTGTCTAGATCATTGAAAACTTTAGCATTTGCATCATCTTGGAATGTTTCCCTTGGAGGAGAAGGTGGCGGCATCGAAGTATCAAAATCCTCCTAGATATCTGTAAAGTCAGATATTTTAGCCTTTCCTCTTTCAATCTTCCTAACCTGCTCTGTTGTCACCCCCTCATCCTTCTGTATACCCCCTTTAGAGGACTTCGCGGATGCTTCCTTAGTCTGAGCCTTAGGAGATGGATCAATTGGTTTTTCTTTGTATTCAACTCCTTTATCCCTGGCCTCTGTTCTTTTCAACTCATCTTTGATTATATCATCTGCCTTACTTAGCATGAAAGACATTCTAGCAAAATAATTCTCGAAATTCTGGAAGGAACCTAGAAAATTGGGATCCTCTTGGTTCCTTTCTCTTTCAAATTTATTCATGAGGTCCCACTTCTTCCTCCTCTGCTCTACCTCACGTGGATGGGCATTTCTTATTAGGTCCTCCCTTTCTATAGAAGAATGAAAGTATCCCTTCTCCTTCAAATTTTTCACTCTAATATCATTTATGCATCCTTCAAGGTCAAAATGTCTAGCTTGGGCAATCCTCAGCCTATAATTCTTCACCAAACAATTATGTACCTTCTCCAAGGTCTCACAACCCACATTGAATTCATCAAAAACTGTTACCCTGGGGAGAAATTTTCCCTTTCTATTAGATTTGATTTTTCCCTCTCCATCCACATCATTTTCCAGATGAATTTGAGGAATGCTAACCTTGGAGAGACAACAATAGGCAATACATGAGGCCCCTTCTCACATCCATAAATTCTTAATATTGTACAATTTCCATAAATGAAGAAATCCCCAAAATTGTGGGTGAATGCACCCTCGGGATAGACATGTCCATCAACCCTACAACTCCTTACTCTCAATATTTTTATTATCTCTTTAGGCAGCCTCGGCAGTACTACCCCAAGTCTTGTCAAAATGTTCATCACAAAATGGTCGAAGAATACACAAAAATCACCAAACTTAGATCCCTTGTCCCAAACCTAGGTCCATCTTTGCACCAACCAAGAGAGACCTGTGTAGGGATCATTTGTCTTTATTCTCAACTCTGGGTCCCAATATGCTCTATTTTGATAAATAATTAAGTGGCAGACCAAAGAATAGTGTAAGAATTCTAATTTTTTATCCTTATTTTCAGCACTTGCAAAATCATACAATTCATTTATTGAGGGGTGCTGAATGTTGATGGCCATCAACATAAAATCAATGGGCAATTTGGTGAGCCTGCAATCAACTCCAAGGACCTGCTCTAGTGCATAATAGGTTTTAACAAAATAGGGCTCAAAATAGTCAAGCTTGAAGGGCTCCCTTTTAGATGGTAGGACATAATTTCATGAATCTTTGTAAAATTTCCTCATGAAATGAGGAACAAGATCCTTCTTGTACCTGTCCTTTCTATTCTCATAGTTTCTCTTCAAAATATCCCTATTTATAATTGTGAGGGAATTCTTATCTAAATCAAAACATTGAATGATAGACCCGGGAGAGATGTCTAGTAGGACATATCCTTCAGTAGTCCTAACTGTCTCTCTTGGAACATCATATGCCTTTGCCAACTCCCTTATGAGCATAGGCTCTACAAAAAAATTGGGCACCACCAATTTGCCAAGGTTCAATGTCTAGGGATTGCACACTGGGATGGCCTTGTCTTTTTTGCCATAGAATGAATGAAAAATGTCCCAGCCCCTTTCCATGGTGAAGGCATCCCTACGCCCTTCCTCTTTGTCATTGAAGACATTCCTCAGATGATCCTGCATTGTGGATCCCTCAAATAATTCCAGCAGGTCTTGGGATAGGCTCCTAATCTGTCTGTTTGCCCTCCATGTGATTTCTTCCAATCTTTGTTCAACCTCTTATTGCAACTCTTCAGGGTTCATGGAAGGAGAAAGAGGAGAAGTAGGTTGCGCTAGTGGCTTCTCCACCTAAGTTGATGACTCCCCTTTGGATGGCTTCCTAGAGCACTTTGCAGGCTTGGGGGTCTTTTCTTTTGTTTGAGCATCCTCTTTGGCTGGTTCCTGAGGTTTTTCGTCTTGTGGGATTGGCTTTTAAGGAATTGGGGCTTCCTCAGCAGATGGATTAACTAGAGTAGGAGCATCATGTGTAGGGGATGGGGTTTCAGTAGAGGCAGCTTCAGTTGAAGCCTTCTTGGTGCTCTTCCTATTCTTTGGAGTGGGACTCCTTGTTTTCTTCTTGGTGGCATTCATCTTCTTTGGAGTGGGCTTCCTTGTTTTGAGAGTGGGAGATGTCTCATCTGAAGATTCACTATTAGAAATGATAGTGACGGTCTTTCAAACAGTTTTTCTTTTTCTCTTTGTGGCCTTCTCTTTTGGAGGGGAGCTAGCTTTGACCTCCTCTGATACTTGTGGGGCAGTTCTAGGGCTTGGTTGCACAGAAGGGGCACCTGCAATTTATTGCACAAGGGGAACCATATCTAGAGGTGTAGCCTCAATGATGGGAATTGAGGAGCTTGCCTCAGTTATGCGGGATTTCTTGGCAGCAAGGGTAGCATATTGCTTAGCAGAGGATGTCATCTTAACAATTTGGACTGATTAAAAAGTTGGAAAGAAAATGCAAGAGTAAAATCTACTGACTTCTAGGGAACACATGCAGGCAACTCAAGATATTATTGTAATGGTTTGATAATACACACAAGCGGGAAAAAAACACTTACTAGTTTTCTCTTCAATTGAAAATGCTAGGAAGCACGCTAGAATGCTGAAATTCACCTTTTTTCTTGCTCTATGTTGCTCTAAAATCTCTCTAGATGCAAGGTAAGAAATAATGCCACTGAATTTTTAATTTATTGTGACACCATTAATTCATTCATGTTGGATAGAGGTAACCATTGGTGCCATCTTTGAATTTCATCCGTCGATCTAGCAGTTGACGATCAGGATTTCTCATTGGCCTTCCCTGAATAATGACGTGGCATTCTCTTAAAGTTCCTCATGTCAAATTAGCCATCTTAACTTTCCTGTGGGCTAAGCTTTTGTTGTAATTTTCCTTTGTTTTACTTATCCCATGGTGTCACTAGCCATTCCTTCTATCTTTGTGAGATAAGCTTCTATTTTCTTTCTTTGGAGATCGTATCCCACGTTGATCTTAACCCTTCCTTTCGCCTTTCACCTGTAAGTCCCTTTCTTTGTGTTTTTATCATCCATGGGATAAGCTTTTGAACTAGCATATTCTTATCCTATAGCATCTTTCTTATCCCCATGGGGATGCATGGGATAAGGCTTTCTCTTATTTCACCTTCACAATTTGTATCCTACGACGCACCTTTGAGTTTCACCATTGTTCTGGATCTTTTTGGCCTCGCGAGATAAGCCCTTTTACCTTTTGCTTAAGTATTTTCTTATCCCAGGACTCTTTTCTTATCCCCACGGGGACACGCGAGATAAGAAAAGTACTACATCCTTCTTTTTTATCTTATCCCATGTTGCCTCACAATGCAATTCTAGTGGCTTGGAAATCCTTTGGGATAAGACTTTACTACTTGTTTCCTTCGATTGCTCCTTATCCCACGTTGCTATTTTCTTACCCTATAGTTCTTTCGGGATAAGGACTCCTTTGTAATTATTTCTTTCTTCTTATCCCAGGGTGCCATATTATTCATACAAATGTGCCTTGGGATAAGATGCACTCTATAAATATTACCATTTACTTATCCCTTAAGATTGAGATTCTCATTGAAACCACCTGCGAGATAAGAAACAAGGGGTACTTCCTAAGGAAATCTTATCTCACGCAATCAAGTCACTTGACGATGGCACTTAAGTGATTATTTAGAACACGTGGAGAACTTCATGGGTTAAGTGGTCGTGCACAGGGCCTTCCTAGGAGATAAAGGACTTAAGACCTGGGGTTTTTAGAAGTACTTAGGAATATTTATCCCGCGATGTCATTTACCCCTTCAATCCTTGCGGGATAAGGTTTTATGTGTTTTACCTTGGAAGCCTTATCCCGCATTTCTCCTAGCCTTCTGCTTGCAAGTCCTTTTCCTTTATGTTCCTACCATCTATGGGATAAGCCTTTGAACTAGCTTTGTCTTATCTCGTAGTACTCCTTTTATCCCTACAGGAACATGTGGGATAAGTTTTCCCTTATTTCCAGCTTATAACTCTTATCCCACAACTCTTTTATTATCCCCGTAGGAATGCATGGGATAAGAAAAGCATAGCATCCTTCTATGTTGACTTGTCCCGCATTGCCCTATAATGCTATTATGGTAACTTGGAGATCCTGCGGGATAAAATTTCCCCTTTGTGCCTAAGACAACCCTTATCCTGCGGGCCTCTCACAGTGCTCCTAGATCATTGTGAGATAGGCCTCTACTGCTTGTTTCTTTTTGCAGCTCCTTATCCTGTGTTGCTTCTTTGCTCACCTTGCAGTTGTCACGGGATGAGGATTCCTTTGTAATTCTTTCCTTCTTCTTATCCCACAGTGCCAGATCATTGATGCAAATTTATTGCGAGATAAGATGCACTCTTTGGAAACTTTCATTTCCTTATCTTGCGAGGTTGAAAATCACATTAAAACACCCATCGGGATAAGGGGCAAGGGACGCTTTCTTTGTAAATATTATCCTGCGGGATAAGGGACAAGGGGCGCTTTCTTTGTAAATAATATCCCATACCTTGGAAATTTTTACTTATAATTTCATATTAAAATGTTTAATATCCCATAGGTCAATTTTGATTTTTACATATAATTATAATATCCCATTTAATTATTTTACCCATATAATATCCCATTTAATATCTCATTTAATTATGTAAATGAAATATCACAATTACATATAATTTTAATATCCCATAGGTCAATTTGAATTGAAAATTACTCTGCAAAGCAAAAGACTTCGAAAAACTTCATTCCCGCGAGGCAAAGCAAAAGACTTCGAAAAATGTCATTCCCATGAGGCAAAGCGAGAGAGGATCAAATTCGTAGATGGTGGTGAATGAAGAGTTCATTCGCACGCAGGAGAGGAGATTCTCAAGAGGAGGAAATTAGTTTATAGGTGAGCAATCACTTAGCTTCATCTTATGTGCATTTCAAACATAATCAAAAGTATTTGTTTCACTTTTTAATGATCTTCTAGGATTTTTAAGGGACTTTTTCTTGGTATTTCAAGGGTTTGTATGCTTTATGAAGGCTTTGAAGGATGTTATTTGAATGTTGGGATTGTGCTGAGTACTTCTTTTGTATATGGACAGTAAATTGAATGTTAGGGGAAGACATCGTATGTGATGTGTGAGGCGACTAGCGTGTCTTGTCACTAGGAAACTTAAGTGTACTGGACGATCATAACTCAGACATGTATTGCAATTACATAAAAATAAATTTATTATTAAGTTCTATCAAAAGGGGATAGCTCCCTTACATCCCATATGTAGGCTACATAGTAGTAGAAATAGAAAAAAAAAAAACTATTCTAAATAATGGAAAATTGCAGCAAGTCTTTCACCAATCTCCACCACATACATAGTCGAGGCCGCACTAAGCCAGTTATCATTTGAGTTCAGGAATCTCCTGAAGGGCTCCAAGTCATGGTTTCTGACACCCACCCAGAACACCTCCCAAGCCTCTTCCTTTAAATTCCTCTTCCTTTCTCGCAAAACCCTGGCCTCTCGAGTATCCTCGTCCTCCAACTCAGACTCTTCCTCTAACTCAGACTCTTCCTCCAGTGGATCTAGTATGTGATGTTTCAGATTGAAGTACAGATCTAGAACACTAGTCTAGAATAGCACTTGCTACCGCCCACCCATTGTCCGATCTTACGTAGCCATCAATCATTTGTATGCATGCTTCCTTGGAATCAAGGATGTCAACCATTGGGCATAGAATCATATCATAGATGAAGCCATCACACCAGTGCCTGTCCCTGGCCAGATGCCATAGTGCATCCCAAGTGAGGTCATCCGAGTTAAAAAGTCTCTTGCATTGCTTCTAAAATGTCTCCTCCACGCATAGGCAGCTCAAACCAAAGTGATGGGCCATTTTCCCTCAGTTCTCCTCCTACATTCATTGCTCGATCTTCCTTCCTATTTAACCTCAGCCTTATGATCCCTTGAAATGGAAATAATCTTGAAAAAGGCTAATTAGATCCTTCTATTTTCAAGGTGCAGATTTCATGTCCTTATCGAGCAACAGGCTCTATCTAAACGAGAAAGAAATCTGATATCCCGTGAAAACCAAATCCATCTTTGGATTTAAAATGTCCAAATCTCTTGCCACCTTCTCCCAATGTCCCTTCATTCACAGTAATCAGAGCCTTATTTTCATCTATCATGATCACCTCTATCAATCCAGATCCAAATTTGTGGTTTGGAATCAAGATCAGTACCCTCCCTTAGTCGTCCACTAGAATGTGTTCCAAATCCTCACTCGAGATTGCCTCAAAAACCTTCTCATCCTGTGTCCTTAAATCTTCTATTCCTAAGTGCATTTGTCTAGTTCCTTGGTGTCTAGTCCTGAATGGAAATTAGAAGTGCACATTTGATTTAAATAAGAAGTGCAGACCTGATTATGAAATTTTATGTCCCTTTCAAAGGGCATAAATAATGAAGAGTTGCACTCTTTCAAAAGGGTGCTATTTATATTAAGAACTATTATATGGAATATTATAATTATACATAAAATTGAAATTTAAATATCCCATTTACACATAATTATAATATCTTATATAATATCCCATTTACTTATAATTATAATATCCCATATAATATCTCATTTACATATGTCTATGAAATTGAAATATCCCATATATATTATAAAATGCACATAAGATTAAGTTAAGTGATTTCTCACCTATAAACTAATTTCCTCCTCTTGCGCGCGCCAATGATCTTCTGCTTTGCCTTGTGGGAATGAAGTTTTTCGAAGTCTTTTTCTTTGTAGAGTAATTTGAAATTCAAATTGACCTATGGGATATTATAATTATATGCAAATGGGATATTTCAATTACATAATTAAATGGGATATTATATGGGTAATTATAATTAAATGAGATATTATATGGGATATTATAATTATATGTAAAAATTAAAATTGACCTATGGGATATTAAACATTTAAAGAAAAATATAAGCAATGTATGAAAAATGTGGTAACATAGACAAGGCAGTGAACTGTCAGAAAAAATGCCTTAAAGAAATGCAATCTCATGGTGATGGAATGCAATGATGGTGATGGAATTCCATGACAGTCAAATTACTATGGGTTTTTATTGCATTCCATCACCATGAGAACACATTTCTTTGAGACATTTTTTCAAATAGTTCATTGCCTTGTCTATGCAAGGTAGTGAACCATTTGATAAAATGCTTAAGACAAACATGTATTTAGTTGTATGTACCTGATTCTAATCAATAAATAAGTTGCTTTTACCTACCCCTAATTGTGTATTGTGTAGTGTGATGAAATGATTGATTTTTTATAGTCCTGAAGAATACTCTTTACCATTCACTCTAGTATTTGTATAAACTATGATGACTGCATATTGTAACAAGAAATAATCTATTCATGTTGTCTACTATGTAATTTTTAGCATATGTATCATGTGACATGTAAATCTGATTATGATTGACCTTCATATAAGATGTAAGATAACATAAGGTAAATGAATTACATATGCAGGAACCTGAACCCCTTTGATGAGGATCCTGCATAGTCTACATAAAGGCAAGGTGACGATTCTTCTCATGGATCGATGGGTATAAGTCAATACACCCTATAGAAACCATTTATTATTTTATTTCTTTCTCTTTACACCCATCTTGGAGTGGTTTAATAATAATCTAGGTTTTAGCAACTACAGTATCATTTTGTTTGCAATTTCTTACCCGAACTACTTATCAAATCCTAGTACAAGCTTTATCCCTCTATAATCTCATTCAAGCATTTTAATTAACCCTTTGGATTAAAGCATGAAATGAAAAATTACATACATCATAACAATGCAGTGAACAAATGAAACCCTTGATTCCATTAACTCAAAAGAAGATAAAATCATACATAGGAGAGTAAGGATTTTAAAATTATATCTGTATTAACTTTAAAAGCTATCTTCTATCAAATAAATGAATACATTTCATTTACAGAAGAACCCATTTGAAAATTGAAACTGATGACTATCTTCTATTTTGCTCTACAAAATGACATTACAACTCTCTACTATTTACTCATGACTTCTCAAAACTGGAACCTAATCTTGCAGACCAGACCTACACAAGAGACCCCATTCAGAGATTTTGGAACCCTTTCTAATGACCTTGATTTCCCTTTTATATAAAATAAGGGAGCAACAAGCTTGAGGCCAAGAGACACATGTCATCTAGAATGAACAAGCCAAGAAAGCCATATGCAATTATGTTACAAAATATTTCTTAAAACTACCCATATGTTGGCACCCGTGAGAAAACAAAATCAGAATTTGTAACTAAATATTGGTAGAAACAAAAGTGCTTGAGACGTGCCATTATCATCCTGATGTCTTCAATCAGATTGTGAGATGTTTCATTATGTCCTACACAACATTTCCCTTCCGGAAGGGAAACTGGATCCTAGCAAGAAGTAAAATCGCCCCCAAACTAGAGGAAGATCTCCAACCTTTATGCCTAGGATCACAAAAAGTGGAAAGATAAGCCTAAGGGAAAACCTAATATGTTGGGGAGGGGTCACATCTTGCATGTCATCGCAGAGACAACCAGTTGCCACTCCCCACTCAAACAAATTATTCTTTCATTCCCCTGTGGGCTCCTTCCTCAAACCCCTTGCCAGCTAGTGGCAGAGTAGAAGCAAAGGATGTATCATGAGTGGCTTTTTCTGATAAGAAATGTCTTTCATGCCCCCTCTAACAATCCTTCAAACTTTCACAGCCCCTCTGACAATAAACAAACTCACACAAGATAAAAAACATCCATCCAATATCAACAAGAACACAACAACTCCATACATGATACTGCTCAAACATCATCTTCTTCAATGATGAAAAACTGCTCTTCAGAAAGAAAAGAGGCTTATTTTCTCTTCTACCAACTGAACTACCACCTTATTGTATTTATAATCAAAATCAATTCACTTGGAGATGTTTGTTCATGCAAAAACAATCTTCCTAAATGATCGCTTCTATCTATTCACCATGCCAACTATGAACTAGGGAAATCATGCATGTCAAACCCAGGACACTATCGAATTCTAGCTTTTTCACAAGGAAAATCAATCCACTGCTTTTATGTCAAGATTCACCTTACATGGATGATTTTGTTTTGATATTCTTATCCTAGGACTGTGTAACTTTTCTTCAGAATTCTTTTAAAATACCAGATTATCCTCTTTTAGATCTTCTCAAAGAAGTCTTTTTTGACTTTATCCCTAACAATCCATGAGAATCCTTGACAACAAGCAACCTCTGATTTTACCAAGAAATCCATGATCTTTCATTTCTAACTTAGAGGTTACCCAAATTCTCTTATGCCTCTGAAATTGTTGTCCTGGCTTGTCAAATCAATTTCGACTCAATACAAACCTTTAGAAAACTGGCCTTATAAAATGAGTCAGCATCCAATCATCCTATCTTGTCGCTATTTTCTCCAAGTTAACAAGATTGCACTCTATCTATCTTAAAAACATCAACGCGGATGAAGATCAATATCTTTATCCAAAGTTCAAAACACAAGTATTTTTTTTAACATTTAAATCTTGAAATCATTTTTTTTTAATGCCTAAATATTGGAATCGTCAAGAGTTTCTAGAAAAAGAGAACATCTTCTAATGTGTTTATGATGTTGTGGCCTGATGATTCTCACAAGAAGTTTGATGACTGAATTTCACACATTCAAGCCTTTTTATAAGAACTATTTCTTAATTAAAAAAATGAACTTCGAAATGTAAAACTAATGAATATCTTTACTTTTCATGCAAAAAATAGAAGATATTGAATAGGTTTTAAATTCTAAATAGGATAATTATTATCCTAAATAGACAACATATGCTAAACAACAAATAATGGTTCAAATGACAAAATGATAAAAATAGAATAACACTAATATCTAGCCATGTTCATTTCCTTATGAGTTTCTTACATGACAAATAATTCATTTATCCTGTTATTCTCTAGATAATTAACTAAGAATGTCACAAAGAAATATCTTTCCCACATATGACTATCTACTTCCAACTTAGCCAAGTTGGTCCCCATGGTGGCTTATTGAAATGAGTATATGCATGTGAAACACAAATGCAGAATACATTATTGATTTCCAAGCACAAAATCCAATTCGGAACAACAAGTGTTGTTAATATGAAAACTAATTAAGGCAATAAGCATTCAATATTTACATCATTAAGAAGAATAAAATTGTGAAGTTCTTAAATTAATTGTCCACTTGAACATTTTGGAGGATTACATTTGACATTGTAGCTTCATACTCTTTGTGATAAAAAAAAGTTCATGCATAGACATCAAAATATTCAAAATAATGATTGTAGACACCTAAAATTAATATTTAATTAATTTAAGCCTATCAACATAATTAATTGACTTTAATTGTGTTATCCTTATTCCTCTCAGAATCAATTAAATCTAATTTAATTAATCATGTCACTATTGTCCAATAATTAATTTATCAAATAAATTAATTATTCCCCTATTCTTCTAAAGTCCCCTCCCATAATTATTTCCTCTAAACCCACTTAGTTAATTAATTTTAATTAATTAACTTATTGATGTAATTCCTACAAATCATTTTTTTCTAATCCCACTCAAGCTAATTAATCCTTCTAGAATCTCTCATAATCATGATTATCATTATCCCTCAATTTTTAATTCCCACTCATGTCACATCAACATTGAGTCTCTCAAAAAAATTCAAATTTCTTTGAATCCCTCAATGCATCCTTATTTTGGAAATTTTAATTCCTCATATTTGAAATTCAAATTTCTCCCCCCTTTTTCCCAAGGAATTTTATATTTCTATTTATTTTCCCAAGGCACCCTTGATCCATGCCTTCTATCTAAAATCAATCTCAACCCTTCATAATCAAATCAATCTTGGCCCTCCATTGGCCTCATCCAATCTATAAATTGGATCCTATTCTCCTCACAAATCATCCACTTCTCATGCATTATCATGCTGCTCTTTTTTCTTCTCTCTTCATAATCCTCTATCAAATCCATCCATCCTTAATCTTTCAATCCAAATCCAATACATCAATCTATCTTGTTGAGAAAAAAGGAGATCAATCCACATCCAAATCAATCAAAGGAGCACATCAAGTGGAGCATCATCAAGGGGAACCTTCACTTCATCAAGCTCAATCTAAGGGAGATGATAGCTTGCAAGGTATAAAATGGTTTTGTTTTCATTTTGAATGTTTCTTTGGATTTGTAACCATCTAATCTCACCTTGCATGATTTTATCCTCTTCAATGATAAATAATTGCTCCAAAGTTAATATGAAGGTAATAATTTTGTATGATAAAACTATGTGGAACATGACATAGTATCCTTCAATCCTTTACCAAGCAATTAAGAATAGTCGCTAATACACAAAATATCAAACTACTGAAAATCAAAGAACATACAATTCTTGAAAAAAGTAGGCATTTCTAAATATTTTCTCAACCTTTGGCATGGCCAAATGTCATATCCCCTTCTTAAAAATAGAGGATTAGTTGAAGACCTATAGCCTATGTCCAATTCCAATAGACTAAAAGATAAAATAATGTAAATTATTTCATAATAGCTTTATAGTTTTTGCAACAATCATCTTTCCAAAAAGGGCAATTTAGATATTTTTGATGACTATCTAAATGAGTGTTACTAACATAGATTTTGTCACTCTTTTATATATAAGAATCACACAAGAATAGTGACAAAACAACTAATAATTGAATAATTTGCAATCAAATAAACAACATTTCTCTATATTTGAAAGGGGTAGCTCCCTTTTTAGATAAAACTTGAAATATGGCTATCAGGACCTTCGATAACCCACCCTCAAATCTATTTGCAGCATTTGCAAAAAATTAACAAGATATGGTGAACCATCTATTACAACTTCTTGCCATCTCTCTCCATGGAATCCTAAAATTTATTTCCTCTCACAATAACAATCAACCCTCTCCCAACTATCTCTCTCATTTGATGGAGTGTAGGTACCACCAAATAGGTATTTGTCAGATGTGTCTTCCTCAAGCGAGGGAAATTTAGGAAGAGAAGAGGAAAGTGATACATGTAGTAGGTCTAAAAGAGGGAGATCAACTAGAGGTCAAAAGATTAGAAGAAAATTCAATAAACGCATGGAATTGTTTCTTGCTCAAGGGGGGTCATGTTCTTATGATGATGAGAGCATAGTCGACATTGAGGTGCCCTTGAGGTACAAACATCTACAGAAACAATGGGTACCCAAGGAAATTCCTCCAATAAATACTGATTTTGTGTTAACGGGAGGATAAATTGCATAGCACCATTGTCATTACATGGTTTGGGCCTATTTTCCATGGACAACATAAAGGTCTATTACAAAAAAGTTGTTGAAATGATGGAGTATGTCAAACCCTATTACAATTACAAAACTTAGATGCAGCTAGTTCGATATACATGAAGTATGCATAGGTATGCACTATCAGCAAATTATATACAACTAAAAAATAATGATCAAAGTAAAAGAGTGCCTATGTACATTGATGAAAGGCCAAAAGCAACAGGGAATATTGCAGGTTTTATAAACAGTACACGACCTAAATCAACTTATAGGCAACCCAATTGCATATTTGAGGCGCGCAAGGGAAATCGTATATTCGTATGTGCGATAAAATCAATAAGTACAGGGGAAGAGCTTCTAATCGATTACAATTTGAATCGCATAGATACAAAAAAAGTTACTATTGTGGGGGTGGTGCATACTTATATATACCATTTAAACCAACCTCCAATTAATGACTCCAATATACCATTTTATTATTAAGTTTTTTTGGTAATTCTATTGGTTTCATTTTGGTAATGTTTTTTTATATTTAAATTTTGTCATAGCACAACATTGATTTGGCACATAGCATAGACCCAGATGTAGCTTCGGGCACTTCTATCAAGAAAGTAAACCTCATTGTAATTATACAAATTAGATACAAGCAAAATGTTATATTATTATGTTCTTTTCTTCAGGGTTTTGGATTAATTTTAATAATGTTACTAATATTCTTGTCACAAACGAATGTTCAGGGAAAGGCACCCGTTGTAGCTAAGAACGTCGATACAAAGGTGGACTCACTATTATGCGATGATGACATCGCATATTCCACAAACTCTGCTGAAATTATAAGAAAGATGCAAAAAAAAATTAATAAATAAATTCTTAAATTGTTATTCATAGTCCCTCAAACTTATGAGATACAAGAGAGGGTGAAACAATTGACAAAGAGAGCACAAAACTTACAAGTAAGAAGTCATGAAATATTTAATTATAACATAAGTTCATTCATGGTTTATATTTTATACTCTTTTATGTTAAGAACTAAAATATGTACGTGTTATTTTTATAGGAATTTTTCCATCCTCATGAAGCTGGTGGCCATGATCAGGGTACTCTAGGTAGTTTAGGTGATGACCATGTTCTATGCATACACCAACTCATATTTTTATATGTTCCTATCCTTCTGTTAATGTGTTATTGCTCGTATATTTAATGTATTAATCTTTAGGTGTTGTCCATGTTCCTGTGCATTCACCACCTCATCCGACCTCATCATCCAAACCTATATTGTCGACTGCAATGTCGACAACACACAACATGCAGTCATCAAGTACTACACTGACCTATGCAACATGGTATGCACTTGGGGATGCAGAGGCCACTAGTGGTGTTATTTTAGCAGCATTTCCTAGACATTCCCATATTACTAGTACGGGTACATTGCCAGTCACATTTGTGGTGACCGGTGATCTTGTTCCCATAAAGATAGAGAAGGTTTCAAGTACTTTAAAATAATTATTATATATAGTCCAATTGTAATTTACTTATTGATCACTCGTTTTGGACTAATGATTCCATGATTTTTTTGCAGGAAATGATGTTTTTTATAAACATCTAAATAATAGTACATTGGAGATCTTCGAGCCCACCATACGTACACGGTGGAATGCCCAAAATCAACAATTAAAAGATGAACTCATAAACCATTTGGTTGTGTTGTTCGGAAATGACACATTCAACAAAACCAAGGTCCTTCAGAAAGCTGGCACATATCTAAAGTATGTGAGGGATCTATATAGGACACATTTAGAGAAGAACACAAGTGTCCCCCCATGATTCTAGAGAGGGAGTGGAAGGACCTGGTTTCGGATAGAAAGGAGAAAGTTGAAAAGAGAAAAGGACATACACCACCGGGTGAAGGAAGCTATGTGATACTATTAACAATGTAATTATGTACTAATTACTCTTTACATTTACATAATCTAACATATTTCAAACTTTTCATAGGTTGCCCGACACATCCAAGGCAACTAAGGCAAGACTAGAAAAGCACGAGCAACACAAACTTGGCTCTGGTGGTTATATGAAAGTTGTCGCATGAATTGTAAGTATCAATAAATGAAATATCGCATCGAACTAATAAATTGCAAACAATTTTTTTTAATCAAACAATAGAATCAAAATTCATGATATTAAGAAAAAATGCAAGGCTCTGAATTCAATAGAGCGCACACAGAAGATGACATGAAAATTGCCTTCCAGTAAGGCTATGGAGCCATGGCTAAATGCCAAAGATAATTGAGTGGGAAAACACAAGATTCTGATGCATCCATCACATAGGTAAATAGGCTAAATGAAAATTATTTAAAATTGAATACTTGAGCAATAATCTATTCGATGTTAATTTCCAACATAAAGTGACTATATTTGTTGTAAATAAGCAAGCAATGATAACAATACACATAGCATTGGAATGTAGCATGCTAAGGGTGGAACACAACCTGCACATGATGTGCATCTCGGTACTAGAGGTATTCATGTGCTATACAATTTTTTTTATGTAATTAATAATACAATTAAACATCTTTAATTGAAATTGGTGTAGTAATTAATGTAGCCTTTTTGTTTTTATTTTAGACCATGTGGAGCATGGTGAACAAGTGGAGCATGATTAGGGTAGACAACATCAAGAACATGATATACCTCCATCAAGTAAAGAGGACCACTGTTATTCTTTTAAACGAGTTTAATAGCAATTGGTGTATTGATTAATGTAACCTTTCATGTGTGTTTCAACTCTAGAGGATTTAGAGCTTGTTCATCATGTTGAGGATGAGGTTAGACAAAATGATCCAGAAGATGATGTGGCCCCATCAGGTAAAGAGCACCCTGTAATGTTCTTTTAATTAATGAAATACTTGTAATAATAATAAAAAATCTTATGAATTTAACCCATTTCTTTGTTATTGCAGCGGAGCCCCCCTTGCCTAGGCATCCTTGTCGTGAGCACAAGACTAGGCATACATTAAGATCAGGAGAAGAGGGCACAACAATTGAAGAGGGGGAAAATGATGAAGAAAACAATGCTCCACTTAGTGTTTACTTAGCTTCAAAAAAAATAAAAAAAATAAATGATTGTAATCGTATTATTTGTTAATGAATGTTTTTGATTATGGGAAAAGCAGGTTTTGAAGGGATCTCGAAACCCTTTATATAACATCCTTAAGAGATAAAAGAATTAAGCATCAAGACAAAACAAACTGCCAAAAAACCAGCACAATCATGGGCATAAATCAACAAAAAAGCCCAACAAAACTAGCCAAGTCCATCTAAAACATAAATGAAACAAAAAACAAATCACTTCATGTTTTTTAGGGCATTAGCCAAATTTTTGCTAATCCCTTGCAAATCTTTGATATTATCCCTAAGCTTAGGGATATCCTTGGAAGAGGCCACAACAACTTTCTTCACGCTTGCCCTTGTTCTTTTCACTGCACCACCAGGAGCACTTTCCACTGTTCCTCCCTCAATAGTATCCTCATCCATATCAAAATCCACTATAGTTTTGGGGGTGCTATAACCTTCAAGGAACTTGGAAATATCCTCTAAATTCTTAGTAACCGAGGTAAGGATGTCTGGAATCATCATCAAAAAAAATTTCATAGCTATTTTTCCTTCCTCAAGATTACCAATCTGAGCTTCCAACTTCTCCAATTTTTCCTCCATTCCTTTTTTCCATTGTTCCTAGTTTATTTCGGCTTTCTTCCCTTTTTCTTCCTTTTGTTTCTTAGTTTTTTCCATCTTCTTGATTCCTTCATAAACCCACCTGTCAAAACCCATGCGAGCCTCAGACTGGTTTTTGAGTTTGTCCAGAATAATCCCCTCTCCATCTTTATCTTGACACCTACTTGAATTCTCCTTGTCCTTCTCCTGCTCAGTTTCCTTGTCCTTTTCCTGTTCAATTTCCCTTTCCTTTTCCTCATTAACCTTGTCTTTCTCTTCCAATGGCTGACTATTAACAATTCCTATGCTCATACCTTGGGTTAGACTATTTTGATCAGATACTTCCTCAGCTCCTCCTTCCTCTTCTCCCACTTCCTCTTCCTTCTAGCTCTCCTCTCCATCAAACTCATTGGTCTCCATCTCACTTCCATCTTTACCAATGTCCTCAGATTCAATCTTCGTGTTCTTCTGATTACCCTCATCCTCTTGAATTTTCTCCAAAGTAGCTTTTTTACTTTTTTTTCTCTGTGTACCCTCTTCCTTGCTAGGCCCGCCTTCCTCCATCTTCCTCTTACCTTTCCCTAGAGATGCTGACAATATCATGTTCTTCTAGATAGCCAGGATCTTGCAATGCTCATAAATGAGCAAAATAAGGGTGCTATGAATCACAAGAGAGGCAAGGTTCTTGCTATGTTTATTTAGAGACCGCAACAAAGACCTAAAGAGGTGATAAGGTAGAGATATCCTCTTCTCATGTCTAAAATGATTTAAAAGCACAAAATGGTATGTGTGGACCCTGGTAAAATGACCCTCCACAATAATATATTCCATGATGGCATTGAGCACATAACCCCAGATTTTCTTAATATTGGAAGCATCATAAAACCTCCTGTAGCTTTTCCTATTTTTGCTCTCCTTCTCTTTTCGCAGAAAAAGTTTAATATCGTTATTAGACACTTTCAAGTCTCTAAAGAAGTTAAGACTAGAGTGAGGCATACCTGTAACCATTTTTATGAGATCCGCATCCAGCTTAAACCACACACCATGAATTTTGAAGGATACGTTAATCCAATTTTAAGTGATTTTCGTGACCGCTAGGTTAACTCTGCCTTTATCATAGTCGACCAACCTTTCCATGAAATTCATCATGAATCCTTTTTCCATCTTAGCCCAAACCCTAGGCATTTCCTTCCATGTCAAAATATTATCAGGTTCCTCTCTTCTTAGATCCCCCCCATTGTAGAATTCGATTTACAGTTTCTTCTCTTTTGCAACTTTAAAGCTTTCTTCCCAGTGACACTCAAAATTTTGAAAATTCATACCCACAAAGTGTGTGGTAAATGAATATTATGTGATAATGAATGAATTCTATTTTTATTAATGGATAAAAGAATGAATTAATGTTATATGTTAACGGGTAATTTAGAGTGATGTTAGGGGGGGGAAGGGCCAAATGAGCTTCCACCTTCACGTGCTATTCTTGAAACAAAGAGAAGCTCAATAAGGTAATACACTTTTTCAATATTTCATTATGCTCCACTATTAATCTTATTGAATAATATGTATTGAATCTTAATTGTAGGGTCCAACAGAGCCAAATTATATTCCATATTTGCAATGCTTTATATTCCCTGATGGAAATTGTTTTTTTTTAATATAGCCTATTCGTCGGAATTCCAATAGACATGCTCAACATAGGCCCCGACAAGAGTGTTGTATCTGTGACAAAATATTTCATCGCAAGCACATCATTCTCATCAAAGATTCCTTGCATTTGTTGTCAGAATTTTGACAAAAAAGGACACTATGTTTTGATAGGAATGTTGTACCTGTGATGAAACATTTTGTTGCAAGTGCACCATTCTCATTAGAATTCTGACAAAAAAAGAGCACTATGCTCTGATGGGAATGATGTACCTATGATGTAAAACCCAGTACATGGTTCGTTGGAAGATTGGAAACTTCATCAAAATTCCAATGAATTAGACTGCCACATTATGTGTCCACTTCTGACAAAGAATGTGTCGAAATTCCAATGAGCATTTGTCCATCGTATAACCTAAAAAAATTTGAGCGACGAAAATCTTTTTGTCCTTTTGTCAGATCTACGACAATAATATGTCACAATTACAATGATAGTTCATCCGAAAATGACCCCAAATGTGTTAGTGACATAAAGGAAATCTAAATAAAAATGGAAGGTGGAAAAAATGATATGGAACTCTATAATGAAGAAAGGGAGTTAAGGATCTAATGGTCAAAATTGTCAAACGAAGAGGACATTCTCTGGAAACAAAATTTGAGGGTGTAGTGGTTAACTAAGGGGGATAGGAATATGAATTTTTTCATCAGTCTACTATGAAGCATAGGAAAAATAATAAGATTCAAAGTCTCCTAAAGGATGATGGATTAGTGGATTTTGAGGAGAAGGAGATTGTTGCTCGGTTGTTGTTTCTTTCTTTGCTGATTTTCAAAAATAAATTTGCATCCCTTATTGGATTTTTCTAATCTTCTAGAAGTAATCCTTGAGGTAATAAATGTTGAGTGTCTAAGAAACATGGTGAAACCTGTCTCTATTAAAGAAGTTAAAGAAGTATTTTTTTCTTTGGATCCTATAAATCTCTTGGGCCAAATGGCTATTGATCTATATAAGGCAATTAGAGACTCTTCTTATCAGGTAGATTGGTGAAGCAAGTGAGCTCTACTTTTATTTCTTTAATCCCAAAATATTATAATGCTATTTCTATGAAAGAATATAGACCTATAAGCTTGTCTAATACTTTATATAATATTATTTCTAAGATGTTGGTGAACATACTTAAAGTTGTGGTTGATAAGATGATCTCTAATAATCAAAAAGGATTTATAAAATCAAGACATATTCTAGATGTATCTCTCACTATGCATGACTTAATTCACCCAATAGAATTAAATAAGAAACTTGAGATGATGTTAAAACTTGATATTTCAAAGGCATATGACAACATCTCCTCACCTTTCTTAATAGAGGTCCTTAAAAAATGGGGATTCAAAGGAAGATTTTTTAAAATGTTAATGTATATCTTCTTCCTCTTGTTCTATGTCAGTTAATGGTTCCCCCTATGGATACTTCTCTTGTGGCAGGGGCTTCAGACAAGGTGACCCCCTATCCCTTTATCTTTTCATAATTATTGTCGAAGCACTAGGAGAAATATTTAGAAATACCTTGACCTCAAATTGCTAAAAGGGGTTAAAGTTTCTTCCTCCCTAGCTCTGTCCTCTCATCGGTAGTTTGTGCATGATACCACTATTTTTGGGGAATACCCCTTGTGCTAGCACAAGCCTCTATTATGTTTAATTATTCTCTAAGAAACCAATCAATAATTATTGGAATCATATTATTGAAATAATTTAGAAAAAAACTAGCTTGGTGGAAAGGCAAGCTCCTTAGCCAAGTAGGGAACTACAACTTCTCAAGGCTTCCTTGAAAAATATTCCAATGTAGTATTTGTCTCTTTTTAGGATCTCTACTTTCCTTGCTAATAAATTTGAAAAAATAAAGAGAAAATTTCTCTTGATTGGGATGATGGAAAGGTCAAGGATTATGATTTGGAATAAGGTTTACCAACCTAAGAAGTATAGTGGTCTTGGGAAAAGAAAGATTAAATTATTTGACAAAGCCCTTCTAGCCAAAATCAATTGGCAAATTGTTGAAGGGGCCAAAGACTGGGTAAAAATCATTAAATTCAAATATTTGGGTAATGGGAACCCTAGTTTATGCCTTTGTGAAAGTAATCTTCCTAATAGTTCTATATTTTGGAATAACTTATTAAAAGTTAGAAATGTTGTTAGGAAAGGATGAATGAATCTTGTAGGGAATGGTAAGAACACTATGTTTTGGGAGGATGTGTGGAAAAAGGAAGTGGAACTTTCTTCAATTAACTACTTGAGCCTTTTAAGATGACTTATGGTTAGCTTAAATTGGAAGTTTTTATTTAACAATGTTAATTGTGAAGGGGACCAACCTACTTGGAAATATTTTATACAATAGCTATTGAGTTATATAAGATTGAGAGGGGGCAATTCATATAGATGGGATACTGATTTTAATGTTCCTTGTCAAAAATTAGGAGATTGTGACCTCTTCATTAAGGACAAATAAAATTAGTGGATCTAGAATTATCTCCATTTGAGAAAGTTCTCTATAAAAATCTACTTATTCCTCTTTTTAAAATGCTCCTCAAGACCCATTCAAATGGCATTAGGTTTGGACTTCCAAACTTGCTCCTAAAGTTAATTGGTTTTGGTGGATTAGGGCCCATCATAATATTCTCACTATTGATAACCTAAATAGAAGAGGGTTCTTCTTTGTTAATATGTGATCCTTTTGTTGTGTTGATTCTAAAAGCATAGAGAATTTACTATTTCATTTCCCTTATGCCTAGAAATTTTAGTCTATTTTTTGTCGTCCCTTGTATGTGTTGGGTCTTTCCTAGAAGTTAAAGCCATTTTATGGAAAACTAGGGGCAATACCTATTTTATCATCCTATTGTTAAGGACCTTTGGAGACAAATTCCCCCATATGTGTCTTGGGGCATTTGGAAGGAGAGAAACAACCATATCTTTAAGGACCAAGCTAGGAATTATATGGAGCTTTTTATGTCCATCAAACACAATTTCAAGAGAGCATCAATGTTGCTTCCTATGGGTACTCTAAAAGAATGCTGACCTATAAGGAACATAGGATCAAATAGCTATGGTGAATAAAACATGATTTGACTAAAATAAATTGGTTTAAAATCCTAAAATGGAAGATGAGTAGATGGCATCCCCCAAATGAAGAATGGGTAAAATGTAACTTTGATGGATGCTCTAAGAGGAACCCTGATATCTCTAGTGTGGGTGGACTTATTGTGTACAACAAATGGAGAATAATAGAAAGATACAACAATTTATTTTGGGAGTGGGATCCAATAATAGGGTTGAAGTTGTTGTTACTTGGTGGAGGTTAGAAACGATAAAAGTGTTGAACTTTGAGAAAATTGTCTTGCAAGGTGATTCTAAATTTAAGTCTTTGTTTTAAATAGATAATTTTTTTGCCTCTTGGTAAATCAAAAGAATGATGGAAGGAAGCAAGACCTTACATAGAAGTTTCCTTCAATCCAAAGTGCTAAATGTTTGTAGGGAAAGCAATAGTGTTTCAAATGAGATGCCCAATGTGGCCCTAAGTCATAATTAATAGAACTATATGAGTTATAATAAATGTCCTACTAGGTTGAAGGAAATCCTATAGAGCAGGTTGAAATTTATATTTCTTACTTAATAATGATCATGAGATTAATGGATTTCATGGTGTGTCATATTAACATGAGTTGCAATGAAAGGCATATGGTTGTGAATAACTTTTTAAATTTTCTTAATGAAAACTTATTTGATGTAAATCATCTAACTTGGATTTATGATGATGGCAGTGTGAGGAAGGAACATGTTGGAAAAGGTGATGTACCTATAATTAAGTGGGAGGCTTGTGAAAATTGGATTTCGAGTATCATTTTAATCATTTCTATAAAAAGGAAAGGTCGAGCTAAAATACCTACAAGGAAGATTTTTATTTTTCTAATGGCTAAACCCAATTCAAGCTATCAAAAATATTGCAGAAAGATCTCAATTCTTAATGTTAAGGATAGAGTTGAGGAAGTAAATGAGAGGAGATATGAAGAGTTCAAAGCGAAGAGACATTGAGACTCTGGAACATAATGAAGACCTTTGGAAGATCTTTGTTCATGCCATTTTGGTTCCCTTCTTGAAATCTATGTTGGGGTACAATTGTACTCTCACCTTGAAATTTTCTAATTCTTGGTTAAAACAAGAGGGTGTGTATTGGGAGCATTAAGTTCAAGGTGACCTATAGTTAATTAATAAGGAAATGAGTCTTCACTATGAATTCTTAAGGGTTGTGAAGAAGAGCTCAGGATATTACTAATAGTTCATCAACAAATTCTTTGAAAGGGGTTAGAAACTAGGAAGACTGTAAAATGGGTATGAAGGTCCAATATTCCTCATACCTATGTTTTTTATTAGCTTTCTATAGTGTCATAAATTATAGCCTTGTAAAAGTCACACCTCATTTTGTGCTCCTACTTTAGTGTGTCCCATCCTAGTTCTCCCTAAGGTTTGTTTTGGCCTTTCTTTAACTCAAATTTGATGTCACCTGGCTCCATGGCTGAGCAGACACCATCTTGGGACTATTCTTTCCCGATTTCCTTCTTGTTCACCATGTTTTGGGAGGATAGGAGTGCTTGAAGCACCCCTATCTAGACTAGGACACCTTGGGCACACTTTTCCTCCTTAAACAGGTCCCATTTCAAATAGGTCAGGTCACTTTCCTTCCCTAATGAGTTTTGGTCCCTACAGCACAATTTGACCATTGGATCTCATCCTAATCAATAAATTGCCTAGGTAACCCTATATAAATACATACTATCAATTCATTTTGATCTAAGAAGAAGAAGAAGAATTCCTAGCACAATTGAGATCATTACAAGCATTCATCATCAAGAATTCTCAAGCATTCAAGGCAACATTTCATCCTACCATATTCTTCAAGAATCATTGAGAAAATCACATCAATCATCATGCAAGCATATGTTTGAGTTTGATTTTTTATGTGTTGTCATTTTTTTGCATCAACACTTGTGATTACATTCTAATAGAATTGCATCATCAACTTCAATCAGCCATTGCAGATCTAAGGTATATTATCTAGCATTTACTTTAGAATTTACATTTCTATTTTAATTCAGTTCAAGGTTAATTCCAAAATTGGGGTTTGACCTAAGGCAAACCCCCATCAACAAACCTATTTTCTTCTTTCTGTGTGTATGAAATTGTCTCAAGAGTTGCGAGTGAGGAATCTGAAAGAGTAGAGAACAACAATAGACTTAACTTTTGAAGGTGTGAAAAGCTGAGGACCAGGATGATCAGCTGCCCTTGGTCCTAATAATATTTTACAATCTTTTGATAGTAGATTTTGTGTATCATCCTAATCTAGAAAATATCAAGTTTGCCTGCCCTCCATATTTAATTATTCTTAATTCTTCCAATTAATTAAATTATGATTTAATTAATATCCATATTCTTCTAATCGCCTATTAATTAAATTAAGATTTAATTAATATACCCTTCTTTTATCTAAGCCATTTCATTAAATTCAAATTTAATTAAATACCCCCTCTAGCCATTTAAATTAAATTCACATTTAATTTAAAATACCAATTTATCCCCTTTCCCATTTTAATTAAATCTACATTTAATTAAAATCTCCTTTGCATTTAAATAAATTTAAATTTATTGAAAAATCCCCCCACTTGCAAAATCCTACAAATGCAAGTTGCATTCCCTATTTGGCTAAAATAAATCTTTTATTTACCAAAAATTACCTATTTTCCCTCACCCACTTGCATTTTCCTACATCTCCCACTTGCCTCTTAAACCCCTTCTAAATTCTTCTAATCACTTCCAATTTAGCCTAATCCATCTCCTAATTATTGTCACAATCCTAAGCAAACAAAAGTCACTTCTCAAAGCCTCCAAAGTCTTTGAAAACCATTAAAGGCTTTATGTCCTCAACAAGTTAACCCTCAAAGTCTTCCAAACCATTTAAGGCTCTTACATAACCATTAATGGTTAAACTCAACCTTCTTGCATGATTAGAGACTTTCTCTCTAACTCAACCCTCATCTAACCCAAGGGTCTCATCAAGCATTCATGGCTATAACCTTGGTTATTTCTTTAACCCTTGCACAAGAGTTTACCTCTTGGGTAAAAGCTTTATCCAATGGATAACCCTAACCTAACCTTAACCCTTACCTCCTAGGATAACATTCATGTCTTCTCAAGCATTTAATGTTTCTTTCATCTCCTCTCAAGCAACCTCTTGTTGACAATTGTCACCATTTCATTGGTGAAAATTGTGAACATGGATTGATTAACTTTCAATCCTGGACCTTGTTAAGATTATCCAATCTTGACTATCCTTTTCCCTATTTTCCCTATAAATAGAGCTCTCATTCTCTCATTTGATATAGAAGTCTTTGTGTATCAAACTTATAGTCATTTTGCAGGTTAAGGAGCTCTCTTTGTCATCTTCAAAGTGTAGACCCATAAAAATGTCTCATTGATCATGTACTAATTATTCCTCTAATTGATTAAATAATCTTTATTATTTAATTAATTTAATTAATCTTATTCTTCTAATTTCGTATTTCCTCATCATCTTACTAAGTATTATATTTCTTATTATATCATCATTTAATCATTTCAATCATTTTCTAAATATTAATTAAATATTTATTATTTAATTAATTATGGTTAATTCCCCAATTTAAATAATCTTTATTATTTAAATAAATTAATTTTCAGTTTCTATCTCTAATCATCTAATCATTCAACCCTCTTCTAAATATTAATTAAATATTTATTATTTAATTAATTGTGATTTAATCCTTTAATTTAAATAATCTTTATTATTTAATTAAATTCCATTTCTAAATAATTAAAGAGTTTCTTTAAATTATTTAATTAGCTAATTAATTCTTCCATTTCCAAATCCCCAAATTCTAATTTCATTTAATTTCATATTATTCTAATTTCTTTCAAATTCATCACATGTGCATGATTTCAAAAACCAAATTGAAAATCAAAGTCAAGTTCTAAATATATTCCAATGTTAAATTGAATAAATAAATTCAATTATTTGAATAAATATCATGCAAAGATTAAATTGAAAATCTAAATCTAAATGCAAGCACATGGTAAATTAATTAATTAAATCATTTATCTCTTCAACTTCTCTTTCCATCTTTCAGTTAGTTTTTTCTATATTAAGCTTTCTTTGTCATCCTCTTTATTTCCACCAATCATTCTTTTTCTTCCTTCAGTCAACTTTTTCTCAATCAATTGACTCAATTAATCTATTCAATCTATTGAGTTTCACTCCTACAATCAGTAGTTCAACTATCAATTTTCATTTGAGCTCACCTGAGTTCACACCTCTTGATCAATCTGTTCCACCTTTCAATCAATCTTCTCCAATTTTCTATAAATTGAGCATCCAATCTCCATTTTCAACAATCACGGAACTTTGAATCTTTGTGTCACTTGCAGGTTACCAGCGCAATATCTGAGAGCCATCATACCACGAAGAGGAGAAGAGTAATGAAATTTCTACGTAGTCACGGAATAGGGAGTTTTTTATTTGATTTGATGATTTATAATTCCTATTTCTTAATTGCATTATTCCATTGTATTGTTTGTTAAATTCTGATTAGGATAGGGATTTGTGATTTCCCTTGTTTCTAATTGATTACTTTGTTAATAGAAGATGAATTTTGCATCCCACATTTTGGTGAACCCGACATGAACTAACAATAATTTAACCTTTTTCTGTGTTCTGTGTGATTTTTGCAGATTGTGCGGATTTTTCATTTTTTTTGCAGGTTGCATGAATTTTGTGAAAAGATATTTCCGTCACGCAATCGAGCTTACATCGTCATGCAATCGTATAGACATAATTATGCATTCGATCCTTCGAGGTCACGCAATCGCCCTGTCCAGATCACGCAATCGCCCTTTTGGGATCACACATTCGCAGGAAGCTTTGTTGTTTAATTTTTTTCTTCCGTCTGTTATCTGTTCTATTTAATTATGTCTTAAAATTGGTTAATCCAGGATCAAATTGCTTTTTATTTCATGATTTGATTAACACTATTTATGGCAAGAAAAGTTAAGTTTAAGATTTCAGGTGCAAGAAGGACGAAACAACAAAGGAGAGAAGCCAAATGATATCAAAAAGTTCTCCAGACAGAAAAATTGATACTGTAATGCCCCGCCAGGAAACCCCGAAGGGTTTAAGTTTAAAACACTCAAATAGAGTGTAAATTTTTTTTTTAAATATAATTAAGTGCGTTAATGAAACGTTACAATCGTTAAGATAGTTTGAAGTTGTCTCCGTTCATAATTAGACACAACATTAAGACACATTGTAGTTATCTGTCGACTTAGTTATCACAGCGGAAGGCTCAAACAATCCTAAGGAGTTTCCTAACGTGATTACAAAATCTTACCTAACTCAACTTGCGTCTTTAGACCCATTAATCTGGATATCTTAAATACGAGATAAAGCATAGATCTTAATTACATATGTGTTCAATGGGTTGTCATCTTATAATTTTAGGAAGTGTCCAATTGCTTTGGTTGATGAGGAGACCATCGAGAGGTTAATTACTCAAGGCACTTTAATTCATAATTTCATTAGGAGGTCTCCAAATGGGTTCAAGCGTTATAAATATAACAAAGTTCATTCTTTAGAGTTCTAAAAATAACCATCCGTACTTGACAGCATCCTTTAATGCTATAAATCTGCTTAATGAGATTCATTCGTTAGGGTTAAACTATGTTTAATATAACGAGGATTCCTTCATTTGATCTTAAAATATTCACCCACATTTGATACCTCTTTTAAAATATTAAACAGTATGGTTAATAAGATAAATTTGTTCTTTTCGGATTAAACTTCCATGAGTAGAGTGAGGTCTCTTCATTTGTTATCATGCGTAGCCTACTAATGAGTTGAAGTTCTTTTATGAAAGGTAAAATATGAGATGCCATAGGATACATTTGAAGTTTTAATAATGCAAGTAAATGGGCTAATTTTCATTAAGATGGGTTTGCATTAGAACACACGAGAGCATCCTTCAATTTAAAGAATCGTTAACTAGATGACATTCGTCATTTCAAGATTAGAGAGATAAGATCATAATGACGTCCTTCTATTCGGATTAAAATACAATTATCTTTTTGCATATCTCTTGTTTTGTTCTCTTCTTGTTAAATGATCTTAAAATGAGAGAGATACTTTTACTAGGATTTAATGTTTGAACAACAAATCAATTACTTTTCCATTTTAGTTTAATTTTAGCAATCATGAGGGATTCCTTTTATAAGGGATTAAAAATATGGATATCCAATTGATTTCACCCAATTATAAATGTAATCTGGTGAGGATTATTGATTATAATTACAACATGGATTAATAAGTATATCCATCCAATATACAACATGGATGCCTAGTTGAGTCCTCACGAATTATCAAATTAATCTGATGAGGATTATTGTTAAGATTTAAACGTGAAATAACTTATCAAATTCATTCAATGTAATGAAACATAATTGACATGGCATGATTCATTTACTAAGGTAAGTAGATAGATATTTATATAATGTTCATCCTTTAGTTTTAAATCTAGGAATTATGACATGAATTTTAACTTTATTTCCTTTTTACATTCATTCCATTGATATGCTCAATATCAAGTTAATCCAATAAAGTGATTCTAATTAAATTTCTTCCACTATTACATTTTAAATTAACATTACCAATTTACTTTTTTCCACACTTTAATTTCAATATTTAAATACCATGCCATATTCATAATTCACAACATTTTATGAACTTGAATAACTACGTTTATCCATCTGAAAAATGTTATACATTTAAATTTGAATTCATTTAATTTACACTTTACACTATGCAAGAATACAACCATTCAAGATAATTTAAAACATAAAACAAAGTACGCTATAAACATCGCATAACACAGATATGATCTCGGAGTTCACCCCGGATGGGCTACATCTCCGGGTCTGCTCAACTGCAAGACGCCTTTGGTATTATGTTGTTAGAAATACATGATTTATGAGTCTTTTACATCTTGCCACTTAGGCGAATAAAATCAATATACAACAGACACCTCGGACGTTAATTACATAAAGATCCCTTTTAGAAGCGGGTCAAAATGAGTCATAACAAACAAAAAGAAACAAACAATCCTAGATACTCTTGTTTGACGGTTTCCTAATTAGGGGCTTGACCAACTTGCAACCAACACTATCATGTCAAGACTTACCATTACATAACCAAATTCAATAATAGAAGATTAAATTCAGCATAGGCATTATCCGGTAGAGGTATTCGTTTTATCATATTGCTCTGACTAATAATGTCGATACTTCGATATACTAGCTAAATTAACTTTTACTTAAAACTCTTAATAAACCGCCATCACTATTTCTTCTATGTTAATGGCGGTACTAACCCGGGTATGAAGTAATCAACATGAAATTAAAACTGGTATTAGGCTAAGGATTTGCTAAATTGTTGCTTCTCGAACTCCAAGTGTATTATTTACTAAGTTTGAAATTAACTAAGATAAGATACTGAATTTAAAATTACTTAATATCAACAAAAACTAGAATTCAATTCCCTTATACTAATTTTTTTAATTCACTAAATAAATCTGAAATTCTTCCTTTTTTTTTATATGTGACATAGATATAACTTTTTTTTTTTTTGTTTTCTTTTTAAACAAATTATATAAAATAATAATAAAATAAATAACAGTTAAATAAAACAATTAAAATAAACTTATTTTAAATTTCAAAAAAGAGAGGGAGAGGGTTCCCACGTGGACATCCACGTGGGCCCTCCCCCCCTTTGGCAGCCTAGCTACCTTTGGTAGCGCTGCTACCAAATGGTAGCAGGGCGCTACCAAAGGCAGCGCTGCTACCATTTGGTAGCAGTTCGCTACCAACTGGTAGCAACTGCCGTGGGGCATAAAACCTGTGTTTTTTTTTTAAATTTTTTTTTTTTTCTTGTTTTTAAAATATATTTTGTTATGGTAAAAAAAAACAGAAAACAGTCATAAATATATAACAATTCCCAGAAGCTTAACACACAGTCTCACAGACAGGGGTTTTAAAAAAAAACGTTTTCCAGCAACCTCTCTATTTGCTTATATTTTTTTGAAGAAACTCACATTCCAAAAACAAACCTCCTATTTTGAAAGAAACTCATAATCAATACATTTTCCAGAATTTTCATGGCAACAACCAACTGAAAACTAAATCTTAATAAATGTTCATGGGTAGCAATCCTCTCTGTTTTTCCAGCATTTCATGGAGGGCATAACAATAAACAAAAGGGGAGATTAAAATTTCTTACCTCCAAACGCTTTCCAGGAAGAGATTTTGATGAAGATGAGCTCCCAAATCAGCTGCTCTCATTCCTCATCCCTCTCCAAAATCCCCCAATCTCCCTTGCAAGAACCATGTTTTTCCAAAAAAAAGACCAAAGGCCAAGAAGCCCCCAAAATGCTTACCAAACAAGATTAAAAAGAAAACCCTAATTTTTGCCCTAATTTCAATTTCGAAATTAGGTATTTATTTTTAAAAATAAAATGATTGAAAGTCCCAAATGGAAGTCATTCATTACCATTATTTAGTAATCTTATATGTTTTCCCCTATTAAAATTAAAATGCTTCTTTTTCTTTTTAAATTTTTAATTTCTCAATATCAATTTAGTTCTACATTTATATTTTGGTCCTATTGACCGGGTAAGGCATTTGATTAATTTAATTTTCTAAAAGTCAAACTTTTATACTTTATCGACTTTACAAGTAGAAGAAAATAATTTCATTTAAATAATAATAATTTACCCCTTTTTCTTCCAAAGTGCGAAATGAGTAATTTATTTCTATTTCACAATTGACTTTTAAATTTTTTCTTTCCAAAACGCATAATCTATTAAAATCGTCGTTATTAAAATTAACTATTAAATTAACTCGCTGCAACAAAATAAAGTGACATTTTAAAATACATGACTAATCTAGTACAAGAGTCTTATTTATTCTAATTTCTCAATTACAAATACGTAAAAGTTACAAATGCATAAATGAGCACACTAACCCCAGTTAAATACCTTAAGCCTGCTACATTAATAATTTAAGGCAATTTCTTAAATTAATGATTAATCATATAAAAGAAGCTACCCATTTAAATTTCTAAATTTCTAATGTGCTTGCCTACTCATAAATTTGAATTTAGTACTTAGGATCACAAACCTCACTTACCTCGCGCATGGCATGCAAATCGAGGGAGTCCTCCAATCTCTCGACATGCATCCCAATGAAAAGCAAGCCCCACGAATCCACACACGATGCTCACCTAACCATGGCTAAGGCAAGACGAGAGTTATATGACCACTAAATCCGAATTCAAAAGATGAAGGAGCATACTCAACCTTGCAATTTCCAAAGGAGATGAACCTTGCCCTAAGCGGTGTTGTACCTGCAATCTCCTGCACCCATGAATTCATACAAGCATGCATATACAAATACATATTCAATGAAGATGTTAGCTCAAGATTTATCACAAGGGTTAGGAACAATTGCATTTACACGAGAATCGATGCAAAAACACAATAATAAGTATGCTCAGTTTATTTATATTATCTAACTACACATTGCATATCGGTTAATCTACCATTCGGGAATGCCACATAGGAAGTCAATCAAGGTTAAACGGGTTTTAAAAGTCCGACTAGGGTATGGGCATTACAGATACAGGATTCAGAAGAACAACTGGCCTTAGACAGATATAATAGCCTAGTTCTTCCTTATACAGTTAATATGATCTAATCAATATTGAATGGATGATGAGGGATTTGGCTAGGGCTTCACAATTGGTTTCGCAGGTTCTTGATCGGGTTTAGTTTTCTTGTATTTTTCTAACTTTTTTTTGTTTTTTGCATTTTGTCACGCAATCGACCTGTTAGTGCTAGGCAATCGACCAGGTACCGTCACGCATTCAGTCTGTTAGATTTACGCATTTGGTCTAGAAGTATCACGCAATCGCTCATGTAGTATTACGCAATCACCTCTGTCAAGTTTTGAGTTTCTATTTTTTGTTGGTTTAATTTTACTACTAATCTTCCGTTTACAGCCTATGGCAGATTCGTAGAGAGGATTAGATTAGTAATTTTGCATGCACACTTCACACTTCAATTTTTAGTGCTTAAAATCAACAACAGTTAAAAAGGACATGCATGGATAATCTCACACTTCAATTTTTAGTGCTTAAAATTAACATGGATAATCTCACACTTCGTTGTTGGTGTTTAAAATGAACATGGGCTAAAATTGACATGCGTGTATCTCACACTTGGTTTTTGGTGCTTAAAAATCAACAAATGGTTAAAATTGACATGTATGCCTTCATACTTGGATTTGATGTTTAAGATTGGCATGCACATGCGGATGTAACACCTAAATTTGGGGTATAAAATGAACGTGAATCAAGCTGCATTAGATTAAATCATTGGCTATTTTTTTAAGGTAAAGAACTTTTCATTGTGTCTGGGGTGGACCTACAGTTGCACTAACTGACTTTCTACCCACCATCGGGCTCTGGGGAGAAAGAAGGAAGGTGGCAACGACATCCAAATTTTCTTTTGTTCTATGTGTAGACACCTAAAATTGTCAGCCTAATTAAATAAATATTTTATTTATTTAATTATTTTAGCCTAATTCTTCTATTAATTAAATAAATCTCTATTTATTTAATCAATTCATTTATCTTCTTCTAGCCTTATTTCTAATTTAAATAAATACATTTATTTATTTAAATTACCCTTTTTCCTAAATTAAATAAATATCTTATTTATTTAATTGATCCCACTTCCTCTATTAATTAAATAAATCTTTATTTATTTAATTAATTCATTATCTTTTTCTACTTATGACACATGTCATTCATCTCTAAATTCCTACACTACCTACCCTCTCATTATTTTATTATTTCCTTTACCTACCCTTTAATCATAGCCGACCATTTATCTTTTACACCTCTCAATCTTATCCCTCCATTTCATATAGTGTCTTCTATATAAGAGGATACTTCCTTCATTATCAACCCTAACTCAATTGCGCACTCGACTACACTACGCCTTTTGCACTTTCATATGCGATCCTACTTGCAACCACATTTCCGTTCTTTGTTGAGCTCTTATGCACATAAAATCTGAGAGCAAATATATCAAGCAAGATCAATGGAGATAGGAAGAATGAAGATTAAAACCCTATTGGACATGTGATGGTATAATCTTTGTGATTTCATTTTATTTGTGTTGTCTTAGGTAATCTTCATATGCTATGGTGGATCTTTGTTGTTGTTGTTAGGCTAGGGTTTTGTGGTTGAATTCATTTAGTCTTTCAACATTATTGTTATCCATTTTCACCATATACATTTTGGCACGCCCCATGGGACATGGATTTTTGTTAGATCTGTGTTTTTTGCAGGTTTTCCTAACCCTATATTGCTGTTTTGTAAAACAATTTGGAGAATAACCTTATGCAGCTAGGGTTTTGGACACAAAATCAAGATCTTGGAGAGATTTGATCTGATCTCACAAACGGCTAAGAATTTTTGCACCAAATTTTGTTTGTAGGTTAAGGACAATATTAACAGCTCTCAATCCAAAATTCAAAATTTTTAGAGCACATTTGCATTTTCCATGATTTTTTTATGATTTTTCATAAAAAAATTAATTTGGAGAGAAAATTAGCAAAATTTTTGGATTTTCTTACATTTTTTGAAATCTCTCATAATTATAGACAGGATCTATTCTTTGTGATTTTAATTTTGATGCAAAATATTTCCCTAAAAATCGGATCTTTAAAAATTAGGGTTTTTCCTTATTTTGATCAGATCTCACAAACGACTTCGAATTTTGACATCAAATTTTTTTGCAGGTCAGGAAAATTATCAGAAGTGTTTAGCAAAATTTTTGATTTTGTGGATCAAGGTTTCATTTTATATGAATTTTTTATTATTTTTCATAAAAAAATAATTTTAAGAGCAAATTAGAGTATTTTTTGGATTTTCTTACATTTTTGGAAATCTATAAGAATTATACATAGGATCTATTCTTTGTGATTTTAATTTTGATGCAAAATCATTCCTCAAAAATCAAATCTTTGAAAATTAGGGTTTTGCATTATTTTACTCATATCTCACAAACTGCTTGGATTTATTGTAGAAAATTTTTTATGCGGGTTTGAAAGACCATCAAGACTCTCCAGTAAAAATTTCAGATTTTTTGGATCAATTCTGAATTTTATATGAATTTTTTATTATTTTTCATAAAAAATTAATTTTTGGAGCAAATTAGCAAATTTTTTGGATTTTCTTACATTTCTAGAAATCTCTTGAAATTTTGCAGGTGGTATTTTTGTATGATGAATCAGATATTTGAATTGGTCAACAAAATGCATTGTTGAAGGCCCCTATTTCACAAAGTCTTTTGGATCTAAAATTTACCTAACTTGTGTGTTTGCAGGAGGGGTATTATTGCAAAACTACTAACAAATCTTTGTTACAGAATTTTGGCAACGGTTTTTGATCTTTCATTGTGTGCCTTTTTTTCATATATTAGCAAACACTTCAATTGGTGCACTAAAATTGAACCATTGTCTTTTGTGTCTTGAGCAATAGGCTCTTTTTGTTTAATCTCTAGAGGGCTTGTCTCCCCATGTGGTCATTAGGACTACTAGTGAGGAGAGAATGACCCAAGTGGTAGCAAAAGAAAAGCCATCTTCTTTCAAACCATTATAAATAATTGTATTCATGGTGAAAACTATGGATAACGTGTGCTGATTAGTTCATACTGATACTATGTCTCCCCATAAACCCATTTGATCAAATTTATTTGATCATTTGTAGGGTGTAACCCCTACCGGTTGGGAGCCTTCTGTATTTACAAAGCTGAAAGTGCCACATGTATGGCCACACGAGCGGATGCCCTTACTAGCACCTTTTTGTTTTAGAAGCCAAAATCCTTCTAGTTGTTGGGGCAGGAGGTCGGACCTCTGGTAGCGGCCCACACACATATGGTTCTTAGTAGAGATACAAAGTTTGCCATGAGGAGTTTTCGTGGGGACTGATGCTTGGCTGCCCCGAGAAGTGAGTGCCAAGGGTGGAGCTAGTGGGGTCAAGCATCTAAGTATCCGCTCTGAATAGCGTAGCCTCGGGGAAAACTCCATGTGGAATCAACAACTGTTGTCCTGGCCAACCATAAGAATTATGCTTGTCTTATTTTGAACAATCAAACATTCAAGACCAAACAACAAAACATTGTGTCTTTTGTGTCTTCAAGTGTATGCAAAACAATTTTACATCAAACAACACACTTTTCTTTGATTCATTTTGAGTCTAAACACTTGCAAACATTGAGTCCTCATCAACACTGTGTCCTCTTGTCACAAAATACAGTCAAAATTTCAGACTGGGTCACAACAAAACAACTTCACAAATTGAAAAATTTTACAGTCCAGCAAACAAGAGCAATCAGTTTCAAAATTCTTGAGCTTCCTAAGTTATTTCTCTGAGTTTTCATCTAGCATTCAGCCTATTTTTGGGTCTCACAAAGTCCATCATTGCTTTACACCTTACATTACATTCATATTTGTCAAAACTTGAGTCAAAAAGTCACTTGCTTGTCCTCATCTTACTTTGTCAACACACTACATACAACAACATTTTGCTAAGTGGTCCCTCATCAAGGTCTATCACCTTCGGGTCTCATTTGGTCTTACTTAGAGTCAAAGTCAGCTTACTTCATCAAGAGAAACTATCATCTCTTTGGAAGCCACACCTACTCTACTACATACGTACTTGGTCTTACACTTTGGACATTGCAAGTAAACCTTAGATTCATTTACATTCCATCCAACTCTTGGTCTTCCATACTCTTTCCATTTTCATCTAGTCTCAAACATCTCGATCAATACCTAGTTCATGGTTGAAACCCATTTCCAAAAATCTAGGAGAGAAGCTAAAGAGGCTCAAGAGTCCATAAACATGAGTGCCTATGAGTATGACAATGATGTCTTTTTCAATTCTGATCATACTACATTACCTGACATGGATTCCAATAGAAACATTCCAAATGTTGAGCACATGGACACTACAAACAACAATGATACACATAATGACAATATGGACACCATTTTAGTACATTCAGCAAAAGTGGAAGACTCCATTATGGATCCCCATTTCAATCGATTGGTTGAGGAAATAATGAGGAGAGATAGACAATACTTCTTACAAATGATGGCACAAAGTGGAGCCAAGATACCTCATGATTTTGACATGTCTCAAATAATGGAAATCAACCTTTGCAACAAACTCACTCCAACATGAATCAAAGGAGGCCTAATAGTGGAGGCAATAGAGGACCACATCTTGTGCCTGAATCACCATCATCTTTGTTTAAAAAACTAGAGGTCCCATACACACATGGTCAAGCATATGATACTCACCATCGTAGACCATTATGGAAGCCTTATGCAGAAAAATATACTCAATCACATACCAATGCTAAGGATCAACCACCAAAGCAATTGGATATCCAAAGGCATGCTCAAAATTTGGACACAAGGAAACCCCGTGTCAAATTTGGGGGCAACACATTAGAACAAACTCATTACTCTATACCAAATGGTCCATATATGCAGCATCATTATAGACCTCATCCATATGAACATGTGTATGATCAATATCATCCATATATGCAACATGCTCCTCCTCAACCTGGCACCTCAAGCATGGGGTATGGTCCAAGAAGTCGGTCTCCACCTAAGAACAATTTGGAATAGCAAATCAAGGACTTACAAAAGAAAATGGAGGACATAAATACACCAAATCCAACATACATGATGAGAGACATATGTCCTTATCCATTTGACAAGAGCATTCCAATGTCTCCATTTCCTACACACTTTGTGATGCCTAAGTTTGATAAGTATAGAGGAAAAGGGGATCCTAAGGCACACATAAGATAATTTTTCATAGCTTGCATTGAGGTAGCAGCAGAAGAGACATATTTGATGAGATTATTCCCAAAGAGCTTAGGTGATCAAGCTATGGAATGGTTCTCCCAACTTCCACCTGGTATTAAGTCATGGGGTGACTTAGCTGAGGCATTTATACAACATTTCTCATACAACATAGAGACAGACATATCAGTCACTACTTTATGCAACACCAAACAAAAGGATGGAGAATCTTTTTCATCATTTTTACAAAGATGGAGAAATCTAGCCAACAGATGCTCTTGTGAAATTCTACAAAAATGAATGGTAGAGATGTTCACCCAGAATGTTAACAAAGACATTGGTTATGACCTAAGAAAATCTTGTTTGTCCACCTTCAAAGACGTCATTGAAAAAGGCTTAGCAACAGAGAAGGTCCTAATTGAACAAGGAGTCATTAAGATATTCAAGGAAAACAAAGATGACTTTAAAAGAAAAGACAAGCCAAGATTTTGGAATAAAAACAAGAACACAGTCAATGATGGTGTTGTTGATGCCAATACAATATGACCAAAAATCATTTTTTCTGGATCAAGCTCTACAAACAATCAAGTGAATACTCAAACAACTTCAAAGTCACGAAGGAAGTACACTCCATTGGGAGAACCACTTGAGTCAGTTTTCAAGAAACTAGTGGCAAACAAAGTAATCACTATTCCAAATTTTCCTCCATATGAACCAAAGGTTAAACCAAATTGGTGGAATGATGATGAATATTGTGAATTTCATAAGAGCAAGGGCCACAAGACAAGAAATTGTCATTGGCTGAAAAACGTCATACAAGATCTCATTGATAGAGGTGACATTGAGATTGAAGGACTCTCATCCAATCAAGAACATGAAATGTTTAAGGAACTATTCCCAAAGCATGATAAGGGAAAAGCTAAAGCCACAGATGATCAGACTAAATATACCAGAGCATCTTATAACTATGATTCAACTGTCAATCACATTTTGATGGACAATTATGTCTCTACCATTATCATCAAGGACAAAACACCTGAAAATTCTACCTAAAGACCCAAGATTGTCCTAAAAGGAATTGGATCTTCTTTTGAACCTACCTCTGAATGTAATGTTACAACTCATCGAGGTAAATTCACTTTGCAAGGTGCTCTAGCTAAAAACACTACTTCCTCATCAACCAAACCTGAGTATGACCTTGTAGAACAGTTGGGGAAGACACCCGCACTCATCTCTATCCTTGAGCTCTTATGCATATCCCCCACACATAAAGCCATTCTGACAAAATCTTGAGAGACACTTATATTCCTACTGATTTGAACGTGGACCAGTTTCAAGCCATGGTGGGATACCTTTCCATTCCACACTCCCTTACATTCACAGAAGCTTATGACACCTCTGTAAGTTAGCCACATAATGCAAATTACACATTGAAACCTTCATACACAAATATCGAATAAAATGAGTCCTGATAAATGGAGGAGCAAGTCTAAACATTTGTACATTAACCACTATTAAACAATTGGGATATTCTGATAAAGTTGTGAATTCTACAAACAAAATTACCATAAAAGCATATGATGATGAAGAGCGTTCATCCAAAGACACAGTCACCTTGCCTCTTAGAGTTGGGCCAATGACAAAGGATGTGGTTTGTCAAGTCCTAGACCTGGATCTCACATACAACATATTGCTAGGACGTCCATGGATTCATGAGATGAGCGCAGTACCATCTACATATCATCGATTTATCAAGTTTCCACACAATGGAGTTGAAGTGACCATAAAATGTGATCCAAATCCATTCATATATTTTAACAATTTGCACCATAGATCGGAAATAACAATCCCAGTCAATCAAGAAGTTGTTCCATCTTCAGCATATGTGGATCCAGAATCCTTGAAAGCTTCTACATCCAAACAAATAGAGATCAAAGAAAAGTACAAGGTTAAAGACTTGGGATGTGGTGATTATATTTTTCATGTTGATCAACTCCCACTATCTCCTAAGGTATTCAGTTGACGAGAACAACCTACAAAAAAATTGCAATGCCAAGGAATCAGTTGTGAACCACCTAGTGTTGTGGCTACTAAGTTCGAATACAAATCTCCTCTAGCGATGCAAGCATCTCTTGATATCAATAGTCCTAAGAGTGGTTCCAATGAAGAATATATTGAGTGTATTGCCAACCCTCTTGAGAACTCACATAGCCTTACCATTTCATCCACTCATTCCATTTCTACTCCTCTTCCAGACTTGGATCAACAAGAATCACAAAAGCCCTTACTCATTGGGGATCAAAAATCAAGATTTGAAAAGAAAAATCTAAAATTCAAAAATAAAGAAAAGTCCTTTAGTCCAAATCAAAATAAAAAGCTATTGGACTGTGCAAAAATCAAAGTCAAGGATAAAAATCCTATGAAAGAAAAAGAACAAGAGTTGATCTCCCCTAATATCAAAATAACTGGGGGCAAAAGTTCCACAATTACAAGCCAAAAAGAATACTTGTTGATCCTAAGTCTCCATCATGTCATGATACTTTCACTTCTTTTCGCAATCATAAGCCTTCATCACTCATCCACTTGTTCCACACATCCTTTCCATTCTGGCGATACATCATGGACCTTTAATGGAGCTTCCTTGAAGGACTTTGTTGTCAAGGATGCCCAAACTTCTTTAGGTGACACACATATGGGCCTATGTAGTCCACACACTAGTAATTCTATCTCAATTTCTTTATCAAAGAAGATAGTCACTCGAGATACACATCATTCAGTCAAGGAACAATGCAGTTACAATCATTAGATAAAGCCTCTCACACTTGAGGTGGGTGACTTAGTTCTCAGAGAAAATCCTAAAAATCAGCAAGACAGAGAAGGGCAAATCCAAACCAAATTGGCTTGGTCCTTACATCATCACAACAACCTATGGATCCAATGCATATCAGCTCTCAACCATAGAGGGTGAACCTTTGGAGGATCCTATCAATAGCATGCACCTTCGTAGGTTTTACACATAGCTCTTCAGAGTATCCCAATTCAAAAATACAAAAAAAAAAAAAAAATCAAAAATATGAAAAAATCATAAAAATAAAAAAATCGTTACTTGGTGAAAACCTGGCAAATAGGCGCCTTGTGACATAAAAAATTTGAAAAATCAAAAAAGTAAAAAAAAAAAAAAAAACGTTTTTCGTCAAATGGTGAAAACCACTTCGGTGGCGCCCTGGGCAAGTACCATGGTGAAAACTAGGTCACCAGCACCATGCACAAAGACATTGCTCCTCCCTACTTCAAGATTCCATTTCATCCTTTCACTTTGCACACACTCACAACCTATCCATTCATAATAAACTTACCCATTCCCATCATGGCTTGTTATTGATCTACCCAAGATTGGTTAGCCATTCATAATAATCATTTCTTTTCATCTCTTTCCATCCATAATAAATCAACTCCTATCTATGGCTAAGGTAGATCCTACGTCTAGTGATGGGTGTGGAACTAAGAGCATCGCCTGTTCTGAGGAGTACAAGTTTTTTTTTCCAATTTTCTTCAGTCTATCCGTGCATAATCCGCAATAAAGTAGCACTTGCATCACCAATCTGCAATAAAGTATCAATTGCATGGATTTAGTTAGTTTCAGATGAGACACAACAACAATAATGGACTTTCAACAAATTAAATCTTTCAACAGACTTAGACAACATATGGTTCGGTGCTATCTATCCTTTTTGTGAAAGTAAACATTGTGACCACAATCAAATAAGACTTATACAAGTGACAAGAGACACTAAACTTGAGGACTACAATGGATGTTGGTGTCGAGTCTTGCTTTTCTTTTGATTGTATCCTTTTGGTGACATGTCTTTTAGCTTTTCCGGGATGTCTTTGACTAGGGATTCTATCTCTAGGATGTCTTTGACTAGAAAGGCGAGGATGGGGTATTGTCACCTATTTTTCTTTGTTGTCTGTGGATTGTCTCTTAGTAATGCTATGACTTGTCCAAGGATATGAGGACACTGTGAATCTAGTGTGAACTAGGGCATTCCTTATTTGTGACTGTCTTATCTCCATGCAAATAGGTACAATGACTTTCTGGCTCGAACATATGCCTCGATTGTCATAACCTATTTTGCCATAATAAGCTCAATGATGATAAAGCACAAGAAGCTCTTTCACTTTCATATCTTCTACCTTCCATCCCCCTTTCTTGATTAACCTCCATCATCCTTCTTGAGTCCATGTAGCCCACTATCACATGACTGAGTATAATGACATGCCAAAAACATTTGCATTTCATGTAGTTGCACCTGCATTACCACATATAAGAATTTCATACATACATATAGATATCACAATTGCATCACATCCTACACACAACACATGTTAGCACATTTTACATCCTCATCATATTCATCTGCATTTCATACATTCACATTTGCATCATACATAACATATAAAACATAAAAGAACAAAAATATTGCATTCCATCATGTACATATTTGCATCCATATCATAAGCATCACATAAGAACATCTCATCACATAGGTACACATGCATTTAGCTTCTGCAAAGATGAATCATCTTATATATATCTCAAAATCATAAGTGTCATGATACAATGATGTCAAAATACATATGGCTACACAGCCAACCCTTGTGTCGCCCTATCCAGATATAGGAACCCACTGATCACTCCTCCCAGTACTGCTGGTAATGCTAATCCAGTATGTGTCATCGTGTCCCATGCCATGTGTGCAACCCTCATCTCCAATCCCGGATCCTGGAATACTTGTCTCAGTGCATCCCTATCTCCATCTCGATCGTAAGGAACTAACTCCCCATCGATCGATATCCTCAGTATTCTGTATACATCCTCCGAGGTGATTGTCATCTCACCCATCGGTAAATGAAAACTACAAGTCTCTGAGTGCCATCTCTCAACCAGCGCAGTCAGCAATTCCATGTTCACCTGAAACTCAAGCACATACAAAATATATATCAGACCCATAACCTCAATGGCAGCCCTGTCCTTGAATGTCAACTCTGGTCGTAACCTCTAAGTCGATGGGAATCTCTCCCGTGACTCCAACATAGGCAAATACTCCTGCAGTCAAGCAAAGCAATCAACTGCGTTAGTTAAAGTGGCATTCACTGTTCATCACAAAATGTTGCTTATTATCCTAAGTACTTATGATACTCTATCCAAGTGACACTCACTGTTCATCACAAAGTGTTGCTATTTTATCCTAGTGGTACTCCCTATTCATCACAAAGTACTACGTGTTTTTGCACTCACTGTTCATCACAAAGTGCTGCTCATATTTTAGTACTCCCTGTTCATCACAAAGTACTATGTCTTGGTACTCCCTGTTCATCACAAAGTGCCTCGATCTATCTTATCCTAGGGCCTCTGCTTGAGTGTATCCTCTTGAGTAGTTTCCTAATTGGCAATGTATGTTCTATCATAGAATTGTCAATCCTAGCCCTATTTGCTATCATAGTCTTCCCTACATGACCTGCTTGAGTGTATCCTCTTAGCAACTTATCCAATTGACAGCATAGGTTAATCACAAAACTATCGATTTAATCTAGGAAACATAAATGTGCTTACATATTGCACAAACGCACCTTGACATTTTTACCCCGCTTGACATTTTTCTAGACATACCTAAAGTGCATTTATTGCGCTACCTAAGATGCATTTATGATAACATTCATTACAACAAAGTACAATGAGGTTTTGTAGTACTCATCGGCTCTCCTGCGTCTGCTAGCCTCTGAAATCGGCGAACGCGATTGAATCTATGCACCAATGCTATCGCTACTGACTACTGCTGCTCTATTCTCACTCTGCACTCTAATCTCTTGGATGTGTGGATGACAATGAGGATGTTTTCCCCTTGTGGTCTATCTTATAGACTACCCTAGCCCTAGCCCTAGCCCTAGCCCTAGCCCTAGCCCTAGTCTCCTGAGTCAGTCTTCTTTATCCCGTGACTCTGTCACTCCATCCTATCCAGTCAATCCATTATAGCCTTTCTTTCTTATCAAGAGATTGTCTGCAATCTTTCTAGACATTTTCATCCAATCTCTCGAGGGGGCATATCATTTCCATCTTGGGGAAACTTTGTATCAGTTCATCTTATCTTCTTTGAAACAACGCAACAAGCTGCATTGTCTCAAAGAGGGGTAAAATGTAGACACCTAAAATTGTCCAGTCTAATTAAATAAATATTTTATTTATTTAATTATTTTAGCCTAATTCTTCTATTAATTAAATAAATCTTTATTTATTTAATTAATTCATTTATCCTCTTCTAGCCTTATTTCTGATTTAAATAAATACATTTATTTATTTAAATTACCCTTTTTCCTAAATTAAATAAATATCTTATTTATTTAATTGATCCCACTTCCTCTATTAATTAAATAAATCTTTATTTATTTAATTAATTCATTAGATTTTTCTACTTATGACACATGTCATTCATCTCTAAATTCCTACACTACCTACCCTTTAATCATAGCCGACCATTTATCTTTTACACCTCTTAATCTTATCCCTCCATTTCATATAGTGTCTTCTATATAAGAGGATACTTCCTTCATTATCAACCCTAACTCAATTGTGCACTCGACTACACTATGCCTTTTGCACTTTCATATGCGATCCTACTTGCAACCACATTTCCGTTCTTTGTTGAGCTCCCTTGCACATAAAATCTGAGAGAAAATATATCAAGCAAGATCAATGGAGATAGGAAGAATGGAGATTAAAACCCTATTGGACATGTGATGGTATAATCTTTGTGATTTCATTTTATTTGCATTGTCTTAGGTAATCTTCATATGTTATGGTGGATCTTTGTTGTTGTTAGGCTAGGGTTTTGTGGTTGAATTCATTTAGTCTTTCAACATTGTAGTTATCCATTTTCACCACAAAGACTATGTAGTGAGGGGTATCTTTGACTAGGGATTTCATCACCCCACAACGATACTTCGAATTGGGATGCGTTGGGGATATCATCTCTCCCAATGTACTCTCGAGTGGGTTTTTTGAGCCGCAATATAAATATACTGGTCAGGCGGCTAGAGTGTTGAGTGAATTTGATGTATGTGGGGGCCTTCCTTGCATCAATAAGCTCAACTAAAGCCTTAAGTGGCTTTCTCTGAGAATCCATCATTGGATCGGGACCCCTCGAAACCTGATACTAAGAACCATGTTAGTTGCCAAAAATCCTACATTCAATGGTTCCGAGAGTGCGGATCGTACCCCATAGATACCCTTCATGTACCTTACACCATGATATAGGAATCCCTCAGCTAAAAGATCCTTGGATCTTTGGGGTAAGAGAGACTGGCATGCCCGAGAAGTGTGTGTCGTGGAGTGGAGCCAGTGCTGCCAGACTCTCTATCTATTCATTTTGTCTTGGTATTTTGTAAGGGCCTCACTGAATGGTGTCCACTATCCAGCCTAAGATTGTATTTTGTGCTTTTTTATGTATCATTGTGCTAGACCAATATTGAGTCAGTCCCTTGGGCTATTTCAGGCCCTATCCCACATATCTCCTAATTTTTCGAGATTGTATGAAAATTGAGTCAATTAGCTATACATACCTACCAGTAATTGTTCTCAGATTTGGAAAATTACAAAACATTGTCCTACACACGAAGTTACAAAAAACAAAGTCCATTTTGAAACCAATTCTCAAAATTCCTTACATACTTGTGACCCTAGGCAGTCTTTTACACAGTCTTTTACATAGTCTTTTGCATAGTCCTAATTACATCCTCATTATCATCCTACGTCTTTTGCCTAGTCCTAATTATGTCCTCATTATCATCCTACGTGTTTTGCATAGTTCCACTTACATCCTCATTATCGTCCTACGTCTTTTGCATAGTCCCACTTACATCCCCATTATCGTCCTAAGTTTTTTTCATTATCATCCATACTAGGTGCATAGTCCTGCATTATCATATATGTCTTCATCTAGACCGCATATACATCTAAGTCCATTGTCAACTATAGGTTCATAGCATGTGCCTTCATGGGTCTCCCAGGTGATGGTTTGCTCACCTTCGAGCAACCTAATCTAGTTCCAAACGACAGTCAACGAGAAATCATTGATGGTCTAGCTAACTTAGCTTGGGATTTAAGAAGAAGCGCACCTCAATATATAGGAGTCATACACGAGATACACATTGAGTCTAGGATTTCCCATAGAATTGATAGAGAGATTGAGGCTAAACAACTTCGTCAACAAATGGAAAGACTTGCATTAGAGAAATCTAGAAATGCTAAAAAGGTCTCATATCAAAATCCTCAATAGAGTCTAGTATAGTCGTGCATACCTCATATTTATGTCTACTGTATAGTGTTAGGTCATCGTCTTTCATAGAACCACCCTCATATGAGCAATTTTAGATGCCCATCACAAGGTCCCAAAAAGTGAAAGGAATAATGGACCCGAACAACACACAGTCTATAAACCATACTTGGAACATGGACATGTCAACAGGTCAACACTCAGGTACATAGACAATGTCCACTATAAACGAATTACAATAGCATTTGACAAAAGAAGAAATTGAGTCTGCATAGAAAGACCCACATGTCCTCATGATCTTAGCTGCACTTATACATAGCGATAGGGACAAGTATCTTTTGTTGTTAATACAAAATGGGGCAAAACTACTTGAGGATTTTGATGTCACAAAGATTTTACCACTAGGAAAAACTTTAGGTCAAAATAACAGTCAAACACCACCCTTGACACAAATACAAGCAATGACCTCCAGTTTTCCTCAAAACGTACCTATCCAAACAAATTTCAACACAAATGTAAACTTTCAAACAAGTGTGTCATCCTCAGCGATCAATGCTAGTATACCATCACAGAGCATACCAATAATATCAAGTGTCTCAGCACCTAGTACAACCCAACCTCCAGTTTCCTATTCCATGGGATCCACATATAGTTATCAAAAATGCAAATCTAGGTCTTGCCAATACAACAAGCACAACTCAACCAAACATGGGTCCACATATCACCTATTTCACAGTACCTAGTGGAACACACAACACACAAGGTTATAATCTTGGTACCTTCCAACTGTTGGCATATGGACACTCCAATGAGACATTATGTGTGATTGAAGGTTTTGTCATTGATGGCAACCTTGCAATCCTACGGCACCGGCAAGACATTCTACCGGTAAAGCATTATTCAAGCAAGACAATGCACCGGCATCAGCAAGACCACTCTACACCGGCACCAGCACCGGCATCAGCATAGAAGAAAAGATTTTTACCGGCACAGAGGCTGATAGGATTTTTGATATGTAATATTTTGTTTATTATTGTAAGCCGACTTGGCAAATTGCAAAATGACTCTTGTATATAAAAGAGATCATTGTAGACATTTGTAAGAAGAGATATAGCTATCATAAGAAAATTATTAGGCAGACCTAATGTGCAAATTATAGGTCAAGGGTATATGTAAAGAACAGAGCAAGAACCGGTATTGAATCTGGCATTGAAGATGCTATTGTAAAGCAATACAGACTATTTGATTAACTTAATCCTCATTGTAAGTCAGTGTGACTTCTTACTGAGCAGTGTGCTCTAGGCAGTTGGCCTTCCTGCATGTGCAGGCCCCTATTGTAAGTAATATTCTCTTATTGGCCAGTAAGTGAATATTGTGGGTCACAAATCCCATCGAGGTTTTTCCCACACCGAGTTTCCTCATTAAACATCTTGTGTTATGGTGTTCTTTTCATGTGGATGCTTTTGATTCTATTAATTACATTAATTCTTGCATACCAGTATACTGTTACTTTATGTTTTGCATGTTTTGTATTAAGAAAATTACATTACCGGTCAGATACTGATTCACCCCCCCCTCTCAGTATTTGTGGGAACCCTAACACCAACAACCTCCTAGTTATGCAACCACGAATCCTTTTGTGGGACATACACAAACACAAGGTATACCTTTGACACAAACAGATATTCTGACACAACAAATACAGAGTTTGCAACAACAAATGACAACCATGCAAACTAGTAACGATAAAAAGAGCTACACAATGTAAGACTTACGTCCTTATCCTTTCAATCACACATTATACATGCCACCTTTCCCACAACATTTTGAAACACCCAAATTTGATAGATATCAAGGGAAAGGTGATCCTAGAGATTATATCAGAGAATTTTTAACGGCATGTATAGAGGTTTCCTCAAAAGATACTTATCTAATGAGACTATTTCCTAAAATTCTGGGAGGTCTGGCTTTAGAATGGTTTTCACATTTACCACCAACCATCACATCATGGGGAGAATTAGCTGAACAGTTTATTGCAAACTTCTCGCACAAAATTGACACCTCGGTTACTTTGATGGACTTATGTGCCGCTAAAAAATATGAGAATGAAACATTTTCATCCTTCATACAATGATGGAGGGCTCTCTATAGGAGGTGAAAGACAATTATCCTAGAAACAGAGCAAGTAGATATGTTTACAGAAAATTTGATTCCTACGATTAAATATCCAATACAAATGCAATGTCTAACCATATTCAAACAAATCATAGAAAAGGCTCTCAAATGTGAGAAGGGATTAGTAGAACAAGGTCTTATTAAGTATGGAAATGCCAACAACAATGACAAATCTAAGTTTTGGTCAAAAAACAAAAATGTGACCAATGATGGTCTTGTAGATGCTAGAACGATAAACAAAACTCAACCCGTTTTATCTTTGGGAACGATTCAGTCAACAAATCCACATATAGGGAATAACACAACATCAACAAATATAAATGCTACGCAAAACATGAATACAAGATACCCCAGGGTAAACACTCCAAGAAGAAATTACACACCTTTAGGAGAACCAATTGAGTCAGCGCTCAAAAAGTTAATACAGACAAACATGATCACTTTACCTGAAGTAAGAGTGTATGAACCCTGTCCATTCAAACCCACATGGTGGAATGAGAATGATTTCTGTGATTATCATAGGACTAAAGGTCACAAAATGGCAAGTTGCTACAAATTGAAAAACTTGGTCCAAGATATGATAGACCAAGGGGACATCACAATTGATACCAATAAGACCTCAACAAACATAAATCATATGATTTTTAAGGATCCTTTTGGTAAGCATGACAAGGGAAAAGCTACCACATCAAGTACCCAAGACAATACGGCTAACTAAACAAAGGTCTCATACGACTACACTATTCATGCCATTATCTCAGGAGATACAACAAACAATGATTCACAAGAAACACCTGATCAAGAGGACCAATATCAAGACACTCATAGAGATGATAACCAATTTTGCATGATATCTGAAGCACTAAAGTATGATGATGATACAAATCTTTGTCTCAGAGACAGGGGACATGGTCAACCATCTCACTCAGGTTGGTTTGAAGATGAACTCATAGGACATATTATGGATGTCAAATAGACACATCAAGACTATGAAGAGGGATTTAACATAAATCTTGATAAGACAGCCTATGATACAAATGATACAATTGTTATAATCACAATTACTCCTAGAGATAGAGACTGTGCAGTGGTTACTCGCAGGTCAAAGGTAACTTTACAAGGGATACCACAAAATCAACCACTGGCAGTAGGGACTTACAATGTAGTTGAGCAACTTAAGAAAACTCTGGCACATATATCATTATTCAAACTATTGCGTATTTCACCTAATCATAGAGCTATACTCGACAAAGCACTTCAAGATTCAGTAGTGGACAGAGATATAGATGAAAATGCCTTCCAGTCTATGGTAGCAAGTCTAACACAAGGCACACGCATTGCATTCACAGAATAAGATATTCCTAGTGATAAATTGCTTCATGATGACCCACTACCTCTGGAAGCTTACATTCATAAGAAAAGAATCAAAAGAGTACTTATAGATGGGGGAGCCGGTCTCAACATTTGTACTTTAAAGCTGGTCAAAGCACTAGGATATTCTGAACTTCACATTGATTCTTCCAAAAGGATAAATATCAAGGCTTACAATGATGAAGAACGTCCATCTAAAGGCATTATAACATTACCTATACAAGTAGGACCAATAACAACAGAGGTTGCTTTTCAAGTCTTGGACAGAGAGCTGGGATATGACATGTTATTGGGCCGACCATGGATTCACACCATGCAAGCAATACCATCCACATTTCATCACTGTGTCAAATTCCAATACAATGGTATTGAAATCACCATAAAGGGTGATCCAAATCCATTCCAACATTGCAATTATCTGAAAGATAGTGTCGATAATCATGTATCTATCAATCAGGCCACACCTCTCACTACATAGCTGGAAACATTAAAGATCACAGAAACAAAAAAAGATATGCCTACAACATCCTCCTTACAAATAAAGGATATGGGTTGTGGAGAGTACTCTATTGCAAATACTTTAAGTGGGAAACAATTGTCTCTTTCTCCTAAGTCCTTTGGGAAACCTCAAATTACAGTGCAAAAATAGGACAAAGGAAAAGAAATTGTCAAATACACAGATTCATGCTCTTTCATTAGATGGGGTGACTTATAGGAAGAATCCTTGAATGAAGATGTTAACCATTGGATATATAGAGAAGAAGATCATATGACAATACCCAAAATACACACAGATCTGTATGGCAATGGATTCAAAATACTCCAAAGACATGGATATGATGGTACCACAAGCCTTGGGTTATAGAAACAAGGAAGACTAGAACCTGTTGTTCCTAATGATAATCCAGGGAATCAAGGATTGAGATACAAGCATGTACAACATATTACCGAATCAAGATAGCGTACTCTTGATATACTAAATCAACCAAGAAAAACAACTGATTACATATCACATAGGTGCTTCCATCTTCATCTCAAACGAGACATTAGGTACATACATCACCAAGTGTAGAATCAGATGGGGGAAGACATGAGACAACTCTTGCAAGAACCTACCACTGAGTTACAAAATGATGCAGTTATTGACACAATAGTACAGGCTAATGTTGCAATAGATGTAGGATTACCCCCACCACCTGAATCCCACCCATGGTTATTATCACTACTTCTACCATGAGAAGCAACTCAGGCTCAACCTAACAAAACAGATGAAGAAAGATTGCAAAGGCTTATACCAGGCTTAAGAAGGGTCACTAATGTGCAAAGAAGACCAGTCAGTCTATAATAGAATCCGAGACAAGAACAAGAAGAAATAAGTGATGATAACTCATATGATGAAACATATATTGAAAGTGAGACAGAATCTCATGATTATGAATTCTTATCACTCCATGATTCTAGCCCTCCAGAAAGTGTAATATTAAGGAATCAAATAAGGCTTATACAGGATGAAGATACTCAAAGTCAGTCAAACAATCAAGTCCTCATGTTATCAGAGTCTACTAAAAAAAGGAGTACTGATTTACCCCTACTACATTCACACTTGATTGATTGGGGGCAAGAAGGAAAACCAACACTAGATTGGTTTGAAAACGATGAAACAATTTCAAAATTTCTATGAGTCAAAGAGGGATTTCCGCAAGGTGATCATAAAGCAGGGTTTGCTATAGACCTAAATAGAATGACATATTTTGGAGAACAAAGTACTTCTCCAATAGAATATAAGTATCAAACCACCCATAATGATAAAAGTGACTTGGGTAATCTTCCTATGGAAAGAGAAAGTTCAACATTACTTACAGAGGAAACAAAAGAAGTAAACATAGTAGAAGGGGAGGTTGTACATAACATCCATCTAGCAAAATCACTGAGCAAAGAAGAAAAAAAATAGATTCATTCATTTTTTCAAGCATCGACCTATCAACTTTGTTTGGTCCTATTCAGACATGTTGGGCTTAGACTCTGAATTAGTGTTGCATCACTTACCATTGATACCAGGAGTTAAACCTTACAAGAAAAAATTGAGAAAAATGCATCCAAGTATCGCATTACTGGTTAAAATAGAACTACAAAAGTTGCTAGATGTAGGTTTTATTAGACCTATTGATTACGTAGAATGGATATCCAACCTGGTACCTGTGACTAAGCCCATGGGAGGCATAACAATCTGTACTGATTTTCAAGATCTAAAAAAAGCTTGTCCTAAGGATGACTTCTGGCTACCCAATATTGACATGATAGTTGACCTAACAACTGGAAATGAGATGCTATCCTTAATGGATGGTTTTTCAGGATACAACCAGATTAAAATTGCACTAGAAGATCAACATAAAATGACCTTTACATGCCCATGGGGAACGTACTACTGGAATGTGATACCATTTGGTCTTAAAAATGTCGGAGCAACATACCAAAGAGCCATGACAACATTGTTTCATGACATGATCCATAACATAATGGAAGATTACATGGATGACATATTGGCTAAATCACAAACTAGGGAAAGTCACCTTGCAGTTCTTACGTAGATATTTGATCTGTTGGAATAGTATAATGTCAGATTAAACCCGAAGAAATGTGTGTTTGGTGTAACAATAGGTAAACTGTTAGGGTTTATAGTGTCAAACAGAGGAATTGAAATACACCATGCCAAGGTCAAGGCAATCATTGATATGCAACCTCCGTCAACACTTAAACACCTCAGAGGGTTACAAGGAAGATTGCAATCCATAAGGAGATTCATAGCACAGTTGGTAGATAAGTGTCACCCATTCGAGCATTTACTCAGGAAAGGAGTTACTTTTAAATAGACATAACAATGTCAAGAAGCTTTCCAAGCTCTAAAAGATTATATTTTGAACACACTAGTGTTAATATCTCCTACTCCAGGACAACCTCTATTGTTATACTATATAAGTAGGACTCTGATCGGCTATGAGCTTAATTATACCCCCATAGAGAGAGCATGCTTAGTAGTAACCTTTGCATTACAAAGCCTCATACATTACATGTTGATTCATAAGGTACAACTCATTGCACGCTTTGACCCACTCAAGTATCTATTGAGCAGAGCAACATTGACTGGGCGATTGGCTAAGTGGGTTATGATCTTAAGCGAGTTTGATATAGAATACATAGAAAGAAAAGACATCAAAGGACAAATCATAGCAAATCAATTAGCAGAGGCTCCTATACAGGATAGTCATCCGTTGCTGATAGACTTTCCAGATGAATCTGTGTTTACATTAACTACCTCAGTAATGTGGAAGTAATACTTTGATGGGTCATATACTAGTCAAGGATCTGGAGCAGACATTCTCTTCATTACTCCTCAAGGGGATGTTATACCCAAGTCTGTTAGGATCAATTTCCCATGCACCAACAATATGGCTGAATATGAAGCTCTCCTCATAGCGCTTCGTACAACCGTACAATGGAAAATATAAGAGTTACAGGTCTATGGTGATTCATAGTTGATTGTAAACCAGGTCAATGATGATTACAACACAAAGGATGACAAACTCATGCCTTATAAGAAGTTGGTCGAAGATTACAAGGAGCACTTCAGAAAAATTACCTTTGAACAAATCCCAAGAATACAAAACAAGGCAGCAGATGCAATGGAAACCATAGGATCTCTTTTGAATATGACTGCTAACAAAACTCAGTTTGAGTTTATCATAGAACAGTTAATGTTACCTGCATATGAGACTCCCCTATCAGACTATGTATGTGCAATTGTGGGTCCAGAATCACCTTGGTACAATGAAATATGTACATATTTACACACCCAATACATGTCACCAGATCTGTCCAGAAATCAAAAGAAGACCTTTATTCGTCAGACATCTAGATACACCATTATAGCTGATACTTTGTATAGAAAGGGTTTCGATGGAACTCTTCTCCGATGTCTAGATGAGAATGAAGCACACCTTACTTTAAAAGAAGTCCATGATGGAATCTGTGGGGCTCACCAAAGTGGTCTGCCATTGTCAAAGAAATTGCTGAGAACAAGGTATTACTGGCCAACAATAGAAAAAGATGCTTACAAGTATGTACAAAAGTGTAAACAATGCCAAATGCACGAAGACCTTATTCATGCACCAGCACAAGATATTTAACACATCACATCACCGTGGCCATTTTCACAATGGGGATTAGATGTAGTGGGTAAAATCAACCCTACTTCTTCTAATGGGCACAAGTTTATCTTGACAGCCACTAAATACTTTACTAAGTGGGTTGAGGTGATTCCTTTAACATACACCACTGGAAAGCAAATAGCAAAATTCATGCTCAACTACATTATATGTAGATACAGAATTCCAATGTGCTTTGTTACAGATAACGGACGTCCATTTAAAAACCAGGAAGTGAAAGAGTTGTGTGATAAATTCCACATATAAACAGAGATTTTCTATGCCATACTATCCACAAAGTAATGGGCAAGCAGAGGCTACAAATAAAACAATATTGAAAATTCTTAAGAAAGTAGTCACTGACACAGGACAAGACTGGCATCTCTAGTTAAATCCCACTCTTTGGGCCTACAAAATAGGAGTACACACACCTACAAGAGAAACACCATATTCCTTGGTCTATGGTACATAAGCGATACTCCCCATTGAAATAGAAATACCGTCTCTAAGAGTCTCCTTACAAAACATCATATCAAAGGAAGACTACTGGGTAGCAAGGTTACAAGAACTCGAAACACTTGATGAGAAAAGACAAACAACATTTAAACATCTACAAGGATATCAAAATAGACTGAGACGAAGTTATAATAAATGGGTCCACCCACAAACTTTTCAAGTGGGAGATCTAGTACTTAAAGAGAACCAAAGGAACCTAACGGAATGAGAAAGGCCAGGGAAATTCAAACCTAACTAGCTAGGTCCTTTCATTATAAAAAGGGTCATAGGCAATGGAGCCTATAATTTGGCTACCATGGAGGGAGATCCAATCTCTGACCCTATGAACAACATGCACCTTAAGCGTTATTATACCTAAGGGTTGTTTAGTTTAGGTTTTATTTTCTGCATTGAATATCATATCATTTAAAACACAACATTACATGTAGTTTCTTTTTTAGATGCATCGCATTCTTAAACTTTCCACATTTGCATATAGAAGCATCAATAAAACAAGGCAACTGTTTGAGTTTATCATTCATTTGCATCTAAGGAAAACAAGGGTCATTTCCTTTCTTAGATATTTGGACATGAAGTCTTTGAGGTTCTAAGGTCATTCATTCTCAACATTACCCTGTGATGACACTTTACTTATGGTTGGGTAGTGATTTCACTATTTGAGACTTGTTAACCCACAATCTATCAATTTCTATATCTCACATATTAATAAGATCTCTAATTCATTCTAGACACCTAGTTGATCATATGACTAGTGAAAAATCTAAAATTCTACTTCAGCGCCGCTGTAATTGTCACACCCAAGTAGGTTTCATTACTTACAAGTCAAGGCAAGAAAAGAAAAAAGAGAAAAAGAGCTATGCCAAATATCCATCTAAGGCAAATAGAGCAATGATATATAACTGAAATATCATGTATACAAATGCGATAAAAAGCTTGACTATGCGAACATGCAAGTAACTCCATCAGGGCTATGTACGCCCACTGGCAATGGAGCAATATTTGAGAAATTGCAGTCTATAACCTTGTCGGAGCTCTCAAAGCTTACTGGCAGTGAGGCTCTATTCAGGATGCTTTTGAAGTTAGAAAAATCATGTAGCTAGTCATATAGGATGCTAAGGATCTTTAGTGAACATAAGAGTGGGAATTAATGCATTTGCACACACATGGGCAAAAGAAGATCAAAGTTTCAAGAACCAATGGGGAATTTTTCCACATCTCCATTTGTAAATCCTAGTCACTAAGTGTGTTGAGATGAATGTTCCGAAGGGCCTTAGAGATCGATTGACCACTTATCTATGAAATATTTTGCACCTCCATTTCAATTGGTGTATTACAAATACAAAAACAAACACAGTCAACCTTGTTCGAATAGGAAATGCATCTTCATCCTACATATTCCATTCACATAGGTCATGTCCAAAATTCATTTGTCTCCATATACATTTTGTAGATCATCATCTCATATAGGTCTGCACATTGGGGGCATAACTGAAAAAATCCTAAAAATCAGATAAAGTCCTGAAAAAATCCAAAAAATTAGATAAGGTCCTGAAAAAATCCAAAAAATTGTATAAAGTCCTAAAAAAATCCTAAAAATCATATAACATCCTTCAAAAATATCCAAAAACAGTGAAAAACTCCAAATCCACAAAAAATCGAAAACCACAAAATATCCAAAAACATTCAAAAACTAAAAATACCAAAAACATTCAAATACAATCCTGAAAAGATCAACCAAAAATATTCAAATACAATCCTGAAAAGATCAACCAAAAACATTCAAATATGATCCTGAAAAAAATCAACCAAAAAAATTCAAATATCGATCTACATAATCCAAAAACATCGAAAAAGCTCTTGGAAAAGAACTAAAAAATCAAAAATCAATCCATCAAAAACTTGCAATAAAATGTCTTGTGAGAAACAAATACCCTAGCAGATATCCAGCAAACACTTCGCACGAAGTTAACAAAGGATACGACTATCCAGTCAAACATCTACAATCAATTGATCAAACTGTCTTATCAATCGTATCATATCCATATCAACGTGATCATTATCTTGTCTTAAACAAAAGAGGATACACTCAAAATTAGACAGGTCAGTCTTATACGGGGTCTGCAACTTTATGAGATCAGACATTATCAACCATCACATCAAACAACTAAGAACGAAGGCACAAGGTCAGTATAGATGCTGAATTTTGTCTGGGTCAGTCTTTATCTTTTTATCATTTGGCGATAGATATTGTTCCTATGCTACTCAAGGATGTCCACAAGTGACTAGAGGAGCTATGATGGGCAATATCTTTTTCTTTGTTTGTTGTTTGTGGTGTGAGCTGATGAAATTCTAGGGAAATTGCTCTAGTGGGTGCCTGTGATAAGAGCCTTCACATCAAGGTGAAATTGCCACACATACCTCAACCCCTAACACAATTCCCAGAATGGAGGGTTCACTCCTTGTCTGCTACGTGTTTGTTTCTTCAACGAGATATCTTTACATCTTGGTTCCTTATACCCTGATGTGCTAAAGCTTCATTGTTCAATAATAAGGCTCAGTGATGAATATATATTGACGCAATAAAATATGTGACACAGGTTTGTGATTCATTCAATTTCATTCTTATTCTCATCTCAATTGCTTATTGATAGTTTGTTGATTTCTCATCTTCTGTCTAAATCGCATTCTTTCTAACATTCTTTCTACCATCAATTTTTCTCTATCAATCTAACTAACATTTCTTCAACTTATATCTAAGTTAAAAATGGTTCAACCATTATCATACAAAAAGCATGCATTCATTATAGAGTTCATTTGCATTCATTATAGAATTCGTTATAGAGTTCATTTGCATTTAATCATTATAGAGTTCATTTGCATTCATTATAGAGTTCATTTGCATTCATTTAAAGTTCATTTACATCATTACTACATACATGTACTACCATTGCATTTAGAATCATATAGAATTAAAATAGATATGCATCATAAAACTCATAACATCATATAAAACTGTAGCGTCCTAAAATTGCGACACTTGCAATTTCGACTGCATTTGGGTCTTCACGATGGCGATGCAACACGGAACCTGAATGGAGACCCCGAAACTTGTTCATGACATCAAAAACTGCATTTTTCAGCACCCTGGCCTGATCCTCCTTGCACCCTGCTGTCCCGGGAGGTGGGACCATGGCGCCCAGCACCCTGGTCCTTCTGGACTAGGGCGCCCAGTGCCCTAGTCCCCCAGGACCATGGCGCCCAGGGCCCTGGTCCCTGGCCCCATTTTGGGCCCGGTCTCTTTTGGGCATCGGGTCTTTAAGTTTGCAAATTGGAAAATAATGTTTCCTGGTCGGCCTAAGGTCGGGAAAATCAGTCTATCAGCCCTAATTGACAAGTATATAAACTACATTTCCTCTCCCATTTGAGGAGGTCGAAAAAAAGGAAATAAGCAACAACAAGACGCGGAAGCGATATTCAAACATTCAAGCATTCAAGCATTCAATCATTCCTTCAAGCAATTGAGCATTCTAAGTCTCCATTCAAGACTAAGTGTTGCATTCAAGACAACGATTCAACCATTGAAGAGGAGATCACTTACAACATACAAAATACAACATTCATTACACCTTCGCATGTAAGAATACAAACATTCTTACAACAAGGTATCAGTACTTGTTTACATTACAAACATTTACATTTACAACATTCTCATTTCTTGGTTAATTCCAAAACCGGGGTTTGACCTAAAGGCAAACCCCTCATCCCTAACCCCCCAATCGTCCTCTCTTTTTTGTGTGTAGGTTGCAGGTACGCGACTGTAATTGAAGATCTGGAATCCTTGTGCAGAGACAAACAGATCCCCCTTCGTTTCGCGGATTTTTCGGAGGACCGTGTGCATGCCGGGCACCATCGTCCCATCAACTTTCACTCAAATTTGCAGAACAGCACTGTCTCGACATTTTACTGCTAATTCCAGGTCCGCAGCTTCATCCCATATCCCTATCTCTGTTTACAAGCGAATCTTTCTTGCTTCTACATACATTCTTAGTTCAATCATTCTATCTACATTCTTTACAAAAGAGGGTATCCTTGATGTCACAACCCTTGAAACTCATTTAGAATCCAATCTTGCATTGTGTGGGATTGGATCTTGTGGGTTTCGACCCCTCTTTTGAATGTAAAGTCTCTCCTAAGTGAAAACCATCAACCCTAGCGACTCTCCCTTCTCTCTCCTTGGAGTTGGGGAGGGGAGAACGACTAGGGTTTGATTTTTCCACTTTACATTTTGGTGAACCCGACGTGAACATCCTCATTCTGATTATTCATGGTTAGATCTGAAAATTTGCTTCCCTAATTACATTTCCATGTTTGATCTTTTGCAAATTTTAGAGGTTAATTGCATAAAAACCCTAAAATTTTGTTTTTAGTAATTAAACTTGTGAAATGTTTAATTGTTAATGCTTGTTTCAGATCTACCCTTCTATTGCAAATTGTCAATTCATATTTGTGCTTTAATTCTGAAAATTAAGTGGTTAAATGTCAAAACCCTAATCTTTAAGACCTTCTTGATTCAACCTTTGACTGATAATTTCACTAATCAAAACACTTCCAAATCGGCTATAACTTTGGATTCCGCAATAAAATCACAATATCTCTCATCCCTGAAAATTTGGAAAAAAGTTGCGAGGACCGTGTGCACCCCGAGCGCCATCGTCCCCGACATTTTTTCTGAAATTTCGGGAGCTAGATCTTACTGTATTTTTCTGCTAAAATCCAGAATCTTGGCTGATTTTATCAATTTTAACACTTTCAAAATTAAAGTCAAAGTTGGTCTAGCGATTGCTTGGATTGAGGCTTCTAATCATTCAAAAATTGTTGAAGTTAAAATTCATATCAAAATTGTGTTTCTTACAGTCCTAAATCTGAAAAGTGTGTTGGCATTGATTCGAAATTTCAGTGTTTTATTCAAATTTTTGCAGTTTGTGACTTTTGAAATTAAGTGTTTAATTGCAACAACCTTGATTTCCATTTTCAAAATTTGAATTTTGCATGAAATCGAGTCAACTTTTAAATTTCAAAACTTGCATTGCTTTTAGCATTCCCTCTAAAATCATAAAATTCAAAATTTCAGTTTCCCTCTCTTTTCCAAAATTCAAATTTTACATTTTTCAACAATCTTGGTAGGGTTCAATTTTGAGATTGCAACTTTAATTTGGCCTATCTACAGATCGTAAAATCACTCAATTTTTTCAGATTAGCTTTAAAATCATCATAACTTTCATCCCTGAAAATTTCGAAAAAAGTTGCGAGGACCGTGTGCACTCCTTTCGCCACTGTCCCAGACATTTTTTTTCGAAATTTTGGGAGATTGTCCTGATTGCATTTAACAGCTTAAATCTAGGAGATTGGCTGATTTTATTGAAATTTGCTACCTCTAAAATTCAAAATCTTCTCTCTCTCTTTAGTGCATGAGTTTTACAACAATAAGTCCTACTTATGCTATTCCCGTTAGACGAAGCCTTAGAATTAAGTCTTTCCAAGGTGTAATTACCGAGGAAATGGAACGTAATTTGAATGGCCTTTTTAACGAGGACATGGGTAATTCCTCTAATCCACTTAATCATGAAGAAGCTCTCCATGAGGTTTCTATAGAACAACTTTCAAAATTGGATAACCAATTTGATGATTTTCGACAATGGATGTCTCAAGAATACCCTGATAGTCAAGCTCTTTCATTAATTGAGGGTCTAAAATGTATGGTTCAAAGTGATAAGAATGGAATTGATATTTTGCGTGGTATTGCACACATTGTGGATTCGAATGTAATGCCTATGAAAAGTTGTGCCGAAACCTTAAGTTACACACAACCTCCTACTCAAGTTAATCATTCTATTCCTTTGAGAACTCCTATTGCTAATATACCTACTTTTACATCAAATATAATGACTACTTCAATACAAGACATTCCTCCTATGATCACTAGTCATGGGGGCAATCCTTCTTCTTCAATCAATCCTCTTCCTTCATTCAATCCAACTTCTTCATTCATTCCTTCAATGAGTGTTCCTCTTATATCTCCACAAATGAACATGACGCAAGGGGGCAATTCATTTAACCCTTCCATTCCTCCTTGTAGTGTTCTCCTTTCCAATCATCTCCTATGACTAACTATCATAGTGTCCCACCACCTTACTCTCTACCTTCTTTCAATAACATAACACCTCCATCACAATCTAACACGTCTAATATGAACTCTTCGACTGAAGCCACCATTAACAATCTTGCACAAACTGTCTCTTCTTTACAGCAACAAATTGCCTCTATGAATCAATCTAAGTTTAGTGTGCCCACATTTGATGTTGCGAGCCCACTTTCTCTTGACATTGTTCGAGCTATCCCCCCTAAACATGTTGAAATTCCGCATTTGGAGCTTTATAATGGTAAGGGTGATCCTCTTACACATGTTAAGACCTTTCAAACAATATGTACTGATTTTGCTTATGACCAAAGGTTGCTTGCAAAACTGTTTACTAGAACATTAAGAGATAAAGCCCTACAATGGTATTGCTCGTTGCCTTCCTATTCTATTACTTCTTTCGAACAACTTGCAAATGCTTTCATTCAACAATTTCAAAACAATATAAGTCCTAAAGTTACTTTGATTGATTTAATGCATTGTAAACAAGGTGTTAAAGAAAAAGTGACTGATTTCATTGGTAGATATAAGCATTTGTATGCACAAATTTCTTTTCCAATACCTGACAATGATATTCAAAGAATCTTTATTTCTAATTTACAAAAAGATATTAGAGAAAAACTTCTATTTTTTGAGTTTACTTCTTTCCAACAGTTGTGCGCAACTCTTCACAATTATCAACTCACTGTGAGCCAAATGGAACAAGCAAATCCTATGGCTCCGAGTGATAAGGGTGATAGTAGTCAACAACCATTTGGGAAGTTTAAACCAAATAGAGAGTCCATTAAAGTCAATGAAAACATCATCAACAACAATGTGAATGTGGCATCAGGTGTGCCTCCTATTTCTAAGTTTTTCAAGAAAGAAAGAAAGTTCACTCCTTTGAATGAATCATTGCATAGTATTATGAATAAGTTATTGGAACAAAATGTGCTTACTCTTCCTCCTATAAGGCAAATAGATCCTGCAAAGATTAACTCACCCTATTTTGATAACAAATCTTTTTGTCAATTTCATCGTCATCCTGGGCATGATACTGAAAAATGTTTTGCTTTAAAGGGTAAAATTCAAGATTTGATTGATAATAATACTATCTCTGTTTTTGGAGAGAATGATAAAGGCAATACATCTATAGCTCCTCCTAACCAAAATCTTCAAATTTTTACTAATCCATTACCTTCTCATACCTCTAATGCGATTGATACTACTGATTCCTCTGTCTCACCTGATGATCTTGTGTCCATGACTCCGAATGTGATTAACTTTGTAGAGCAGCAGAAAATCCCTAAAGAACCTTCCATCACCTTTGATTCTAGTGAAACTATTAGGGCACCTGATGGTCCTTTATATATAGTTGCAAAAGTCAAGAATACACCTTGTCGTGGAGTGCTTATTGATCCTTCTTGTATGGTTAATGTCATTACTGAAGAATTTCTTTTTACTTTGCAATTGAATCAAGTGATCTATGATGAAACAAATGTGGTTGTGAAACTATTTGATGCATTTTCTTCTTCTGTAATTGCTTCTATTACATTACCTATTGAGGTCCATAACAAATCCCCTGATGTGGACTTTGCTATTATTCCATCATCCGAACAATTTCGTGTGAAGTTAGGCTATCCTTGGCTATCTTCCATGAAAGCTATTGCTTCTCCTATTCACAAGTGTTTGAAATTTCCCCATAATGGTGAAGTTGTTACTGTCATTCATAGTCTCTTTAAACCAGCTGAAAGAACTTCTAGCGTTCCTATTGATTACTTTTGGCCTAAACAATTACAATCTCTTCCACTGCGAACTGATCATCTTTTCAAATCTTATCAAAAGTGGAAAAAAGATATGATCCTATCTCTAAGTGAACCTAGAACACCCAAACTTGACATTCCAATCGTTCTTGAGAAGGAAGTTCTTCCTTTGAAAGATAAAACTAATTTCTTTCCTCAAGAAGATTCCCAACCCATTCCTATGAATGTGACTATGCCTATATCTAATAAACTTCCTAAAAGTAGACCTATACCTCCTCGTCATGATGGACTTGGTCTCCTTCCTAAACCAAATATTCCTCCCTTATATGGAGCAGTTCCTCCTCCTTCCTCTTATGGAGAGAAGAGACCTTCCTCTTCTCCTATTGTTCAACCTAAGAGACCACAACCTAAACACCCAAGTGATAAGGATGAGAATATTCCTCCTCCTCACTCTTCTCAACTCCCTACTAAGACTAGACGAAATCGTTCTGCACGTGAATGCCGATGAAAGCGTCATCTTAGAGCTCAGGCAGCTGCTTCTCAAACTTTGCAATCCCCAAAAACACCTTTAGCCAATATTATTCCATTTTCTCCTCAGCCGACGATTGAGCCGAAATCTCCTAAACATAAGATGCATGATGGTCTTGATCCTGTGCGAGTTAAAGATCCTATTTTTATAAATCTTGATGATGATATAGATGAAAATGTTATTCATGATGAAAATGTTACTCCTCTTCATTCTGATAGTGAATATGAATATGTTGATGTTGATAACAATTTATCTAACGAATTTTCTAAAGCACTTATCCTAGCTCCTAGACAAGAACAATGTGGCTCGGAACATGAACATAGCCCTTGTTTGGATCTTGTGATAGCTCCATCTACTGTGTTGGATGTTCCTCCTCTAGCGCGTTTCCTACCTTCCCGAAGTATTGATCAGCAAGATCGGGGGGTAGATGACGTGCTGGACTAGTTTCATTAGCATAGCAGACTCTCTCCTCCTCTCTTGATCTCTTTTGTTACTTCTTCTATGTGTTATTCTCATTCTTCTATTTGTTGTCCTTAGTGTTGTCTACTTGAGGACGATGCAAAACATTGAGATCTCTTTTGGTCTCTCTCATGTTGACTCAAAAGACACATGTGTTCCCTTCTTCTAGGTGACCTTCCTTGATTGGGGAATGAAGAACAATTATGCATACATACATATGATATACATGAATTATCATACAGCATACTGACCCCGAGGAAAGTGAAGTCACCTCGTGCTTTGTGTTTTGTGTCTATTATCCTTGGGCTTATCTCACACTTGGGGGCTAAATCCTTGTGATAACGTGCTCCTTTCTCATTTCTTATATGTATCACTACCTTAAAGCAATCACCCCCGGTGAGGTGTGTGCGATCGCTTTAACGTAGGGGGGCATACATCCTGTTCATATCTTTTCAAGATACTTGAAAATTTCTTGACAAATTTAGCTTTGCCTTGAAAATTTTTGATATCTTTCTTGCATGACTCATAGTGAGGGAACCTTACTACTGATAGTCATGGTTCTCCCTCGTGATCTTCCCTTTTACTTTGTCAATCGAAGTCGTAAGATCCTTAGTCCACTGGGGGCTTGGTGTATCTTGCCTCCTTGACATGGTGAAAGTTTTTCAATGTTGTTTCCTTCTACTTTACCGGAAGTATAAGCGTACGCTTATACTCCCGCTAAAGTGGGGGCTAAATGTAGCATCCTAAAATTGTGACACTTGCAATTTCGACTGCATTTGGGTCTTCACGATGGCGATGCAACATGGAACCTGAATGGAGACCCCGAAACTTGTTCATGACATCAAAAACTGCATTTTTCAGCACCCTGGCCTGATCCTCCTTGCACCCTGCTATCCCGGGAGGTGGGACCATGGCGCCTAGCACCCTGGTCCTTCTGGACTAGGGCGCCCAGTGCCCTGGTCCCCCAGGAGCATGGCGCCCAGCGCCCTGGTCCCTGGCCCTATTTTGGGCCAGGTCTCTTTTGGGCATCGGGTCTTTAAGTTTGCAAATTGGAAAATAATGTTTCCTGGTCGGCCTAAGGTTGGGAAAATCAGTCTATCAGCCCTAATTGACAAGTATATAAACTACATTTCCTCTCCCATTTGAGGAGGTCGAAAAAAAGGAAATAAGCAACAACAAGATGCAGAAGTGATATTCAAACATTCAAGCATTCAAGCATTCCTTCAAGCAATTGAGCATTCTAAGTCTCCATTCAAGGCTAAGTGTTGCATTCAAGACAAGGATTCAACCATTGAAGAGGAGATCACTTACAACATACAAAATACAACATTCATTACACCTTTGCATGTAAGAATACAAACATTCTTACAACAAGGTATCAGTACTTGTTTACATTACAAACATTTACATTTACAGCATTCTCATTTCTTGGTTAATTCCAAAACCGGGGTTTGACCTAAAGGCAAACCCCTCATCCCTAACCCCCCAATCGTCCTCTCTTTTCTGTGTGTAGGTTGCAGGTACGCAGCTGTAATTGAAGATCTGGAATCCTTGTGCAGAGACGAACAGATCCCCCTTCGTTTTGCGGATTTTTCGGAGGACCGTGTGCACGTCGGGCGCCATCGTCCCGTCAACTTTCGCTCAAATTTGCAGAACAGCACCGTCTCAACATTTTACTGCTAATTCCAGGTCCGCGGCTTCATCCCATATCCCTATCTCTGTTTACAAGCGAATCTTTCTTGCTTCTACATACATTCTTAGTTCAATCATTCTATCTACATTCTTTACAAAAGAGGGTATCCTTGATGTCACAACCCTTGAAACTCATTTAGAATCCAATCTTACATTGTGTGAGATTGGATCTTGTGGGTTTCAACCCCTCTTTTGAATGTAAAGTCTCTCCTAAGTGAAAACCATCAACCCTAGCGACTCTCCCTTCTCTCTCCTTGGAGTTGGGGAGGGGAGAACGACTAGGGTTCAATTTTTCCGCTTTACAAAAACATACATAGGTCATTACCAAAACCCGCATGCCATATATATATAACTCAAAAATGATAATGTGTGTGAATACAATAAATAAGTCCGAAGGCTTAGATAACATGATCAACCAACACTGCCTCTGTCAGCAAGTGGATCCCATCCACTAGATCTTGCCCCAGGATATCAAGGTGGTCCCATAACACCACCACTGCTAGTCCATTGTGAAGTAGATCTACTCGATCTCCACCCCATGTATGCACTAAAGCTAGGCTCTCTCTGACCCTTAGGGACAACTCTCTCATATGCATGTCGATAATAAATAGACTCCTGCACAGTTGTGAAATACCTATCTGCCTGGTCGTGCGCATCTATACCTGCTATAAAAAGCTGATCGAAGGCATCCATAGTAATCTGACATCTCCGCACTACCTCGTCTCTTTCCCTCTAGAGATGAACTCTCTCAGCCTCAAGGGCACCATAATCTACATGGTACGTCTCTCGCTCGATATCTCATCTGGCGACCTCATCCTCCAAACTCTGAACCCACACTCTAAGAGTCTCCAGCACATCATGAACCTATCCTCTCCCATCCTCAGCACCAGGCACATCCTCTAGCTCTAGCATATCCTCATCATCATCTCCATCCTCGCTACTCGATGAATCAGAAGAATCATTGCCGTCCTCACTGCTAATAGACTTGGTGTCCCCACCAATGTCTACATCCACATCTCCATCATCTCCCCCATCTCCATCATCTCCCCCACCTCCTCCCTCATCTCCACCATCTCCTCCCTTAGCTCCACCCTCTCCTCCTCCTCTGACTCTCTCCCTTGCATCTATCCTCAACCGCTGTCAAGGATGGCGAATCTATTGTGTTGTAATCGAAACAACGGGATTAGTCAAAGGCACTGGCTCATGCCTTGCAAACCATGCATCGTACTTCGCTATCATCCCTGGATCCACTCCACCTCTACCCCAACCCCAGAGTAATGGCTGCAAAGAATCGAACTCAGCGGAAGCAACATGTGGTTGTATGGACACACCCTAATCAGATACCTCTCGCGATACATGAGCAAAATAGGCAGTAACCACAGGTGTCACCTGTACCTCACCGAACTGTGTGAGAACCCACCCTGGAAGATACATCTCGATAATCCACTGGGTCTCAAAGGTCCTCCCAATAAGATATCTCTATTGGTGGCAGAAAGACAAATGCACTACATCATCAGGCCAATTGGGGCAATCTAAGTAAGGTCTCCAAATAAAATGCTGCAATATGTCAAACTGATGTCTCCAGTACAAGGTGTTCCCTGAACCCCTGTGTCTGATATCTGCTATATACCTGAAGGCATAAGGCTCACCAGGCTACAAGTCTACATGAATGATAGGCCTAGAAATAAAAATGTGCTCCCATGCCCATGTCTGAAGCAAAGTAACACCACAATTGATAGAACGGTATCCCAGATAAACTATACCATGCATCTCATAGTATAACATGGCTAGAAGATAAGAACATCAGGCATATAGTCGACGATGCACAATCATATCATGGAGCACTCTGCCCCATCCAACTAGAAACCCATGACCTTGTCTATCAAGTATCAGTAAACCACTGACAATACTGCATAATACAATAGTCGGGTCGTCATATTCTAATCGGGCCCAAGGGATGTCATAACAGCCACTGATCTACAAATCCTGAATCTCACACTCGAAAAGTGCACATAGTCTAGCAATGCCATCATCATGGTCATATATAACTCTCTCACCATGAATGGGAATATGCAGTATATGCCTTACATCCTCTAACATAATGGATGCCTCACCAATTGGAAGATGAAAGGAACAGGTCTCAGAATGCCACCGCTCTATCAAAGTTGTAATCATGGCTCTGTTGGCCGTAACCTCTAGCAAATGTAAAACATGGTATAGACCAAGCTGTCAGATATGCTCAATCTCCTCATCCGATAAGTCAGCTTGAAGATCAAGTCCACTAGGTCTGCTTTGTCTATAGTATAACACTCCAATGTTCTCCTGCAATGAGAAAATGATCAAAATATCAGATATCAGATCCCAAAAAACTTAAAAATTTTCAAACGCATGACAAAAAATTACATATACAACGAATGCATGATAGTTATGACTTATGCGATACAAATATGACTCTTGCATAATGATTAAAGCTAATGTGTAATGAAATGGGCGCATGCGTAATGATTAGCACTTATGCATAATGATATACATGAATGCGGCATGATAACACTAATGCGTAACACTTAGGACACATGCGTAACATTTAAAGAGTTTGCGGTACACTTAACACTAATGCATGAAATTCGACAAGCGATTGCGTAACACAAAGCAAAAATTGATCATGGAAATTTTTTTTAAAATAGACATAAAACAAGCATAAATCGGAAAAAAATTGGAAAAATACCATGCCGCCAGTCCCAAGAGGTCTTTGATATGAACGTACTCGGTCAAAAAGGTGCAATCGAGCTCTATAACTAGCCATGATGATCAAATACTCAGAAAAAAGCACACAAATTGCAGAGAAAACCAAGAAATTAACAAAGTGCAAATGAGCAAATGAAAACCTAAAAATCTCTATTTATAGCTCAAAATTAGGGTTTTCTGACACCTTGACACTTGTGGTCCCCGCCAGGTTCAAACACCTCGTAGCCTACTCAAACTATCTCGAAATCACATGAAATTTTACGCGCTTGCTCATTTGACTGATATCGAAAACATGGTCTCGATTTTGGAATTTTCCGACCACCTTTTCCGAGGGGGGATCTTTACACTATACAACAGTACCAAGGCATATTGGGGCAAAAAATTTTGTTTTCTTTGAAACAATATCATTCCGACTTTGTCTTAAAGAGGGGTAAATGTAGACACCTAAAAATGTCTCATTGATCATGTACTAATTATTCCTCTAATTGATTAAATAATCTTTATTATTTAATTAATTTAATTAATCTTATTCTTCTAATTTTGTATTTCCTCATCATCTTACTAATTATTCTATTCCTTATTCTATCATCATTTAATCATTTTAATCATTTTCTAGAAATTAATTAAATATTTATTATTTAATTAATTATGGTTAATTCCCCAATTTAAATAATCTTTATTATTTAAATTAATTAATTTTCAATTTCTATCTCTAATCATCTAATCATTCAACCCTCTTCTAAATATTAATTAAATATTTATTATTTAATTAATTGTGATTTAATCCTTTAATTTAAATAATCTTTATTATTTAATTAAATTCCATTTCTAAATAATTAAATAGTTTTTTTAAATTATTTAATTAGCTAATTAATTCTTCCATTTCCAAATCCCCAAATTCTAATTTCATTTAATTTCATATTCTTCTAATTTCTTCCAAATTCAATCACATGTGCATGATTTCAAAAACCAAATTGAAAATCAAAGTCAAGTTCTAAATATATTCAAATGCAAAATTGAATAAATAAATTCAATTATTTGAATAAATATCATGCAAAGATTAAATTGAAAATCTAAATCTAAATGCAAGCACATGCTAAATTAATTAATTAAATCAATTAATTAATTAAATCATTTATCTCTTCAACTTCTATTTCCATCTTCTAGTTAGCTTTTTCTAAATTAAGCTTTCTTTGTCATCCTCTTTATTTCCACCAATCATTCTTTTTCTTCCTTCAGTCAGCTTTTTCTCAATCAGTTGACTCAATTAATCTATTCAATCTATTGAGTTTCACTCCTACAATAAGCAGTTCAACTATCAATTTTCATTTGAGCTCACCTGAGTTCACACCTCTTGATCAATCTGTTCCACCTTTCAATCAATCTTCTCCAATTTTCTATAAATTGAGCATCCAATCTCCATTTTCAACAATCAAGAACTTTGAATCTTTGTGTCACTTGTAGGTTACTAGCGCAATATCTGAGAGCCATCATACCATGAAGAGGAGAAGAGCAATGGAATTTCTTCGCAATCATGGAATAGGGAGTTTTTATTTGATTTGATGATTTATAATTCATATTTCTTAATTGCGTTATTCCATTGTATTGTTTGTTAAATTCTTATTAGGATAGGGATTTATGATTTCCCTTGTTTCTAATTGATTACTTTGTTAATAGAAGATGAATTTTGCATCCCACACAAAGCATCAAGCATTCATATCATAGCATCTTAGTTTCATTTAGCTTAGATGCATATCTTTTCTTAGCTTAATTAACTCATATAGCATCATCTTAGCATTCAATTTGGAACTCATATAAATATTAATCATCTAGTTTTGCATTTCATCTTCATCATCTCATCTTATCATTCACTAAGATCTTGGTTGCATTCCATTTAGATCTTAGAATCATTTAAATCTCCTTCTTTAGGTTGTCATATTAAATAATCAAGTGCTATTCCAAGCTGAGAGCCACCTTCAATCTTCAAGATCCTTGGAGATAGAGGAACATGGAACAATTTTAAAGAGTTTAGATTCATTTAACTTGCTTTGTTTTGATTTCAAACATCTAATGCAATGTTTCATGTGTGTGTTTGAATTATTTTCTCCTCTTGCAGGTTGATACCACATTCTAGGCATATATCTCCAAGTAAAAATAGTGGTTGTATCAATCCAAGTAGTGAAGCCCTAATTCCACCACCTTACATTTTGGTGAGCCTGATGCTTTTGCATATTTTTGAATCGGTGCTTTCAAATCTATTTTTTCCTAATGTAGTTTACAAAATCTATTTGATTTTATATTTCATAGGTGATAACATTAATTATTATCTATTTTTATCAAAATCATGTGCTGGATAATAGCCTTTTTGACTTCATGTTGCTTGCATTTTTTCATACCACTTTCACATATTGCATAATAAGGATTTCAAAAATATTTCTCTTATAAATCATTGCTCAAATATTTCATCCATATTTCTTGTGGTTACATAATGATATTATAAAAAATATTGATGGAATATGTAGGTCTCATAAGGGCTTTAGTAGACAATATTCATGATAATCCTAGAGATGACATTGAAAAGGATAAAACTTGTACCCCTCTTATGGTAAATTATGAGAATGAGGAAAGAATCAATACTCCTATCAATGATCTCTCTAATGGGGAGAAAGAATTAAAAAGAAAAATTGCACCATCTTCTTTTCATAATGTAATGTGTTGAAAAAGGGATGATGGAGAAGTCAAGAGGAAAGATTTTCTCTCCTCAAGGAAAGGAGTGAAAGTTTCACAAAAGATTCTCTTCAACCTCTCACACACACATTACATTTAAAAGAGGGGGGAATTCACTAGATCCAATCTCAAGAGATTGAATGCTAAGTGAATTGACAATTAATTTAGAAAGTGAAAGTAACCCCTCTTTTAGAATGCGATATGTTGAATTATGCGATTTAAGACTAAATGTAAAAGCGACAAAGAAATAATTGTAAGTTACTATAGAAATGTGGGATGAAGTTGTGTACCTAGAATTAGCAGTTAAATGTCGAGATGAACCTCCCTTGTAAATTTGGGCAAAAGCTTTTGGGACCATGTTGAAAATGCACACGGTCCTCCGAAGAATCCACATGTCGAAAAGGGTTTTTCCACCTCTGAGAATGGAGTCAAAATCTGCAAATACAGCTACGCACTTGCAACCTACACACAAAAAAGAGAGGAAATGTTGTTGGGATTGGGGGTTTTCCTTCAGGTCAAACCCCAGTTCTGGAATTAACCAAATGATGAAAATTACTTGCAAGTAAATGACTGGAATGGAATTCACCTCAAGGGAGGATGTAATTGAAATATTGATAGAGTTGTTTGAAAGGATATGTATAATTGTATGTCACAAGAGATCTCCTCTTCAATGGTTGAATCCTTGACTTGAATGCAACACCTAGCCATGAAAGGAGACTTGAGAATGCTCAATTATTGAAAGGAATGCTTGAATGCTTGATTACTCAAATGCTTGAATGACAATAATGCTTGTTCACCTTACTTTCTCTTATTGAACTTATGTCAATAGGAGAGAAGAATGCATCTTATATATTCGTCAATTAGGATTAACTGACTGATTTTTCATCGTGGGATGACATAAGGAAACTTTTCTCACTTCCAAAATGCAAAGCCCAATGCAAATTTTGAATGGAGGGGGGCCAAAATAGGGAAAGGACAAGGGCACCACACCCCTATCCTAAGGGAGACAAGGGTGCCACACCCCTATTGTGCTCTAATTCAGGATAGGAAGTAGCAAAGGAGAGTGTGGGGTGTGAGGAAATGCAAGATTCAGGTAGTGTGAGCATGTCTCGGGTCTCCAATCAGGCTTAGGGATTTGTTTCACCAATGTGAAGACCCAAATGTGGTTGAAAATTGCAAGGTCACAATTTTATGATGCTACATTTAGCCCCCAATTTAGCAGGAGTATAAGTGTATGCCCATACTTCCAGTAAAGTACAAGAAAACAAGATTGGAAGACTTTCACCATATCAAGGAGGCAAGATACACCAATCCCTTGGTGGACTAAGGATCTTACGACATCAATTGACAAAGTAAAAGGGAAGATCAAGAGGGAAGGACCACGACTGTCTGTATTAAGGTTTCCCTCACTATGAGTCATGAAAAGCAAGGATACCAAAAATTATGAAGTAAAGCCATGTTCACTAAGTAACTTTGAGTATCAAGAAGGTAAATATGAGTGGAGTGCATACCCCCATGTTAAAGTGATTGTGCACATCTTATCGGGAGCGATTGCTTTAAGGTAGGATATAACCAAGAGAGAGAAAGAGAGAGAGCACATTATCGCAAGGATTTAGCCCCCAATTGAGGAATAAACCCAAGTAAAACACAAACATAAATCATGAGGTAGTTTCGCTATCCTTAGGGTCAATATGTTGTATGATAACTCATTTATATCATATATATATATATATATATATATGCATAGAATAGTCATCATTCCCCAAAGAAAGGAAACTACCTTGGAAGAAAGGGAATAGAAGATGTCTTTTGAGTCAACATGAAAGAGACCAAAAGAGATCTCAATGCTTTGCATCGTCCTCAAGTAGATATTACTAGGGAACATAGAAGAACGGAGATACACATAGAAGAATGGTCACAAAAGAGTAAGAAAAGAGAGAGATGTAGAGGATCTACGGTGCTAATGAAGCTAAGCTAGCACGTCATCCACCTCTTGATCTTGTTGATCACTATTTTGGGAAGGCGGGAAACATGCTAGAGGAGTGGCATTGAGCACAACAAATGGAGCTATCACAAGATCGAAACAAGGACTATGCTCATGTGCTAAGTCACTTTGTTCGTTTCTAGGAGCTAGGATTAAGGCTTTTGAAAACTCTACAAATAAATTTTTGTCCACATCGACATATTCAAAGTCACTATCAGAAGCATTAGGAGTTGTATTTCCATCATGAATAATATTTTCATCTATTTCTTCATCAAGATTTATAGAAAGAGGAGCGCGAACACGAATGGGAGTAAAACCATCACATGTTTTTTTCAACTTATGATTTGGAGATGTAGGTTCAACAGGTTGTCTAGGAGAAAAGGGAATAATGTCAACTATTGGAGTTTTGGAAGATTGACTATTTTGAGGAACAACTTCACAACCTCTAGCACGACGCTTTCATCGGCAATCTCTCACACAACGATTATGTCGAGTCTTAGTGGAAGGCTGAGAAGGAGGAGGAATATTTATAAAAGAAGGAATATTTGTTGAAAGAAAAATATTCTCATCTTTGGTATTTGGAGGTTTAGGTTGAGGTATTTTAGGTTGAACAAGAGGAGAGGAAGGTCTCTTCTCTCTATAAGAGCAAGGAGGCGAAATTGCACCATATAAAGGAGGAATGTTCGGTGTAGGAAGGAGACCAAGTCCATCATGAGGAGGAGGTACAAGTCTAACCTTAGGAGGAATGTTATTGCTTCATACGAGAAGGCATAGTTTCATCCATAGGAAGAGGTTGGGAATCTTCCTTATGAGGAAGATTAGTTCTATCCGTCAAGGGAAGAACCTCATCTTCAAGAAGGATGGCAATATCAAGTTTTGGATTTCTAGGTTGTCTTAAGGATAAGATCATATCTTTCTTCCACTTTTGATAAGATTGAAAGAGAGTATCACTTCTTGGTAGAAGAGATTTAAATTGTTTAGGACAAAAGAAATCAATAGGAACACCTAGGCTTCTTTTAGCTGGTTGAAATAAGCTATGGTTAATAGTTATGATTTCTCCATTGTGGGGAAATTTCAAAAATTTATGAATTGGAGAAGCAATAGCCTTCATGGAAGATAGCCAAGGATATCCCAACTTCACACAAAATTGCTCAGAGGAAGGAATGATAACAAAGTTGACATCCATAGATTTATTGTAAACCTCAATAGGAAGTGTGATAGAAGAAATGGTAGGACAAAAGAATCCATCAAATAACTTAACAAACACATTAGTGTCATCATAGATTAGTTTATGCAAATGTAAAGTGAAAATATAATCCTTGGTGATGACATTATCCATGCAAGAGGGATCGATAAGCACACCACTGTAGCATCCTAAAATTGTGACACTTGCAATTTCAACCGCATTTGGGTCTTCATGATGGCAATGCAACACGGAACCTGAATGGAGACCCCGAAACTTGCTTATGACACCAAAAACTGCATTTTTCAGCACCCTGGCCTGATCCTCCTCGCACCCTGCTGTCCCTGGAGGTCAGACCATGGCGCCCAGCGCCCTGGTCCCCCAGGACCATGGTGCCCAGCGCCTTGGTCCCTGGCCCTATTTTGGGCCCGGTCTCTTATGGGGCTTCGGGTCTTTAAGTTTGCAAATTGGAAAATAATGTTTCCTGGTCGGCCTAAGGTTGGGAAAATCAGTCTATCAGCCCTAATTGACAAGTATGTAAACTACATTTCCTCTCCCATTTTGGTAGATGGAAAAAAAGGCAGAAACGATATTCAAACATTCAAGCATTCAAGCATTTCCTTCAAGCAATTGAGCATTCTAAGTCTCCATTCAAGGCTAAGTGTTGCATTCAAGACAAGGATTCAACCATTGAAGAGGAGATCACATACAACATACAACATACTACATACATTACACCTTCACATGTAAGAATACAAACATTCTTACAAAAAGGTATCAGTACTTGTTTACATTACAAACATTTACATTTACAGCATTCTCATTTCTTGGTTAATTCCAAAACCGAGGTTTGACCTAAAGGCAAACCCCTCATCCCTAACCCCCCAATCATCCTCTCTTTTCTGTGTGTAGGTTGCAGGTACGCGTCTGTAATTGAAGATCTGGAATCCTTGTGCAGAGACGAACAGATCCCCCTTTGTTTCGCGGATTTTTCGGAGGACCGTGTGCACGCCGGGTGCCATCATCCTGTCAACTTTCGCTCAAATTTGCAGAACAACACCGTCTCGACATTTTACTGCTAATTCTAGGTCCGCAGCTTCATCCCATATCCCTATCTCTGTTTACAAGCGAATCTTTCTTGCTTCTACATACATTCTTAGTTCAATCATTCTATCTACATTCTTTACAAAAGAGGGTATCCTTGATGTCACAACCCTTGAAACTCATTTAGAATCCAATCTTGCATTGTGTGGGATTGGATCTTGTGGGTTTCAACCCCTCTTTTGAATGTAAAGTCTCTCCTAAGTGAAAACCATCAACCCTAGCGACTCTCCCTTCTCTCTCCTTGGAGTTGGGGAGGGGAGAAAGACTAGGGTTCGATTTTTCCACTTTACATTTTGGTGAACCCGACGTGAACATCCTCATTCTGATTATTCATGGTTAGATCTGAAAATTTGCTTCCCTAATTACATTTCCATGTTTGATCTTTTGCAAATTTTAGAGGTTAATTGCATAAAAACCCTAAAATTTTGTTTTTAGTAATTAAACTTGTGAAATGTTTAATTGTTAATGCTTGTTTCAGATCTACCCTTCTATTGCATATTGTCAATTCATATTTGTGCTTTAATTCTGAAAATTAAGTGGTTAAATGTCAAAACCCTAATTTTTAAGACCTTGATTCAACCTTTGACTGATAATTTCACTAATCAAAACACCTCCAAATCGGCTGTACCTTTGGATTCCACAATAAAATCACAATATCTTTCATCCCTGAAAATTTGGAAAAAAGTTGCGAGGACCGTGTGCACCCCGAGCGCCATCGTCCCCGACATTTTTCCGAAATTTTGGGAGCTAGATCTTACTGTATTTTTCTGCTAAAATCCAGAATTTTGGCTTATTTTATCAATTTTAACACTTTCAAAATTAAAGTCGAAGTTGGTCTAGCGATTGCTTGGATTGAGGCTTCTAATCATTCAAAAATTGTTGGAATTAAAATTCATATCAAAATTGTGTTTCTTACAGTCCTAAATCTGAAAAGTGTGTTGACATTCATTCAAAATTTCAGTGTTTTATTCAAACTTTTGCAGTTTGTGACTTTTGAAATTAATTGTTTAATTGCAACAACCTTGATTTCCACTTTCAAATTCGAAATTTGCATGAAATCGGGTCAACTTTTAAATTTCAAAACCTGCATTGCTTTCAGTATTCCTTCTAAAATCATAAAATTCAAAATTTCAGTTTCCCCCTCTTTTTCAAAATTCAAATTTTACATTTTTCAACAATCTTGGTAGGGTTCAATTTTGAGATTGCAACTTTAATTTGGCCTATCTACAGATTGTAAAATCACTCAATTTTTTCAGATTAGCTTTAAAATCATCATAACTTTCATCCCTGAAAATTTCGAAAAAAGTTGCGAGGATCGTGTGCACTCCGTTCGCCACGGTCCCAGACATTTTTTCCGAAATTTCGGGAGATTGTCTTGATTGTATTTAACAACTTAAATCTAGGAGATTGGCTGGTTTTATTGAAATTTGCTACCTCTAAAATTCAAAATCTTCTCTCTTTCTTTAGTGCATGAGTTTTACAACAATAAGCCCTACTTATACTATTCCCGTTAGACGAAGCCTTGGAATTAAGTCTTTCCAAGGTTTAATTACTGAGGAGATGGAACCTAATTTGAATGGCCTTTTTAACGAGGACATGGGTAATTCCTCTATTCCTCATAATGATGATGAAGCTCTCCATGAGGTTTCTGTAGAACAACTTTCAAAATTGGATAACCAATTTGATGATTTTCGACAATGGATGTCTCAAGAATACCCCGATAGTCAAGCTCTTTCATTAATTGAGGGTCTAAAACGTATGGTTCAAAGTGATAAGAATGGAATTGATATTTTGCATGGTATTGCACACATTGTGGATTCGAATGTGATGCCTATGAAAAGTTGTGCCGAAACCTTAGGTTATACACAACCTCCTACTCAGGTTAATCATTCTATTCCTTTGACAACTTCTATTGCTAGTATACCTACTTTTACATCAAACATAATGACTACTTCAATACAAGACATTCCTCCTATGATCACTAGTCATGGGGGAAATCCCTCTTCTTCAATCAACCCTCTTCCTTCATTCAATCCAACTTCTTCATTCATTCCTTCAATGAGTGTTCCTATTATATCCCTACAAATGAACATGACGCAAGGGGGCAATTCATTTAACCCTTCCATTCCTCCTTGTAGTGTTCCTCCTTTCCAATCATCTCCTATGACTAACTATCATAGTGTTCCACCACCTTACTCTCTACCTTCTTTCAATAACATAACACCTCCATCACAATCTAACACGTCTAATATGAACTCTTCGACTGAAGCCACCATTAACAATCTTGCACAAACTGTCTCTTCTTTACAGCAACAAATTGCCTCTATGAATCAATCTAAGTTTAGTGTGCCCACATCTGATGTTGCGAGCCCACTTTCTCTTGTTATTGTTCGAGCCATCCCCCCTAAACATGTTGAAATTCCGCATTTGGAGCTTTATAATGGTAAGGGTGATCCTCTTACACATGTTAAGACCTTTCAAACAATATGTACCAATTTTGCTTATGATCAAAGGTTGCTTGCAAAACTGTTTACTAGAACATTAAGAGATAAAGCCCTACAATGGTATTGCTCGTTGCCTTCCTATTCTATTACTTCTTTCGAACAACTTGCAAATGCTTTCATTCAACAATTTCAAAACAATATAAGTCCTAAAGTTACTTTGATTGATTTAATGCATTGTAAACAAGGTGTTAAAGAAAAAGTGACTGATTTCATTGGTAGATATAAGCATTTGTATGCTCAAATTTCTTTTCCAGTACCTGACAATGATATTCAAAGAATCTTTATTTCTAATTTACAAAAAGATATTAGAGAAAAACTCATGTTTTCTGAGTTTACTTCTTTCCAACAGTTGTGCACAACTCTTCACAATTATCAACTGACTGTGAGTCAAATGGAACAAGCAAATCCTATGGCTCCGAGTGATAAGGGTGATAGTAGTCAACAACCATTTGGGAAGTTTAAATCGAACAGAGAGTCCATTAAATTCAATGAAAACATCATCAACAACAATGTGAATGCGGCATCAGGTGTGCCTCCAATTTCTACGTTTTTCAAGAAAGAAAGAAAGTTCACTCCTTTGAATGAATCATTGCATAGTATTATGAATAAGTTATTGGAACAAAATGTGCTTACTCTTCCTCCTATAAGGCAAATAGACCCTGCAAAGATTAATTCACCCTATTTTGATAACAAATCTTTTTATCAATTTCATCATCATCCTGGGCATGATACTGAAAAATGTTTTGCATTAAAGGGTAAAATTCAAGATTTGATTGATAATAATACTATCTCTGTTTCTGGAGTGAATGATAAAGCCAATACATCTGTAGCTCCTCCTAACCAAAATCTTCAGATTTTTACTGATCCATTACCTTCTCATACCTCTAATGCGATTGATACTAATGATTCCTCTGTCTCACCTCATGATCTTGTGTCTATGACTCCGAATGTGATTAACTTTGTAGAGTAGCAGAAAATCCCTAAAGAACTTTCCATCACCTTTGATTCTAGTGAAACTATCAGGGCACCTGATGGTCCTTTATATATAGTTGCAAAAGTCAAGAATACACCTTGCCGTGGAGTGCTTATTGATCCTTCTTGTATGGTTAATACCATTACTGAAGAATTTCTTTTTACTTTGCAATTGAATCAAGTGATCTATGATGAAACAAATGTGATTGTGAAACTATTTGAAGCATTTTCTTCTCCTGCAATTGGTTCTATTACATTACCTATTGAGGTCCATAACAAATCCCTTGATGTGAACTTTGCTATTATTCCATCATCCGAACAATTTCGTGTGAAGTTAGGCTATCCTTGGCTATCTTCCATGAAAGCTATTGCTTCTCCTATTCACAAGTGTTTGAAATTTCCCCATAATGGTGAAGTTGTTACTGTCAATCATAGTCTCTTTGAACCAGCTGAAAGAACTTCTAGCGTTCATATTGATTACTTTTGGCCTAAACAATTCCAATCTCTTCCTCCGCGAAGTGATCATCTTTTTAAATCTTATCAAAAGTGGAAGAAAGATATGATCCTATCTCTAAGTGAACCTAGAACACCTAAACTTGACATTCCTATCGTTCTTGAGAAGGAAGTTCTTCCCTTGAAAGATAAAACTAATGTCCTTCCTCAAGAAGATTCCTAACCCATCCCTATGGATGTAACTATGCCTATGACTAATAAACTTCCTAAAAGTAGACCTATACCTCCTCGTCATGATGGACTTGGTCTCCTTCCTAAACAAAATATTCCTCCCTTATAAGGAGCAGTTCCTCCTCCTTCCTCTTATGGAGAGAAGAGACCTTCCTCTTCTCCTATTGTTCAACCTAAGATATCACAACCTAAACACCCAAGTGATAAGGATGAGAACATTCCTCCTCCTCAATCTTCGCAACTTCCTACTAAGACTAGACGAAATCGTTCTGCACGTGAACGCCGATGAAAGCGTCGTCTTAGAGCTCAGGCAACTGCTTCTCAAACTTTGCAATCCCCAAAAACACCTTCAACTAATATTATTCCATTTTCTCCTTAGCCAACGATTGAGCCGAAATCTCCTAAACATAAGGTGCATGATGGTTTTGATCCTGTGCGAGTTAAAGATCCTATTTTTATAAATCTTGATGATGATATAGATGAAAATGTTATTCATGATGAAAATGTTACTCCTGTTCATCCTGATAGTGAATATGAATATGTTGATGTTGATAACCATTTATCTAACGAATTTTCTAAAGCACTTATCCTAGCTCCTAGACAAGAACAACGTGGCTTGGGGTATGAATATAGCCCTTGTTTGGATCTTGTCATAGCTCCATCTGCTGTGTTGGATGTTCCTCCTCTAGCGTGTTTCCTACCTTCCCGAAATATTGATCAGCAAGATCGGGGGATAGATGACGTGCTAGACTAGTTCATTAGCATAGCAAACTCTCTCCTCCTCTCTTTTGTTACTTCTTCTATGTGTTATTCTCATTCTTCTATTTGTTGTCCTTAGTGTTGTCTACTTGAGGACGATGCAAAACATTGAGATCTCTTTTTCTCTCTCATGTTAACTCAAAAGACACATGTTGTCCCTTCTTCTAGGTAACCTTCCTTGATTAGGGAATGAAGAACAATTATGCATACATACATATGATATACATGAATTATCATACAACATACTGACCCCGAGGAAAGCGAAGCCACCTTGTGCTTTGTGTTTTGTGTCTATTATCCTTGGGCTTATCTCACACTTGGGGGTTAAATCCTTGCAATAACATGCTCCTTTCTCATTTCTTATATGTATCACTACCTTAAAGCAATCACCCCCGGTGAGGTGTGTACGATCGCTTTAACGTAGGGGGGCATACATCCCGTTCATATCTTTTCAAGATACTTGAAAATTTCTTGACAAATTTAGCTTTGCCTTGAAAATTTTTGATATCTTTCTTGCATGACTCATAGTGAGGGAACCTTACTACTGACAGTCATGGTTCTCCCTCGTGATCTTCCCTTTTGCTTTGTCAATCGAATTCGTAAGATCCTTAGTCCACTGGGGGCTTGGGGTATCTTGCCTCCTTGACGTGGTGAAAGTTTTTCAATGTTGTTTCCTTGTACTTTACCGGAAGTATGAGCATACGCTTATACTCCCGCTAAAGTGGGGGCTAAATGTAGCGTCCTAAAATTGCGACACTTGCAATTTCGACCGCATTTGGGTCTTCACGATGGCGATGCAACACGGAACCTAAATGGAGACCCCGAAACTTGCTTATGACACCAAAAATTGCATTTTTCAGCACCCTGGCCTGATCCTCCTTGCACCCTGCTATCCCTGGAGGTGGGACCATGGTGCCCGGTGCCTTGGTCCTTCAGGACTAGGGCACCTAGCGCCCTGGTCCCCTAGGACCATGGCGCCCAGCGCCCTGGTCCCTGGCCCTATTTTGGGCCCGGTCTCTTATGGGGCTTCGGGTCTTTAAGTTTGCAAATTGGAAAATAATGTTTCCTGGTCGGCCTAAGGTCGGGAAAATCAGTCTATCAGCCCTAATTGACAAGTATATAAACTACATTTCCTCTCCCATTTTGGTAGATGGAAAAAAAGGCGGAAACGATATTCAAACATTCAAGCATTCAAGCATTCAAGCATTCAAGCATTTCCTTCAAGCAATTGAGCATTCTAAGTCTCCATTCAAGGCTAAGTGTTGCATTCAAGACAAGGATTCAACCATTGAAGAGGAGATCACATACAACATACAGCATACTACATACATTACACCTTCGCATGTAAGAATACAAACATTCTTACAACAAGGTATCAGTACTTGTTTACATTACAAACATTTACATTTACAACATTCTCATTTCTTGGTTAATTCCAAAACCGGGGTTTGACCTATAGGAAAACCCCTCATCCCTAACCCCCCAATCATCCTCTCTTTTCTGTGTGTAGGTTGCAGGTACGCGGCTGTAATTGAAGATCTGGAATCCTTGTGTAGAGACGAACAGATCCCCCTTCGTTTCGCGGATTTTTCGGAGGACCGTGTGCACGCCGGGCGCCATCATCCTGTCAACTTTCGCTCAAATTTGCAGAACAGCACTGTCTTGACATTTTACTGCTAATTCCAGGTCCACAGCTTCATCCCATATCCCTATCTTTGTTTATAAGCGAATCTTTCCTACTTTACATGCATTCCTAGTTCAATCTTTCTTTCTACATTCTTTACAAAAGAGGGTATCCTTGATGTCATAACCCTTGAAACTCATATAGAATCCAATCTTGCATTGCGTGGGATTGGATCTTGTGGGTTTCAACCCCTCTTTTGAATGTAAAGTCTCCCCTAAGTGAAAACCATCAACCCTAGTGACTCTCCCTTCTCTCTCCTTGGAGTTGGGGAGGGGAGAACAACTAGGGTTCGATTTTTCCGCTTTACAACCACAACAAGGCATTTCTTGAATCTTTGCAACTATGTATAAAGGCCCATCAGGTGCTCTAATGGTCTCACTAGGGTCAAACATGATACATAAGTCCTTAGGTTTTCTTTGTTTCTCTACCATATTCACCAAAGTTTTAACCATGGTAGTCACATCAGAAGGACAGAAAGAGGTATGTTCAGTCTCAATCCCATTAGAGGTATGAGAAGGTAAAGGATCAGTAAAAATATTAAGATTTTGATTAGGAGGGGTACTGATTTGTTTCCCTTATCATTCACACCTACCATAGATATAGTATTATTATCAATCAAATCTTTAATCTTACGTTTTACTACAAAACACTTCTCAGTGTCATGACGAGGTTGATGATGAAATTGACAAAAAGAATTATTATCAAAGTAAGGTGAGATTTCCTTAGAAGGGTCAACTGGTTTTATTGGAGGAAGTTTGATAACATTTCTTTGTAACAACTGAGACATAATTCTATGTAAAGATTCATTCAAAGGAGCAAATTATCTTTCTCTTTTAAAAAATTTAGAAATAGGAGGCACATCTATTGTAGTATTCACATTGTTCTTGTTGATGTTTTCATTGAATTTCATGAATCCTTTGCTTGGTTTTAACTTCACAAATAGTTTTTGAGCATTTTCACCCTTATCACTCAAAGCCATAGGAGTGGATTGCTCCAGTTGACTCATAGCCAGTTGATAACTGTGAAGTGTTGTGCATAATTGTTGAAAGGAAGTAAACTCAGAAAGGAGAAGTTTTTCTCTAATATCTTTTTGCAAATAAGAAACAAAAATTCTTTGAATATCATTATCAGGCACTTGAAAAGAAATTTGAGAACACAAATGCTTGTATCTATCAGTGAAATCAGTCAACTTTTCTTTAACACCTTGTTTACAATGCATTAAATTAGTCAAAATGATCTTAGGACCTATGTTGTTTTGAAATTGTTGAATAAAATCATTTGCTAATTATTGAAAAGAAGTAATAGAATAGGAAGGCAAAGAGAAATACCATTGTAAAGCCTTATCTCTCAATGTTCTAGTAAACAATTTAACAAGCAATCTTTGGTCATAAGAAAAGTCAGTACACAAAGTTTGGAATGTCTTGACATGTGTTAAAGGATCACCTTTTGCATTATAGAGTTCCAATTGAGGGACTTCAACATGTTTAGGACAGCCAACCCTAACAATATCAAGAAAAAGTGGGCTCGCAACATCAAATGTGGGCACACTAAACTTGGATTGATTCATAGAAGCGATTTGTTGTTGCAATGATGACACAGTTTGAGCAAGGTTATTAATGGTTGCTTCGGTTTAAGAATTTATATTAGACAGGTTTGATTGAGAAGGTGGTGTGATGTTGTTGAAAGAAGGCATTGATTGAGAATAAGGTGAAGGAACGCTATGGTAAGTAGGCATATGAAATGATTGAGTAGGAAATTGGACATTAAAAGGAGGAATAGAATGAGTGGATAAATTGCCCCCTTGCATCACATTGATTGAGTGAGAGACAAGAGGAATACTTATTGAAGGAATGGGTAAGGATGAAGGGCTTATTGAAAACAAGGGATTTCCACCATGACTAATGGTTGTAGGTATGATATTTTGAGTTGATGTAGCCATGATGTTTGAAATGAAAGTAGGAATACTAGCCATCAGAGTGGTCAAAGGAATATAATGATTGATTTATGTAGAAGGTTGTGAATAACCTAAGTTCTCAGCACAACTCTTTATAGGCATGACATTAGAATCAACAATATGAGCAATGTCACGCAATATATCAATTCCATTCTTATCACTTTGAATAATGTGCTTTAGGCCTTCAATTAATGGAAGAGCTTCACTATTAGGGTATTCTTGGGACATCCATTGTTGAAAGTTGTCAAATTGATTATCCAATTTTGAAAGTTGATCTATGGAAAATCTAGTCAAATCTTCTTCTTCATCTTTAGAATCATCAATTGGGTAGATAGGGATGTTATTAGGATGAGAAGAATTAGGATTATCCTCATTAAAAAAGTCACCCAAATTAGGCTCCATCTATTTGAGAATTAAACCTTGGGAAGCCTTAATTCTAATGCTTTGTCTAATGGGGATAGTAGAGGTAGGACTAATAGTAGTAAAAATCATGCACTAGAGGGAAAATTTGAATTTGGAATTTGAAATTTGAATTTTGGGAACAAAGCTTGCAAAATTGAATAATGCAAAATTCAAGGAATTTATGATTCCACAATTTGAACTTTGTTGAAAGGAGAAATGACACAATAAAAGAAATTGAGATTTAAAATTAGGGCCAATTGAATACCACTTAATTTTAAAATTAAATTTGTTAAAATTTGAATTTTTAAACTCAGGGTAGATTAGAATTAACCACTTAATTTCAAATTTTTCCTTGAAAGTTGTGATGTTGAATTGGGAAGTATTTTTTATTTTAGAGAAAAATTTGAGAAAATCAGCCAGTTTTCTATATTTAAGCAATTAAATATAGTCATAACAATCTCCCAAAATTTTGGGAAAAAAGCCAGGGACCATGTTGAAAGCGCACGCGGTCCTCCCAACTTTTTTCAAAATTTTCAAGGATGAAAGTTACGATGATTTTAAAGCTAACCCCCAAAAATTGGTTGATTTTACGAAGTTTAGATAGATGAAATTGAGGCTTGAAGGTGAAAATAGGACCCTAATAGGGTTTGGAAAAAGACAAGAAGTTAAATTGCAAATTTGAAAAAGGTCAAACCTAATGGATAAGGCCACGTTGAAGAATGTTTAGAAAACTGAAATTGATTGAAATTGGTTGAGATTTGCAAAAAATCCAATTAATTTTGAAAATTAGGGTTTTAGGACCTAACCATTGAATTTTGAAAAAGGCAGGGAAATTGAAAATTTGAATTTTAGGCAAGAAGACAAATCTGAAAAATATTCCTAAATCTGAAAATTAAATGTAAATTCAAGTTTTGCACAAGTTCAAATTGATTTTTAAAAATTAGGGTTTCGATAATTAATCTCTTAATTTTGTAAATTTGATTTGCAATCTAGACAAGACAATGATGAAATTGAATTTGACAATCAATGCAATTTTCAGATCTAAAACAATAGATAGCAATTTTCACAAGACACAAGTTCAATTCCAATTTTTTTAAACTAGGGTTTTCATTGAGTTAACCACTAATTTTTGTTAATTTGCAATAAAATTAAACTTGTAAATGAAAAATATGTAATGATTTGAAATGTCAAGCATGTAAGACGTCAGGTTCACCAAAATGTAATGTGGTGAAAAAGGGATGATGGAGAAGTCAAGAGGAAATATTTTCTCTCCTCGAGGAAAGGAGTGAAAGTTTCACAAAAGATTCTCTTCAACCTCTCACACACACATTACATTTAAAAGGGGGAGGGAATTCACTAGATCCAATCTCAAGAGATTGAATTCTAAGTGAAGTGACAATGAATTCAGAAAGTGAAAGTATTCCCTCTTTTAGAATGCGATATGTTGAATTATGCGATTTAAGACTAAGTGTAAAAGCGATAAAGAAATGATTATAAGTTGAGATAGAAATGTAGGATGAAGTTGTGCACTTGGAATTAGTAGTAAAATGTTGAGATGAAGCTCCCCTACAAATTTGATTGAAATTTATCAAGACCATGTTGAAAGTGCACACGGTCCTCCAAAAAAACCGCATGTCGAAAAGAGTTTTTCCTCCTCTGAGAATGGAGTCTGAATCTACAAATACAGCTGTGCACCTGCAACCCACACAGAACAGAGAGGAAATATTATTGGGATTGGGGGTTTTCCTTCAGTTCAAACCCTGGTTTTGGAATTAACCAAATGATGAAAAGTACTTGCAAGTAAATGACTGAAATGGAATTCACCTCAAGGGATGATGTAGTTGAAATATTGATAGAGTTGTTTGAAAGGATATGTAGAATTGTATGTCACAAGAGATCTCCTCTTCAATGGTTGAATCCTTGACTTGAATGCAACACCTAGCCTTGAAAGGAGACTTGAGAATGCTCAATGCTTGAAAAGAATGCTTGAATGCTTGATTTCTCGAATGCTTGAATGATGATAAGTATTGTTCACCTTACTTTCGCTTATTGAACTTATTCCAATAGGAGAGAAGAATGCATCTTATATATTCATCAATTAGGGTTAATTGACTGATTTTTCTTCATAGGAAAACATAGGGAAACTTTTCCTGCTTCCAAAATGCAAAGCCCAATACAAAGTTTGAATGGAGGGGGCCCAAAATAGGGCAAGGACAAGGGCACCACACCCTTGTCCTTGAAGGACAGGGGTGCCACACCCCTATCCTGCCCTAATTCAGGATAGGAAGCAGCAAAGGAGTGTGTGGGGTGCGAGGAAATTCAAGCATTGGGCAGTGTGAGCATGTCTCGTTTCTCCAATCAGGCTTAGGGATTCATTTCGCCAATGTGAAGACCCAAATGTGGTTGAAAATTGCAAGGTCAAAATTTTATGATGCTACACATAAACATACTTTAAAGTAAAAATATTGGTATATCAATCCTTTTATATCCTCCTTATTCTCCTAGAGCTTATCTTAATCATCAACATATTTGTAGGCAATATGATGTTATGCATTTTATTCATGACCTATCTACTAATATAACTTTGAGAAAAGATGAAGCCTTAGAGGATGAGGATCCTCCCCCACAATATATCAAAGAGGACATGAATAATGATGATACAAAAGAGAATATTCCTATAAAGGATATCCCTTATGTTGGAATGCATTGATACCGACAGAAAACTAAGGAGGGGGGGTGAATCACTTTACTAACAATAATAGAAGTTAATTCAATTATAAACCTTAAACTAGAGAACAACCCAGAGAATAATATAACATGAAAGCACAACATACATAACACCAATATTTTGACTTGGAAAATCTAGAAAGGGAAAAACCACGGTGGGAAACTCTACACACAATCAAATGAATACTCTATAGTAGTATTGTGAATAATTACAATGGGTTCTGCACATGCAGAAAGGCCAACGGCTAAGAGAACACTGCTCATCACAAAGGGAAGTCTCACTAACTTACAAAATCATCGGACTACATCTGAAAAACAATGAACTATGAAAGTAGCATCTACAAATTCCTAATATAGTTCCAGTTAAGCACTGATGTTTGCTCTACAATACAAAATCTTTCTAACCTTCTCTAGAATGATATCTCTATTCGCACATAATCCTTTCTCTAATAATGTAGACTTAACCAACCATAACCATTGATCTATATGAATTACATGAACAAGTCACCTATAAATACAGATCATCAACCTTATTGACAACGTCGGCTAAACCCCAAACCCATAAACCCATAATTACAAAAATTATATCACATGATACCACCAGACCAATATTATGATTTACATTGCATAGAATGAACCTAAATCAAGTAACCAAACAATTATATCCATCAGGGATTCTGCTAAGACCAAAATCCAACACGCTTCACTTTTTGATAGAAACCCTTAGTGAAAGTTTAACCAGATCCAAATAGGACAACCATAATAGCATGCCATCGAATGCAAAGTTGCCAAATGCTTAGGATATGATCAAGAAGCACCAATAGCATGAAAGAAACCAATTCCATAAGCCGGACCCAAAATCCACTGACCAAGTCACCAAACTAACATACCAGTAAAGCTAACTGGGAACTCCAGAAGCTGGTAAAGCCAAAAGCTAGCCAGGAAAACCAAGAACAAGCTAGTCACCAGAAATACCAAAAGCATTAACCAAACCATGAAACCATTAGAATATATGAAGCATATAACCATCAAAATAAGCATCCAAAATCGATTCCAAATATCTCATTATTTACCGAATCGGAATCACAACCAAAACCAGGAAGATCACCAAGACTAAGTGGGATATAGTGTTGACATCAATGACAACACTTTTCCAAATCCAGCATATTTCCAACAATCTCCCCCTTTGGCATTTTGGCAACACTGAATGTGAAAAACATCCAAATGCCAAGGAATGCCAACAAACTCCAAAACCATCAAAAGATCTAGTAGTTTTCACATGAATACCTTTACCCCCTTTGACATCAATGACAAATGATGGATACTAAACCAAGAGTACTGAACCAAATTGCTAACTACTCCCCCTGAGTAGTAGCACCATATTCATCAACCTGGATCGAAAAAGTATGTTTGATAAGCTCACCGGATTAATGCATCTTTGCATCTCTAAGTCTCTTTTGAAAGGTTGGTAATCCCCAACCGATCTATGAGATATTCAAAAGTGTCTCTACGAAATGATTTCATTAGAATATTTGCAATTTGTTCCTTAGTAGGCACATAAACCAATCTGACTTCCTTTGCTTCAACCTTTTCCTTCAAGAAATTATACCTTATAGAAATGTGTTTTGATTTGGAATGAAATACCAAATTCTTTGACATATCAATAGCAGCGGTATTATCACAGTGAATAAAAATAGGCTCATCATAACTTACCCTTATATCCTTTAACATTTGTTTCATCCATAAAATCTGAGTACAGTTGGTAGCATCTACATCATATTCCGCTTCAGCTGTAAACAATGAAGTGCATGATTGTTTCTTACTAAGCCATGAAACCAACTTCTTCCCAAGAAAGAATGCATACCATGTCACAAACCCAAGCATTGTGATGCCCAACATAAGGAAACAAAGGGCACACACCTTGCAATAATCCCCAAAGATCAGATTTTCAGAATGATTTAGCTTTACATACCTAGGAATCTTTGAATTTTCTTGATTTGCTGACTCATTGTGATGTTCCTTTGTCACTGTTGAATTTTTTTATGCTACCAATGTCATAGGTTCACTGTTCAAAAATTGATTCTTGCATTACTGGTTCAGGTTTGCTAAATTCATCTTTTGGTCCATAATCATATTTTGTTATTTGATTACTGTCATGCTCATCCACCTTGACATTTATGCTTTCCATTATCCTATTCAATCTTTTGTTATAATATCTATATGCTTTGCTCTTAGTAGAATAACCCAAAAATATTCATTCATCACTTCTATGATCAAACTTAGCTAATGCATCATCTCTTCTAATGTAACATTTGCTTCCAAAAATTATGAAATATCTGATAGTAGGTGTATGACCAAACCATAGTTCATAAGGAGTCTTACCTGTATCAGCTTTTATGTGTACTTTGTTGAAAGTGTATACAATAGTATTGGCAGCATCTCTCCAATAGATATCAGGTAATTTAGCTTCACTCATCATAGTCCTTGCAGCATCCAAAATTGTTCTCTTCTTTCTTTCCACCAATCTATTTTGTTGTGGGGTCCTAGGTGCAGAAATTTGTCTCCTAATACCATTCCTTTAACAAAAGTTGTTGAACTCACTGAATGTATACCATTGCCATGATCTGATCTTAAATACTTTATATTCAATCCTGTCTCAATCTCAACCATAGCCTTAAAGATTTTGAATTTCTCAAAAGCTTCAGATTTCTCTTTCAAAAATGCCACCCACATCATTCTAGAATAGTCATCAATAAGTAACATAAAATATCTATCACCTTAAAAGCTTTTAGTCGTTGCTGGTCCACACAAATCAGCATGAATAAGACCAAGAATTTCATTAGATTTATCATGTATACTTCTGAAAGAAGTTCTAACTTGCTTACTCATCTAACATTCTCTACATACCAGATTATGAGGTTTAAAATTTTTGAGTGAATCTCTAACAGTTGGTATTGAACAAATCTTTACTATGCAATCAAAATTAACATGACACGTCCTCTTATGCCATAACCAACTTTCATCCATCTGAGCAATCAAGCAAGCCTTCTCACCGGAGTTCAAATGAAAGATATTTCCATTAGTCTGAGTTTCAGAAGCAATCTCCAATCTAGATTTATTAATGATCTTAAATTTTTTGTCCTTGAATTACAAATGAAATCCTCTATCCACCATCTGACCTAGATTTAAAATATTATGCTTTAAGCCTTCAACATAATAAACATTATCAGTATTAGTCTTACCATCCAATGATTTTGTTCATTTTCCTTTGATCCTACATGCCTTGTTGTCTCCAAATCTAAACAATCCACCATCAAATTCTTGCAGTGATAAGAACTTTCTTTTGTCACTAGTCATGTGATGTGAGCATCCACTATCTATAACCCATTCATCCTTCTCTTCAATTTTAGCAACCAAGGCCTTTTCCTCAGCATGTGTTGTTTCAATGACAGATTCCAGAAAATCATCCTTGATAGAAATAAAGACCCAATCTTTACCGGATGAGGCACCATTACCGGTGTTAGGATAACCTGTGAACAACTGAGAGGGGGGGTAAAGCAGCTGTTAACAAATTATGAAACTTTAAGAACACAAAACCTTTTATGGGAATGCATAAACCACATACCCTAATAGCAGATATATCAATTAAGCACACACATAAATCATAAACCAATTACCATACATCCACAACACATAACACCAAGATTTGTACTTGGAAAACCCTATAAAGGAAAAAACCACAGTGGGAAGCCTACCCACAGTCAAATAATACTTTTGCAGTAAGTATGTGATTACAATAAGGGGCTTGCACATGTAGGAAGTCCAACAGCCTAGAGCACACTACTCATCACAAAAGGAGCCTCATTGACTACAAAAGGTGTCCAAACTACAATCCAAAAATAAGATTGAACTGCAAGAATAGCATCTCCTATGCCTAAGTACAGTTTGGGTTAAGCTCAATGCCAAAGGTCTTAAACCTCTTAAACCAACCCAATTCAATCACCTATGACCGACCAAACCTCTGCATATGATTACAACAAAATTTGCACACAGATAATCCCATAACCATAATCCCATACCACGATCTACAAAGAGATCTTACATCATATTTATACCAACCCAGGACCTAAACAATTAGGTTGGCCACCTAAAAGATAATAAAATAAATCTATTACCTAAACCCACAAACTAATGATAATCCAAGTCAACCTAAGACCGAAACAACATTAACCAAATAATAAATCCAACCGGTAACGCATCAGGAGCATCCACCAACACGTTACATAAACCAGTCCATAACCTAACAGAATAAGACCGGACCTAAAATAGGTTGCCATAAGCCAAATGACATAACACCAATCAACTAGAACACAAACACAATAACCATCATTATCCTGAGAACCTTCTATAAGCCACACCAACACCACTTAGTGAATCCATCAAAATATCTTTGACAAAGCTCTATCGGTAGAACCCTTACCGGTAACCAAAAGGCTTACTAGAACATATGATAGCTTCTGGATCACCAAATCCTGAAACCAACTAAATGTGACACACACTTGAATAACATGAATGACCAAACCAAACCAATTCCACCAATCGGAATATACTGGAGACAAATCTCCTAATCATTATCAACATCCAACCACTCTACCGGAACCCAGTAGACAACCAAAGAAGCTAGTTTTGACATCAATGCAACACATAATCAATTCCTCCAAATTTCCAACAATTTCCCCCTTTGTCATTCATGGCAACACTAGATGTGAAAAACATCCAAGTGCCAAGAAGTGCCAAACAAGTCTCCCCTAATGGAAGACATCCAATCAAATGATATATCAATGAAGTTCTGAACCAAATAACCAAACCATAGATCAAACTCCCCCTGTGACTGATATCTCTGTTAAGCTCTATTTTTCACATGTATATATCTCCTCCTTTGACATCAATGCAAATCTGACATAAACATCAAAGAAAAATCATAGAACCTCTAAACCACATAGCTGACTACTCCCCCTGAGTAGTAGCACCAACTCATCAATCCAGAATGAATAATAGTTGTAATAATGCATACCGAACTGATGCCAATCAACATCACTCTAGTCTCAATCGGAGGGGCAGAGAACCCCAATCTATCTCTAAAATACTCAAATGATTCCTTGGGCAAAGGTTTAGTAAAGATATTCGCAATCTGCTCTATAGTGTTCACATATACCAATCCGACTTCATTTGCTTCCACCTTTTCCTTCAGAAAGTTATACTTTATTGATATATGCTTTGTCTTAGAATGAAATACCAGAATCTTTGATATGTCAATAGCAATAGATTTATCACAGTGAATAACTACCAATTCATTGCAATCTACCCTTATATCTTTCAATATTTTCTTCATCCATAGAACTTGTGTACAAGTAGTAGCAGCAACAACATACTCATCTTCAACAATAGATAAAGAAGTACATGGCTATTTCTTGTTGATCCATGAAACAAGTTTCTTTCCAAGAAAGAAAGCTCCATCGGATGTGCTTTTCCGGTCATCTATATCTCCAACCCAATCTGCATCTGTATATACACATATTGTAAATTCATCATCTTTAGGATACCACAAACCATATTCAGTTGTTCCCTTTAAATATCTGAAAATCCCTTTCACTGCACTCTCATGATTCTCTCTAGGATCACTCTGATATCTTGATACAATACAAACAACATTCATTATATCCGGTCTAGTCTGATTCAAATATAATAGAACTCCAATCATAGATTTATACCTTGTAGGATTTATCAAAGTTGATACATCTTTCTTTGTCAATTTCTCACTTGTAACCATAGGAGTACCGACTGGTTTAGAATTTTCCATACCAAATTTCTTCAACAACTCTCTAGCATACTTAGTTTGACAGATGAAAATACCTTTACCAGTCTAATTAATCTACAAACCTAAGAAAAATCCCATTTCTCCAATCATAGACATCTCAAATTCATTCTTCATATTATCAAAGAATTCCATACATAAATTTTCCTCACCTCAAAAAATGATATCATCCACAAAGACCTCAATAATTAATATGTCATCATTAGTGATCTTATAATACAAATTACTATCAGCATTACCTTTAGTGAAACCAAGCTTCAAAAGATATTTGTCCAATCTAGCATACCAAGCTCTAAGTGATTGCTTCAGTCCATATAAAACTTTCCTTAATCTGCAAACCATGTTATTGTCATCTGAAAGATAAAATCCATCAGGTTGCTCAATGTAGACTTCCTCTTCAAGATCTCCATTTAGAAATGCACACTTAACATCCATCAGATAAACCTTGTATTTCTTATGGGTAGCATAAGCAAGAAATAATCTCATAGCTTCAATCCTAGCTACCGGAGCAAAAGTTTCATAATAATCAATTCCTTCCTTCTGAGAATATCCTTTACATACCAATGTAGCCCCGTTCCTCACAAAGTGGCCATATTCATTCAATTTATTCCTAAAAACCCATTTAGTTCCAATAACATTATTATTTTTAGGTCAAGGAACTAAAGTCCATGTGTTGTTATTTCCAATCTAATCCAATTCCTCTACCATATCTTTTGATGAGCCTAAATAATGGCTCTATTTTGATACATTTTTGATATAATACTCCTACCTAGGTCTTATGATTATATGACATTTGGATTATAATACTCTTTTAAGTTTATACCTTTAAGTGTTTCTGAAACTAGTTTAACTTATACCTAAGGATGTCATGTAATGATCTATCTATGCAAATATCTGAAAATAATTATAAATATGGTTTTCATTATATCATGTTAGCATTAGTATATACACATGTTTGTTGTGCATTAATATCATGATGCGGGGTCAACAAATGTGGAGTAAAGACAAATGGAGGTTCAAAAGATCATCAAATATATAACCGCAATGCAGACCTAGATAGAGAAATGCAGTAATGATCAAAACCACTTGACCAGTTCTTCAGCAGATTAATTTATGAATATTTATAACTGTTCTTAGTGGAGCTTAGAACTAGGAGGCTAGTCATGCTATATTTTCACAGCTGCAGGACAAATGTTGTTCTGTTATCCTACACTGACTTCTTCTCTTATTAATAAATCTTGTTCACCTATTCCATAGGAATGTGGTCGATCAGTTAGAAGTTTGTTATAAGTTTTCTTATAAATAAAGGGATCTCTCTCCTCTTGGGGATACCAGAGAACAACCATAGTATTCTATAATACACAGTCTTTTGGTACTATTTTATGTATTTTCTAGTCAAGCTGAAATAAAGAGATCAATAAGATTTTAAATGATTAGATAATTGTAATCTGAAGTTCTTGAGATACTCACTCAAGGGGGGCCACTTGGTGAGTAATCCTTTGTATGTTTTAGTTAGTTTTATACTTCTATAGCAGTTGTTTCTATAGTTGTCTATTCCTGCAGCCATAGAAAATTGTTCATGTGTCTGTTCCTGCAGCCACAGAAGCAGAGTAGTTCCTGCTACCTGCCAGAACTTTATCATTTAAGAGTAGTTGTTTAAAGTAATTTTCAGTTGTAAGATTAAAGTATTAGTTCATTTGAGATTCTGTGTGTTTACTTTGAGAATAATTCCCTTTCCTATAGTAATATAGGATATTTGCAATATGAACTTGGTGCACATGCAGTGCTGGCCCATTTCAAGTTTACATCCCTGGTTGATAACTAAATGAGCCTTTGCCATAGAAAAAGTTAGCTATTAAAGGATATTCAATCCCTAACGCATTCTACTTAAGATATAAGATCAGATCAAGAACCTGAATTAAATCCTTTTGTAGAAACTTATGTGCTAAATAGTAGTTTCTTTAATTTGTCAGAAGGAGACCTAGACTTCCTGAATGAACCCCCTGAACAAAACATTTTACCTCTAGTCATTTATCAGGGACCAATGGCAGCAAACCCTCCACCTCCACCTATAAATCCAACATTTGAGTTCCCCATTCCTGATATGCATGATAATGCAAATTTGAAAAACATACCATCCTCTTCACTTCCAAAATTTCATGGGTTGGTCACAGAGGATCCACACACCTTTCTGTTTGAATTTGATAGCCTTTGCAAAAGTTATGATTATACCACTGACACTCATAAACTCAAATTATTCCCTGCTACTTTGAAAAAGCTTCCTTGAGATGGTTTATGAGTTTAGGAAGAAATGTAATCACTACCTGGGAGGGAATGAAAACAAACTTCTTGGATAAGTATAAAGACTATTGCAGGGGAATGGACCGATATAGTGATGATATATTCAGAATAACACAAAAAGAAGATGAGAGCCTGGAAGACTATTTGGAAAGGTTTTTATTTAGTGTCAGCAAATCCAAACATAGTAATCTAAGTGAAGACTCTATGAAGTTGATTTTTCTGAGGGGCATCAATGATGAATGTGTTGACTCCTTAGATCTAATGGGAGGAGGAGATATTACTCAAGTTCAATGGGATGATATCAAACAAATCTGTCAAAAATATTCAAGAGCTGCAACAAAAAGGGAAAGACACTATAGGCCTGGTTCTTCAAATGCCAAGTCATCTTCAACAGTCTCAAGAATGGAAATAACTCATCTGTTGAAGGATTTTAAAGAAGATATAATTAATAATATGGCTACCCAATTGGATACACTACAGGAAAAGAAGAAGAATGAGGAGGCATAGGCTATGCTTGCTAAATTTTGTCCTCAGTGTCGACAAAAGAAGGACTATAGATGCAAATTGTTAGCTAAAATTGATAGCCAGCAAAGTTCCCCAGATTTCAAGCCTATTTACGAAGATGATGAACAACTTTTTTATGTTGTACAACAAAGGCCTTGGCCCCCAAGATAAGGTATGCCACATGATCCATTGTCATTTTCTAATCCTTATATGAAATTCAATGCACAAAATAATCAGTGGCAACCACCATATTCCCAAAATTTTGGAAATTATGCTCCTCAGTCTTGGAATAATTCTCAAAACCCTTGGCCTGATTATCAGAATTCCTCATCTCATTGGCAGTAGCTGCAAGGGAATTGGTCTCCCCCTCAAGGTAACTAGCAGCAGTCACCACAATGGAGGGGAGGACAACAATGGGCAAACCAGTCATCAGGTTTCCTGCAGCCACAACAACAGTCCCAACAACCATCTTTAATGACACTAGCTCCTACTGCCACTTCATCCAAGCCAACCCAACTACCAACTCAGCCTATTCCAAATCCAAATAATAAACTACAACAACAAGAACAAGTTTTTTCAACTGATCCTACTAACTATCCTGCATACTCTCTCAATATAAGTGATATTTATTTGAGATCAGGGACAGCATTGCCTACTCCATCTCCTCCAGTCATAAAAGAGTTACCAATAGAGGAGAATTCTCAGGAAAGCATACCTGATAAATCTGGAAACCCTTAGCAGGTTCAGCAGTCTAAAACTTCAAATATACCTGTAAGATCTCCCCCATTTCCTCAAAGATTGTAGGTAGAAGTATCTAGGCAGCAGGATGATATAGATTTTGATCTTATTGATCAGCTAAAACATATATGTGTTAAAATTCCACTGTTTCAAGCTATCAAAGATATTCCCATATATGAAAAATTTATTAAGGAGGCATGTCTAAAGAAACCTAGGAGGAAGAAAAAAGATCCCAAAACAGTGCATGTGGTAGGACAGTTGGCTGATATTATCTTAGGAAAAGTAGGAGTCCCTAAATATTCTGACCCAGGTAGCCCTATTGTCAAGGTAGTTATTAATGGAACTCAAATAAAAAATGCCTTGATAGACTTAGGAGCATAAATTAATGTGATGACTAAGGATGTCATGTAGCAACTCAGCATTACTAGTCTCAAATCAACTCCAATGGTCCTGCAACTTGCTGATAGCTCTACTATTTGGCCTGAAGGAATGGTTGAAGATATTGTTGTCACATTAGACTCTTGGGAATATCCTATTGATTTCATAATCCTCTCTCCCAAGGCAACATTAGGAGGATATCCAATTATTTTGGGAAGACCTTGGCTGACAATGGTTGATGCATATATAGGTTGCAGATCCAGAGATATGACAATTTCAGATGGTATTACTACCAAAACACCTACACTCTATTCTCCAGCACAACCACAACTTGATCAAGAATGAGTAGTATGGCCAAACATAGAAGAAGAAGCAGAGGAAATTAACTCTATTCAACAATTAATGATGTTATCAAGGGACCCATTCAAATCACTTCAAGAGGATGATACAGTACTCTCTAACATCATAAGGAATCATTATGGAGTAGCTCAATAGTCATTGGGTATACCAGTAAGTTATCTGCATACCCTTCTTCCATCTGCAAGCTTAGTAAATTCTCCTGCAGCCATAGATATATTTCACACATTGCTACCACAGGAGATTAAAACCTCTTGTCTGTCTGAAATATCTAATGCATAATCAGTAATTCAAATAGAAGTTGTTGTAGGGAGAAATCTGAATATAAATAATCAATTAGCAGCAGATCAAAAATTGTCATTAACAAAATTACTCAAATCCCAACAAAAAGTTTTTGCATGGGATTATCAGGACATGAAAGGATTAAATCCCACACTATGTACCCATAGAATTTATATCAAAGAAGATTGTAAACCAATTAGACAGCCTCAACGAAAGATTAATCCTGCTTTAAGGGAAATAGTTAAAGAGGAACTGCAAAAGTTGCTTCATGCAGGATTCATCTACCCTATTTCAAATAGTCAATGGGTTTCTCATCTGGTTATAGTTCCAAAGAAATGAGGAAAATGGAGAGTTTGTGTGGACTATAGGGAGCTCAACACTGCTACTAAAAAGGATCACTTCCCACTTCTATTTATAGATCAAGTGTTAGACTCTCTAGCAGGTAAGCAATACTTTTCATTCTTGGATGGGTTTAGTGGTTATAATAAAATTAGAATAGCTCCAGAAGATCAGGAAAAGACCACCTTTACCTGCCCTTGGGGAAAATATGCCTATTCAGTCCTTCCTTTTGGTTTATGTAATGCCCCTGCAACCTTTCAAAGGGTTGTGCTTAGTATATTTTCAGACATATCCAATGATTGTATGGAAATATACATGGATGACTTTACTACTTATGGAACTACATTTAAAGAGGCATTACAAAATCTGACCAAAGTATTGTAGCGGTGTGAAGATCACAAGTTATCCTTAAAAAATGAAAAATATTTTATGATGATGCAAGAAGGTATAGTGTTGGGGCATCAGATCTCTCAATTAGGTATTCAAGTGGATCTAGCTAAAATAGAAGTAATACTTGATCTTCCTACCCCTATTAAACAAAAGGATGTGAGAAGTTTTCTAGGCCATACAGGGTACTATAGGAGATTTGTCAAGGACTTTAGTAAAAAAGTAGGGCTATTATATTCTTTATTGACAAAGGAAGTTGAGTTTGAATGGATAGTTGCATGCGAAAAATCATTTTCTCAACTCAAAGAAGCCTTAACCCAAGCCCCTGTGCTTAAAGAACCTGATTGGTCAATTCCTTTTCACATTCATACAGATGCATCTGATTTTACAATAGGAGCAGGTTTGGGACAAAAGCAAGGAGTTTTGGAAAATGCAATTTATTATATTAGTAAAAATTTGCAATGACCAGAACTGAATTACACTGTTACTGAAAAAGAGATGTTAGCTGTCATCTATGCCCTTAATAAGTTTAGAAACTATATAACTGGATATCAAATCTTTGTACATACTGATCATGCAACCATCAAGTACCTCATGAACAAAAGCTCCATTACAGGTAGATTGGCAAGATGGTTATTAATAATGCAATAATTTGATATTACTATCATTGATAAACCAGGGAAAGAAAATGTAGTGGCAGATTTTCTATCAAGGATTCACACACAAGATAATAAGGAGATCATTAATGATTCCTTTCCAAGTGAGAATTTAATTTCCATCATTTTACATAGTCCATGGTATGCCGATATAGCCAACCACTTAGCAACTAACAAGACACCCCCACATTTCTCACCCAAAGAGAAAAGACTGCTAGTAGAAAAGAGTTTCAACTTCTCATGGATAGCAGATTGCTTATTTTATATAGGGCCAGATCAGGTGATGAGGCACTGTGTTAGGGAAGATGAGACATATGATATACTTCATGCTTGTCATGATGAACCTTGTGGAGGTCATTTTTTTGCCAAAAGAACAACTCTCAAGATATTAACTACAGGATACTACTTGCCAACCTTACACAAGGATGTAGTTAAATATACTAGGAAATGTGATATATGTCAAATAATGGGCAGACCAACTAGGTCTGATGAAATGCCTCTACACCCTAAGGTGGTTGTCACACCATTTGACAAATGGGGTCTAGACTTTGTTGGGCCAATTGATCCACCATCAAATGGTCACTCCTACATTCTTGTTTATACTGACTATGTTACTAAATGGGTGGAGGTCAAAGCCTTAAAGGATGCCAGAGACAATAAGGTGGCAGAATTCTCATATGAAGAAATTTTTACTCGGTATGGAGTTCCTAGAGAAATAGTGACAGATCAAGGAGCACAGTTCACTTCCACTCTGATCACAGCCTTAGTTAATGAATACAATGTCAAACATAGGAAATCCACTCCTTACCATCCATGGGCTAATGGCCAAGCAGAGGTTACTAATAGGGAGCTTGAATCAATATTGACCAAAACAATAGCACTCAACATAAAGATTGGTCTGATAGATTATTTGAAGTTGTATGGGCTTATAGAACCACCTGGAAAACTACAATAGGATTTACACCATTTGAAATGGTATATGGGACAAAAGCAATGATGCTTGTAGAGTTTGAACATAAAAATTTGAGAACAACTATTTCGTTAGATATGACTCTTTCTCCAGCACAAGAAGAAAGTCTCCTACAGCGTAATGCTTTAAATGAGATAAGGAAGTTCACCTTGAAGCATACTGAATCTGTTCAAAATTAGTGCATGAAGTGGCATGATCACTATATAAAAGACAAATCATTCCAGCCAGGAGATTGGGCTCTACTCTATGATTCCAAGTATAAAGATAATTTGGGAAAATTACAGACATGGTGGTTGGGACCTTATGAAATAATTGAAACATTTTCTAATGGTGTTGTCAGATTATCTACCATAGATCTTGTTAAGTTTAAATTGTTAGTCAACGGTCATCAGTTGCACCTATACCATAAACCTTTGAGAAAAGATGATTTCCTATGGCAGTTTTCCACTACCAAGCATGCCAAAATTCTTGCATCCATTGATGATGGCATTACCATCACCACTCCATCTTAATATCCTTACTGCATGATCATAATAAATACTTCCCCATATGGCGGGAGTACTTTTCTCCATAATAAATATTCCATTCCATATTCACTCATTTCTTTCCTTTCACTCCATTCATTTCTGCATCATTTTCCATGCATGACGGATCAAATATCTTCAAGCTACAGTCATTCTCATGTGATGTTAGGTACGCTCGTCTGTATTTATTCTTGTTGCATGTATATAATTAAACCATATTAACTCTAATTATGATATTTTACATATTGTCCTTTCTCAATCCTCCTCTGCATGTGTGGACACCTGTCAAACCTTAGGTTGGGGGGGAAGTACATTGATAATTACTCTAGGCAGATAGTTTTGATGTCCTCTCGGATTGTGTTTTATTTTTTTCAAATTTCTCATTTGAGGTGATATCTTGCATTTTGCTTGTCTATTTGCTTAGAGTTATTTTTAGACTTCATCTAGGTTCCAACCAAGTAAAGACACATTGAGTATGCTATAGTGTAGAAAATAGTGTAGAAACTGAGCAGATTTATGCTATTTTAAAGTTGAAAGTGTTATTGTTGTAATGGGTGGTCCACCTATTCAACATGAGCCGACAGTCCATGAAGTTCTCGTTAAGGACCAGGATTGTGAACCAGTATTTAGGAATAGTGGATGGCTAGATTTTTTCTTAAAGCTGACAGAGTTTAATGAATAAATTGTGAGGGAATTTACCCGCATGTTGTCAAATGGAGAAGCTCAGGTAAAAGGTTTAAGAGTGGTGGTTACAGAGGAAAGGATAGAAGAGGTAACTGGGCTACCGATAGATGGGGAGAAATACTCAAAGTCCAAGGATGCACATAGTGCAAGAGCAGAATTTACACATCCAGGAGACCCCCCATTAGTAGTAGATAGGCAGGGAACTAGGCAAGTATCCCTTCCGCATGAATGGAGAGCAGTAGCATTATATGTTTTAAAATATTTAACCTGTTAAGGAAGGTTTTCATGTCTGCATTCTCATCACTTGAAGAAGTCATCTGCACCATGGAAGAAGGATGAATGTTCCAAGCCTATTGTACAACCTTCTTTTTATAAGTGCAACAAAGACCCAGAAAGGTAGGCCTCAATCTGTTTCTCACCATTGTCTAATTAATCTTTTAGTTGAAAAATCCTTGAGAGATGTTTCTCTAATGCTCTAGAATGAATTGTTGAAACTAGAATGTTTAGGTTAGCGAACATAGTTATAGAGGAACCACTTCCATCTTAGGAACAAGAAAACCTTGTAGAACCTGGTTCCCCTCTTGAACCCTCATCCTCATTGAAATCTTCAGAACAAAATCTTCCTATAGTAGAGGAACCCTTACAAAAAGAAGCTACAACATGGGTTCCTCCTCAAGGTTCAAGAAAAACTAGGGTTGCTACACAAAAGGAAAAGGGCAAAGAAAAACAAGTTGATATAGAGCATAAGGAGAAGAAAAGTAAAAATTAGAATGTACCCCCTCCTACGGCCAAGAAGAGAAAAATTGTAAAACTAGTTCCTACAGTAATTGTTGAAGTAGTTGAAGAATTGGATATAGGAAGTATTCCTGCAGCCAAAAAAGGAAAATCTCAAAGAAGTAGTGGTAGGCTTCGTGAAAAGTTTAAAAGTTGAGACCAACCCACAGAGCCAAATATTACAATCCTGATTGACTTCCCAGAACAAGAACAACGTAGTCCACTCCATGATGATATCCCTCCTCTCCACCAAATGAACCTCAGAGAGACCATGAAGAAGAAGAACTGCAAAATATTGAGGAAGAATAGGAATTACAATTTCAGGAAGAAGGGGAACTCCAAGATATTGAGCAGCCTTAGAAGGAAGTAGGTTTTGAAAGATTGGACATCTTAGAATCTATTGTATAGTAGGTCATTGAAGTAGGGGGCAAAGTAGAAAGTAAGAAACATAAAGCACCTGTTCATAGGCCACCTACTTCCCTTACTAGTTATGTAGTAGGACTTGATCTTTATGAGGATTGGGAACTAGATAAGGTAAAAATTCAAATAATAATTTATTACCAGAAGAAAGTTATTGAGCAAAAGGATGAGGAAATAGCCCTGCTTAAAGTTAAAGTGGAAACAGTAGCCACCATGGTACCACAACTGATGCAATGTTGGGCTCCTCCTCATGTTTACTCTCTATACTTAAGAGAATAACACATTAGTTTCCAAATGATGAGGATTGTCAGAGATTTAAGTCCCTCATTGCAAACACCAAAGGAATTTTACAGTGCTTTTCAGACATCTCCTACAATAATAAAAAATCTACTTTGTGAACTATATGTACATAATTATGTTGTTCCTGATGATTTTGATTGGAACCCTCTCCTTTACATTGGAGATATCCAATTGAGGGCTCTTATGTCATGGATGTAGAATGAGATATCAAGGGGAGAATAGTTTTAGGTGCATCATAAGGAAGAGCTTGAGCTTTCATTACCCTTAAGGTCTGAATCAAGAGAACCCAGGTGAATTTACTTTGATTGGTAGAAGATTGTATATGAGCCAGATTATGCAAGGGAAATCCTACCCTTAAGGGAAGAAATTTATAGAGAATATGAACAAATGGCTCCAAAGGAAGGACAAGAGGTAATAGGACATGTAGTCCAGCATTGGAACAACCTAACAGATGAGTTGAGACAATCTGAGCCACACTTTGCACAAAATTACCATGTAGTATTAAACATAGCACCCAAGTATATGCACTTGGGAAGAACAAAGGGACGACATTGGCTGCCTCTCAGCTTTCAATCTCCAATTGTCCTATGGTCATTGATGGGATGCAGGGATAGTGATCCACCATACAGTGAAGCAACAGAATGTACCAGGTGGAAGAGAATGGAGAAAATGAAAGGATTCTACTGGAGCTTATCTACAGGCGCTTCTAGACAGGTTACCATAGGCAATTTCCAAATCAATGCTAGAATCCAAAATTTTCCTATTGCTGGAGGATCAACAAGAAGTTAGGTTAGGAGGAGATGATGAGCCTAAATAATGCCTCTATTTTGATAGATTTTTGATATAATACTCCTAGCTAGGTCTTATGATTAGATGACATTTGGATTATAATACTCTTTTAATTTTATACCTTTAAGTGTTTTTGAAACTGGTGTAACTTATACCTAAGGATGTCATGTAATCATTTATCTATGCAAATATCTAAAAATAATTATAAATATGGTTTTCATTATATCATGTTAGCATTATTATATATACATGTTTGTTGTGCATTAATATCATGATGCAAGATCAACAAATGTGGAGTAAAGACAAATGACGGTTCAAAAGATCATCAAATATATAACCACAATGCAGACCCAGTCAGAGAAATGCAGTAATGATCAAAACTACTTGACCAATTCTTTAGTAGATTAATTTATGAACATTTATAATTGTTCTTAGTGGAGCTTAGATCTAGGAGGCTAGTCATGCTATATTTTCTCATCTGCAGGATAGATGTTGTTCTGTTGTCCTATGCTTACTTCTTCTCTTGTTAATAAATCTTATTCACCTATTCTGTAGGAATGTGGTCAATCAGTTAGAAGTTTTTTATAAGTTTTCCTATAAATAAAGGAACCTCTCTCCTCTCAGGGATAGCAGAGAACAACCATAGTATTCTATAATACACATTCTTTTGCTATTGTTTTATGTATTTTCTAGTCAAGATGAAATAAAAAGATCAATGCAATTTTGAATGATTAGATAATTATAATCTGAAGTTCTTGAGATACTCACTCAAGGGGGACCACTTGGTGAGTAATCCTTTGTATATTTTAGTTAGTTTAATACTTTTGTAGTAGTTGTTTCTGTAGTTGTCTGTTCCTGCAACCATAGGAAACAGTTCCTATGTCTGTTCCTGCAGCCACAACAATAGAGTAGTTCCTGCTGCCCACCAGAACTTTATCATTTAATAGTAGTTGTTTAAAGTAATTTCCAATTGTAAGATTAAAGTATTAGTTTATTTGAGATTCTATGTGTTTACTTTGAGAAGAATTCCCTTTCCTACAGTAATATACGATGGTTGCAATATGAACTTGGTGCACATACAGTGTTAGCCCATTTCAAGTTTACATCCCTGGTTGATAACTAAATGAGCCTTTGCCAAAGGAAAAGTTAGCTATTTAAGGATATTCAATCTCTGAATTGTGTTTTATTACCTAGTTACCATTCCAGTTGTGAGGACCAACATCTTTCATCCAACATTCATCCTTGCATGCTTCATCTACTAATGGCGGTTCAATTTGAGAAATTAAACATCCCTCTTCAGCTGCCAAACTTCTCCTTGTCATCACTCCTTTGCTTTTGTCTCCAGTGATTTGATTTTCTGAATGATTCAAACTTACATACCTAGGAGTCTTCTAACTTTCTATTTCCCTACTCTGATCTTCAGTTGCTGTTGAATTTTATGATATTGTCGAAGTAACTGGTTGAACATTTTGTTTCAGTACAGGTGTTACCGGTTCATTTATGATCATTTCCACTTCCGGTTCTCTCTCATAAGTTTTGATTTGACCTCGGTATTGCTCATCCACCTTGACATTAGCGCTTTCCATAATTCTCTGCAATTTTTTGTTATTACATCTATATGCTTTTCTTTCATTTGAATAACCAAGAAATATTCCTTCATCACATCTAGGGTCAAAATTTCCAATGCAATCATCTCTTTTTATATAGCATTTACTACCAAAGATTCTGAAATACTTAATTATAGGTGTATGACCAAACCATAACTCATAAGGTGTCTTAACGGTGTCTCCTTTGATATGAAATATGTTGAATGTGTACACCACCATGGTCATAGCTTCTCTCCAATAGATATGTGGCAAATTAGCTTCCATCATTATAGATATAGTTGCATCTAGGATAGTTTTGTCCTTTCTTTCCACAACACCATTATGCTGAGGTGTTTGGGGTGCAGACAACTATCTCCTTATCCCATGTTTCTCACAATAACTGTTAAATTCACCGGATGTGAATTCATTACCCTGATTGGACCTTAAGAATTTGATCTTCAATCCTATCTCTATCTCAACCATATCTTTAAAGTTCTTCAATTTTTTGAAGGCTTCATATTTCTCCCTTATAAAGGTAACCCACATCATTCTATAATGGTCATCAATGATTAGCATGAAATATCTATCACCCTGAAAACTTCTTATTCTAGCAGGAACACATCAATCAGTATGAATAAGATCAATAAAATCATTATATTTATCTTGAATACTCTTAAAAGAAGTGTTGACTTTCTTTCCCATTTGACATTCCTTACATACCGGATTATTAGGCTTCACAATCTTAGGTATATCTCTAGCTACTTTAGTTGAACTGATCTTTGCAATGCAATCAAAATTCACATGACACAACCTCTTATGCCATAGCCAACTCTCATCAATATCTGCAATCAAACAAGTCTTCTCACCGGAGTTCAAATGAAATATGTTACCTCTAGTCTGAGTACCAGTTGCAATCTCCAATTCAGATCTGTTGATGATTTTGCATTTTCCATCCTTGAACTGTAAATGAAATCCCTTATCGACCAACTATCCTACACTCAAAACATTATTTCTTAAACCTTCAACATAGTAAACATTATTAGTGTTATTCTTACCATCCAATGATATAGTTCCTCTTCCTCTGATCATGCATGTTTTGTCATCTCCAAATCTGGCCAGACCACCATCAAATTCTTGCAAAGATAAAAACTTCCTTTTATCTCCAATCATATGATGTGAACATCCATTTGTTGGCAATATTACATTATAACAGACAATGAAAGATTGTTGACATTTCAATAAGGATATTGAGAAGGTTGTTGATGATTATGGACATAACTGATTAAAGATGTTTTACTATCTTGATATTATTATTTTGTCATTGATGTCAAGAAATTGATTTTCTAATTCAGTATGATGTTGCCATTATCTTGAGAAGTATGATATGAAGATTATAAAGAAGTCGGTAAAAGACACAGGAAAGAATATGATGAATAAGGGGATAAGTTATTCAATGGGCAACTACTACCGAGTCAGACAATGATGAGATCATGATGTTTTAGATTGTTTTAACATCATACATATGTTGTAAAATGTAAAGGTTAATACTATACTATGTTATCAGGCAAAGAACCTAGTCGGTAAACCCTAAGGAACCTAGTCAGTAAACCCTAAGGTTATCGCTATCAGTTAATGAAGGCAGAATGTCTACCGAGTGAAGTTTAGTATTCACTGAGTTACAACCGAGCTATTACATAATGCATTAAATGTTTACATGTGATATTTAATGAAAGAAGATGATGAGCTAGAGTAGATCAATGATTGGTAAGCCGTGGAAGAAGTTTGTTAATGAATATAAGGCAATGGAAAGTCAGCATGAAGATCTACAACTCAGATTGAACCGCAATACCCTAACACAAGTTCCAAGGTGATAATGCAAGTTCCAAGGAGGGGTAAAACATTTTCAGATTGAAAGATACATTGAAATAGACAAGAGTGAAGATCTGATGGCTATGATTGATCATGGGAAATGTGATCAATGAGATTGAGCGGTTAGAAGATTGTTTATAAATAGGAAACTGTTGATAAACAATGTATGCGGGCAAGTGTATGCACAGGGATGCTACATAGTGATTACCAAGCACAGAAGCTTGAAGACCTATTAGAATAACAAAGTGTAGATGCCCAGCAGATAGACAAAATTAGTTCTATGTCTAAATGTATTGAACAAATAGGAATCTACTTTAGCATTTTTAGATGTGAAGTTGCAGACATATCTTTATTACTGTTATTTTGTGAAAGTGACAGGAAATCTCTTAACTGAGTGGACTTAACAGTCTTATATGTGAATCCTCTAGCAAGGTGACATTTTGATTGAGTGTTTGAAATCTTTTGATAAGGTCACTTCTAACAAAGTGAAGATCCTAACAGATCTGAGGGAAATCCCTTAACGGGGTCACATCTAGCAATGTGTTTGTAATCTTTAACAGGATTTGGTTTTAACTGAGCATACTCTAGAAGAGTATATTTCTTAGTGGGTCCAAAATCCCACAATGGTTTTTCCCTATTTGGATTTCTACATTAAATCTAGTGTTATGAGGTTTATATTGTTCATATGCTTTTGAGTTTGCATGTTTGATAGTTTTTTGTTATATGACTGATATATATGTTACCGAGGTTGAATCTAATGTTTTTATGGATGATTAAGTTTGTATGATTCACCCCTCCCCCCTCTCATCTTGTTGGCTATTGGATCTATACTTATATTAAGTATTAGAACTATCAATTGGTATGAAAGCTTTGGACTCCGAAAGGAAAGTTTAAAGGCACTTGAGTTAAAGATCCAAAGATGTATAAGAGGGATGCACCGAAGCTGAACAAGTCAAGTTTCTCTACATGGTAGAAAAGGATTAAGCTACATCTATCAGGAGCTGGATAATATGCTATATACTATCTGGAGAATGACTTTGTTGCACCAAGAACCTATCCATTGACAATGGAAGAGATAAAGGCGAAGCAAGAACATATTCAAGCAATGATTGAAATAACATCTGCATTGACCGATTCAGAGTTTAATGATCTAGAAGGATGTACTGATGCAAAGGCAATGTGGACTAAGCTCATATCTGTATATGGAGGAGATGAACATGTTCAAAGAGAAAAAGTAGATAGTTTAAGAGGACAACTTGAATCTATGAGGATGAATGAAGGTGAGAACATAACCAAGTACAGTACAAGACTAAAGGAGATTGTAAATCAAATCAAAGGAGCAGGAGGAACTATTGAAGAAAAGGATGTAACAAGTAAGTTGTTAAGAACCCTTCTACCTACCTATGCAATCCGAGTCTCTGCAATCAATGAATTGAGGTTTGTACCCAATATGTCAGCTTCTTTAGATGCTACTATTGGTAAGCTACATGCATTTGAGTTAAGTAATTTTGATAACAGTGGGTCATCGGTAAACAAAGTTGAATCTGCATTTAATTCTTTTCATCTGAATGAATCTAATGATTAAAATGAAAGAAAGTATAAGTACTCTGAAGGATATCATAGTGGAACATGTGAAAGATTTCGGAAGAACATGGAAGAAGTACACAAACTGTATGAAGAAATCAAAAAGCAAGAAGAGTTTGAAGCACTATTGGCCAAAAGGTTACCGAGAGGCAAAGGTAAGTATAAAGGAAAACTACCTTTGAAATGTTTCAATTGTGATAAGATTGGACATATGGCTTCTAACTATCCTAACAAATATTTTACTGAAAAGAGAGATTACCAAGATGACAGACAGAAAGATAATCATTACAGAGGACACCGAGACTTCAGAAGAAGAGATAGAAAGACATGCTTAATAGCTGATGAGGAATCTAGTGATGATAAATCAGATGAGACTGATACAGAGGAATTTGTTTATGTGGCTATCAAGGATGGATTAGATGAAGAAAGGTATGAATAAAAAGCCCTATTATCTCACATAAACACTAATGATTCTTGGATTATAGATAGTGAATGCTCACATCATATGACAAGAGATAAACAGAAGTTTGTTATGTTAAAAGATTATGATGGAGGCTATGTTAGATTTGGTAATGATGCACCATGTCTAGTAAGAGGTAAAGGATCTATAACACTTGAAATTGCAAGATGTAATGATGTTTATTGGGTTGAAGGTTTGAAATATAATTTGTTGAGTGTAGCACAGCTAAATAACATAGGTTACCGAATAGAATTTTAGAAAGGAATTGTCAAAGTTCATGACCAGAATGGAAAGTTAGCTGCTACCAAGACACAAACAAAAGGTAATACATTTCACCTTGATTCAACTTACAATAAGTGTTTGTATGCAAAGATTGATGATACCTGGTTATGGCATAAAAGTTTTTGTCATGTAAATTTTGATAATCTAATCAAAATAAGTAAGAAGCATCGAGTAAGAGGTCTACCAAGTCTTGAAAAAATTGAGAATGCTATGTGCCGAGGATGGCAGATGGGTAAGATGACAAGATCTAGATTTACAAGTAAGTCCTACACTTCTAAGGGAATTTTAGATCTTGTGCACACTGATCTTTGTGGTCCTATGAAAGTTCAAAGTTATTATGGTGATAAGTATTTCATATTATTTGTGGATGATTATTCAAGGATGATGTCAGTAATGTTTTTAAAAGAAAGATCAGAAGCCTTTCAAATGTTTAAATGGTACAAGGCTAGAGTTGAAAATGAAACAGGAAGACAATAGAAATGTCTTAGATCAGATAGAGGAAGAGAGTTCACATCTGATGAGTTCAACCTATTTTGTAATGATCATGGTATAAAAAGACAAGTCTCTACACCGAGAACTCCACAACAGAATGGAATAGCTGAGAGAAGAAACAAATCTATTATGGATTGTGCTAGAACACTGATGATTGAGAAGAAGGTTCCACAAACATTTTGGAGAGAAGCAATAAGCACAGTTGTTTACACCTTGAACCGAGTTCAATTGAAGAAAGGTACTTTGAAGACACCTTATGAAATCTGGTATGGCAAGAAACCTAATGTAAGTTATTTTAAAATCTTTGGAAGTAAATGCTATGTTCATAAAGATGATAGAAATGGCAAGTTTGATCAGAAAAATAAAGAATGAACATTTCTAGGTTATTCTTCTAGAAGCAAAGCATTTAAATGTCTAATCAAATCATCTAACAAAATAGTAGAAAGTGCAAATGTGAAAATTGATGAATTTGCAGAAACAAATGATGAAGGAAATTCCAAAGAACTAGAAGACTATGATGGATTTGTCTATGTGCAACCGAGAAGTCCTACCGAGAAAACTGTTGAAGAAAATGAAGAAAATATCCAGTTACCGAATGATGAAGAAGATCATACAGAGCCTACCGAGCCTGTATTAGCCAAGTATGTCAGAAGACATCATGCACCAAGTCAGATTATAGGAGATAAGGATGATCTAGTGATGACAAGGAACAAACTGAGACAGAACACATGTTTGATATCTGAATTTGAACCGAGAGTAGTGAAAGAGGCATTTAACAGTGAAGATTGGATAAATGCTATGACAGAAGAGATTGATCAAATCAAGAAGAATGACACATGGACACTGGTCCCAAGACTAAAGGACAAAAATGTCAAATCTACATTTCTAAATGGAATATTAGAAGAAGAAGTTTTCATTGAACAACCTGAAGGATTTGTTGAAGACAATAATAAAGATCAGGTATGTAAATTGAACAAAGCTTTATATGTTTTGAAACAAGCACCTAGAGCATGGTATGAAAGATTTCACTCTTATTTGATTAAGATTGATTTTATAAGGACAAGTGAGAACAACAATATGTACATGAAGAATGATGAAAATGGAATACTGATCTCAGCCATATTTGTTGATGATATTATATTTTGTGGAAATGACTCTTTATGCAATAACTTTAGAAATGAAATGAGCAAAGAATTCGAGATGTCATTAATCGGTGAGATAAAGTATTTTATAGGTTTACAGATACTACAAACGAAAAATGAGATTTTCATTACTCAATCCAAGTACATAAAGGAAATCTTGAAGAAATTTGGAATAGAGGATTCAAAACCAGTAAGTACTCCTATGACTACCAACTGTAAACTATCAAAGAATGATGAATCTGCATCTATTGATGAGACACTTTATCGATCTATGATCGGAAAGTTGCAATATGTTGTTCATAGCAGACCAGACATAGCACATGCAGTAGGTATTGTTGCAAGATTTTCTGTAGATCCTAAGGAAACACACATGACAGCAATCAAAAGAATTTTCAGATACTTAAAAGGCACTGAAGATTATGGCGTAGTATATCAGAAAGGAAATGATTTTGATTTAAAAGTTTATACTGATGTTGATTGGGCAGGCAACATTGATGACAGGAAAAGCACAAGTGGAGGAGCTTTCTTCTTAGGAGAAAGACTAGTGAGTTGGCTTAGCAAGAAACAAGGATGTGTTTCTCAGTCAACAGCAGAAGCTGAATACGTTGCTGCAGCACTGAATTGCACCAACATTGCATGGATCAAACAACTGTTGGAAGGTATAAATGAGAAAGTTACCAAGCCAGTAACTATATTCTGTGACAATACTAGTGCCATTAATATTTCAAAGAATCCTGTTATGCACTCTAAGACAAAGCACATCTCTATCAAATATCATTATCTTAGAGAAGAAGCTCAAGAGAAGAAAGTGGTGTTGGAATATGTTAGCACAAAGGAGCAAATAGTAGATATCTTCACCAAGCCACTACCAAAGGACACTTTTGAATATCTCAAAAGTAAGTTAGGGGTCCTACCCCTATCTTCCATTCACTGACCAAGTTCGGTGAAAGCATCAATTCGATGACTCTATTGAATATCTTTTGGGGAGTTGATGCTGGAGTTATACACTTTAGAATTTTTTCTAAAAGTGTACTGGAATTAATACTAGACTAATACAGAGAATGATACAGGGAACAGGAATTGAAGACAAATGCTCTGACCAAGACTCAGTTGATACACAACAGCAGGAAATAACTTCTTACAGAAAGAAATTATGTTTTAGTTCTTTTCTTTTTTCACATTGTTGTCAAAGGGGGAGAAGACCTACCAAAGGGGAAGAAGACCTACCAAAGGGGGAGAAGACTAATATATGGGAGAAGACTGAGAGAAAACTATAGATTGAAATAAAGACTGAAAACAGAAGAGAAGTCTAATGTATGGGGGAGAGCATTTCAAGAATTTCAGAATCACAGCAATCCAAATCTTTTAAAGGTCAAATCAATTGGTTTTGCAATCAATGCCAAAGGGGGAGATTGTTGGCAATATTACATTATAATAGACAATGAAAGATTGTTGACATTTCAATAAGGATATTGAGAAGGTTGTTGATGATTATGGACATAACTGATTAAAGATGTGTTACTGTCTTGACATTATTATTTTGTCATTGATGTCAAGAAATCAATTTTCTAATTCAGTATGATATTGCCATATCTTGAGAAGTATGATATGAAGATTATAAAGAAGTCAGTAAAAGACACAGGAAAGAATATGATGAATAAGGGGATAAGTTATTCAATGGGCAACTACTACCGAGTAAGACAATGATGAGATCATGATGTTTTAGATTGTTTTAACATCATACATATGTTGTAAAATGTAAAGGTTAATACTATACTATGTTATTAGGCAAAGAACCTAGTCGGTAAACCCTAAGGAACCTATTCGGTAAACCCTAAGGTTATCGCTATTGGTTAATGAAGGCAGAATGTCTACAGAGTGAAGTTTAGTATTCACCAAGTTACAACCGAGCTATAACAAAATGCATTAAATGTTTACATGTGATATTTAATGAAAGAAGCTGATGAGCTAGAGCAGATCAATGATTGGTAAGTCGTGGAAGAAGTTTGTTAACGAATCTAAGGCAATGGAAAGTCGACATGAAGATCTACAGCTCAGATTGAACCGCAATAGCCTAACACAAGTTTCAAGGTGACAATGCAAGTTCCAAGGCAGGGTAAAACATTTTCAAATCGAAAGATACATTGAACCTAGACAAGATTGAAGATCTCATGGCTATGATTGATCATGGGAAATGTGATCAATGAGATTGAGCGGTTAGAAGATTGTTTATAAATAGGAAACTGTTGATAAACAATGTATGCGGGCAAGTGTATGCATAGGGATGCTACATAGTGATTACCGAGCACAGAAACTTGAAGACCTGTTAGAATAACACAGTGTAGATGCCCAGTAGATAGACAAGCTTATTTCTATGTCTAAATTGTATTGAACAAATAGGAATCTACTTTAGCATTTTTAGATGTGAAGTTGTAGACATATCTTTATTACTGTTATTTTGTGAAAGTGACAAGAAATCTCTTAACCGAGTGGACTTAACAGTCTTATATGTAAATCCTCTAGTAAGGCGACATTCAGATTGAGTGTTTGAAATCTTTTGACAAGGCCACTTCTAACAAAGTGAAGATCCTAACAGATCTGAGGGAAATCCCTTAACCGGGTCACATCCAGCAATATGTTTGTAATCTTTAACAGGATTTGCTTTTAACCGAGCATACTCTAGAAGAGTATATTTCTTAGTGGGTCCAAAATCCCACAGTGGTTTTTCCCTATTTGGATTTCCACGTTAAATCTGGTGTTATGAGGTTTATATTGTTCATATGCTTTTGAGTTTGCATGTTTGATAGTTTTTTGTTATATGACTGATATATATGTTACTGAGGTTGAATCTAATGTTTTTATGGATGATTAAGTTTGTATGATTCACCCCCCCCCCTCTCATCTTGTTGGCTATTGGATTTGTACTTATATTAAGTGTCAAAAATATCACCATTATCTATTACCCATTCATCTTTGTCTTCAACTTTAGTAGCAAGGGCCTTCTATTAATTATGAATGACAAGTTTCAAAGCATCTTCCTTGATAGCTAGGAATACCCATTCATTGCCAGATCCACTAGCTGAATCATTTGTCAGTTCATCATCAAAATCATCAATTACACCTTCCTCATCAACATAATAGCATGATTTGTCTTTGTTCCTCCTGTACTTATGCTTATTCTAATATTCATTGTTAGGCATAAAATATTTTATAGCTTTCTTTCCATATCTTGAATTCCTCTCAGGACATCTAGATACAAAATGACCTATCTTATTACATGCAAAACATTTGAAAGGTGAGTTTCCTTCATACTTACTTCCTGTTGGACCTTTAGGTACTCTTCTAGAAAATAGGGCCTTAAGTTCTTCAAAATCTTCATCTTATTTCCTCATATCCTCTAGTTACTTAACATATAATGCTTTCCAATCACTCTTGCCAGTTGATGATGTAGATGCCTTGAATGCATAATCTGTCTTTGCAGCTCCTTGAGGACCGAATTCTTCAAGCTCAAAAGAAAATAACTTTCCAACCAAAGTATCCCTATTAACAGAAGTGTTAGAAATTTTTCTCAGCCCATTAATTACAGTATCCTTCATCTTGTAAGCAGATGGTAAAGCTCTCAATACTTTAGAAACAATCTCATCTTTGCTTAGAGATCCACCACAACATTGAATTCCCAAGATAATTACATTGACTCTTTCCATAAAAGAAGTAATTCTTTCATCTTCCTCCTTTCTCGGGTTCTCATACCTTACACAATAATTTTCAATGTTCTTATCTAAGTCTGTCGAAGGAGGTTTACCAAATGTCAGATCATAAGGAATATACCTCTTCTCAGTGATCTCCCAAATCTGTTAGGCCCAATATAGAAAGCTAATGTACTGAGAGGGGAGGGGTGAATCAGTACTCCAAAACTTTTCCTTGATAATAACCTTACTATTTTGCATAAACAGAATAGTGCAGTAACATAAAATAAAACTATAATCAACAGATAACAATCATACATATAACAATCATAAATGATTCACTCCATAACACATATATTTTGGTCATGCAGAAACTCTTGGTTAGAGAGAAAAACTGTGGTGGGGATGGCACCCACAACTTCACTACTGCAAAAATAAAGAATGCTCGGTTAGAGCTACATTTAGCTATTTCTAATAGCTTACCCTATTAGGAGTATTAAGATCAGTTAGATCTACCTTACTAAAGGATTTTTAGAGCACTATATAAGTGTAGCACCTGGTTAAAGGATTTACAATTTATAGACTTGGTTAGAGTCTTTTACCCTGTTAAAGGTTTCTCTTACAACTTCAAAATATTACAATATAATCATTACAAATATTTGCAACTTTACATCTAAAATGCTAAAGCAGATTCTATGTGCTCTGAATAAGATTACCTAGCTTGTAGCATACCTTGGTAATCCATAATGAAACTCGATAAACCCTTCTGTTTACTCTGTTCTTCGACTGTTCACTGATAACCTTCTCGGTGACCTCTCTGTGTCTCTGTAACAATCTTCCTTCATGCATACACACTGCTATATCATTGCATCTCATATCATATCATGTCTAACCCTAGAATTGTGTTGTATATATAGATCTCTTACAGCGGTGATCTGATTCGTTGCTTCGATCTTACAAAAAGATTCTTCAAATGAATAACTAAACAAAATATCTCATAGGTTAGATTGGCCTTGTAATCATACATAATCTCCTAATGCAATTCCCAATGCAAAAATAGTTAGATGCACCTCGATCTTGTAACATGTTTTCATGTGCATATCCAAGTTCAATGTATCTGGTAAAACATTTCATTCGGTGAATATCAACTCGGTGAGTTAACTTTACCACTCAGTAGCCATGAAACTTTTACTCGATAAACAGCTCGATGAATACTATGTTCTGTGACTGCTTTCTTTAGTAACCGACTAGACTGTTCATACCGACTTCTCTGTGTGTACCAACTACATGATTCGATAATACTAACCAACTAAAAAATAGTATGACTTTGGATATGAAACTAATGGCAATTTGATAAGTAGTAACAATCTCCCCTTTTGACATTAGTTGAGATGTTTGACAAAAACTACTTACAAAGTCATAACTCAAAAAACTATATAGTTGACAAAATGACTATACTTGACAATATGTACAATAGTCAATAGTATATGCAGATATACTCCCCTTATCATTATCCTATACATAACTCTGAATTCTGCATGTTCGGTTCTATTCTATACTTGTGTGCTCTGAATGCTCTATATATTTTGCTCGGTATACTCCCCTTGTATACAATACTCAAATTTGTGTTATCAAAATTGTACTACTCTCCAAGTGTAGAATTACTCCCCCTTTGCTGGGCTTTCCTCTATGTAGTAACATAATATTACTCCCCCTTTTTGGCAAACATTAAAAACTTAATTTGCATCCGGAGGTGGCAACTAATCAAAAATAGTCTTATACTTGGTCCGAGCGTCAGTGAGGGTGACTGAGAGTGAGTCCTTGAGACTTTCCATTAATGAGTTCTATGCTTGAATATCATATAAGAGTGATATCAAGCCATCAAGAGTGCTTCCCTCTTGTGTAGTTGATAAGATTGTAGCTTGGTTGAGCTGCTCCTGTACTGATGAGAGATGAGGAAGGAATAATGTTTGAAAGGTCATTATATCCATCCTAATTTTATGCTCTTCATTCCTCAGTTCTAACTGTTGAGCCATGAGCTGTTGTAGCTTTTTGTAAAAATTCTGAACTGAATTAGGCTCAGTGGTCAACTTGGATGAGAGATCGGTGATCTCTTTCTCAATTGCATTAGTTTTATTTTTGATGTCTTTAATAAATAAAGAAAATGTACACAATTTATGGAATAAATAAAGAATGTGCTTGAGTTGAGGGGACAACTCAGCAATGAATTTGACAAGTTTTACCTTGCCAACAGCAATTGTTTTTTGGACTTCCTCTATCATTTTTGTTGTGATCTCTTTAGCCTTGAGCTTGCTTAGGTACTCGAATGCATCAACTCCAGATGTTTCAATCTGATTAAGGAGTTCATCCAACTGAATATGGATGGCTGCATCGGTTGACACTGTTGCTGATGGTAGCATTTTTGTGAGCAGTGTCCTAACCTTTTGAAGTACCTTGTTCTTTTTCTGTATGGCCAGTTGCTTCTCCTGTTCGGCCTTTGCTTTGCATAGTTCACTGAATTCAGTGAGTGCTTGCCCTTTAAATTGGAAATGTCGACATTGGGCAACACGATTGGTTTAGATAAGTCAAATTTAAAACCATGCTTTCTCACCTTCTTCTATTTTCTTTTGGTTTGTGGCACTAAGACAAGTGCTTGTGAGGCTTGTTGTCCCTCGGTAGGTTTCTCAATAGATGCAACACTTTGGACTATTCTTGTAGCAGTTGCAGTGTCTTTGGATGGCTCGGTGCTAGGGGTCTCAGCTATAATATTTATTGTGCTTGTCTGTGCTTGAGACGTTTGATCTTTGGTTGTGTCTACTGCAGCTTCAGATTTGTTACTTGTATCTTCTATAGGTTCAGATTTGTTACCTTCGGTAACTTGTTCGGTGTCCTTGGGAGCTTCGGTTGGGACTGGTGGCTTCACCAACAGATAAGGCTGAACTTATTCTAAGACAGATTCACTAGACACAAGTTTTTCATAAGTGGTGCCTTCAACCATTTCCTGCTCCGGTGCGGCTTCATCCATTACATCTTCATCAATTTGTATAGTGTCAACCGGGTCTGGATCTTGCTCGGTGACATCTGGATCTTGCTCGATGACATCAACAATTTCAATTTGAGATTGTTCACTGACATCCTTTTGTTTGAAGATCTCCTGCCACTTGGCCTTAGTCTCATTCTCCACATCAATATATAGCCCATTCATCAATTTTAAGGCTCTTTGTTTCACAAGAAATTTTGAATTGTATGTGATCAAATGCTCCTTAATTTCACCTACGGACATGTCAGGAAATAAATGGACAAGACTTATTTCTCTTATTTGTCTCTTCGAATCCATTGCATATTTCCACCTGTTAACAATATGTGAGTAGAGTTCACTCAGAAGTGACTTTGCTAGTTCTAATGGTGCTAACCGAAACTTTAGAAGTGTACATATGACAGCTTCTTCAATCTATCGTTTCTCATCATTATTCCTAGTCTCATACTTAACATATCTAAATCCTACAAATCCTCTGTATTCTTTAAGATTGGCACAAAAGTTTTCAACAATGTGAATGTTTACCTTTTTGCTCTTCACAATCTAGAATTTGTTTGCATCATTAGACTTTGTATCACTCGACTCTTTTGCCAAAATGAGTCTACGAGTATATTTCTTGTAAGTCTTAGTTACCTTAGGAGCGGCAACAGTCTTTTGCTTCTTGCTCGGTGATGTAGCTGAAGCTCTGGTGTTGGGTCTCTTTGTTGGTGGAGTTAGCAGGGCCTTTGTGATGTCCTGTTTCTTTCTTTTTAGAACTTTTCCCTTTGGCGACTTTGTGCTCAATGTTATTGTAGCCTCCTGTGCTTCTGATTCTTCCTCGGTAATGGTAAGATTGCCTTTGACAGGTGTAGATGAGGATTCTTCTCTAAATTTCTCAGATAAAGCTCTTATCATCTTTGTAGCTTTTCTTGTAGCCTTAGGAACTACAATGCTCATTTTTACTTTCTCCTTCACATCTTCATAGGTTCCATACCTTAGTTCAGTTGCATGCCTTGGCAATGATAGACAGGCATCAATTTGTTGTTGTGTGATATCATAATCAATTTCATAACCCATTGGTTGCAATGATTGAAGCCTCAGTTCAACAACATTTACATAGCAATAATTAGTGTCAACTTCAAAACATATATTGTCCTTATATTTTTCGACCAGCTATGGTGGGATCCTGTACCTGTTGTGCATTTTCTCTTGGAATTTGGTAAAATAATCATCCATGATATCATTAAAGTTGTCTCCTAACTTCTTGATGTAATCATTGATCTGATGGGTGATAGGTCAGTGTAGCTCCCATACTACTTTACCGACTAAGGGAAAGAACTTCTCAAAATAGAAAAACATACATACAAGTAGTGAACCGAACTTTAGCATGTTTGTCAAGTTGTTCTTCTTCAGCTTCCTTATTGTGTTCAGGTTCTCAAATAAGTTCTTTAGTAGCACTTCACATAAGTCTACTTTCATTCCCTTCTTTACTATTTTGTAGTCCAGGTCCATTGCAGCACATGGTACATTGTTTTCTCTTGCAGATTGGAAGAAACAGTAACCAATAACTCTGATTGCAAATTTTAGTTCAGCATCAATGACATTATTTAATTTCAGTCCACAATAATCGGATTCTACTTCGGTTAGACTGATTAGCTCCTTTTGTGATATCATTTTCTGTGCATGAGCATGATCGTAGATGGGATATCCGGTGATCAGGTGAATGGCTTCCTTCATGATCTTGAATGGTTGCTCTTGTAGCCACATGAAATCATCATGTACTCTGCTCAATACAAACTTAACCCATTGGGGTTTGAACACACGAGGATAGACTAGGGCTTCAGTTAATCCCTTGATTCTGATATGTTCAAATTTACTATCCAGTTTGTTGTCAGTGCACAGTTCATCATATGTGTCACTAATCTCTACATGACCGAGTTCCTCAACATGGCACTTGGTAAAGAATCTGACATCTTCTACCAATAAGACTCGATCCGGGATGAGTGAAAATGCAGTTTTATCATCTGGTTCTAAGGCGACTTTAGGAGTTAGGGAATACTTTAGAGATGGCTTCTCCACATTTTGGACAACTACAGGGTCTTGGATCTTGGGCACCATGGTAGATCTTGAGTAAAATTCGACAAGTTATCCTTAGGGATTACAAGTGACTTACTCTTCACACTCGGTAGACACTAGCAATTTGACTAGATCGAAAACCAGCTAAACAGTGTGAATAGATTGATGTAAATACCTCAAAATTCGCTCTAAATGAAGTTTGATCGCTTTGATTTGCTCTACTCTACTTCTTGAAAACTTGGGTGAATGATAATGACCATGAAAACACTTTTAAGTACTCAAAAATACCTTATCGGGCTCTGTGCAAGTTAGGTCAAGATATTAAATGCACTCGGTTCACCTTTTACCGATTTACTCCATTTTCTGTTTTCACCGAGTAGCCAACTTTGCTTTATTAACCGACTTGATAGGTTTCCTGTATACACCAACTTGACAGGTTTCCTGTATAGTATGCAAACTGACTAATTGCATCTTAACTATGCAGATTTTGAATTATGTTCATAATAAAATAGGAACTGTTATGATTTAACTTTTAAAGAATGCAGTCCCTTCATACCTTTTCTTGACTAATTTGAAATAGGTGCACCTAACTCGTTAGGTAAGGTGCTTTCTTCATCAGACATAATTTCTTTCTTTTTCCAAATCATCTTGAATTTTTCTTTTATCTCCTTAGTGTCTCTTCTCAGTTCATCTCTACAATCTCCAGCTAAATGTCCAGCTTTGTGACAATGAAAACATGCCATACCAGGATTTCTCCATGATCTCCGGTTGTTCATTCCAAACCTTATAAAATAGTTGGCACCTATATGTCCATATCTTCCACAACATTCGCACCATATCCTTGTATTGTAATCCCATGGTACTGCTGCATATTATCGGTAAGGATCTGTGTGAGTTCGGTAACCTCCATTTTTTGCTCGGTGTGGATACTTCATGTAGTTCTTTTGCTTAAACTAGCACTTCTCGGTACTATGTCCATATCTATTGTAGTTTTTACAAAACCCTTTGAATTTTGCCTTCTGATGGTTGTTAATAGATTTTGTCCTACATTGATTAGGTATGTGACCATATTTATTGCAATTATAACAATATCCATTGGACTTAGAGATATTCGATTGCTTACCTTTTCTGATTTGGCATATGTTGGCAGTATGACCTTGATTTCCATAGTAGTAGCAAATAGGCTTCTTCCTTTTGATCTTATTCCTTTTTCCAGCTTTTTTTGATGATTCTCCTCTCTTGGTAGTATGAATTCCTTTCTCAGTAAAGTCTTTTCCTTTGTAACCGAGTCCTCCATCTTTGTAGAGTCTTCTTGTATTCAGTTGCTCATCCAACATCTTTGATGCTTCATAACTTTTCTCCAATGATTCTTTGGATTTCTTTTCTGTTTCAAGTTCACCAGTCAACCTTGATACTTCAAGTTTCAATGATTGATTTTCATCATTCTTCAGAATTGCTTCATGATGTACATAACCTAGTTGATCTATCATATTTTGTTGAATACCAATTAACCTTATGATTTTATCATCCTTATCAGATACTAGAGATTCAAGTTGTTGTTTCTCTCTTTGTAGATCTCTTGTTTTATCCTTAGCTATCCTTAATGCATCTAGATTTTCAGTCATTTGTGTACTGAAATGTTCATGTTCTCTTTTCATTGCTTTTAGTTGATCATCCAATGCTTTGTTCATTTCTTTCAACATTCCAATCATTTCTTCAGTCTCTTCAGATATACTATTCTCAGATGATGTCTCAATTTGTTCCACTAGCTCTTGAGAATCTTGCAAGTCATCAGATAATCTTCTCCTTACTTTCAAAGATTTTTGCATTTGCCTCTGCATGTCTGTAATCACTTGATTTGCATTATCCAGCTCTTCTTGAAGATGCACAATCCTCTGAGATTGTTTGTAGCCTTCCATTGCTAAGATATTTTTGTTTAGGTAGTTAAACCCTTTTCCAAGATTTAAGCTCTGATACCAATTGTTAGGCCCAATATAGAAAGCTAATGTACTGAGAGGGGAGGGGTGAATCAGTACTCCAAAAATTTTCCTTGATAATAACCTTACTGTTATGCATAAACAAAATAGTGCAGTAACATAAAATAAAACTATAATCAACAGATTAAAATCATACATGATTCACTCCATAACACATATATTTTGGTCACACAGAAACTCTTGGTTAGAGAGAAAAACTGTGGTGGGGATGGCACCCACAACTTCACTACTGCAATAATAAAGAATGCTCAGTTAGAGCTACATTTAGCTATTTCTGATAGCTTACCCTGTTAGGAGTATTAAGATCAGTTAGATCTACCTTACTAAAGGATTTTTACAACACTATATAAGTGTAGCACATGGTTAAAGGATTTACAATTTATAGATTTGGTTAGAGTCTTTTACCCTATTAAAGGTTTCTCTTACAACTTCAAAATATTACAATATAATCATTACAAATATCTACAACTTTACATCTGAAATGCTAAAGAAGATTCTATGTGCTCTAAATAAGATTACCTAGCTTGTAGCATACCTCGGTAATCCATAATGAAACTCGGTAAACCCTCCTGTTTGCTCTGTTCTTCGACTATTCACTGATAACCTTGAGGTGACCGCTCTGTGTCTCTGTAACAGTCCTCCTTCATGCATACACACTGCTATCTCATTGCATCTCATATCATATCATGTCTAACCCTAGAATCATGTTGTATATATAGATCTCTTACAGTGGTGATCTGATTCATTGCTTCGATCTTACAAAAAGATTCTTCGAATGAATAACTAAACAAAATATCTCTTAGGTTAGATTGGCCTTGTAATCATACACAATCTACTAATGCAATTCCCAATGAAAAAATGGTTAGATGTGCCTCGATCTTGTAACACGTTTTCATGTGCATGTCCAAGTTCAATGTATCTGGTAAAACGTTTCATTCGATGAATATCAACTCAGTGAGTTAACTTTACCACTCGGTAGCCATGAAACTTTTACTCGGTAAACAGCTCGGTGAATACTGTGTTTTGTGACTGCTTTCTTCAGTAACTGACTAGACTGTTCATACCGACTTCTCTGTGTGTACCGACTGCATGATTTGGTAATACTAACCGACTAGAATATAGTATGACTTTGGATATGAAACTAATGGCAATTTGATAAGTAGTAACAAAATCTCCTTGCTAAGACATCTCAAATGAGTCTCCATCTGAAGCTTCCATACCTTGTAATTTGTTCCTTCAAGCCTAGGGATGTCCTTCCGGTAAGCAATTGAAGTTGAATGATTAGTTGCCATAGGATCTTCCACAAGAGGTTAAGCTTCTATAGAGAGGACCAAGATTTGATACCAAATGTTAGGATAACCGACGAACAACTAAGAGGGGATGGTGAATCAGTTGTTAATAGATTATGAAACTTTAAGAACACAAAACCTTTTACCAGAATGCATAAATCAAATACTGGAATAACATATATATCAATTAAGAACAAACTTAAATCATAAACCAATTACCATGCATCCATAACATATAACACCAAGATTTGTACATGGAAAACTCGGTAAAGGGAAAAACCATGGTGGGAAGCCTACCCATAGTCAAATGATACTTCTTCAATAAGTATGTGATTATAATAAGGGGCCTGCACATGCAGGCAAGCCAATAGCCTAGAGCGCACTACTCATCACAAAAGGAACCTCGCTGACTACAAAAGATATCCAGACTACAATCCGGAAATAACAGTGAACTACAAGAATAGCATCTCTTATGCTTGAGTACAGTTTTGGTTAAGCTCAATGTCAAAGGTCTTAAACCTCTTACACAAACCAAATTCAATTTCCTATGATCGACCAAACCTCTGCATATGATTACAACATTATTCATACATAGATAATCTCATAACCATAATCTCATACCATGATCTACAAAGAGATCTTACATCATAATTATACCAACTCGGGACCTAAACAATTAGGTCGGCCACCTAAATGATAATACAATAAATCTATTACATAAACCCACAAACCAATGATAATCCAAGTCGGCCTAAGACTGAAACAACATTAACCAAATAATAAATCCAACCAGTAACGCATTGGGAGCATCCACCAACACATTACATAAACCGGTCCATAACCTAGCAAAATAAGACCAGACCTAAAATAGGTCACCATAAGCCAAATGAAATACCACCAATCAACTAGAACATGAACACGATAACCATCAACATCCTGAGAACCTTCTAGAAGCTGCACCAACACCACTTAGCGAATCCATTAAAATATCTTCAACAAAGCTCTGTCGGTAGATCCCTTACTGGTAACCAAAAGGCTTACTAGAACATATGATAGCTTCCAGATCACCAAATCCTAAACCAACCGAATGTGACACGAACTTGAATATCATGAATGACTAAACCAAACCAATTCCACCAATAAGAATATACTGGAGGCAAATCTCTTGATCATCATCAAAGTCCAACCACTCTACCAGAACCCACTAGACAACCAAAGAAGCCAATGTTGACATCAATGCAACACATAATCAATTCCTCCAAATTACCAACAACCAAATCCACTCACAGGCTCATCATCATCATCATCATAGATACCATCATCATCACCAGCATAATAACATGATTTATCCTTATTCCTTCTGAATCTAGGTCTACTCTAATATTCAAGATTGGGCTTATAATTCCTCACAAATATTCCATGATTCCTAGTAGCTCTTTTAGGACATCTAGATGCAAAATGACCAATCTTATTGCATGAAAAATATTTAAAGGGAACTTTGCCTTCATACTTACTTCCAGCTATTCCTTTAGGAACTCTTCTAGCAATCAGGACTTCCAGCTCTTCAAGCTCTCTTTCTTCTTTCTCAATTTCCTCCATATCCTTAGCATACATTTCTTTCCAATCTACCTTCTCTTTACCGAAGGAAGATGCTCTAAATGCAGTCTTAGTTTTAGCAGCACTCTGATCTCAAAGTTCTTCAAGTTCAAAAGCAATCAATTTCCCAAGTAGTGTATCTCTGGTCATAGGGGTACTTGACATTGTCTCGAGTTCATTGATAATAGTAGCCTTCATTTTGTAAGTTAGAGGTACAACTCTTATAACTTTTGACACTATTTCATCTTCACTAAGATATCTGCCACAATATTTGATTCCCATGACAATCTCATTGACTCTCTCCATGAAAGAACGTATCTTCTCATCTTCTTCCATCTTTAAAGTTTCATATCTTACTTGAAAACCTTCAAGTTTAGCAATCTTCATAGCTTGGTCACCATCATAAGGAGTTTCAAGCTTTGTCCAGATCAGCTTATCATTCTCCAACTCTATTGCATTCAATAGATTTTCATCAAATAGGGCACTTAGCAATGCTTCTTTTGCTCTTACATCATTTTTAGCCCTCTTCTATTCATCAGTAGGTGTTGTTGTTCCAGAATTAGGATCATGAGGTGATACCCTTTCTCCACTATCTCTCAAAATTCAGCTCCAAGACATCTGAGATGAATCTTCATTTGCTCCTTCCATATCTTATAATTTATAACATCAAATCTGGGACTCTCCTTCTACTAAGGATTGAATGTGAAACTAGACGTAGTTACCATCGGATCTCCTCAAGCAGTTAAGCTTCTGTAGAGAGGACCTTGCTCTGATACGAATTGTTGGAATGCACTGATACCGATAGTAAACTGAGAGGAGGGGCGAATCAGTTTACTAACAATAACAACAGTTAATTCAATTTTAAACCTTAAACTAAAGCACAACCCAAAGAAGAATATAATAGGAAAGCACAACAGACATAACAGCAATATTTTGACGTGGAAAACCCAGAAAGGGAAAAACCACGGTGGGAAACCCTACCCACAATCAGATGAGTACTCTCCAGTAGTATTGTGAATAGTTAAAATGGGGTCTACACATGCAGAAAGGCCAACAACCTAGAGTGCACTGCTCATCACTAAGGGAAGCCTCACTGACTTACAAAATCATCATACTACAAACTGAAAAACAATGAACTATGAAAGTAGCATCTACAAATGCCTGATACAGTTTCGGTTAAGCACTGATGTCTACTCTGCAATACAAAACCTTTCCAACCTTCTCTTGAATGATATGACTATATTCACACATAATCCTTTCTCTGATAATAGAGACTTAACCAGCCATAACCATCAATCTATATGAATTACATGAACAAGTCACCTATAAATACAAATCATTAACCTTATTGACAAAGTCGGCTAAACCCTAAACCTACAAACCCATAATTACAAAAATTGTATCACACAATACCACCAGACCAATATTATGATTTGCATTACATAGCATGAACCTAAATCAAGTAACCAAACAATTATATCCATCAAGGATTCCGCTAAGACCAAAATCCAATATGCTTCACTTGCCAGTAGAAACCCTTAGTGAAAGTTTAACAAGATTCAAATAGGACCATCATAATAGCACACCATCCAATGCAAAGTCATCAAATGCTTGAGATATGATCAAGAAGCACCAACAACATGAAAGAAATCAATTCCATAAGCCGAACCCAAAATCCACTGACCAAGTCACCAAAATAGCATACTGGTAAAGCTAACCGGGAATGCCAGAAGTCGGTAAAGCCAAAAGCTAGCTAGGAAAGCCAAGAACAAGCTGGTAATCAGAAATGCCAAAAGCAATAACCATACATGAAACCACCAGAATATAGAAAGCATATAACCATCAGAATAAGCATCCAAAACCAATTCCAGAGGTCTGATCATATCGGATTAGAATCACAGCCAAAACCAAGAAGATCACCAAGACTAACCAAGATAGTCTCCAACCGAGATACAATGTTGAAATCAATGAAAACACTTAACCAAATCCAACATATTGCCAACAATCTCCCCCTTTGGCATTGATGCCAACACTGAATGTGAAAAACATCCAAGTCCCAAGGAATGCCAATAAACTCCAAAACCATCAAAAGATCTAGCAGTTTTCACATGAATACCTTCTCCCCCTTTGAAATCAATGACAAAGGACAGATGCTAAACCAAGAGTACTGAACCAAACAACTAACTACTCCCCCTGAGTAGTAGCACCATCTTCATCAACCTGGATCGAAAAAGTATGTCTGATAAGCTCACCGGATTGATGCATCTCTGCATCTCTAAGTTTCTTCCAGAGGGTTGGTAACCCCCAACTGATCTCTGAGATATTCAAAAGTGTCTATAGGCAATGGTTTCATTAGAATATCTACAATTTGTTCCTTAGTAGGCACAAAAACCAATCTGACTTCCTTTGCTTCAACCTTTTCCTTCAAGAAATTATACCTTATAGAAATGTGTTTTGATTTGGAATGAAATACCGTATTCTTTGACATATCAATAGAAAAAATATTATCACAATGAATAACAATAGGCTCATCATAACTTACCCTTATATCCTTTAAATTTTGTTTCATCCATAAAATCTGAGTACAATTGGTAGCAACTGCAACATATTCTGCTTCAGCTATAGACAATGAAGTGCATGATTGTTTCTTACTAAGCCATGAAACCAAATTCTTCCCAAGAAAGAATGCATACCATGTCACAAACCCAAGCACTGCGGTACACAACACAAGGAAACCAAGGGCGTATACCTTGCAATAATCCCCAAAGATCTGATCTTCAGAATGATTTAGCTTTACATACCTAGGAGTCTTTGAATTTTCTTGATTTTCTGACTCATTTTGTTGTTCCTCTGTCACTTTTGAATTTTATGATTCTACCGGTGTCATGGGTTCACTATTTTGAACTGATTCTTGCATTACCAGTTTAGGTCTGATAAATTCATCTTTCGATCCATAATCATATGCTCTAATCTGATTACTGCCATGCTCATCCACCTTGACATTTATGCTTTCCATTATCCTATTCAATCTTTTTTTATAACATCTATATGCTTTTCTCTTAGTAGAATAGCCCAAAAATATTCCTTCATCACTTCTAGGATCAAACTTACCTAATGCATCATCTCTTCTAATGTAACATTTGCTTCCAAGAATTCTAAAATATATAGCAGTGGGAGTATGACCAAACCATAGTTCATAAGGTGGCTTACCGGTATCACCTTTTATGTGTTCTTTGTTGAAAGTTTATACAGTGGTATTGACAACCTCTCTCCAATATATATCAGGTAATTTAACTTTAGTCATCATAGTCCTTACGGCATCCAAAAAATTTATGTTCTTTATTTCCACCAATTCGTTCTACTATGGGGTCCTAGGTGCAAAAATTTGTCTCGTAATATGATTCCTTTCACAAAAGTTGTTGAACTCACCAAATGTAAACTCACTGCCATGATCTGTGAAAGTAGCATCTACAAATGCATGATACAATTCTAGTTAAGCACTGATATTTGCTCTGCAATACAAAACCTTTCCAACCTTCTCTGGAATGGTATGACTCTATTCGCACATTATCCTTTATCTGATAATGCGGACTTAACCAACCATAACCATCAATATATATGAATTACATGAACAAGTCACCTATAAATATAGATCATCAACCTTATTGACAAGGCTGGCTAAACCCTAAACACATAAACCCATAATTATAAAAAATACATCACACGATACCACTTGACCAATATTATGATTTACATTACATAGCATGAACCTAAATCAACTAACCAAACAATTATATCCATTGGGGATTCTGTTAAGACCAAAATCCAAAATGCTTCACTTACCGGTAGAAACCCTCAATGAAAGTTTAACCGGATCCAAATAGGACGACCATAATAGCACACCATCCAATGCAAAGTCGCCAAATGCTCGGGATATGATCAAGAAGCACCAACAACATGAAAGTAACCGGTTCCATAAGCCGGACCCAAAATCCATTGACCAAGTCACCAAAACAACATACCGATAAAGCCAATCAAGAATGCCAGAAGCCGGTAAAGCCAAAAGCTAGCCGAGAAAGCCAAGAACAAGCCGGGAACCAAAAATACCAAAAGCGATAAAGAAAACATGAAACCACTAGAATAGAGAAACCATATAACCATCAAAGTAAGCATCCAAAACCGATTCCAAAGGTCTGATCATATCGGATCGGAATCACAACCAAAACCAAGAAGATCACCAAGACTAACCGGAATACAGTGTTGACATCAATGACAAAACTTAACCAAATCCAGCATATTTTCAACACCTTCTTCATCTATTCATCCTTTTGGTTCTTCAAAGTGCCATTACACAACAATATTTAAGGAAATGCATGATCAAAGTATTTCTTCCTCACAATTGAGAACATCACATGAGGTTGGCTATGATATTATTTCAAAACAAGACTATACAGGACAAGGACTTGAAGAACAAGAACAAGGAATAAAGGTCCCTATATGTAGTGCCCCTCCCTGATTTATCTTTCCTTTTTGTGCATCGATAGACTATATTGATATAGCTTAGACTATTTTGTGATGCTTTGATTAGATGTTCATGGATTTACTTATGATCCAGATGCTTCATTATGGATGATAGATATATTATGTTTGCACTTGACATTATGATTTCATATGGATGATGACATTCATAGATTATTATGATGATAGACTCTTGTATGTACTCATTTTATATGCATGGTTTATATTTGGTTATGCTAATTTGATGGTATTTTATTATGTACTAACCCTATTTCAAGATTATATTGGATGCAATGATCATTATGATAGAGCTTTCTTGATTGTGAGTGTCTTCTATTGTACTTGTGATAGAGATGATGTCATATCACTCATTGCGAGCATGATATGATGTTGCGATTCTCTTCACTTGTATGCCCATTTTATGATATATGTTATGGTATATGTTGCTACACTTGTTCTGGTGATGACAAGTTTGCAGATACAAGACATCGACTCCACCTGGCTTCATAGGTCTGAGCATGTCTTATCCCAATGACAAGTTGATCGAAGATGGCATGAAAACCAATTCTACACTATAGGCTTAGGTTGTCATCCTTGATAGTCAATTATCTTGGAGCGATTCATCATGCTAGTATGTTGAGTTGTGGTCATCTTGTGGCAATGTGAGTATTTGATTATTTATTTATTTAATGTTTGATTAATATAGTTTATTAATGATAAATTAAATAATTATTTAGTGGTTTATTATTATTATTTGATTTATGCCTTGTGGATTTAATAGTTTGTAATTATCTATTTATTTAAATATTTTATTTATTATTTAATTAATTATTTGTTATTTATTTATTGTTCAATATTTATGGCTTTTATTTAGTCTTGATTTATAGTTATTTGGGCTTTATATTTATTCGTGACTTTCATTTATTAATTGCCCTTGGTTTATTTTATTGGACTTGGTTTATTATTTATGCATTTGATTTTAATATTATTATAATAATCTCTTGCTACATGGGTAAATCGATATATTATATTAAATACCTACCCTTTATGGTTATTGGCTAAAAAATCTTGGGTAAATAAATGTCATATTAGGGCATGGTAGGTAGATTATATAGTATTTTGGAATATTTTTATTGGCTGAATTTTTCATATCGTATTTGAATGAATTTTATTTAATCGGTCACCTATGCATTTTGTCGAGTTGGCAATTCTTGAGTTTCTTCTGCAATTATCAATCTTGGCTGGAAATTTTGGATTTGGTGTTTCTTGGCTTGGGTTGGTTTTGTGGATTGCGCTTTATCGAATTCTTTTGCCTTTACTTTAGGCTCCAGGTTGGAGATTTTCTCTTCCTATGTATTTTATTTTTCATAAAGGAGTGCCTGCTCTGTGTTTTTGAAAAGATTGCATTCAGGAAAATTTCTAGGATAGAACTATTGAAAATGAAATTAATATAGCTATTCTATGTAGTTTTGGGGGGGAAATAATTGTATATTTGTATATTGTGTATTGATGTGTATATTTTTATGTCTTCCAACAATTCTTTGAACTTGTGACTTACCTTGATGTTCTGAGCTATTGATTGATGCAAGTTATGTTTGGGAATGTTGATTTTAGTAATCTATATCATTACCTTGGTGTTTTGGAATTCATTGGTACTCTCTATGATTTTATGGTTGAGTCAACTTTGCCAGGAGTCTATTTTTGAGATCTTCAATTTGTGTATTGCTTATAGTTTTACTTCCATTTTATTAGTTCTTTGGTATTTATTTGCCTTGGCATCCCTTCTAGGCGATTTTTTGACATTTTATTTAGTCTGGAGAATTTTATTTTGCCTTGTCGAATTTTGGCTTTCCGTCTATGTGTATGCGTGGAAAGTCATATGCGCTAATCCAGGATTCATATGCATCATTTTAATCATCGTATGCGCTAAACTGTTCTTCACATGATCTATTCTGTATGCCATATGCGCTATTATTTACTATATGGACTGGAGTATTGTTTATATGCACTATTTTAAGTGTTATATGCACTAAACTGCTTTGTATATGCACTAATATGTTATTCAAATGCAAGACTCTGATTTTTTAGATGTACTAATATGTTATGTGATTGTGTTTTTATTAGTTTTGGCTTTCTAGGTCTTTTTTGAGTTTACTGTTATGGTCTTTTCGTCTGTCTAAAGGCAAGTTTTGTGTGTTCTGGGTATCTTGAGGTGATCCCAAATTGTGTTATTGAAGTTATTGAATTTTTGTATTTTGGAAAATAAGAAAGATATGATATGCCTTGTTGTGTTATTGGGGGCTCATTGGATTGCATTTGGTATTATGGATAATGGTTATATGGTTGTATGATGTGGCAATGGTATTGATTTGCATTCATTATTGATTATCTCATATTGGATACCTTGGTTAGTTGGGTTATGCTTTGAGAGCCCTTGTTCTTGTTGGGTATGCTTACCTTAAGGCCTAGGTGCATGGTTAGGGAGAGTGGGCTTCAATGAGTCTGTCAAGGTCATGAGGAATAGACTGCTAGGATTCTTGAGTGATGGAGTCGGGGTCTAGACCATCTGGATAGCTCATTGAAGGCTTATTGTATTAATCAAGAGATAACATTATAATTAATCTTAGGTGGGTTGGGTACTAGTAACTCATCTCAGTAAGATAAGAAATGTGTTTGCGGTGTGCCATCTTATGGCTTGGAAGACTGGAGTGAGGTGGCAGATCTGGTAACCGAATGAACTGAACTCCCTTGATTTCCTCAAAGGTTGAGAGAGTTCCTCATGTGTATCACGAATGTCAGGTTGAGTTCTAGGATATCCTTATTGGTGATAGCATGTGATGACACTCTTCCCTACATGTTGGTCCTATTTCCTTATGCTTTGTATTGTGGTTCCTCTAGATGTCATGTGATCTTGGAGTTGTTTCATCTCTTTAGTAGTTAGGTGTCATCTCCTAGCATGGGGGATGGTTCCTTTGGTTCCACATAGTCGAGTGGTTTGATTCCTTCTTTGATTGGGATGTTCTTCGTTAGATGTTATTATGTGGATGTGGATCTTTTATCTCTTCATCTATGGATGGTTCTTGTAGCAGATTATTAAAATATGATTCATTTGGCATTCAAGTTAGTAGGGCTTAGGAGACGGTTGTAATTGAGGAAGAAGAATTATGTAATTGATGTTATGAGATCTTGTAATCATTATTGTAGTTCTTATGTATCTTGGATAGATGTTCATTAATGAAAATAATGGAATTGATTCTATAGATATGCATTTAGAGTTTTTGATTGAGATAAATGGGTTTTACAAGGACCTGAAACCCAAATACAACAAAATTAGAACCAATAGCATACCAAAGTCTAAACAACTGCTAAACAGTAATAGAAATAGGGGAAGCTCCCCAACGGACCAAACAAAAAGATACTAGCCTAGACACAAAAAAGACAGAAACCACTAACTGAGATCTTTCATGAGCTTAGTATTCTTCTGAATCATACTATTGTTAATCTCTTTGAGTTCCTCCATAATAAATCTAGAGCCACTTTTTTCCTATTTTTTGGTTATGGTCCTAGTAGAGGGGCCTGTGGAAGTCTGCATTGCATTGTATTTCTTGTCTAGACGGATCCAAACTGGTAGGTTGGGCTTTCTGTATAGCAATGTTTTTGTTGACCCTTTTGAGGCCTTCTGCACTGCTAAGCATAGCTTCTTTGCTAATCTTCACAAGTCCCCTAAGTTTGCCCATCAAATCCTCTATCCCTTTTTCCAAGAGAGCAATCCTAGACTCATGCTCTATTTTTATAATCCTGATGTCCTCCATTATTTTTTGAGTCAACTTCAGAAGCTTTTTAGTTTTATCAAGCTTTGGATTCTCAGTGAATGTGTTAATGATATACTTGATGCCCTGCTTAAGGAGGTCAATTTCACTAATAACCTAGCGGAAACATTTCTCCTAGTTGGAAGTCGAGTTAACCAAGAGCCTATCAATATCCATCTCATCCTTTTACACTCCTCTGGGTCCACAATTAGGGGAATATCCAATTTAATTTCTTCACCTCCTTTAGTTTGGGTCTCCACCCTTTTCCCCATTATCTTCTTTTTCAAACTCTAAGGGCCCAAATTCTGGGAATGGGGAATTGGGGCTTTCAACTTCGTCACTGCCCGTCTAGGTGGATTTTTTGTTTTCTTGTTGCTAGTAGTGCTGGAGTGGGCTTCTGAGGGGGACCGTTATCCTCCAAGGGCCTATAATCAGAATCATCTAACACATGGATGTCATTCCAATCTATGGCTATTCCACCCTCCTCCTTCTCATCAAATTTTGTATCTGAGACCACATGCACCTCCTGTCTATCTAAGGGTTTAGGTTTTCTCAAAGCAGGGGAAGGTTTAACCTTGTGCACTTTAGCATACTCCATGATGAGGAGGATTAACCCCTCATGCAAGACAGGATTTTCATTGTTTTTAACATGATTATGAATTCCATGTTCAAGAGAAGAAACTAAATAAAATGGCAACAAAAATTTTTTATCATGCCTAAATTGATTTAAGCTCGTGAAATGATAGGAAAAAATGCTTGCATAGCGATCGTCCAAGGTAATGTCCAACGATTTTTTTAGTGGCTAATATTTACCAATTGTCCATTTTTTGAATTTTGTGAATCAAAATTTGGCTAATAGTTCAAGTTTTAAGGTGACCTAAATCGCCACATTTTTACAAAATTTAATTTAACTTTTATTTAAATCACCAGAGAATTTATTTTATTAAATTTTTGAACTCAAAGATTAGCTACAATATTCAATACATGATTGGTTGAGATTCACCAAAATTTTAAATTTATAGTAGAAAACTAAATTAATTTGCCAATAATATATCATAATCATTAGCTACTTTAGGGTTATATCAACACTCTTTAGTTGCCACCATTGATTTAAAATATAATCCAATGGCCATCATTGTATTCCATGAGATGAAATATATGTATAAGTTGTAATGCTCATGGGGGTTGAAATTGCTTGTCAATTGTTGACCTCAATGAAAATCAATGATCAAAAAGCAATTTTGGACCCCATGAGTATTACAAATTGACGGTACATTTTATCTCACAAAATATAAAGAGGGCTATTATATTATTTTATACTAATAGTAGCAACTAAATAAAGTCGAGTCTACCCCTTTAACTCATTAATGATTTCTACCTTCAAGCTTATACTTTTCTATAAGATTTTTTTTTTTAAATGAAAGGACTTGTAATAGTAATTAATGCATACTCTTATTATTTTCTAAGATTCACCAAAATTTTCTACTAAAAAAAATTGATGTAAAAAATTCACCAATAAAATTAATATTTTTCTTTTAAAAAAAGGAAAGATTTGCCAATAAAATTACTAGTTTTTTCTAAAAAAATTAAATATTTGCCAAGATTTTATATCTTTTTTTTAGGGGTGTTTCTTAAAGTTATCACTGGTAATGTACCTCATGATAAATTCTTCCATGTTCGCCCAGAGCGTCAAAAGATCCTTTCGGTTGTAGCCTCCATTTAGGTTTTTTCTAAGTACCTCATGATAAATTTTGCCGTGTCCGCCCAGAGTGTCAGAAGATATGCATTTAGTGTTGTATATATTTCTAATGAGATTTAAAGATTGGAGTATAACATGGTAGATGATAATATAAAGGAAAATGAATAAAGTCGATGAATGGTATATGGGTATTAGGAATATCTGGTATTGGTGCTTTAAAATGAATCTAAGGGGCTAAATGGGATTTGCATTATTAATGAATGAAATCATGACCGTTAGAATAGTGAAGGATTCTTGTGTGTGCATGAAATAATAGATGTTAGTAAGATAGTATGCACTGGATTATGGAAGTAATTACGATATCATGCCTATTATGAGATGTTCTTGGTGAGGCTATTTTATATGCTTGGATTAGGTAATGGAATTTAGACACCCTAGGGAATGATATAGATGTATTGTGTTTATTTCTTCTTGCGTTATGTGCTCTTGTGATTATGATCATGATGATTAATCGTTTATCTTGTTAATGAATGATAAATGCACTTGAGTAGTTAGTTGTTTATGTTGTATTAGTGGATGTATGAAAAAAAATCTTTAATTGCATGTTAGATAACTGTATTTATCTAGGGTATTTTGGCAAGTATTACACTATGGATCCTCCCTCGCAATCTACTACAAAAGGTTTAGGATATCCCAATTCATCAACATCTATGGATGATCTTCTTATGGTTCAAATTTTTAAGGATTACTTTGCAAAACATAGAAACTATCATCCATATCAAAATTCTTCTTCATCAAACAATCTGTTGGTATTTTGGTTATGATGATATGGTTTTGTCATTGATGTCAACACCTTTAACACTTATCAACTCTGGCACTTTGGAGGATTGGCAATGTTCACCGGCAAGCAAGTGACTTTATGCACAGTCATCAGTATCTGGTACACCGATAGGATATATTGTTCACCCGCATTTGGAATGACATGAAAAACATTTGGTTATGTCAGATACATCATTTGGACACTTTGTCTTGGAGATTTGGTCATTGGCATATTCATATTTGCATATTTTTTATTACCGGCAAATAGGTCCAAAATAAGCACCGGCAGCCTTATCTATTCCAAATCGGCACGACACACTTTGGAGATGATTTCATTGTTATGGTAAATGCATTAAGCCGACATGTTGAAATAGATATTGCATCGGTTATTGATTTACTTGTAATTATTTTATTGTAATATCTTTTAGAGCTGACCTACTAAAATTGGTCTTAGGTTATGATATATATGTAAGATCTTATTTGTAAGATTGATATGCGATTGGGATAAGGAATTGTAAGAAGTTATATGCAAGATTAAGTAGAGCTATACACGTAGACATCATTTGAAGGTGAAGCAAGGTTTTTGTGAAAGCAATCAGAACTACACCGGTACTGAATCCAGCATATGAAGATATTATTTTGAGCAGTACATTCTTATTGGATTTAACCATCCAATTGTAGTCAGTGTGACTCCTATTTGTGTTTGAGCAGTGAGCTCTAGGCACTTGGCCTTTCTGCATGTGCAGACCCCATTTGTATACACATTCTATCTGCAGTACTATCATCTGATTGTGGGTAAGGTTTCCCACCGTGGTTTTTCTCATTACAGGGCTTCCACATACAAATACCGGTGTTATATGTTGTGGATGTTATTGTCTTTTTGTTTCATGCATTAATCTTTACCGGTACTACAATTAACTAATAAAATGTCTACCGGTATAAAGTTTGGTTTACCGGTATTAAGCATTAAGGTTGATTAAGTTGTTTTTGGTTTGAATTTATTTGACAATTGATTCACCCCCCCCCCCCTTCTCAATTGTCTCCAGGACCTAACAATTGGTATCAGAGCTTAGTCCTCTTTTTGCAGAAGTTTAACAACTTGAGGAAATCCAATGTCTACTAACTATTTCAGGAAGGACAATCCTAAACTTGATGGAACCAACTATGGCATATGGAAGATCAGAATGGAGACACATCTAAATTTCATTGGAAAGGACATCTGGGATGTTACAAAGAATGGTTACATTGCTCCTACTCAAAGTCAACCTAATCCACCTACCTTAGGAAAACATAAAGAAAATAATTGCAAAGCAAGGCAAGCACTTTTGAGCGCATTATCAGATCAGCAAATCATGGGATTATTAGATAAGTCTATTGCTAAAGCTATTTAGGATCATTTGGAAACACTGAATGAAGGAGATTCCACAGTCAAAATTGTAAAACTTGAAAGCTTCCGGGTCAGGTATGAAAATCTGAAAATGGAAGAAGATGATGATAACTAGATGATGAACAATAAGTACCAAACTGGTACTGACAGGGGGGGTGAATCAGTACAGTCACAACTTCTTTTCCCGAACCGGTTTGACTGCAAACACTGCAAATGTCTGATAGACAGTAATGTCGGTCTGAAATAGAATGCAACCGGTAAGGCTAGGAATGACTATGGCAAGCATTAACTGGTTAATCACCTGGTTTTCCACTCAACTTAATACTACACTTCCATTTCACCTTTATGCATGAATACGTAATCTATCATCAGAAATATAATAATAGCTAGCTTAGCATGTTTTACCTTCAGACACAAATCACTTAAATCATCACATGAAAAATACTACACATGACACACAGATTTTTCACGTGGAAACCCAACTAGGAAAAACTAGAGTGGGGATGAATACCCACAAGCTGCTTTTGAACTCTTTAGAAGTTCGCTCTGTTAGGAGACTAGTCTGGTTAAAGACTGTTACAACAAGTTCTGTTAGGAACCAATCGTGTTAGAGATCACCCGGTTAAGGGATGGTTAAATACCCAGTTAAGGGTTAAACCCTATTAGAGGTTACCTTGTTAGAGGATTTCAAGAAATCAATTAGTTTGAGTCACCCTGTTAAAAGATTTACATCAAGCTGATTAAAGCTACCTGGTTAAGGGATTTTCCAACTGTTGAAGTGGTTAAAGATCAATAGGTATTACAATGATTGGATAATAGAACTCAATGCCTAATGCAAATCCGCTTAAGTTCCTTCCTTCTGCACACACACAATGCAGGAATCAATCCTCTTATCTCATCTGGTCTGGCAAGAATCACGTATCTCTTTACTTAGATACACACACACCATTTGCCAACAACCTCAGAAAGAACCACAACATTGACCTTATAGGAAACAGATAGGTCAGTAGCATAAACCTTAAACCCTAAACATTTAGGTTAAGCAATTCAGGCGGTTCAATCCTGGCCATTGAACACTCTGCATTTGAATACAAAAGTCTTGAAAATATCTCAAGACATTCTCCATCGTTCATTCTTCACCGCTTTCATGGTGGCTTGTAACCCATCACGCGTTCTCCACCATTTACAGAGACTTCACATATTCCCAAGGTAGATAGGATCAATATCCTTCATGCAAGATCCTTCACATGCTCAAGTTGATGTGGCAACATGATCGGATCTTCATTACAATGCTAACTCATCACACAATGTAATCGGTTGAGTCACACAGGCTTGGAACACTTCAACCGGAAACCCTTAAGCTAAGACTACCAACCGATAGTCATATCATGTTAAGTCTTCATAGAGAACATTCCATATTCTAGTTCACATTTCATCATACTGGTTCTCTTGAACAAACATACCACTTCACCTATTGCTCAATATACCGGTTTATACCACTATACCAGTTCACTTTGCCAATTGTTTAGCTTCAATATACATGTTCACTTCTTTGCACATATACCAGTTCACCATATTGTACCGGTTCACATTTCAGCATATTGTCGGTTCACTCTCCAACATATTAACATCAATGACAACATAATATCATCATGTCAACATACTCAGCACAAATGCCAATAATCTCCCCCTTTGGCATTGATGGCAATATACAAAGATCTCTCTTTCTGCATCACATCTTCTCCCCATTGTTGCGGATATTTTCTTCGCTTCACATCTTCTCCCCCTTTGACAACAATGCCAAAGTGGAGGCACAATTTTTCCTGTTCCACTATGTTGCTCCCCCTGAGGAGTAGCATCCTTCAACACATCAATCCAAAAAAATTTGGACACTGCAATACCTGATTGATGTGGAGTACATACTTTCAATTCACCTCTTGAAGGGGCAACACCCCTAATTCACCTCTTAAATAGGTAAATGAAGCCTTTAGTAGAGGCTTGGTGAATATATCTACTAACTGCTTCTTACTGGAAACATGTTCCAGTGCAACCTCCTTGTTCTGAACCTTTTCCCTCAAGAAATGATACTTGAGCTCAAAGTGCTTGGTTCTATCATGCAAAACTGGATTCTTGGAAATGCTAATTGCACTTGTATTGTCACAACATATGCTTACCAGTTCAGATACAGGAACTTTAAAGCCATTCAATACAAGCTTCATCCAAATAGTCTAGGTGCAGTTCATAAAAGCTGCAACATACTCCACTTCTGTTGTAGACTGAGAGATATGACTCTGCTTTTTACTCATCCATGAGACCAATCTACCACCAAGAAAGAACACACCACTAGTTGTGCTCTTCTGGTCATCTACATTACCAACCCAATCAGCATCTGTGAACACTTTCAGGTTGAAATCATTATTGTATGGATACCATAACCCATAGTCAATAGTTCCTTTCAGATATCTAATAATCTGCTTGACTGCTACCAAGTGGGATTCTCTAGGGTTTTGCTGAAACCGAGCGGTAATACCCACTGCATGTGCAATGTCTGGTCTGTTGTGCACTACATAATGCAACTTACCAATCATTGATCAGTAATCCTTCTCATTTACCACCGCTAAGTCATCTTCTTTTGATAGCTTACAACTAGTCACCATTGGTGTACCAACCGGTTTACTATCTTCCATGCCAAAGGTCTTCAACACCTCTTTGACATACTTGGACTGAGTAATAAAGATTCCATCTTTCATTTGTTAAATCTGTAGTCCAATGAAGAACTTAATCTTCCCTATGAGTGACATTTCAAACTCCTTTTTCATCTCATCAGCAAATTCATGACTCATCTTGTCATCACCTCCAAAGATGATGTCATCAAAAAATACTTCACAGATCAGAATCTGATCTCCTTTTGATTTCAAGTAGATATTGCTATCTTCACTTTTTCTTTCAAATCCAATCTTTACAAGATGGGAGTGCTAGCATTCATACCATGCTCTAGGTGCCTGCTTCAGTCCATACAAGGCTTTATGTAGCCTACACACCATGTCACTGTCTTTTGATAGGGCAAACCCATCTGGTTTCTCTATATACACCTCCTCTTCAAGTATTCCATTTAGGAATGCAGATTTTACATCCATTTGGTAAGCCTTGAATCCTTTAAAAGCTGCATATGCAAGAAGCATATGAACTCCTTCCAATCTGGCTACCGGGGCAAAGGTTTCTCCATAGTCTTCTCCTTCTTCTTGAGAATATCCTTTACATACTAGTCTGGCTTTGTTCCTTACCACTGTGCCATCCTCATTCAGCTTGTTTCTAAAAACCCATTTGGTACCAATGACATTTTTATGCTCCGATCTGGGTACCAAAGACCATGTACCATTCTTCTCTATCTGGTCAAGTTCCTCCTCCATTGCCTTGATCCAGTCTTCATCTTTATTTGCCTCTTTGAATGATTTAGGCTCAAACTCAGAGATCATACAAGAATTCTCTTTGACCTTTCTTCTTGTAAGGATTCTTGCATCCTTATCTCCTATGATCTACTTTGAATCATGATTTAGTTTGACATATCAAGGAATGCTCTTGACTGATTCTTCTTGCTTTTCTTCTTCATCCTCATCTTCATCAGCATCAACATCTACCAGTGTAGGAACACTATTACCGATACTTGGTTGATAAGCAACTGGTTCCCAGAAGGTTACTACCGGTTCATCTCTTACTTGCTTACTGCCGGTTTCCTCAAGTTTTCCAGAATTTTCATTAACTCTAACATTGATGCTTTCAACAATTCTCTGATTCCTATTGTTGAAACATTTGAGAGCTTTTCTCTTGGTAGAATATCTTAGGAATATTCCTTCATCACATTTTGCATTGAACTTGCTCTGATGTTCACTTCTCTTGATATAACATCTGCTACCAAACATTCTAAAGTAGCTTACCATTGGTGTCTTACCAGTCCAATACTCATAAGGAGTCTTATCCTTTCCTTTCTTGATGAGTACCCGGTTCATTGTGTATACTACAGTGCTCATTTCTTCTCTCCAAAAGGTGTGAGCAACTTTTCCTTAGATTAACATAGTTCTAGTTGCTTCAACCATAGTCTGGTTGTTTCTCTCTGCTAAGCCATTCTGTTGTGGAGTCCGAGGGGTAGACAGTTGCCTCTTGATGCCATTCTCTTCACAATATTTGTTGAATTCACCAGAAGTGAATTCCCCTCCTTGATCAGTTCTAAGGCATTTGATTCTTCTACCACTTTCCTTTTCTACCAATGCTCTAAAAGCTTTGAACTTTCCAAAGGCTTCAGACTTGTCCTTCAAGAATGTGACCCACATCGTTCTTGAGTAATCATCTATAAGAATCATAAAGTACCTATCTCCCTACACACTCCTAGTTTTCATAGGACCACACAAATCAGTATGCACAAGGTCAAGTAAGTTGTCAGTTGTGAAGGATTTACCTTTGAAGGTTGAGGAAGACATTTTCCCCAGTTGACATTCTCTGCACAAAGGATTTTCCGATTTTCTCAACACCAGCAATCCTCTGATTACCTTGGTCTTACTAGCCTTCACAATGTTATCAAAGTTTACATGACAGAGTCTCCTATGCCATATCCAACTATCATCAAATTTGGCCACAAGACATGTACTTACATTTGCATTCAGCTGAAATAGGTTACCTTTGGTCTACATACCGGTTGCCATCAATTCACCATTCTTTCCTTTGATTTCGCACGCTCCATTTTTGAATTCCAGAGTGAGTCCACTATCATTCAGCTGGGCAACACTCAATAGATTGTGTCTGAGACCTTCCACCCAATACACATTGTCAGCACTACTCTTTCCATTCAGAGAGATGGACCCTCTTCCTTTAACCATACATGGTGCATTATTACCAAAGCGAAATACACCACCATCATATTCTTCCAAATATAGAAACTTGCTCCAGTCACTAGTCAAATGGTGAGAACAACAACTGTCAATAATCCACTCATTGGAATTATCAAAGTGGGAGACAAGAGCCTTCTTGTCTGACACATCTTCCTTTACTGCAACAAACACAATATCTTCATTCTCTTCATCTTCTGATTCCTCATCTGTGAGACCTTCATCAACTACAACAAAATAGTTTCTCCAGTTTCCTCCTTTGAATTTATTGAACCTCTCCAGTTTGTCCTTGCTATCACCATTAGGACAGTTTATAGCAATATGTCCTATCCGATTACAAAAAAAGCATTTCAAAGGGAGCTTACCTCTGTATTTACCTGTTCCTTTAGGAATTTTCCTGGCAAGAAGAGCTTCAAATTCCATTAGGATCTCCTCATCATCCATTTCTCTACTCTGTCTTGGTTCACCACTGGTGCTTGCTTCTTTTCCTTTTCTAGATGGTATAGCAGAAGCTCTAAAAGTTGATTCAGTCTTTTGAACACTACCATCAAAACTATTTAGCTCATAGGCTGTCAACTTTACAATGATGGAGTCTAGGGATACCTTAGTCTTGTCTATTGATCTCAACTCCTTAATAGCAGCAACCCTTATTGCATAGACAGGTAATAAGGATCTCAGAACTTTGCTTACCATAGTGGAATCTTCCATTTTACCACCTACACTCTTGATATCTCCAACAACAGTTTTGATTCTTATTCCATACTGTTGAATGGTCTCACCTTCAACCATCCGGATGTCTTCAAACTTCCCTCTAAGGCTTTCTTCCTTAGCTTGTTTTACATGCTCATCACCGCCATAGATATTCTCAAGAGTGTCCCATACTTCTTTGGGATTATATTTATCCTGGACATCAATAAACTCAATTTCATATAAGCTACTGATTAGGGCTTCCATGACTTTCCCGTTCTCCTGTATTTCTCTCTTTTGATCATCGGTGAGAGTACTAGTAGGAATAACAAAAATATTCTCAATATAGCTCCAGTGTTGAGCACCCATGCTTCTTATGTAAATCTTTATTCTGTCCTTCCAAATTTTGAAGTTATCTCTATTGAACTTTGGACCTTCTCTCTTCATCATTACAATAGGATCTTTCCCTCAAGCAGTTAAGCTTACAACACAGAGGACCTGGAGGACACTCTAATACCAATTGATAACTCAATGATGAACAATAAGTACCAAACTAGTACTGAGAGGGGGGGTGAATCAGTACAGTCACAACTTCTTTTCCCGAACCAGTTTGACTACAAACACTACAAATGTCTGACAGACAGTAACGTCGGTCTGAAACAAAATGCAACCAGTAAGGCTAGGAATGACTATGACAAGCGTTAACCAGTTAATCACCTAGTTTTCCACTCAACTTAATACTACACTTCCATTTCACCTTTATGCATGAATAGGTAATCTATCATTAGAAATATAATAACAGCTAGCTCAGCATGTTTTACCTTCACACACAAATCACTTAAATCATCACATAAAAAATACTACACATGACACATAGATTTTTCACGTGGAAACCCAACTGGGAAAAACCACAGTGGGGATGAATACCCACAAGCTTCTTTTGAACTCTTTAGAAGTCCGCTCTGTTAGGAGCCTAGTCCAGTTAAAGACTGTTACAACAGGTTCTGCTAGGAACTGATCCTATTAGAGATCACCCAGTTAAGGGATGGCTAAATACCCGGTTAAGGGTTATACCCTGTTAGAGGTTACCTTGTTAGAGGATTTCAAGAACTCAATTAGTTTGAGACACCCTGTTAAAGGATTTACAGCAAGCTGATTAAAGCTACCCGGTTAAGGGATTTTCCAACTGTTGAAGTGGTTAAAGATCAACAAGTATTACAATGATCTGATAATAGCACTCAATGCCTAATGCAGATCCGCTTAAGTTCCTTCCTTCTGCACATACACAATGCAGGAATCAATCCTCTTATCTCATCTGGTCTGGCAAGAATCACGTATCTCTTCACTTAGATACACACACACCATTTGCCAACAACCTCAAAAAGAAACACAACATCGACCTTATAGGATAAAGATAGGTTGGTAGCATAAACCCTAAACCCTAAACATTTAGGTTAAGAAATTCAGGCGGTTCAATCCTGGCCATTGAACACTTTATATTTGAATACAAAAGTCTTGAACATATCTCAAGACATTCTCCATCGTTCATTCTTCACCGCTTTCATGGCGGCTTGTAACCCATCACGCGTTCTCCACTGTTTATAGAGACTTCGCATATTCTTGAGGTAGATAGGATTGGTCTCCTTCATGCAAGATCCTTCATGCGCTCAAGCTGACGTGGCAACATGATCAGAACTTCATTACAATGCTAACTCATCACACAATGTCATCGATTGAGTCACACAGGCTTGGAACACTTCAACCGGAAACCCTTAAGCTAAGACTACCAACCGGTAGTCATATCATGTTAAGTCTTCATAGAGAACATTCCATATGTCGGTTCACATTTCATCATACCAGTTCTCTTGGACAAACATACCACTTCACCTATTGCTCAATATACTAGTTTATACCACTATATCGGTTCACTTTGCCAACTGTTTAGCTTCAATATACTTGTTCACGTCTTTTCACATATACCGGTTCACCACATTGTACCAGTTCAAATTTCAGCATATTGTTGGTTCACTCTCCAACATATTGACATCAATGACAACATAATATCATCATGTCAACATACTCAGCACAAATGCCAACAGATGAAAGGATTTTTGCTTTTATGGAAAGAGTAAATGAAATTGTTTTGGGTATTAAATGTTGTGGAGGAACCTTAAGTGGAGATGAAATTGTTTCAAAAGTTTTAAGAGGATTGCTACCAGCATATAAAATGAAAGTTACTGCTATAAATGAGTTGAGAACAATGCCTAATACATCAGTAACTAGGGATATATTGATTGGAAAACTTTCAGCTTTTGAAATTGAGGAATTTGGTCATGTTGCTACTATAAAGATAGATTTAGCTTTTAAGGCGTCAACATCATCTGCACCATCTTTTGACAAATCTGATTGGAAAGCCTTTTATGCAAGAGAACTTGAGGAAAGCAAGAGAGAAAATGAAGAACTTGAAGAACTTGGAGCACTATTTGCAAAGAAAATGCCTAAAGGTCCAGTTGGAAGTAAGTGTGAAGGTAAAGCACCCTTTAAATGTTTTAGCTGTAATAAGATTGGTCATATGGCTTCAAGATGCCCTGATAGACATGCTAGACTAAGAGAAGAAGCTAGAAGAACATACAAGCCTAACCCTGAATGTTAGAGATACAGATTTAAGAAGAATAAAGATAAATCTTGTTATCTTGCTGATGAAGGAGTCACTGATGATTTTGATGACGATCCGGCAGACAATGGATGGGTTTTTGTTGCTATAATAGAAGATCAACTGGCACCTACTATTCAACTGATAGAGCAGGCCCTGGCAGCTAAAGTTGAAGTTAAGGATGAATGGATCATTGATTCAGGATGTTCACATCATATGACTAGTGATAAAGGTAAATTCTTGAACTTTCAGGAATACAATGGAGGTCTGGTAAGATTTGGAGATGATAAAGCTTGTTTGATCATGAAAAGGTACTATATCTTTTGATGGTAAGCATAATACTGACAATATTTACTATGTAGAAGTTTTAAAACATAATCTTTTGAGTGTTGGTCAATTAGTTGAGAAAGGATTTTAGTTACAATTCAAGATTGGAAAATGCAAAATTATGAACAGAACTGGTTTGGAAATTGCAACCGGTAATCAAACTAGAGGTAATATCTTTCATTTAAATAACAATGAAAAGACATGCTTGATTTCACATATTGATGAAAGTTGGCTATGGCATAAGAGACTCTGTCATGTAAATTTTGATTGCATGGTAAAAATTAGTACTACTAATGCAGTTAGAGACTTACCTAAGATTGTTAAACCTCACAATCCAGTATGTAAGGAATGTCAATTTGAAAAACAAGTTAGAGCATCTTTTAAAAGTATTCCAGAAAAATCCAATAATGCTCTTGACTTAATTCACACTGATTTATGTGGTCCAGCGAGAACTAAAAGCTTACAAGGTGATAGATATTTCATGCTAATCATTGATGACTATTCTAGAATGTGTTGGGTTACTTTTCTCTGAGAAAAATCAGAAGCACTTGGGAAGTTCAAACTATTCAAAGAAATGGTAGAAAATGAAACCGGTAAGAAAATTAAATGTCTGAGATCAGATCAAGGAGGTGAATTCACATCTAAGGAATTTAATACATGTTGTGAAGTGAATGGAATCGGAAGACAGTTATCAGCACCTCGGACACCACAGCAGAATGGAGTTGTAGAAAGGAAAAATAGAACTATCTTGGATGTAGCTAGAAGTATGTTATCTGAAGAAAATCTACCACATGTATATTGGAGAGAGGCAGTAAGCACAATGGTCTATACATTCAACTAAGTTCACATCAAAGGTGAAACCGGTAAGACCCCTCATGAACTATGGTTTGGTATTACTCCTACTCTTAAATATTTCAGAATATTTGGAAGTAAATGCTATATTAGAAGAGATGAGTATATTGGAAAATTTGATCCTAGAAGTGATGAAGGAATATTTCTTTGTTATTCATCTAAGAGAAAAGCATATAGATGTTTTAACAAGAGATTGCAGAAAATTGTTGAGAGTACAAATGTGAAGATTGATGAATAGTTTAGAGGAACTTCAAGGTATATAGACTCTAAACTAGCAACAGAGATACTAACAAATGAACCTACATTGAATCAACTAGTACAGAATGAAGATCTAGTTACACCAGTATCATCTGAAAATTCCACTGTAACTGAGGAACAACAACAAACAAAGACACCCCGGTATGTAAGATTGAACCACTTTGAAAATCAGATAATTGGGAACAAGTATCAAGGAGTTATGACAAGAGGAAGACTGGAAAATGAAGAGGGATGTCTTATTTCTCAAATTGAACCATCATCAATTAATTAGGCATGTGAAGATAAACATTGGATTAAAGCTGTGGAAGAGGAACTAGAACAAATTGAGAAGAATAACACATGGACATTAGTTCCTCGGCCTAAAGACAAAAATGTGATTGGAACAAAATGGGTATTCAGAAACAAACTTAATGAAGATGGGAAGGTAATCAGAAATAAAGAAAGACTAGTGTGTAAGGGATATTCTCAAAAAGAAGGAATTGATTATAATGAAACATTTGCACTGGTAGCTAGAATTGAGGCAGTCAGATTATTCTTGGCTTTCGCAGCACACAAGAACTACAAAGTATATCAAATGGATATTAAATGTGCATTTCTGAATGGAGATCTTGAAGAAGAAGTTTAGATTGAGCAACCTGATGGATTTTCTTTAACAGATAACAAAGATATGGTTTGCAGGTTAAGGAAAGCTTTGTATGGATTGAAGCAAGCTCCAAGAGCTTGGTATGCTAGATTGGATAAATATCTTTTGAAGATTGGTTTTTCTAAAGGTAATGCTGATAGCAACTTATACTATAAAGTGACTAATGATGATATCTTGGTTATAGAAGTTTTTGTTGATGATATAATCTTTGGAGGAAAAGATGGATTATGTAAAGACTTTTCTATTGAAATGCAGCATGAATTTGAAATGTCTATGATTGGATAGATAAAATTCTTTTTAGGATTGTAGATTTCACAGACTGATAAAGGTATATTCTTGAGTCAATCCAAGTGCTTGAAGGAGTTACTAAAGAAATTTGGGATGGAGAACTCTAAACCGGTAAGTACACCTATGACTACAAATGACAAATTATCACTAAGGGGTGAATCTACACCTGTTAAACCGACTAGGTACAAATCTATGATAGGAGGCCTACTGTATCTGACACATACAAGACCTGATATTATGAATGCAGTATGTATTGTTTCAAGATTTCAGAGTAATCCTAGAGAAAATCATGAATCAGCAGTAAAAAGGATTTTCCGGTACTTACAAGGCACTACAAATCTTGGTTTATGGTATCCTAGAGATGAAAACTTTGAATTATGTGCATACACATATGCAAATTGGGTAGGAGATGTGGATGACAGAAAAAGCACCACCGGCAGAGCATTTTTTCTTGGAAATAGATTAATTTCTTGGTTGAGTAAGAAACAAAGTTGCACATCTTTATCAACAGCAGAATTAGAATATGTTGTAGCAGCAACTAACTGTACATAGGTATTATGGCTTAAGAAAATATTGAAGGACATAAAGGTAAAATGCAAGGACCCTATAACTATCTATTGTGATAACACTATAGCAATTGATATATCTAAGAGTCCGATACTACATTCTAAAAATAAACATGTTTCTATCAAACTGAATTTTCTGAAAGAGAATGTTGAAGCAAAAGAAGTAAAACTGGTTTATGTGAATACTAAAGAGCAGATTGCAGATATTTTCACTAAGCCTTTGCCTAAAGGAGACTTTTGAATATCTCAGAGATTAGCTTGGGGTCATACCCCCACCGGTAGAGACTTAGATAGTTGATGTTTTTTCATCAACCGATAGAATTAATAGAGAAATCTTTAACTCTGACTTTGATGAGGAGAGCTACTTCTCAGGGGGAGTAGTTGGCATACTGAATTGGTTGGTATTTTGTATTTGAACCTGGCTTTTGTATTGGCTTTGGCATTTGATGTCAAAGTGGGAGAGATTGATATGGAAAAACACAAGGAAAACACATGTTACTCTCAGGGGGAGAGATTGTTACTTTGGGAGAGATTGATTACTCTCTGTATCTAAATTTTGATTTCTGGTTATGATCTCTTTTGGGAGATTGTTGGTTTTTTGTATTTGGCATTTTTGTTTTGGCATTTTGATGGTTTTTTCATCCTGTGTTGCCATCAATGCCAAAGGGGGACATTGTTGGTATTTTGGTTATGTTGATATGGTTTTCTCATTGATGTCAACACTTTTAACACTTACCAAATCTGGCACTTTGGAGGATCAACAATGCTCACCGACAAGCAAGTGACTTTATGCATAGTCACCGGTATCTGGTACACTAGTAGGATATACTATTCACCGGCACTTGGAATGACATGGAAAACATCCGGTTATGTCAAATACATCGTTTGGACACTTTGTCTTGGAGATTTGTTCATTGGCATATTCGTATTTGCATATTTGTTGTTACCAGCAAATAGGTCCAGAATAAGCACCGACAGGCTTATATATTCCAGATCAGCACAACACACTTTGGAGATGATTTCATTGTTATTGTAAATGCATTAAGACGACATGTTGAAATGGATATTGCATTGGTTATTGATTTAGTTGTAATTGTTTTATTGTAATATCTTTTAGAGTTGACCTACTAAAATTGGTCTTAGGTTATGATATATATGTAAGATCTTATTTGTAAGATCGATATACGATTGGGATAAGGAATTGTAAGAAGGTATATGCGAGATTAAGCAGAGCTATACACGCAGACATCATTTGAAGGTGAAGCAAGGTTTTTGTGAAGGCAATCAGAACTAGACCGGTACTGAGTCCAGCATATGAAGATGCTATTTTGAGCAGTACATTCTTATTGGATTTAACCATCCAATTGTAGTCAGTGTGACTCCTATTTGTGTTTGAGTAGTGAGCTCTAGGCGCTTGGCCTTTCTGCATGTGCAGACCCCATTTGTATACACATACTATCTACAATAGTATCATCTGATTGTGGGTAAGGTTTCCCACCATGGTTTTTCCCCTTATAGGGTTTCCACGTACAAATATCGGTGTTATGTGTTGTGGATGTTATTGTCTTTATATTTCATGCATTAATCTTTACCGGTATTGCAATTAACTGATAAACTATCTACCTGTATGAATTTTGGTTTACCGGTATTAAGCATTAAGGTTGGTTAAGTTGTTTTTGGTTTGAATTTATTTGACAACTGATTCACCCCCTCCCCCTCTTAGTTGTCTCTGGGACCTAACACAATCATCCTCCTTCCTTACCAGTTATTTTACTGCAAGAGAGAAACCCTTCTTCATCCACTAGCATACCTTTCCTTGCATCTCAAGAGACAAGACCTAGTAATGTTGAAAATCAAGAAAAGATAGCTACATTAATCTTTTGGAGGTTAAAATATGATAAGAATGTTACTTTTCCTTTCATAAGATATATCAATAGTTATAAGAACAAAGATGGTAATTTGAATTGTCTCTTTCATCATAGTTATTCCCATTCTCTTTAAAATGGTAAAGATTTCAAATAATCTATACAATACCAACATGATAGAGCTCGTATTACTCTTACAACTGATCTCGTGCTTTTTTTAAATCCAAATTTGGAAGTAGTGCCTTAGCACTCCATTTACCTTATGTTGCTCCTTAACTTATGACATTGTTAGTTTATCTTTATTGGGGGATCTTTGTCATGTGTGGTGGTACAACTTAAGTTACAATCATACTAGGTCAACAATATAATCGTTATTCTTCCTTGTCTACAAGCTTTAGGGGGAAGAATAATATTTCAATTCTCTCTCTTTTTCAAAGATTACCTTTTCCTTTGAGTTGCATTTTTCATAATCTGAGGTACTTTCTTATATAGAGTCATCCTCCATGTGAGTACATATATTTCCCTTGGTTGGAATTGTTATTTTTTTGCATTGGTGTGTCTTCTCATGAACAATCTCTCCTTAGTGAATATGTGCAATCTTTTACTAAGAATACACTTTTTCCTAGCAATGGGAGAAGGTGTGTATTCTAAGTCTCCTTCTCATTTTCAAACATGTTATCTTTATCAAATATCCTCTCTATTTTTTGAGGTGAATATCTTTGGATAAAGATCTCTTCCTCTATGCATCTCTTAAAAGGATCCCTTTACAATTGTTACAAGATATCTCTTTTACAACTATCTTTTCCTTTCTTATAAGAGCTATGCCTCTTTATCTTAGAGTTATGTACATTGTTTCCTAAAGGATATTTCCTTGGTGATGAAGGTATGTATCCTTGTTTCTATCTTCCTTAATACATCAACATAGGGCTGTTGAAATTTTAATGGGGTGCATACATCACATCCTCCTTAAACATATGTTCAATTCAAGTTGTGGACTTCCTTGCATAATGCCTTGCTTGGTTATCCTTTTTAAATTCAAGTTGTGGGTTTCCTTGCATAATTCATTTCTTGGTTATCCTCGTTCAATTCAAGTTGCATATTTATTTGCATAATGTCTTGCTTGGTTATCCTTTTTCAATTCAAATTGTAAATTTCCTTGCATAATGCCTTGCTTGGTTATCCTTTTTCAATTCAAGATTGTGGACTTCCTTACATTGTGCCTTGTTGAGCTATCCTTATTGCACATCTTATATAGGTTTTTGCATGCTCAAAACTAGACCAAAGTCTTGGAGGAGATGCTTAACTCCTGCAACCAGACAACGACATATATAGTAAGACGAGTTGACTAGCATAAAACAACTTGCTAGATCTTTCAACTCTTCCTTTTTCAAATTCTTTAATGTAGGTTGACTTGCATAACACAACATGTTAGACCTTTCAAACCCCTAGTGTTGCATTTTCGAATGAGTGGAACTACCATAACACAACTTGCTAGACTATTTTGACTCTTCATTCCTACATGGATCACACAACATAACACAACTTGTTGTCTCATGAGAATTCATGTTTTTATGGATCACCTAGAATAACACAACTTACTAAAAAGTGGAATCCACATTCCTTCCTGCTCTCTCTCTCAAGGATCACCTAGCATAACACACCTTGCTAGCCCATGGAGTCTATGTTTTCTCCTTTCTCCCATTGATCTCATAGCTTTGGTATTTGTTGGATCATGATTCATTACTTGTTGCATGCTCATTTTCTTTTTGTGTGACTAGATCGGTGTTCTTGTAATAGAATTATGAGGATGAGATTGGTGGTTGAAACATTTTGACTTTCAAGGTCTCTTTAACTAGTTGACTTGGAACTTTTTATTTTACTACTACCTCTTTTGTTGTGCGTCTTTTGTCTTTGATTGTCTTTGTTTCACTTTTTTTCCTTTGTCTTGTTTTTTTGTATCTTTGCATGTGATTGTATAAGTTAATATCTTAATATTGGGGGATTGATTCCTCAAAATTAGTGATGTCTTATCTCTTTGTGATCTCACTCCTAGTTTCTCTTATATCTCTCTTCCTCATCTTTCCACTTTACCATGAGTATTTTTATAGGCACATACCCCCATTAAAGTCAGAGCTAAATGTATCACCATGAATTGTAACCTTGTACAATTCACACCTCATTTTTGTGCTCCTACTTTAGTATGTCTCATCTTAGTACTCCCTTAAGTCCATTTTGGCCCTTTATACCTCAAATTTGATGTTACCTACCTACATGATGAGTGGACCCCATCCTAGGACTGTGTCTTTCTGGGACTATACAACTATATTATTAATAAGTGAAAAAAAATTAATTCTACTCCTTATAATAGAACATTCTCTTTGAAAAAAAGTAAAATAGACCAAAAAAAATAAAAAATTAAAGTGCCCTTCTTGGTATGATAGTGTTAAGAAATCATTCAAGTCAAATTATTGCCTTAGCTTCTAGAAAGTTACCTTGTGAAAGAAATAACATAATAGAGATAAAAGCTCTCCAACTAGGCTTGTAAATAGTAATAAAAAGGAATAGATTAAAGAGATTCCATGCTAGCCATAAATTTTATTTCCAAAAAATAATTCCATAAATTGGAAGCTAGATTATTTCCTAGACCAAATCAATCAACTCCTAAAAAACATGGTTACTATGAAGGCATTCATTGATTTAGAGAAGTTGACTCTGTTGTAGATTCTCTTGGAAATAACGCTATTGATAGTATGGATCAATATTCTGGATATTATTTAATCTATCCCTCCTCTCTATAAAGGCACTTGGATCTACCTTCTTTTCTTTATGATGGGAGTTTGAAAATCTAAAACATGTATTGTTTTCCTAGCTCTTTGTTGTAAATGTAGATACCAAAGTTCAATCATCATCTTGTCACCTTTAGGTATGTGTAATCACTTCCTATTAATGGCTCATATCTTGAATCTTCAACCTTTAGGAAACTCCTCTACCTCTACCTTTATTTTGACACCATTCACATATGCAAAAATTCATTTCATATTATTCAAATTTTATTTTATCATTATTGAGAGTATGTTTTCAGCTTTGGACTTCCTTTATATCCATAACAAAAATATTTATTATTACATTCATAGATGGTATTTTTTATTTTGTAACAATGTGTAATTACATCTCATTATACAAAAGGATTTGAAGTTGATTATAGTTGGTCCTTATTATTTGGCTAAGATAGCTAATGTTTATATTATTTTCAATTGTGAAAAGTTTGAAAAGGCCATTAAGAATATCAAGGTAGATATTTTATTGAAGAACTGGAAAATGTTTCTATTATTTCTCAAAAGTAACAACAACATTTTTCTCCTACTATATGATTTAATCCAATGTCTAAATTGTTAGCAACAATCAAGAAGGAAGACTGAGAGGGGGCGGGGGGTGAATCAGTCTTCACCAGAATAAAAAACTTAACCACCAAAAACAGATCTAATCAACTGCAGCAATAAGACAGATAGGCAAATTGAAAGCACAACACACACAACACCAAAATTTTGACGTGGAAAACCCGGTTAAGGGAAAAACCACAGTGGGAACCTACCCACAATAAGATGATACTCTACAATAGTATGTGAAAATATTACAATGGGCAATGCACATGCATTCAAGCACACTGCTTAGAGCTCACTACTCAAATATAATGGCACAGAAGGCTACAACCCTTAGGGAAGTCTCACTGACTTACAACAAGATTTGGAATACAATCCGAAAGAAATGAACTGAAAGAATAGCATCTCCAAATGCCTGATTACAATTCCAGTTAAGAACAAATGTTTGCCTTGCAACACCAATCTCTCCTCAACACCGAAAGATAAATCACTTGCTCGCACATAAACATCTCTTTGATAATGCAGACACAACATCAACACATAAATTACATGAATATATCACTTATCTATACAAATCATCAACCTTGATAACAAGGTCGGCTAAACCCTCAACCCTCAATTACAAAATTGCATCACACGATACAAAGATCGACCACCGGACCAATATAATGATTTACATAGCATAGAATGGTCCTAAACAAAAATTCCCAAACACTCAATACCACCAGAAATCATGCCAAGATCAACTGCAACACACTACACCACTAGGAAAACTGCATAACACAAAAATCATCACCGATTCATAGAAACCACCAAAAACATATACAATGATCAATGCAGACCACTAAAACAAATAGGAAATGACTAGGAAACACCAACAAGCACATTAGGAACATCAGGAACATCTGCACCAACACCACTTATCAAATCTTCATCGGTCAACGTCTAAAAGCTCAAGAACACAACCAATCAACAACTATCATGAAGAAAGATAAATTGCAGAGCACCAAATCATGATCCATTTGAAATTAATATACACAAGACCATCCTAAACAATATCCCAAAATTTTAGCACCAGATCTGATCACACCGGAATATACCAAAGGATATACCAAACTCTGCAAAATAGTGATCAGCAAACCAACACTACAAACCGGATTAGAAAATCTTTCCAATATGCAATCATCAGAACAAATTATAGGAATATGTTGACATCAATGACAACAACATATCCTAGCAACAACAATGCATGACAATATCCAACAATCTCCCCCTTTGGCATTGATGGAAACATATGGATGTGAAAACAGTCAATGCAAAGAAAATAAGATATCACCAGCAAACTCCCCCTAAGATCAGGACTTAGAAAGAAGTTTTTCACATGATCACTCTCCTCCTTTTATAGAAATTCCAAAGATCTCGAAATAGAAAACAAAACTCTCCAAAAAAAAACATGAATCTCTCTCCCCAAAACACAGACTACTCCAGCAGAGGAGTAGAACCAACACACCAATCCAAATAAAAAGATAAAGCTCTGAAATCCACCGGAATGATGCAACTCAATGCATCTAATTCTCATCAGGAGGGTTGGATACCTCTAACTTGTCTCTCAAATAGTCAAATGTATCTACAGGCAAAGGCTTAGTGAAAATATCATCAATTTTTTCTTTTGTAGATACATACTCTAGCTTCACCTTCTCTTCACTAACTTGCTCTCTCAAGTAACGATATTTGATTAACACATGTTTAGTCTTTGAATTTTGTACTAGATTATTTGAAATGTTGATAGCATTGGAATTATCATAGTATATAACAGCAGGCTCATCATGAATAACTCTTATATATTTCAACATTTGCTTCATCCAAACTACCTGAGTGAAATTACTAGCAGCAACAATGTACTCAATTTCAGCAGTAGATAAGGATAATGAATCTTGTTTCTTGCTAGCCCATGAAACCAATTTATTACCCAAAAAGAATGCTCCACTGGTAGTGCTCTTCCGGTCATCAACATCACTAGCCCAATCAGCATCAATATAAGAACAAAGCATGAAATCATCATTCCTCAGATACCATAGACCATAGTCCACAGTTCCCTTCAAGTATCTGAATATCCTATTAACAATAGTGACATGACTCTCTTTCGAATCAACTTGATATCTAGCAGCCATACACACAGCATGTATAATGTCTGGTCTAGTTTAAGTAAGATATATCCAACCATAGATCTATACAAAATTTGATTAGCTTTAGGAGATTCGTCATTTTTAGACAATTTACAACCAGTGACCATAGGAGTTCCAACCGGTTCGAAATCATCTAACCAAAACTTCTTCAGCAATTCCTTCACATACCTAGTTTAAGATATGAATATATATTTTCCTGTTTGTGCAATCTGCAAACCTAAGAAAAATTGCATCTCACCAATCATAGACATCTCAAATTCCTTCTGCATATCATTGGCAAACTTCATGCTCAAGTTATCATCACCACCAAAGATAATATCATCAACAAAGACTTCAACAATCAGGATGTTATCATTTTCAATATTAAAATACAAATTATTGTTAGCATCACCTTTAGTAAATCCCAATTTCAACAAGTATTTATCTAGTCTAGCATACCAGGCTCTAAGGGCTTTTTTCAATCCATAAAGAGTTTTCTTCAATTTACATACCATGTCTCCATCATTCGACAATGAAAATCCATCAAGTTGTTCAATGTAGACTTCTTCCTCAAGATCACCATTCAAAAAGGCAGATTTGACATCCATATGATATACCTTGAAATCTTTATAAGCAACATAAGTAAGCAATATTCTAACAACTTCAAGTCTAGCAACCAAGGAAAAATTCTCCTCATAATCAATTCTTTCTTGCTATGAGTATCCTTTGCAAACTAGTCTTGCTTTATTTCTGACAACTTCACTAGCTTCATTCAATTTATTTCTGAATACCCATTTAGTACCAACAACATTCTTATCCATGGGTCTAGGCACAAGTTCCCATGTATTATTCTTTTTCAATCTGATCTAGTTCTTCTTCCATATCTCTAATCCAATTTCCATCTTTACAAGCTTCAACAACATCTTTAGGTTCAACTTTGGAAATCAAGTATACTTCTTCAACAACTAATCTTCTTCTAGTCATCACACCCTTGTTCTTATCACCAATAATTTGATTTTTAGAATGATTCAGTCTTACATACCTTGGAGTCTTCTAATTGTTTTGATTATCAGGTTCTTGCATTCCTTCACCAGCAGTAGCAACATCTGGATTAATTGTTTGTACCAGATCATTCTACTTAGGTTCTTCAGGTTGAATAGGCGTTAAAACAATATGTTGACCATCATCATAACCGCATGCTTTGATCTCTTTCTCAAGGTTCTCATCCACCTTCACATTTTCACTTTCTAAAATCTTTCTTAGTCTCTTATTGTAGCACCGATAGGCTTATCTCTTTGTAGAATATCCCTAGAAAATTCCCTCATCACTTCTAGCATCAAACTTTCCTATGTCCTCATCTCTCTTGATATAACATTTGCTACCAAATACTCTGAAATATCTCACAGTAGAACATGACCAAACCATAACTCATAAGAGGTCTTACCAATATCACCTTTTATGTGAACTCTGTTGAATGTATAAACAACAGTTCTCATGGATTTTCTCTAGTAAATCTTCAGAACATTTCCTTCAATCAACATAGTTCTTGCAGCATCCAAAATAGTTTTGTTCTTCCTCTCAACAACTCCATTTTGTTGAGGGGTTCTAGGAGCAGATAATTGTCTTCTAATCTCGTGCTTCTCACAGAATGAATTGAACTCACCGGAATAAAATTCTCCACCTCTATCAAATCTCAATTACTTCACCTTTAATCCAGACTCAGTCTCAACCTTAGCTTTGAATATCTTGAATTTATCAAATGCTTCTGATTTCTCCTTCAAAAAGACAACCCACATCATCCTAGAATAATCATCAATTAGTAGCATAAAATATCTATCACCCTACACACTTATAATATTTGTAGGTCCACATAGGTCAGTATGCACAAGATCCAGTAATCCTTCAAATGTATATTGTTTCTTTTTGAAATAAATCCTTGTTTTCTTACCCAACTGACATTCCTTACATATCGGATTAGCAAGCTTGACAATCTTAAGCAGATCTCTAACAACATGCGTAGAATAGATATTAATCATTGAATCAAAATTTACATGACACATTCTCCTATGTCACAACCAACTCTCATCAATCTGAGCAATCCAACAACTTTTCTCACCAGCATTGAAATGAAAAATGTTACCTTCAGTCTTAGTCCCAGATGCAATCTCTATACCAGAGGCATTCAATATCTTGCATTTACCATCCTTGAATTGTAGATCATAACCTTTATCAACCATCTATCCAACACTCAAAATATTATGCTTCAAACCTTCAACATAAAATACATCATTAGTGTTATGCTTACCATCAAAAGAAATTGAACCTCTCCCATGGATTACACAGACTTTGTCATCTCCAAATATAACTATTCCACCATCATATCTCTCCATGCTCACAAATTTTCTTTTATCACCAGTCATGTGATGTGAACAACCCCTGTCAATTACCCATTCATCTTTCTCTTCAACCTTAGCATCTAAAGCCTTCTCCTCAATGGCAATAAACACAACTTCATCTCCTTCTGATTCTTCATATGTAACACCTTCATCAGCAACATAATAACACTTCTTCTAATTTCTAAACTTCTGGTTAGACTTATAAGGCTTATTATACTTCTCATGCTTTTCCTATATATCATTCCTATCATGTTTATCAAACTTATCATGCCTTTCAAACTTAGCCATTCTCTCCGGGCATCTAGAAGCAAAATGTCCTATCTTATTATAAGAGAAATATTTCAAAGGCAACTTTCCATCATACTTACCGGAACCTTTAGGCAATCTTCGGGCAATCAATGATTCAAATTCATCTAGCTCTTTTTCTTTCTCTTCCATCTCTCTCTCTCTCTCTCTCTCTCTCTCTCTCTCTCTCTCTCTCTCTCTCACACACACACACACACACACATATCTAGATATTCAGCATTCATCAAGATCAAATTTCTTCTTATCAAATACAGATGTAGATTCTCTAAATGTTGTCTCAAACTTTCCATGTGATTCTCCAAATTCACTCAGCTCAAATGCAGCAAGATTTCCAACCAACACATCTCTTATCACTGTAGTCAAACTCTGGATCTCATCAATAGCAACAACTTTATGTTTATAAGCAGAAGGCAAGGATCTCAACACCTTAGCAACAATTTCATCTTCCTCAATGGTTCCATTGGCACATCTGATATCTAGGACAAGGTCATTCACCTTAGCCATAAAAGAGTGTATGCTCTCATCATCTCCCATCTTCAATGTCTCATACTTTCCTTTCAAACTCTACAACTTAGCAACCTCACTTGTTTATCACCTTCATATAGAATATCTCAAGCTTCTCCCAGATCTCATGTGCAGTCTAAAGTCCCATTACATTTGTCATCTCAAAATTAGTCAGGGAACTAAGCAATGCTTCCTTCGCTCTAATATTGTGTTCTTCTTCCTTGATCTCATCAAGAGTAGACAGTACATTCTAAAGAATAATATAGGTATTCTTTGTAATCTTCCAATAATCTTCACCAAGACATTTCAAGTGCACTTCCATCCGATTCTTCCATATAGTATAATTGCTTCCATCAAACCTCAGACTGTCCTTCTTAAAGATAACACCTTGAGTTTTCATCCCGGATCTCCTCAAGCGATTAAGCTTCTATTGGAGGATCTAGCTCTGATACCAATGGTTAGCAGCAATCAAGAAGGAAGACTAAGAGGGGGGGTGAATCAGTCTTCACCGGAATAAAAAACTTAACCACCAAAAATAAATCTAATAAACTGTAGCAATAAGACAGATAAGCAAATTGGAAGCACAATACCAATATTTTGACGTAGAAAACCCGATTAAGGAAAAAACCGTAGTGGGAACCTACCCATAGTGAGATGATACACTACAGTAGTATGTGAAAATATTACAATGGGGAATGCACATGCATTCAAGCACACTGCCTAGAGCTCACTACTCAAATATAATGGCCCAAAAGGCTAAAACCCTTAGGGAAGTCTCACTGACTTACAACAAGATTTAGACTACAATCTGGAAAAAATGAACTGAAAGAATAGCATCTCCAAATGCTTTATTACAGTTCCAGTTAGGCACAAATGCCTGCCCTGCAACATCGAAGGATAAATCACTTGTTCGCACATAAACCTCTCTCTAATAATGCAAACACAACATCGACATGCAAATTACATGAATATATCACTTATATATACAAATCATCAACCTTGATAACAAGGTCGACTAAACCCTCAATCCTTAACTACAAAATTACATCACACGATACAAAGATCGACCACCGGACTAATATAATGATTTACATAGCATATAATGGTCCTAAAACAAATTCCCAAATACTCAATACCACCGAAAATCACGCCAAGGTCAACCGCAACATGCTACACCACCAGGAAAACCGCATAACATGAAAATCATCACTGGTTCATAGAAACCACCAAAAACTCGCACAACGATTAATTTGGATCACCAAAACAAATAGGACATGACTAGGAAACACCAGCAAGCACGTTAGAAACATCAGAAACATCTGCATCAACACCACATCAAATCTTCATCGATCAACGTCTGAAAGCTCAAGAACACAACCAATCAGCAACTGTCACAAAGAAAGAGAACTTGCGGAGCACCAAATCATGATCCATCTGAAATGAAGATACACAGACCATCCTAAACAATATCCCAAAATCTCAACACCAGATCTGGTCACACTGAAATATACCTAAGGATATACAGAACTCTCCAAAATAGTGATCAACAAACCAACATTACAAATCTGATCAAAAAATCTTACCAATCTTCATAGGAATATGTTGACATCAATGACAACAACATATCCTAGCAGTAGCAATGCATGACAATATCCAACATAAATATCCTTCTTAAAATTTCCCACAACCACATAATTATGACATTCACCTATAGTTAATAGTAACTAATTACATCCTATTTAAAAGCCAAATTCTTATCAAAGAAATCTTCTCTATTTTCTAACCTAGCTTTCAAACCTAGTGCTATTTCAAAAGGCTAAATTAATCTTCAAAGTACTTGTGTTTTTTCCTAAATCATCCCCCACCACTTTATACTCTTATAGGGTTATCAATTTTAATGGTTTCCTTGTGAAGAAGAGCACCCTTTTAGTGATGAAGATAGAAATTCAAGTATTAATTAAGGGTTCTTTTTGTATGTTACAAATCTCTTATTTCATATTTCCTTTTTGTCTCTACAACTCTCTTTTATAATTTATCTCCTACGATTATACATATGTGGTTAATTTTTTAGTTTTCCACTCTCAAATTTTTTTTTTGATTTGAGGTAGGTTTTGATGGTATTTTTGAGATTACGTTGGGCAGTTGTGAGGGGGGTTTTGAGAGGGGGGTTTTGAGAGGTGGGCTTTGAGGTGGAGCAGTTTTGAGGCAATTTTTTGAGGTGGGGATGTGAGGAAATTTTAAGATGGTTAGTGTTGAGGTTAGTTTTAGCTTAATCAAGTAAATTTTTATTGAATAAAAATTACATATTTATTGAATAAAAATTACATATATATATGATCTATGATTTAATTATAATTATAAAAAAATTATATTATTTGTTCTTTAAAATTTTAGTTTACATATACATTTTAATGTGCACTTAAAAAATGTCCATTTTAAGTTTTAGAGTACATTATTTTAGGGATTAGGGTTAAATATTTTAGAATTTAGTGTTCATATATTAGTGTTTATGGTGGTTTTAGGGATTAGGGTAACCCTATTCCATCAAATCATACACCATTTATTGATTGTGACTTTCATGTTTTTAAAGATTATGGTAAATCCCTCAAACTCTAATGTATAAATAAAAAATCATAAAACATCTCTTAAAATTATAAACCATAATACTTAAACCCTAATCTTTAAGTAGATTTTGTTTTTGTTTTTTAAAATATTTAGAAAAATTTTGCCATTCTTTTTTTTATTATAATATAATTCACAATAAATATAATTTAGAATTTACTATTTTAAGGACTTCTAAATTAAATTCCTAAAATTATAACTAAATCATAAGAAATTAAATACCTCAACTATAACTAAATCCTAGAAATTATAAACCCTAAGCCCTAGACTTATAAACCCTAAAATTTAACATGTAAATCCTAAATTCAAAATTGTAAATATTAAATCCTAATCTAGGAACCTTAACCCCAAAAACCTATTTTTAAACATGAAAACCCTAATAGTTGAAAATGTACTAAAAGTGACTACATGCCTAAAAAATTCCTCTCTTGCAATCAATGAGGGATTTGATGAAGTTTAGGGAATGTCCTTAAAAGTAGTGAATAAATTACAATAGATGTCCATACATAAATTATACCTATTATAAATTAATTTTCATTTATGGTAAGAATTGTGAGATAAGAATTAGGCAAAGGATTCATAACACAAATTAGTCAACCACAAAGAATAAAATGTCATGAAATATCACCCTAACACAATCAAATCATAAAATTGATGTCTTGTAGCACAAATCATACAAATTGATTGAGAAATCAATGGCGTGAAAATAGCACATCAACTTAAGTTTAAATTTCTAAATTTAAATAAAGATAAGTAAAATTAGTGGTGAAAGATGTCATATGTCATATATGACAAATATGACAAAATGAGTGAATTGTGGAGGGCAATTTGCCAAAATGAGGAAAGTGGAAGGGTAGAAAAGGAGGGGAGCTAGAAAAGAGGAAGGAAGCTAAAAAAGAGGAATAAATTGATGTTGAAATGTAAACAAAACTCTAGACATAAGTAAATAATAATTATTCATAATTTCAATAAAATTATTACAAACCAAGGATAATAATTATCTACACTTCTAACTTGGAAGTTGAGTTGAAAAGAACTTTCTAATGGTCACTTGAGAGATTGGACTCAATAAAATCTTTGGACCAATTTTACAATTTATGATGGAAGCATTTGAGGTGTGTGACATGTGCAATAATAGAGAGGTGTTAATGTAGTTTTAGTGAAGGATTAGTGGAGCTCTAATAAGTTCTTGGTATCCATGAAAGTTTTAGCTAGTATATAGATGCTTCATAATTATAAAAATTAAAAACTTCTTTTCAACTTTTTTTTTCAACTTTTTTTTCAGTACAATGAATCATATAAAAGAAAAAGTAAAAAATGATAAGAACAAGAAGAAAATACAGTACCATATTCACCAATTCAACTTTAACTGTTAACCTTTAATTTTCAAAAAAAAAGATAATTTGTCCTTTAATTTTCAAAAAAAAAGATAATTTGTTATAGCTGTAAATGCAGGCCGTTTTATTTTTAAAAAAAGGAGAGACAAATCTGTTATAGGTGTAAATGTAGATAGTAACCAATTTGGCGCGCTCAGTAAGTTCAATGAACAATGTAGAAAACAGGACACTCAACTTGACAAAAACTACCGCCGTTGGTGGAGGGAATAAATTTGTATTAAAACTTAGGAGAGGGAAAGGGAGAAGATAGTCACAGTTTGAGGCCTGTAACCATCGTGCCTTTACAACAAATATCTGTTGTACTGCCAAACAATATAATTTGTTAGTACCTACAACAATCTGTCAGATTAACAGAATGAAAGTTTTGGTTACAATCATCAGTGGGATTAACAGAATGAAAGCTCTGGTCAAATCCACTCAAATATTTCTGGACATGACAGTTCTTTGCCTAATACTGTACTACAATTTATAATGCTCTGTATAGATTTTACTGTTATCATTTCAAAGGGAGTTGAACATTTAGTCTCCTAAGCCATATGGAATGGAGAATCATATTGAACATATCGTAACGTTTAGGAGGCTGATTGAGTGTAAAATGTCTCCGGAGTTGAATTACTCTTCTCTGCATCTGGATATATCTATTTACAGAGATGGATTGGAGGATTGTTTTGAGATTAGGTATTTGAGAGAGTGGAACTTGAACAGAAAAGGCGGGCCAATTGAGGACATCGCTGAAGGGAAGCACATAATGGTCAGAAATTATGACTGGCACACAGCCACTGTAAATGGCCTCCACAATCCGAGGGCTGGCCACTTCGTATCCGCTTGGGCACAAGCAATACTTGGCAGACTTCATCATATCATAATATGATAATCCCTTTGGCAGATATTCGTTCACTTGTATATCTTTGTCTATGCCTTTCCAGTGCTGAATCAGTAAAGGTCTCACTCGTCCATGATTTCCCCCTGCGAAGAAGGCAAGAACAGATCTTGCCTGAGCAGATTGACCGCCCATTGTAATTTTCATTGAGCCTTTCAACATCACCTCTGGGAGTGTTGCATCTTTTGAGGGATTGAATCCCTCTGATGTGTTCGCATTGCACAGAACACGAATGGAATTATTGTACAAATATGGATTTACCATTGATGTCTCTGGCGCCTGCATGCAAATCCAAATACAGGCAATTAGTTATTTTCAAATAATGTTTTCCAACATTTTCGTGACAGACAAATCTTTTGATGAATTGTTGCATCCGTAAATTATTTTCAGCCTCAAAACTATCGGTAACGTTGAAAATTCAACACTATAATTACTAAAAAAAATAATCACAGTCTAAGATTGCCCCAGATCCATAGGCGGGCAAATCGTCTGCTTATGATAAATTCACATGTTAACTTCGAATCGAAAAACTACTGCGATTGTTCTAATTACTGTCTGACAACCTAATTATATTAGTTGTCTTTTTACCTGACTTTAAAGAATTTTAAGCTCTTAAATATTGAAGTGATTCAGAACATAAAAACATTAAAAAGATGGATTTCATACCCAATCATGGCAGGACAAGATGAAATGATCGGCTCCGAGGCTACGGTTCCAGAAGGGGTACTTTTTTGAAATCACATCGATGTAATCACTCACAAACCGTTTCATAGGCGTTAAATCATAGGTTTTTGGCTTGTAAATGTGGCTCACCATCATTACTACACTGAAGGGAAGGAAATAAACGTGAGCTTCCTCGGGATTCGATGTGAGGATCGAGTTCCCCAGTTCAAGCTCGTCAATGAACCTTCCTTCTATGGAATATATGTCCTTACACGGCCCGAGGTGAACTAAAGGCCGTTCTCCTTCTCTGTACACAAATATCTTGAATACTTTCTCCATTTCACCATAACTCCTGAAAGCAGTACAGTAAAAGCATTATTTATTCACAAAACATTGAAAATTGCGTCAGTGAAATAACAAAGACATGGAAAAGTATAAATTGAAAAGGAAATATTAAGGAAAATTTGAGGATCAAAGGTGTGCATGTTGCGTTGTGCAGGAATTGCAGAAGCCCTCATTAATGGTGGAAGATATCCAGTAATTGACATAACTTGCAGAATTCTCTAGCTCCAGAGAACTTCAGTCGTTAAAACGTTAATAGGGAAAACTTCTTTGCATTGTAACCACTTCTCCCTTAATTTCGGATGGCTGTAAATGAAAATATTCTCTTCTAAATAAAGAGTAAAGCAGGGGATTCGAACTCATACCGCTGGAACATGGTGGCGTTTCTGTAAATGCCGCCACTGGGAACGTACCCTGATGTCTGGTGCTTGGCATCTCCATTATGCGAGTGGCCAGCTTTCAGTATGGCAGCCCTTGCCCGACTTAACTCTACTTCCACCTTTGAAATCACGCCTCTCTTCCTCTGCAATTAAATTTAAACAAAATACTTACAATCTGTTAACTAGGCAGTACTAGGCTACTCTGTTCTCGACTGTATATCTGCATACAAAACCTAAATTTACTCACCCGAACTTCCTCAACAGAGTTGTTATCCGATCGCTTTTGGGGCTGTTGAACTACATTAGTCTCCGTTACGTTGTGATAAGTTTTGTTAATGACAGCCTGGGGAATTCGGTCATAAGCATTCAATTGTGTAACGGTAAAGGGCGAATGAAACGCCCCAGGGAAAGAAATCAGATTAGGATGATACGAATCCAACAGCAAAAGGCTGCAGAGAAAAACAAGAGCAAATGCGAGAGCTAAAGTAAGGCTACAGTACCCCGCCATTGATTCTGCAACCTTCTTTCAGCAATTTCTTAAATAAATGAAAAAAAAATACTAACTAGATCATAACTGAAATGTCAAAATATCATAACTGAAATGTAAAAGCACAGCGCACCATCCAGATAATTAACTTTCGTAAAAAAATATAAAATGTCTACACAGAAGGTTTGTAAGTAGAATCAGATTTTCTTTTGCATTTAGCTGAATCGAATGAAGAAGAAATACGCAAGCTTGGAATTAATCGGGTGGAAGTGCATAAAATCTTTATTTCCTCCTCTTTACATGGCCAGTATAACCGAATATACCTGGTTTTAAGTTTAACCGTATACTTTTTCAAATTTCTTTGCTAAAATTGACGCAAAACAGGGGAAACGCTAGGCATAAAATAAATGAGAGGATTACGTGTACTCTACTTTTACGCGGAGAGGCACATCCGTGAAACAAAAATGAAATTTTTGCCACTGCTGACAGTTACAAACTGATAGTGAAAAATAATAAACGGCTTTAAATGAAAAATGTAACTCATGGTAGTGGAATAGTCCTTCATATTTACATATTTGAAAGCGGCATTTCGATTTGAACAAAGGAGGTGTCCATTTGCAAGGAAGACCAGGTTCTTCGATTTGGAAAAATGGTGACAAAGCTGCAAGGATTTTTGCTTTCAGAGAAATCGCATTCCTTTATGCACGGTGAGTGAATTGTGTCTTTGTTTTTAACAATCTCAGCTTTGCACAACATTAGGTATCTGCTTTGCATTTTGTATTCTTCAGGTGAAATGATTCTGCATGTATGCCTATTGTTTGCTCTTAACCACTGCACCTCATTGTTGCCTTCCTCTTTCATGTTCTTGATTTGCATGTGAGAGATCATCAAAATTCATTGTAATTTGAAAGATATTTAAGGTTTTGCTGCAACAAATCGAAGAACTTTTGTGTATCAAAGGTGTTTTAAGACATCCTTTACTTGATTTTGATTCAAAATCTCTGTTCCACAAGCTAGGAAGGATAGATTTTAGGTGCAATTTGTAGAAGACTTAAAATTTGTGTTAGATTCATTGAAAATTTTAGGTTTTAAGGACCCGAAACCTTTACATAGGAGCATAAGAGTTCATCAAAAAGCATCCAGATCTGCTAGGATCAGCTTATAAAAAGACAGGAGAAAATCCAGTCAACCGAAAGGACAACAAAAGAAAGGAACAACAGAGCAAAAAAAACCAGAGAAAACACAACACAACTAAAAAGACTTAAGGAGCTCATCCGCCTTATTCACCAGTTGATCATAGTTTGCCGCAACAACTTTGAATTCTTTCATGTCCTTGTTTGGCTTTTTCTCCTTCTTTTACCTCTGGTCCTTGTTCTAGGTCCTTGCACTTCTCCCGTGCCATCCATGTCGGGTTCAATCTTCACGGAATCCTTCTCCTCTTCCATTTTGCTGATAAGGATTTTTTAATATTAGCTGTAACAATAGTTCTGATGATCTATTGTATTATTTTCTTAATAGCAGAAGTTTAGGTAACCTCTTAAACTGTAAGAGAAGCACCTATATTCAGAATAAAAGCATCGGTTGAAAGCTAGTCAAGGTAAAGTTTATTTACTATTTTATATGCAACCAATTTCAAGTTGCATTATGTTAAAGAAGTACTTATATTCATAATAAGAACATCAATTTGAAAGCTATCCAGGGTCATGTTTCTTTACTATTTTATATGCAACCAATTTTAAATCTGATTATGTTAAATCTCCAACCAACATATTTTGTTCTAATTCTTTTAGGACAATGTACACAACAGTAAATTAGGGATTTATTTCGGGAGTTTGTCTAGGATTTATTTCGGGAGTTTGTCTAGGATTTTTTTGAGGGAGTTTGTCTAACTTTCATCAAAATATCTAGGTACCCAGACCATAGTTCCAGCCATTTTGCTATAAAAATATTTTAACTAAAATTATTATATTATTCAAACAAATAATTGTGCATAGTAGTTGGTGATAGGAGGAAGAACGAGTTTAAAGAGTACAAAAATTAAAAGGAATTCAAACACAACGAGAAAAAAGAAAACGCACAGTTTATCGTGGTTCAGCAATTTGCCTACATCCACACTCAAAGAAGGGGAATCACTTTATTAAGAATACCAAACTATTTTACATTTACAACAGCTCTAGTTTTCACCAAAAAATCATCATCTAAAATGGTATGCAAACAACTCTATAAGAAAGCCACGAAAGGGAAGTGGAAAAGCCAAGAGTTGTGCCGGCAACCATTGGACTTCACTTCCAACAATCTCCCACTTGAAGGCCAACGAACTGCTACAACAAAGAGAGTCCCCACTTAGTCTTGTTGTCATATGTCGGAAAGGCCAAGAGAAGCTCGACAAAACTTGAACTTCTCCCGTGTAACAACTTTGGTGAGCACATCAGCAGGGTTCTCCTCGGTGTCAATTTTGTCTACATGGAACTTGCCTTCTTCGACCATGTGATGAACATAATGGCTACAAACATCAATGTGTTTAGATCGAGGTTGAGATGCCTGATGCTTAGTCGTAAAAGTGGCACTGCGGTTATCACAAAACAAAGAAAAATATGATTGCTTCAAACCCAATTCGTTGAACAAGAGTTGTAACCATACCATCTCCTTGTCTCCCTCAAAAAGAGTGATATACTCAACCCTTGCAGATGATTGAGCAATGTGTGTTACAATTTTGAATCCCAACTGATCGTTGCCTCTACAAATGTGAAGGCATAACCTGAAGTAGACTATCATCTGTCTAAATCCCCACCAAAATCATAATCGAAAAAACCTTGCAAGTGTGCCCTTCCCTTTCCAAAACATAAACAAAAATTTGAAGTACATTTAAGATACCGAAGAATATACTTGACTGCTTCCCAATGTGTTTTACCCGGATTTGCCATAAATCTGCTCACCAGTCCCACTGCATAAGCAATATCCAGACGAGTGGATACCATAGTGTACATAAGACTCCCAACAACAGATTTATAAGGGATATGGTCCATAAACTCCTTATCTTCCTGTGTTTGTGGACATTGTTGAGAACACAACCGAAAAAGAGAGGCTAAGGGAATGGTTACATACTTAGCATCCGCCATACCAAACCTATCCACTACCTTTTGAATGTAATCTTTTTGAGATAGCTTGAACTCTCTCTTTTTTTCTATCCTGAAGAATGGTCATCCCAAGGATTTTCCTTCCTACCCCCAAATCTTTCATGTCAAACTAGTTTGCTAAGTGAGTCTTAAGCTCACGAACAATCTTCATGCTTGTGCCAGCCACAAGCATATCATCCACATAGAGGAGAAGTATAACAAATTCGCCATTGGGAAGCTTTTTGAAGTACACACACAGATCAAATTCACAATGTTTGAAGTTGTGATCAGTCATAAACTTGTCAAACTTGAGATACCATTATCATGGGGCTTGCTTGAGCCCGTACAAGCTTCACTTCAATCTACAATAAAGATGCTCCTAACCCTTTTTGATAAATCCTTCCGGTTGGTGCATAAACAATTTTTCATTAATATCGCCATGTAGAAATATTGTCTTTACATCCAATTGTTCCAGTTCGGGATCTCATGCCGCAACCAATCCCAAAACAATTCTGATGGTTGTCATTTTTACTACTGGTGAAAAAATTTCTTCAAAATCAATACCCTTCTTTTGAGCGTACCCCTTGACAACTAGTCTTGCTTGAAACCATTTCCGACCACCATCTTCATCCTTCAATTTATGAACCCACTTATTACATAGTGCCTTTCTGTCAGGCGAAAGTGGCACCAAATCCCGTGTCTGATTTCGCAATAATGAGTCCATTTCTTCGTGCATTGCATCATGTCATTTATCACAAGCGACAGCAGAGTGTCGAGCACACTCAAATTCTAGACGACCACTCTGTGAATTATTATCACCAGGACGGGGAGGACTTAGACCATGAAGTCCACAAAGAACACACGGATTAGTATCGCTAACAAGTTGAGAACGCGGACCACGTGAGTGATCTGCCGCAGAGGCATCATCCACGACAAATGAATTTTGTCACCCCTGTTGTGAGCCCATGGAGGGGAAATTTTGGGGCAGGCGTGCATACTACCCAACGTGCCATGAAGGCGACTTCACACCAAAGAAGGTAGACTAGGATGCAATTCGTGGGGTAGGAGTCAAGCCCGGTTGAAATTCCTCCACGTGAGCCTATGTTTGAACCTGTGAGGATTCAATTTGAGGTTGCAATTTTCCTATTCCAAACAGTAATGGCTCTGTTATGAGCCGAGAAGATTGAATAGAAGGGCTATCAGTGTCTTCACCATTGTGAGTCTTCCCAAGGGATTGAAAACTAGAATCAAATGGCAAATTAATAGCCATCGGTGCTCCCACTTGATGGGAAGATTGATGTAGAACACCATGATTCTGAACTGGTGAAGAATAATTTTCAAAAATCGATAGAGGGACATACTTTGTTTCTTATTTATTATGAATTTGCAGCGCTGAGAAAGACTTCTCATTGAAAATAACATCCTGACTACGAACATTTTTCTTATTGACGAAATCCCACAATCTAAAACCAAATTGCTCTTCGCCATACCCAAAGAAAATATACCTCTACGACTTGGGGATCCAATTTGGTTCTTTTCTTTTTAGGTATATGCGAGAAGGCTTCACATCCAAACACGTGAAGATACGAGTAGGAAATCCTCTTCCCCTGCCATTCCTCTTCTGTAATACCAAAATCCAACATAGATGAGGGACTTCGGTTGATCAGGTATACTGTTGTGTTGCAAGCCTCTGCCCAAAATTCCTTACCTGCATTTGATAACATACAGCATGCCTTTTCAATTATCGTCCTATTCATCCTCTCAGCTGCACCATTTTCTTGAGGAGTGAAAGGAACAATCTTAATCCTTCTAATCCCATTATCAGCACAAAAACCATCAAATTCTTGTGAACAAAATTCTCCACCATTATCTATTTGTAGACACTTAATCTTATGCCCAATTTGGTTTTCAACTAAGGCCTTAAAACTTTTAAATTTTGAAAAAACTTTTGATTTTTTAGAGAGCATGTAAATCCATACTTTCCTTGTACAATCATCAAGAAAGGTGAAAATTTGTTATCTCCTCCAATGAAGGTTACCTCGGTAGGCCCAAAAACATCTGAATGTACTAGCTCCAACGGTGTTGTCTTCGTATCATGCCCACCTTTCAAAACACTAACTTGCTTTTTATTTCCCATAAAGACAATGTTCACAAAAGGCTAAATCTACAAGTTTGAGACCCAGAAGCCGATTCGTTGTGTGCATAACATGGAGCCCTTTCTTGCTAATATGCCCAAGCCTTTGATGCCAAAGATCTGCTTTGTTGTCCTCAACCACCATTGCAACTCCCACTTCACCATGAGTCTTAAATATATAGAGACTACCCAATTTATTGCCATTGGCAATCAGCATGGTACCGCAGGTTGCCTTCCAAATATCCAGAAGAAAATTCACATTAAGACCTTGATCAAAGAGCTGACCAACGGATATCAAATTCTGTTTCAATTTTGGGACATGTCAAACATCTTTGAGCAGCCATGTTTTACCACCTTCTAATGGTAGCAACACAGCACCCTTGCCTATAATTTCACAAGCTTTGTTATCTCCTAAGAAAACAATTCCAAAGTGACCTTTGTAGTTTATGAACACTTCAAGGCATGAGGTAGCATGATGGGAGGCACTAGAATCAAGTACCCATGAATCCAGAGTAGTGTTGGTTGTTGAAAGGATTAGAACACTATCATCCTTGTTGTAGACGGTATTCACTTCGGTGTCCCACACCTTCTCTTGTGCCTTTTTGTAGTTTTTACAATCCTTCTTTACATGACCAGATTTACCACAAAACCAACAATCACCCATTTTGTTTCTAGACTTAAATCTCCTTGCTGATTTCGATTGTCTATGATAATTATTTCTGCCTCTACTGTGGCTCCTACCTCTATTTTTGGTGCTTACTACCATCAAGGCTTCACCGGATGAAGGTTCTTCATTCTTTCTTCTCAAATCTTCGCTAAGAAGAGTAGCCGCTATATCATTAAAAGATAACTTATTTTTGTCGGATACCGAAGTGCTAATGGTTGTTACAACACCATCCCAGTAGCTTGGTAAAGAGCATAACAAAAGGACAACCTTGCTCTCATCATCTTGTGTCATCTCCACCAAAGTTGCTTGATTGATCAATGCATTAAATTCATTGATGTGATTCGCCATTGCACAAACTTCCTTCGTCTTAAGCTTATACAACTTTTTCATGATAAACACTTTATTTGCAGTCGACACCATTTCATACATGGTTGTTAATTTATCACATACATCTTTTGTTGTTGCTTCACCCGTGACATTGAAGATGACATTGTTGGACAGCAAGAGAAAAATTGTTGCTCTTGCCTTCTTGTCTATTTTTTCCCATTCTTCATCAGCCATCATGGTTGGCTTCTTTGTTTTCACTTCAAGTGCAAGTGAAAAGTCTTGCTTTATCAGCAAGGACTCCATCTGCACCTTCCATAACCCAAAGTTCTGACCAGAGAACTTTTCTATCTTTGCTTCTTCCATGATCTCGGAATTTCAACCACTGAAATCTCAACAGCGATCTAACCTCACTCTGATACCAATTGATAGGAAGAAGAACAAGTTTAAAGAGTGCAGAAATTAAAAGAAATTTAAACACAATGAGACAAAAGAAAACACATAATTTATCGTCGTTCGGCAATTTGCCTACATCCACACTCAAGGAAGGGGAATCACTTTATTAAGAATACAAAATTGTTTTACATTTACAGCAACTTTAGTTTTCACCAAAAAACCATCATCTAAAATGGTATGCAAACAACTCTCTAAGAGAGCCACAAAAGGGAAGTGGAAAAGCCAAGAGTTGTGTCGGCAACCGTTGGACTTCACTTCCAACAGTTGGGCCATATTTTTAAAGTTGCAAGTTCTTATTCAATGCAAAGGGGAACATACAATTTTACATTCATATTTGCTATCTTTTACAAAATAAAAAATCTTGTACTGAAGAGTTTATGGAAAAGAAGCAAGAAATAAAAGAAGAAAACAAAGATTTTCAACTCCATTTATGTGTCTAGCCATCTTGGAGTTGCCCTTAGGTGAGTTAATAACCACGGGAGATTAAGTATGAGAAGGCTATTGATTATTTGGAAAGATAAGCTTTTAGAAGGGCATGCAAATTGTTTAAATCATATTGCAAGGGATGTAAAAGAGTGGGGAGTCATATTTAAATGAATTTTTAAATAAAATAAATGTTATTTTATTTGTTATTTAATGTTGGTGGAATTTATTTTTTCTTGGTATTTTTATTTTTTAAAACTAATACAAAATATATTAAATTATAATATATTATTACTATTATATATAAAAATGATAGAGAAGGATATTTGTTAGTGTATTTGTCATTAAAAGAAATATGTTTTTAAATTCTAATTATAAAAATATAATTTTTTTAAAAATATTTCAAAAATAGCATATGATTAATAATTTAGAAAGGTCAAAACTAACTCTTATGTTAATTATCAAAAATTTAAAAGGTTAAAAGAAAATAATTTTAATTAAAAAAAACTTTAACCTATTTTAAAATGTCTTAGTTTTATTAGAAAAATGTAACTTAATCTTACCATAATTGAAACCTTATCACAATCAAACCCTAACCTTGACAATATCCCTAATTTAGACCCAATTGAACCCTACCCTAAAATTAACTACAACCCTAGAATTAAGCCCTAATTACAAGTTAAACTATAATCTAACAATAATTGAACCATAGCCCTAGATTTAATACCAACCCTAATTGAACTCTAGCCCTAAACTTAACCCTAACGGGTGAACTCACAATGTTGGTTCCCACTTTTTGGTACATCCTGATTTTTGCTGAAATCATACATTTTTTAGAAAATATAATGATTTAAGATTTAAGAGTTCCCATTTGAAGTAATTCATTGAAGAGAGCTAGATCAAAGGCTCTTAGATCAAAATTTCTTGGATAGAACCTCTCTACTTCTAAATCATACTTGCAATGGTGTCTCCTTTACATCTATCAAATGTTGATAAAAAACCAATTTTACATTAGCTTTTGGGGGGTCAAATGAATTCATTTACATGTTTTGTTTTTTTAAGTATTTGGTCCTTATTAAAAGCTTTCCAAATAGTATAATTTTTAATATATTTTAATTTTATTTTTTATGAATTTAGGTTTTTCACTGTACATGATCTTCTTTGTTCAATGCATTGGGAAAAATAGTAAACTAATTCAAAAAAAAATTGAAAAATATCTATGCACTAGGTATTCATGTCTTCTTTCTAACAAAAAAAATAACTTGAATTTTGATATATATAGAACATGTTATGTGTTCAAACGTGCACCTATATCTAAATTATAATTAGTCGGACTTCAAAACTTAATAAAATAAAAAATATTTAACATATCACTATCAAACCAACTGCATGCCCTGGGTATTGATGTTACAAACTAAAATTCAAAAGAATTAAATTTTTATCATTTATAAAAAAAAAGGTTATGCATTTCGGGATGCACATCACTCTTAAAAAATGTTATTTTCTGTAAAAAAAAAAAAACTTCTTTTTGAGGGAGATGGAAAAATCAATAAAATTTGATTCAAAAAAAATTGAAAAAAAAATATTTAGAATCTACAAACAAGATGTTACAAATCACTAGTTTACATCAACTTCAAATTCTTGACGATTTAAAAGTTATAGGTGTCGGAAAGTGAAAGTTTTTTTTCAAAATGTTCATCTAAGTGTCAAAGTTGGTCAAAAAGTGGGAACTAGTATTGTGAGTTCACCCTAACCCTAATTGAAGTTTAATCATAATTGGACATTAATCCTTATTAAATCCTAACCCTAATCTACTCCATACCTTGATCCTATTTAAGCCTTTACCATAATCAAACCCTAAGTGTAATTGAACCCTAACTCTAATCAACTTTAACCTTGACCCTTAACCCTAAACCTAACTCTTACTTAACCATAACCCAAAACCCTAACCCTAATAATAATCCTTAGTCCTAACCCTAATACCTAACCCTAACCATAACTCAAAATGTATCTATAACCCTAACCCTATTCCTAACCTTAACCACGATGTCGACAATATCCCTAACTATAATCCTAACGTTAACCCTAACCCTAACCTAAACATAACCATTATTTAAACCCTAACCCTAAACCTAAACCTAACCCTAACCCTAACCTAACCATAATTCTAACCCTAAAATTGTTTGTAACCCAAACCCTAAACATGATGCAAACCCAAACCATAATCCTAATCCTAACACCAACGCCTAACCCAAACCCTAAACATGATGTAAACCCAAACAATAATATTACTCCTAACACTAACCCCTAATCCAAACCATAACCTAACCCTAAAATATAACCCTGATTGAATTCCAACAATTACCTAACACTAAGCATAAGTCTAACTATAGGATTAAACCCTACCTACAACCTCAACATTAATCTAACCCTAATTAAACCCTAACCTAATCTAAACCCTAACACTTATTGAACCCTAACCCTAATTAAACTTTAATCCTAATTTAAATGTAACCCTAATGTAATTGAACCATAAAGCTAATTCTAACCCTAATTGAAATCTTATAGGAACCCTAACTATAATTAAAACCTTACCATAATCAAACCCTAACCTTGACAATGTCCCTAATCTAGACCTAACTGAACCCTAAATCATAACCTAATCCTAAACTTCAACCTTAATCTAACCATAATTGAAACCTAACCATAACCTAACCTTAAATTTAAATATAACCCTATAATTAAGCCCTAACTACAACTTGAACCATAATCTAACCATAACTAAATCCTAGCCTAAACTTATTCCTAACCCTAATTAAACTAATTGTAATTGAAATCTAATCTTAATCTAACCCTTACCATAATGAAACCCTAATCATATTTGAACCCTAACTCTAATTAACTATAACCTTAACCCTTAACTCTAATCCCTCTAATTGAATGTTAACCCTAACCTAACACTAAAGTTAACTCTAACCATAGAAATAATTCCTACCTACAACTTCAACCTTAATCTAACCCTAATATGAAGACAAGGATCAATGTCATATGAAGATAGTTGAGCCAAGAACTGTCTGGATCATGCCCGTGGGGTATTAGGTGGATGTAGTCATGCTTGATGCATATGCTCAACACTTGTTGAGTCAACCGAAGGACAAGAAAGAGGAGAGATTTGGCACTTTCAAGGAGAAGATTTGGACCTGCACAAGAAATTCATTGGGCCCAGAAGAAAAAGAAAAGTAATAAATGAAGTTAAAGAACTTGTTGAACAAATGGGCATAACCCGAGAAGTAGTGCAGAGGGCCAGAGAGAAAAATATACTGAAGGAGGAAGATATGGTGAAGCCACAATCTCAACCAGTATCTTCTCCTCCCAAGCAGTCCAAGGCCAAGCAAAGCAAGTCTGCACCTACCGTCGGTGTACAGAAGTCGGTCCCTCCACCTAAGCCACAATCAACATCAACGGGTGGAGTAGAAAAGAGGAAGAAAGAAAAATCTACAAGGAAGTATGTAGCAATAGAGGAGGAAACTGAATCAGATGAAGAGGTCAAAGAGGTGAAGAAAACTACTACATTTGCTAGAGTAGTCAGAAAACCTCTATATGGTGATGCTCCATCTGCTAAGAAGCCAAAAACACAAGGAGAGCAATATGGTAGAGCAAGAGCGAGAAAGAAACAGAAATATGAGATAGGTGAAGCTCTTAAATCTGGTAAGCTCGAAGGACCTTACACTATTGTACCCCCGAAATCATTAGATGAGGTCGTAAATAAAATTGTAAAGGAGGGTAATTTGAAAAAATTTCCTATATATTATGAGAACTATGATGATAAGGAGCAAAGGATTTTAGAAGATGCGGTTATACAATACATGAATACCTATAGTAAAGTCTTATTAGAACTATCATCATTGATTCCTAAAAGCTTGTATGATGTTTTGAACGCAAGGAGGCATACAACTACACTAGAGGATGAGAGAATAAAAGAATATGAATTGGTGAATATATGTTCAGTTATTTCCAAGGATGAAGTCAAAAGAATCCTTTTAGTTGCAAAGGATGGATTTAGGAGTAAAAGGAGAGTAAATAAAATCATGCTCGAAAAAACTAATGAAGTAAGTTAAGAAACCAAAGAAATTTTGACAGTTTTTTAAGGGAAAACAGTATGAAGTAAATCAACCGACTCATCCGAAAGAGAAATTACCTAAAGGCACTTTCATTTTGGAAGTACCGATAGATGTTCTCGGTGAGTAGAAGGATCGGCCATCTATAAAGATTGATTCGGTTGGACAAGAAGCTACAAATGACTCCACTACAAATCAAGCAGTTGACAACTTCGGTGAAGCTATACAGGATCCCCTGGAGATAGAAATCATTGCAGAGATGATAGTTGAGGAGATATATGATCTAGGAAAGGGTTAAGGTGATGATGAGAAAGAAGAAAAGGATGTAAATACAGAAGAAGTTGTGAAGGAGAATGGTGAAGAGAAGACCGATAAGGCTCTGGTGACCATGGAAAAAGCCATTGTTCCTGACAAAGGAAAGCAGATTGTAGATGATGAGGATGACTTTTATCATAGTTCAGCAGATTTGAGTACCATGTCCCCTCTTCAAGCACTAAAATTATCCACCCTTGCGCAAATGAAGGCAAGTGAGGACATATTAAAGTCTCAATCTGAAGAAAAAGAGGTGAAATCTTTGGCAACCAATGTGTTAGAGAAAATTTTGCCAAGTTTCAAGTAGGATTTCGTTGACTCACCCCCCGATAAGCTTAACGATATGTTGAATGATGTTGAATCCCATTTTGAATCTTTAGAGAAGGTTGCAGGTGAATTGGTTAGGGAAAGATTTAATAAGATGAGATACCAGTCAATTTTGAAAGCAGTTGAGGGAGATAGAGTTAGTTTAAAGACTGTAGTAAAGAATGTAGAAGATGCATTAGATGAAGGCGATAAGATATTCAAGCCATGTCTCTTTTTATGTAAGTTTTATGTAGACACTGACAAGAAAATAAGAGATCTTGAAGGGAAATTAGATGGTATAGCACAATTATTTGTCCCACACTCAGTCTTTCCAAGTACCCTTGAAGCCCAAATAATGGATCTCACTGATAAAATAAAGGGCTTGAATAAGGAAAAGGAACAGATGATAAGAAGAGTGGGAGAATTTAGGAGTCTAATCACTCCTCGTTTGGACACTTTGCTTGGAGCCTAGCAGGATGCAGTTAATGCTCTAGGTAAACCAGTACCATCAAATCTCAAAGGCATTGAAATTCATGCATACATGTTTAGGCCTTAATCAATGTTTTGGAGTGTTTCCTAAGAGGATGGAATGAATATATGAAATCCTTGAAGGTAACTTATGTGGATATTTTCAAATTCCTGTAAATTATTGCATACACTCTTTTGTACATAAGTCTTAGCGGATCCCTATCTTTTCCATTGATGTCAAAGGGGGAGAGAGTAGTTAAAAATGGTGCACATTCTTAGGGGGAGCCAGTTGAGTGTACAAGCTTTCCGATTTTTCGATTGATTGCAGTTTTGGAGTGTTGGACACTTGTCATTTTTCACAATGTTGCCATCAATGCCAAAGGGGGAGATTGTTGGAAAGAGACACTATTCCAGTGATGCTCTAGTGAAGATTGATGATGTTTGATGCATGAGATTGCTTAGGGGTTGTCATTCATGGCAACTCGGCCTTGTAATCCTATCTAGTATATGGAGATTGGAATTACCGGAAGTCTTAAGTAAGTTTGGTTATTCATGAAGCATAAGTTCGGTCGATGGAACACAATGTTTAGATCCGATAAGCTTTATTCATTGTCGATGACTAAGTTCTTGTTTCAATGATTAGAATATTTGATTAGATGTGTGAGGAAGCTTACCATGCAATTCTAGCCTCCGGTGTTGATTCTAGTGCAAGTTTCTTGGTCTGGTATTCGGTATTGAAGGAAGAACGGGGTTATCTTAATGTTTGATGGTGTAGCGTGTGGTCCGGATTCCTTGAGGTGATTTAGGTGGATGCTGATGAGTTCAAGGTGATTGGGCTGACTTATGGGAAGATTGTGATCATATGTTTCAGGTCCAAAATAAGGATTTGTAGAAGGATTGAGTTGTCACATCACTACACGTTTTTATAATTTGTTGTTTTGAGAAGTCGACTGGCTAGAGATCTATTTTGGCGGTGCTGATATATAAGATCGACTTGAATGATGACTTTGAGTACATGTGTAAATGCGAGATTGTGTTGGAAGCGATTGAGCGTAGTTTCACGTGTGCATCTTGAATTTTGATGATCCAGTATTTGGTAGCAGAGTAGAACAAATCATTTTTTAGAGCAGTGACAGCAGACGATTTTTTAGCCTAACCGAAACTGATTCCTAGTATTTATAGATGTTTTACTCCAATTCAAACATTGTAATTACTTTTGTGATTCAGTTGTAGGATAGTGAATCCTCCGGGGGTGGCAGCCCTGTTATGTATTTGAGCAGTGAGCTCTAGGAAGTGTGCTTGAATGCAAATGCATTCCCCTTTTGTAATATTGTGGGTTTAAATCCCACCGTGGTTTTTCCCTTTTGGGTTTCCACGTAAAAATTCCAGTGTTATTGTTGCATGTTTAATTGGTTTATATTTTTGCACTTTGCTTTTAGTTATTTGCATCTAGTGGTTAAAGAATCCGCTTAATAAATTTGTAAATTGCATAAAATTGATTTACCCTACCCTCTCAGTGTTCATTGATTCCAACATATTTGGGAAAAGGGATCTTTATGCCATTTATACTTCTCAATTTCTTATAGTATGAACTTCATGTTCTGCAAAATTCTTTAGTGGACATAAACCCATTGGATATTGGAGGCTTGTGGATGGAAACCCATAAGTTTCAGGTGGATATTGTATGAAACCACATTGTTTACATAGAGAAACTTCATCCAAATGTTGCATTGGAGCTTCAAGATTTCAGCAATTTTCCATTGTGTGTGTTTAGGGCTTCATTAATACTGTTGTTGTAATTCTATATGTGTTTTGAGGGTTTTTCTATTATCATTAACCTTGTATCAGATTATATTCTATTTATTTTCCATTTGTAAATCAAACGCTATCAGTTTGTGGTGTTTATGGTGACATTGGTGGTATTTGGTTATAATAGTTTTTGTGGGTTTTGCTTATAAATTGGAGTTTGAATGTATTAATGTTGTTGCTACAATACATCAATTTCAAACCTGATTAAAGTATGCACATATCAGAAAATTCATTTTCAATAATGTTCTATAAAGTTCAATTTTAACTCAGCCCTTTCTGTGCAAAAGTAGCTAACAAGTTTGGGTGTTTTTAGTGAAGTTTTGTGTAGTATTTGTGAATCTATTTTTCAGATCTAAGAGCAATATTAAATTTTTAATTGGGGACATTATAGTTAAGGATAACTGGGAACATAACTAGGCCCATGTTGATTTCAGGGATCAACAAGTCCCAGTATTGGATTCCTTATTTCACCTACCCTATTGTAAGTTGTGTTATTGGGATGTTAGGTTTTAATATTAAACCACTTCGTGAATGCATCATTTTATCATTACTCAACAACCACTTTAATATCTTTCATAAATCTTTGTCCACACATTAAGTGGTCATTAGACTATTAAATATTTCTTATCTAGCCTTCAAATATAACTCAAATGAGAATCTGAGCCAATTGATACAACTATATGGCTCCTTAAGAGTAACAGCATGGAAAGTCAAGTCACCTCTTAGAATTTCACATTAAGTGCCTCAACTTAGGGGTTTGAACTTTGGTCTCCATGATGAGAAACCAATGCTTTAAGCACTTAATTTTATCCCCTTAGATGCCATTCAACTTTCATAAACATTATCTCTATTATTTTGGTTGTAGATTTTCTATTTCCTTGTGCTTCTATCCTATTTAGTAATATATTATTGACAACTAAGTCTTGCCAAATAAATATATTCACACCTAATTTATAATACGAAGGTTAATGAAATTTATTTCTGTATGTGGGAAAAGTGGGTTGTTAGAATTAAAAATGTGAAAAATACGTAAAATACCAATCCACACACACACACAGGACTTCTTGATGCAAGCTATGGAGTAACGACGTGTTACTCAGCTTCCCAAGGAGGGTCCCATGGTTCTCTATCTCACAATGTCCCTCAAACCAATGTTTTTGCTCTCAGATCAGTGAGCAAAATGGTTTAGGGATGGCAAATATGAGAACGAGAGAGATTTTAACTGATCTTAGTATGAGATGTGTTATAAGCTAGATGAGATGCTAGAAATGCAACAAACTGAATGATAAGATGACGAGATTAGTATGAAGATTATCCTAGCATACTATATTTACTCTATGATGGAACTAAAATGATAAATAAACTACTTTAGCATGCATATTCATGATTAATTCTGATCTAAAAGAGGCTAAATGAAGAGCATATATAAAATGAAAGCTTGAAACAATTTGAGCATAAGTGTGATGCTTCAAATTTGAAAGATGATTGTTAAGAATGGAGGAATGAGAGCTCTATTTATAGCATAAACAGGGCAATGGATGGTCAGGATCGAATGGTTTAATCAAGGGCCAAGTTTGAAAGTTGGGGATCCATGTGCACAATTGGCATCAATGAAATGATGACAAGTGTCAACATAGGATTGGGTTGAGAGAAGAGGTTGGAGGCATTAAAGGCTTGAGGAGACCTCATGGTTATCTAAAGGCTAAGGGTCAAGTCTAAGTTAGGTTTACCCAATGAATTAGGATCTAATCCAAAGATAAACCTATGTGCAAATGATTAAGAGATAATCATGGTCAAAGCATTAATGACCTGATGAGACCCTTGGGTTGGATAGAGGTTGAGTCAAAACAAATGTTTTAACCATGTGGGAGGGTTTGAAATAACCATTAATGGTTATTGGAGACTTTGTGGATTAAGTGGTTGAAGGTTGGAAGCCTTCAATGGTTTTCAAAGACTTTAGGGTTTTAGTGGTTGAAGGTTGAAAACCTTCAATGGTTATCCAAGACTTTGGGCCATTTGAGAAGTGACCTCCCTTTGCTTAGGGATGTGACAAAGTTTAGAGGAGGGTTAGGTTAATTAGAATCGATTAGAAGATTCTAGAAGGGGTTAGGAAGGGGTTTGGGATTTTGCAAGTGGATGAGGGGATAATAGGATTTAATTGAATTTATTTGATTTTCATTCAATTTGGTTGGAATTAAATAAATTTGATTTATTCAATTTAGGATAACTATTTAATTAAATTTGAATTTAATTAAAAGTGGCTAGGGGGATTTAATTGAATAAAATGATTTATTCATTAAATGGTATAGTGAATTTTATTTAAATAAATTGAGCAATTTACTTAATAAAATAGAAGAATGTGAATAATTTAATTAAATTGGATTTAATTAAATAGGAAAATGAACATAAAATATTCATTTAGGAATATGGTCATTTTTATACGTCTACATTTTGCCCCTCTTTGAAGTGACGTGTGTGCACATGTTAATTCAAAGAAAATGATGTGTTTTTGTGTTTTTATGATCAAATGCAATTTTTGTGTCGCTCTTTTGATTTGCCAGTCGTGCCCCAGATTTGATGCGATGCTCCAGATTCGATGCGATGTGATGCCCCCTCGGGAGATGAATCAATATTTTTTTTTTTTGGTTGGAAAATTTCTGATTTAAATTGATGACGTTTGTATGATGTGTAGGATTTCATGCGTGGAGTTAGTGTGTAAATTGATTCATCTCCCGATAAATTAAAAATGTTTTAGTATAGGGGAGACCGCGACCATATTACAGGTCCAGTGAGGTAACCCTAATTTCATTTTTCTCCTATAAAAAGGGAAAAGGGTTTGATTTGAATTCATTTGTGCTTTGTTGACTTTGAAGAAAAGAGAATTTGCTCTGGAGAGAAAATGCCGATTCCTTACCACAGACACCGTTTCGAGCGCGTTCGGAGATATCGGAGACCTGCAGCGCATGGACCACCAGTAAGTCAACCCTTTTGACCCTTTTTTGATTTTTGATTTTGTCGATTTTAGGTGTTTTTTGAATTTTTAAGTTCGGGCGTTGCGGTTTAGCGCATCTAAGGTAAACAGTAGCGCATACGCAATGCGATCTAGCGCATCGGTGTCAGATTTAGGGGTCGCGTCCGAAAATATTTGGTAGCGCATAGGATTTTTAGGTTAGCGCGTAGACGGAAAACAACGCATGTAAAGCCCATGTTAGCGCGTAAGGGAAACAGGATAGCGCATCACTTTGACCTAGCGCATAGGATGCATAGAAGTTCGCAGGAAGCCGGAGGGTTAGCGCGTGATCATAACCTAGCGCATAGGGTTTAACAGGTAGCGCTTAGGAAGATTAGATTAGCGCGCAGAGTGTTTCTAGCGCATAGAATGAAAAGGCGAGCGCCTAGGGAGGATAGATTAGCGCGTGGACAGAGTCTAGCGCATAGGTTAGTTTAGGTAGCGCAATGGAGGAAAATAATAGCGCATAAACATAGGCTAGCGCATAGGGAAAATATATTAACGCATAGGAAAAACAGCGTAGCGCATAGATGGGATCTAGCGCATAAGATAAATAGGTTAGCGCGTAGGACAAACAGCCTAGCGCGTGAGTCTTTTTTAGCGCATTTCATGTCTGTTTTAGCGCATCCAGGAAAAATTTGTGTTGTCGTCGATCTAAAATGTGGTGTTTTTGCGTGTCTGTCGTGTTTTTGATGCATGTATCCAATATGAGCATTTGTATAACTTGTTTTGATGTGAATGTTTCCAAGTTATGTATAGATATCAAGCTATTTGTGGGGATCAGAACATGATTTATTTTGTGTTATCTGTTTTAAGTTCAAAATGCATATGAAAGCCTGAGTTGTTTTACAAGCCGGTATGGGTTGGAAACTTGAGTTGTTTTACAAGTTTTGATATGGGTGGGAAACTTGAGTTGTTTTACAAGTTTGTGATTGTGGTACTTGAGTTGTTTTACAAGTTTTGATATGGTTTTTGAGAACTTGAGTTGTTTTACAAGTTGATATGAAATGATAGGTTTTTGAACTTGATGTAGATGAGCAAATTTGTTTCATGTATTTGATGTGAGTTGTATTTTGATATCTTTTTGTTGATGTGGAATCTGATATTGGATATGTTTTGTTTGTTGACAGGAGCGATTGGGGATCGTGCAGTCGAGGGAGAGATTCCCGAGACCATGGACACTGATACCACGTCTGTCACAGGCAGACTTAGATATTATTGAGAGGTGTGGATTGACCTCACTTTTGGATATGCCTCGGTTCACTGTGAACCGGGGACTCTTGACAGCACTGGCAGAGAGGTGGCATAGTGACACGAACACCTTCCATTTTGCCACTGGGGAGATGACCGTGACACCAGAGGACTGCTATCGCATCCTGCGTATTCCTGTGGTAGGAGCTATACTGCCCTATGAGCAGACAGAGGAGGGCGGCACAGAGGCACTGCGCCGAATTTTTCATGATGAGAGTGTCTGCGGGTATGAGATCCCGTGGTAGGAGTTCCTGGATCTTGATTATGCACCGCTGCCATCTGTATTGGCAGGATTTATTGGAGGATTCCTTTGTCCTGATCGCAGGTCAAAGGGATTTTCAGTGGGATGGGGGCTGGTTCTGGAGCAGATGGTCACACAGGGCCGGAGATTTGCATGGGGGTCAGCGATGCTGGCCCACCTTTACAGGAGCCTGCACGAGGTAGTATACCTTGGTTATGGCAGTTTATCAGCAGGGGTGACACTGTTACAGGTATGGTGTTGGGAGCACATTCCAGCAGCGAGGCCACTGGCAGACAGGGATAGGCCCGTGGGGGCAGCTTATGCATATGGTTATAGAGGCCTAGTTGTCCAGCGTAAGCTGGGCAAACTAGAGCACTGGAGGAGGGTTTTTGATGACATAGATACGGTCATCTGGAGACCGTACACAGGCTGCGAGGTATGGGCCGAGGATGGTATGGAGATGCCTTTTGTGTTTATGACGAGGCATTTGATTGGGAGGACCCCGTTCATCATTGAGCGGTTTTTGGTTACCCGAGTTTTGAGGCAGTTCGGGAGGCAGCAGGGTGTTCCACAGGGGACGTGCTTATATGCACGGCGGCAGCAGGATGTGGCCGATTGGGGGCCGACTATTGACAGTGCCATTGCGATTTGAGGAGTTTACTGGTTTGGCCGGGCAGATCTGGGACTATGCCCCAGAGATACAGGATGCTGGTATGACTGACGAGTTTGCTCATTTATTTGCTGCGCGGGCGGTTGCGAGGATCTCAGATCCAGAGGAGATGAGACCGGTTTTTGATTCGGATGGAGAGGAGGGAGACGGGGGAGATGAGGGGGATGATGGGGATGATGGGGGTGATGGAGGGAGGAGGAGAGGGAGAGGTGTGCAGAGGGCGGTACGACAGGGCCGGATTGAGAGAGGGAGGGGAGGATTGGCCATTGGGGCTGGTAGAGAGGGCAGAGTTACAGAGGTATTAGCGGCAGTAGGAGGAGGAGAGGAGGAGGTGGGGAGACCAGTGCAGAGGAGGAGGATAGATATTCTTCCACCTCCCGTACCTAGGACAGGCCGAGTGGGGGGAGTGGCGCCAGCACAGGTACCGTTACGGGTTCGAGTGCCGGGACACATAGAGGACGCCCAGATCCGGACGCTTCAGATCACTGTGCAGTAGCTGCAGGCACAGATTTTGACTTATCAGAGGCAGATCTCTCAGTTGATTACTGAGAGAGATACCAAGATGGAGCGGCGGGGGCAAGCAGAGGAGGCCTTGGCGACCGTACAGAGAGCTGCAGCGGGTGGTCCCTTGAGAGACACCCTGAGAGAGCTGACACGGAGTGTGCAGGAGGCTGCATATTACAGGCAGCACTATGAGGAGGCGGTGCCCAGAGAGCGGCGTGTAGAGAGCTTTGCGCAGTCGAGATCGAGTCGATCTCAAACTGCCGGGACACGATCGGAGAGCCGTGGAGTGACAGGGCCAGCGGGACAGGACCCTCCTGCTGATCCGGGAGCAGGTGCCTCAGGGGCTAGACCATCTCCATCAGGGGATAGTCATACTTGAGAGACATGGTCTCTATTGTATTTTGAGCAGTGTATTCTTTGTACTGGACACAGTTGTGACACATTTTGTAGATTTTGATCATTTTGAGAGATATATATATAGAGCACCATTTTTGACCGATGTGATGTGTTTATGGATGGATGTTGTAGGTGTGTTTCTTCCTTTTTATATGATGATGTAATGCTTATATACATGATGTAATGTATGATATATATGTATGTTTTTGTATGTTATGCGACGTATCTTGAAAATGAGATGTATGATGTTAACATACTGCTTTATGTAAGATGATGTGTAATGATGTAATAATGATAGATGGGATAATAATGAGATGCAACTTTTTATAAAATGAGATGCAACTAATTGTAAAATGATATGCAACTAATTGTAAAATGATATGCAACTAATTGTGTTTGGATCATCTCTCATTCTGTATTTGCCATCCGATAGAACCATTCATTTGCTTTCTTTGTAAATATCATCATTGAGCATTGATTTGTTTAGGATATGTTAAAAATTTATACAAGCATAATGGTATAATTGAACCATAATGACCTGAGTAAAATTTACATGATTTTTAATTTTGCAAGATAGCACAAGCGCCAAGGTATATTTGAACCAGGACGACCTGAGTGCGTATTGCGTAAACAGACAAGAGTAGATCATTTATAATGCGTGAAATGGGATCAAGCCTTCAGTGATATGGATCACGTCTCGAGGCAAATATTCACACAATACAAGTGATCGCCTCCCAAACAGAAGACTAAGAAAATGTTGGAAGTTTCCCATGATCTCTGGCTGTGAAGCTTTTGATGAGAAAAAGATTTCAATTTATTAAAAAGTTCAAAATGCAAAATAATCAAGACTTTAATACGATAATGCAACATTGAGTACTTCAGAAAATCATCCATCCTTAAGTTTCTGGTGTATTGTTCGTGTTTGGTTGTTGTGATGTAGTGTAGTTGTGTTTGTTGGATGTCATATGTCTGAGTTTTGCAATAGTTGGTATGTCTTGAATGTTTGCAAGTTTTTGAACAGTCTAATGTCCCTAGATGAGCGTTTCTGCTGGATATGAGTATGTACAGTGATTTCCAAGCCATGGTAAAATGGGGTAGATGAATAACCCAGGATAGTGACTACGCTAAGTATGTTCTGGATTGATATATGTTAAGTGTCGGGCGATGGCCGAGAGTGTTTTGATGGATAAAATGGCATGGATATAGAGAAAGGAGCCGGCCTTTCACAAAGGCGCCTGTTTACCAGGTTTTCACCATTTGTTTTTATTGTACTTTGTATTTTGACTTTTTCTGGAGTTTTGTATTTTATTTTATTATTTATTTTTTTTTGTTTGTTTTGGCGTTTTCCGTGCACTAGGCTACTTTAAGTATAGTACTTTTTTAGATGAATGCTATTAGTTGGATCATCAAGCACATCTCCTTCAGAATTTGTTAGCTGATAAGCACCTGATCCATAGACTGAAATGATGACATAGGGACCCAACCAGTTAGGTTCAAATTTCCCTTTCTTTTCTCTATCTTGCTGGTTTCTGGGATTTTCTTTTAGGACTAGATCACCAACCTTGAAGTTACGAGGAATGACCTTATGATTGTAGCTCCGGCACATGCATTGCTGATATGCTTTGAGATGAGTATAAGCATGTTGGCGTCTTTCTTCTAATAATTCCAATTCCTGCAGTCGATTGACCCGATACTCTTCATCTGGAATCAAACCTTTCAAAGAGACTCTAAGAGATGGAATTTCTACCTCCAAGGGTAAAATAGCCTCTGATCCATATACCAAGGAATATGGTGTTGCCCCTGTAGGTGTGCGGATGCTAGTCCTGTAGGCCCAAAGAGCTGGATTGAGTTGTATATGCCAATCTTTGCCTGCATCATTCACTATTTTCTTAAGGATTTTTAGGATCGTTTTGTTAGATGCTTCTGCCTGACCATTTCCTTGTGGATAGTATGGTGTAGAAAATCGATGCTGGATTTTGAATTTTTCACATAGTTCCTGCACATCTTGGTTTTTGAAAGGTCGTCCATTATCTGTGACAATTGAACTTGGAATACCATATCTGCAGATCAGATAATTTAAGATAAAAGAAGCAATTTGTTTCCCAGTCACTGTGGTCATGGGAACTGCTTCAATCCATTTGGTAAAGTATTCTGTGGCAGTTATAATGAACTTGTGTCCATTTGAAGATGAAGGATGTATTTTGCCTACCAGATCTAATCCCCACTGACAAAAGGGCCAGGATGTGGTAAATGGTTGCAGTTCCTGTGCTGGTGCATGTATCAGATTGCCATGGATTTGGCATTTAGGACATTTCTTGGCGAAATGATATGAGTCTTTTTCTATGGTAGGCCAGTAGTATCCCATTCGTAGAAGCTTTTTAGCAAGAGTAGTGCCACTCGAATGTGTACCACAAATACCTTCGTGAAGCTCGTGTAAAGCCGAATCAGAATCATTACGATCAAGACAACGAAGAAGAGTACCATCTAGACCTCGACGATATAAGGTATCAGCGGTAAGGGTGTAACGGGCAGCTTGTCGGATAAAGTTACGTTTTTGGTTGCGGGATTGGTCAATGGGTAATATATTATGCTTGAGGTAGTCATATATTGGTCCATATAACGGAGAATCTGAACCGGTTAAGGCATATATAACATGAGATTCAGAATGGTCATAGGCGGGAGAGAACAGTTGCTCTACCAGGAACTCATAACGACTCTGTTGTTCTGGAATTTGTAGTAATGAAGCGATCGTAGCCATTGCATCGGCTGCTTTGTTATTTAACCTTGGTATTTGCTCAAAAGCGATGTGCACAAAATACTGTTTGAAATCATCCACCATCCGTTTGTAGGGTAGTAGCTTATCATCCTTTGTCTGATAGTTGTTGTTGATTTGATTGATGACCAATTGTGAGTCTCCATAGACTTTTAATTCTGTGATCTTCCATTCGACGGCCATTTTGATGCCTATGACCAATGCTTCATATTCAGCCATATTATTTGTACATGGAAACATAAGCCTGTATGATCTTGGCATAGTGTGTCCTTCAGGGGTGATGAATAGAATGCCGGCCCCTGAACCATGTTGGGTATAGGATCCATCAAAGTATAGGATCCATTGTTTGGAGGAAAGAGCAAAAACGTCCCCGTCTGGAAATTCAATGTCCATGATTTGTTTTCCTGGTAGCGGTGTGTCAGCCAGCTGATCTGCAATTGCTTGTCCCTTGATGGCGCGTCTTTCTGTGTAGTGGATGTCAAATTCACTGAGAATCATAACCCATTTAGCTAATCGGCCTGTGAGAGCTGCCTTGCTGAGTAAATATTTGAGAGGATCAATTTTGGCTACTAGCTTGATAGTGTGTGCTAGCATATAATGTCGGAACTTTTGAGATGCAAAAACAACTGTTAAGCAAGCCTTTTCAATGAATGTATAATTGAGCTCATATCCATTCAATGTTCTACTGATGTAATATATGGCGTGTTCTTTTCCTTGTTGATCTTCTTGTGCCAATAATGCCCCTAGTGAAACATATGTCATTGATATATACAATATAAGAGGCTTTCCTGCAATTGGTGGTACTAGAACTGGTGGATTCATCAGGTACTATTTGATTTGGTAAAAGGATTCTGCACATTTAGTCTCCCATTTGAATGGCACATTTTTGTGTAACAAGTGGTTAAATGGCAGACTTTTATCTGCTAATTGAGCGATGAATCGCCTGATTGATTGAAGTCGCCCTTGGAGAGATCGAAGTTGACTAATATTCTTTGGTGGCGGCATATCCATGATGGCTTGTACCTTTGCTGGATCCACTTCAATACCTTTAGCTGAGACGATCTAACCTAGTAACTTGCCTGATGTAACCCCGAAGACACACTTTTTAGGGTTGAGTCGGACTTTGAATTTCTGCAATCGATCAAAGATCTTTGTTAGGATGCCAAGATGTTCAGCTCTGGTGAAAGATTTGGCTAGTAAATCATCCACATAGTCTTCCATAAATGTGTGCATCATATCATGGAATATGGTTGTCATTGCTCTTTGGTAAGTGGCTCCGGCATTCTTTAAGCCAAAAGGCATTACATTCCAACAGTATGTTCCCCAAGGACAGGTGAATGCTGTTTTGTCTTGATCTTCAGGAGCTATTTTGATTTGATTATAGCCTGAGAAACCGTCCATTAATGAGAGCATTGCATGGCCTGCTGTGAGATCTACAATTATATCAATACTTGGTAGAGGAAAGTCATCCTTTGGGCAAGCTTTATTGACATCTCTGAAGTCGGTGCATATTCTGATACTACCATCTGGTTTTGAGACTGGAACAATGTTAGAAATCCATTCTGCATAGTCAATAGGTCGGATGAATCCGACATCTAATAATTTCTTTAATTCCGTTTTGACCATGAGTGCTATCTGTGGATTCATCTTTCGTAGTTTCTGCTTGACTGGCTTGACCCCTGCAGAGATGGACAAGTGATGCATGATTAGGTGTGGGTCCATTCCAGGCATATCAGCATATGACCAGGCAAAGTTAATTTGCTATCCTTTAAAGAAGATGATGAATGCCAATCTTTCCTCTTCGGTCAGAGATTCTGCAAGGTGAATGTTTCTGACTGCTTCAGTGGTACCAATGTTGATTGATTGAGTGGGCTCAATCAATATGGGTGATCGTTCATGAAAATGTTCAGGAAGAGTGTCAAGTCTCCCATCATTAAGTGTCTTATAAAGGTTTTCACCCTCAGATGCGTCCTTTATTTTTACCTTTTCTGGATCCATTGCTGCCATTGACTGGTTTTTAGCATTATATTCATTATTTGATTCATTTTTGCGACTGAGAGACTTGGCACTTCCTGAAGAACAGACGTCGTTATGCGGTTCACTGGTAGAGTCTGTTTCGGGATTTACGGTACATAGGTAGTGAATAATAGATTCATCATCTGAAAAAATTGGGATATCATGAGTCTCAGGTTCAGTCCAGTCGATGAGATCAGGGAAGACAAGTGGTAAGGAATCATGGGGTGGGTTAAGTTCAGCTACTGTAAGTGTTAGAATAGAGTTATCATCGTGATGGGTCTTGTTTTTAAAGAAGTTTAGGGTTTTATCGAGGTCTTCGATGGTATCATCTTCTACATAGACTTGTTCGTAATATCTCTGTTCGCTTTCCTGAACATCATAGATATGTTGTGGTCCAAATTCAAGAGGTCTATCTTCTGCGTTATGTTCTTCTTGAGAAATGGATATGAAATCAGTATCATCGGGGATATTTGTAGTAGTATCTGAACAGGTACCCCATTCATATTCATTTGAATCGGTCTCATAGGCATCATCCCAAATTCTATCTATGTTGTAGACAGGTATGTTGTATGGCGAAAATAAATCCTTGATGATAGATACTATTTTGACATTTTGTGTGGATTCAGTATCTGATCCATCTTCTACATTCTGGATTTGTTCATATATTGTGCTTCCTCGGGGAGGAATGATGGGTGCTTGTGATGATAGGATTGGTTCTTGAGCCACTGGTGTGTGAATATGAACCACTGCTGTAGATATGGCCTTCTTATGATTCAGAAGCTTTCCCTGATGTATCTTCTGATCTTGACGTTCTCTTGCCTTACGGATTGTTTCTGCTGATTCAAAGAGAGCTTCCTGCCATGATTCTTCCTTGTATTTCTTCTTTTCTTTCCATTGAGGTTTTGTATTTGTATGTGGCGGCCTTTTTAATAGGAAAGTGAATTTAGAACCTAATCCTGCCTTATTTTTACTAGGTTGTGAAGGAAGATCTATAGGTTCAGTGACTCCTTCTTGGCGTTTCCCAATAGGTCCTTTACCGCCATATCCCATTCGTTTCATGATCAGGTAGCCTTTTCCATACAAATGTGTTGGTAGAACAATGTCTAGAGCGGCCGCTCTATTAGCTTCTTCTTCATCTTTGTATAACCAGTTAAGAACATCTTTATCTTCTGATTCATGTGCTAGAGTCCCCAATTGGATGAAGGTACCATTAAATTTAGTTATGGGTTGAGTTGCCTGATGTATTGATAGAGTAGGTAAACCATGTGATCTAGGTGATGTTGGCAATTTGGTTAAACACAAAGGCTCCATAGAGTATTCGCCCATGCCTTGATCTTTGATTTGCATTTTCTGTTTGAAATCTCCCCATAAGGAGTTGGAGTTTGCTAGTGGTAGATCAGGTGTCGAAGACTGTTGCTTTTCTCTGTTATAAGGAACCAAACTGTCTTGGGCTGCCCCCATTGTATTGCAATGTTGAAATGGATTGTGATCAGCTGATATGGAGATTTCCTGTCCATCATAAGGAAATTTGACACACTGGTGGTATGTAGAAGGTACTGCTTGCATTTCATGTATCCAGGGTCGGCCTAGTAAGATATTATAAGTGAGATCAATATCTAAAACTTGACATATAGTATCCTTTTGCACTGGGCCTACCTGAATAGGTAATATCACTGTTCCTTTAGAGGACCGTTCCTCATCATCATATGCTTTTATGGTAATCTTTTTACAAGGATCAATAGATTCTTCTGAGAAACCTAGTGCACGGATAAGCTTTAAAGTACATATATTAAGTCCGGCTCCTCCATCTATTAAGACTCTTTTGACACGGTGTTTGCAAACAATGACTTCAATATGTAGAGGAGTATTATGCGGATGACTCAATGAAGTATTATCATGCTCTGAGAAAGTGAGGTTATGAGACTCTGTCATGTGGGCCACCATAGCTTGGAATTTGTCTGTATCCAGATTTTGAGGTACATTTGTTTCTAAGAGCGCTTGCTCCAATATGTCTTTGTGTCTTGGAGATAGCTTTAACAATTCCAGGATAGATATCTGAGCCGGAGTTTTTCGCAGTTGAGTAACTAAGTCGTATTGGATCTTGGGTGTGGTGGTTAGAGGTGCAGTATGCCCCTTTAAGACATATTTCTGGGTCCGGGTTGTTACATTGACAGATTCATGATCACGTTTATCTCGAATGGTTATAACATTGACTTGATGGTCTTCAGCTGATATGTGATTGATTGTGTTGTTGTAGATGTGATTAATACGAGCTCCACGGGTATCATTTGAAGTTGATGCTCCATCTTTATAATTTGGTAAAGGATCTTTGAAGGCTTCGTGATCATTATTTGCTTTGAGACCATCCACTGTTAAGTCCCCTCGATCAATCATGTCTTGGATTATGTGTTTCAATATCATGCACTCGTTTGTTCTATGACCTTTGTTTTGATGAAAATCACAATAATGGGAATCATTCCACCAAGGTGGTTTGATCGGGGGTTCATAATTGTTGATTGGAGGTAAAGAAAGAACCTTGTTTGCTAACAGCTCTCTAAATGCGGACTCTAATGATTGGCCCAATGGTGTGAAAATACGCTTATGGAAATTGTTGGTGTTGTTGCGTGAATTGTTGTTAGGCCCTGGATTTAGATTTTTGTTTTGATTATCGTTGGCATTGTTGGTGTTGAGTTGTCCTTGAGTATTGTTGGGTGTATTGGGAGTAGTATTTTTAGGATTTTTCGTATTCTGAGTATTTCCTGATAAAGCAAGCACTGGCTGTTTAGATTTAGAATCATAGGATTCATTGTTGCCGTCGTTTTTGTTTCGAGTCCAAAATCGAGTTTTGTCTAGGTTGGTATTGTTTTGGTTATTGTAGTTTGATGAGTTCGTTCCTTCTTTGTAGAATTTGAGTGTTCCCTTTTTGACACAAGCTTCCTCTACTTGGATGCCATTTTCAATTAACTTGTCAAAAGATGGGATGCATTGAAGTTTGAGTCTGTAACTCATTTCCCCATTCAAGTTATCAATGAAGATTTCCATTTTCTCTCTTTCAGGAATATCGCGAGGATATCTTGATACCATGCGTCGCCAACGTTGAAGGAATAACATGAATGTTTCATTGTTCTTTTGTTTGGTGTTGCAGATATCTAACATGGTTATGGCATGTTGGATGTTGTAAGAATAATGGGTGATGAATTTGTTGACTAATTCGTCAAATGATCTAACAGGTGGTGTAATCTTGGATAACCATTCCATTGTTTGTCCTCCCAGGCTTCTTGGGAATAACCTCATCAGATACGTGTCATTATGAGCAAATTCAAGACTCATAGTACAAAATTCTCGAACATGATCTCGAGGATCACCTTTCCCATCATATTTATCAAATTTAGGAATGTCTGAGTTTGGAGGAAAAGGTATCATGTTTAAGCTTCTGTCAAATGGATAAGGACAGATTTCGTTTATAGAATACCGCACTGTTGTCCCTTGTTGCATATCATGCATTTGTCTTTGCAACATTTGCATCTGTTGAGTAAGAGCAACCAAAGGCGTATTATCTTGCCGAGGGAAGAGTTCTTCCCTTGGATTTGTTCTCATTTGAAAAGGTGTAGCAAATGGTATGTGTTGTTCGGGGGTTTCGAACATAGGTACTCGCATTTCTGGTATATGTTGTTCTGGAATACGTTGTTCAGGTATGCGAGTCTCCTCTTCCCTTTGTTGTTCTTGGTATGTGTATTGTTGAGATCCTGTTTGAAAGACATTTGCGTCGAAATCTTCAGGAATTTTGACACCTTTGCTTGTAAGCATAAGCAGATATTTTTCTTTGTCATTTTCCATGAGTTTTTCAATGAGTTTTTGGAATGAAGGATTTTCTTGGCATTCCTGAAGAATTGCATCAGCAATTTCAGGATCTTCTGAAGATGGAACTTCAAAAGGATTTGATAACCTGCGATTCATACTTGATTCCGCGGGTGTCTCGCTTTGTTTGTTTCGTTGAGAACGAGTGACAGGCATTTCAATAGAAACTTTCAGTGATGAAAGGAACAAAGTCCTCGTTGATGTTTTGCTCTGGCGTTGGTGGTTCTGGTCTAGGTGTGTTATATGTGATGCACTCGTCGGGCAGGAATGCTGAATTGATTTTTCCTCCGCGGTTTATCTTTTGATTAAAAGAAGACTTTTGACAGTATGCTCTTGTTTTCAGGGGTTCTTTGTCAAATTCGCTGGATTTGTTTTGGATATAACGTTTGACGTGATAAAGAAATACCCGATGGGATTTGAAGAGTTGACGATTGATGTATAAAAATTTATTTCTCTTGATGAATTTGGAAAAGCTTGGTTGCTGTTTCTTTAACGTGATGTTGCGATAGAGGTTCTTCTTTCTCAGAATAAGGCGATTAGTCATGCATGAGTGATCAATGATTTCCTTTGATTGATTTGGACTCAGTTGATTCTTGTTTTGAAAATTTCAAATCTTACTTTATCAGAGTGAAGGTTTAGCTGTCCCTTTAGGATAAAGCGCGCCAAATGATATGGATAAGAGTTTCCCGATCGGGAAACTGAATTTGACAAATTTGGAAAATTTTTAGACAAGTGTTTTTTGAGATGAGATCCGTAAGATATTTAAAGGATTGAATTGATACTGATGATGACAAGTTTCCGGATTATGATAGAAAAGACGTCCTCTAATGCTTGATTCGTTTTCAGATTTGGACAACCTTGTTTGACGCAAATTTGACTTGAAAAATAGTTTTATGGCTTGTTTTTGTCACTCTGGTTTGATGAAAAACGTGTTTTGATGGAAAACTGTGTTTGAAATATTTTTGAGATTTTCAAAAATTTTGGTTTTTCCAACTCTCTGTTTTTCTCCTTTTTCTCACGCGCTAAAACAGTTGTTCGATGCGCTAGCAAATTATTTCAATGCGCTAAGAATACTTACCTACGCGCTACTCTGCCCCTGGTTACGCGCTAAACAATTGATTCTGGGAAAATTTTGTGTGGTTGACTGTACGCGCTAAACTGTAATTTCCACGCGCTACCTGGTTTGGTTAATGCGCTAAAACAGAGATTCGACGCGCTAAGATTCTTGTTATACGCGCTAAAACAGATTTTTTTGAATTTTGTTGTGAAGTTTTCCTGAGAATTATGCGCTAGACTGTGACCTTGAAGCGCTAACTGGTTTGGCTAATGCGCTAAAGCAGAGTTTCAACGCGCTAAAATGTTTGTTATACGCGCTAAAACAGATTTTTTTTGAATTTTGTTGTGAAGTTTTCAGAAAATTGACGCGCTACACTGTGACCTTGAAGCGCTAACTGGTTTGGCTAATGCGCTAAATCAGAGTTTCAACGCGCTAAAATGTTTGTTATACGCGCTAAAACAGATTTTTTTGAATTTTGTTGTGAAGTTTTCAGAAAATTGACGCGCTACACTGTGACTTTGACGCGCTAACTGGTTTGGCTAATGCGCTGAAGAAGAGCTTCAACGCGCTAAAATGTTTGTTACACGCGCTAAAACAGATTTTTTGAATTTTGTTGTGAAGTTTTCTTGAAAATTGACGCGCTACACTGCGATTTGGATGCGCTATTTTGTTCTTCAGATGCGCTAAAATAACTGTTTGACGCGCTAATATGTTGTTCTCACGCGCTAAACTGCCTTGATTTTTTTCTCTTGGTGCTTTTGTGATGTTTTTGATTTTTGTTGAGAGAATTATCAAGTAGGATGGATGATTTTCTAAAATACAAAATGTAAACACGGCATACAAAGCATAATCATTTTACTTAATCTAACATAAAGTGTATGTTCTGTTGAGGATGTTTTCGAATCCCCAATGTTTTAACAGGTTGGATACAAGATAAACACTTCAGAAAGACTCTTTATTCAAGGGTCATAAGCAACATCATAGCTCACTAGTCTCGATACTCCGTCAGCTCAAACAGCCGTGTCACCCCCTAGAGGGTGCCCGTTTTTTTGTCTTTTGCCAGAAGTTAACCCAAAGTGAATTGCTTCACAGTTGAGTAGTTATCTTGGGAGATATATGGTGAGTAATCTTGTGGGCGGATTCTTCCCCACCCTTGCACTATGATGTTACAAATGTTTGGATACTGACTCAGCTCAAAGTTTCTAATGCTAAGGTTCTTAATCAGGCTTCCTGTTCGGCCGTCAGTGATAAACTCCCTCAGGAGGCTTCCCAACCTTTAGAACAAAGGCTTTACGTATCTCAAGGATACTGGGGGAAGGCTAATCGCTGCATGCAACCGTTGAAAAGGACTTTCGTCACTTTCCACATTTGATTATAGTGGGTTGGAATTCTTGGCATCAAAGTCGTTCCCCACTTAGGTCGTTCCCTTCACACCGGCCATAAACGGCTTTAAGAGTTGAGTGCAACTCCTCGGGAAGGCAGGCCTGCTAAAGGATTTATTGCTTGAATAAAAGAAAGCATAAGAGTGGTTTGGCTTTTTGGTCACCCAGTTAAGGGGAGAGCATATACCTTCCACTTTCGATACACAGCAGATAAGTTGTTCTTTTTAGCCTTCAAGACAATGGTTTGCTAACCTCTATTTGGAGATGTTGCTCCAATCAGCATGGTTTTCTTTTTAACCCTTTATAGCAATGATTATTTAATCTATGGAAAATAGATCGTCAACAAAGCAAATTTCGATTTTCGAGGTCAACGAAAGGAAAAACGTTTTGCTTGTAAAACAAATCTCCTCGCTTTTCCTGCAAGAAATTTGTTAAAAATCCTGCAAAAGAAATCGGTTAGTTTGTTTCAGGGGACTTCCACAAGTCTAAAATTATTTGTTCGGTTACACAATCTTTTTGTTGGTTTTGTTGTTGATGCGCTACAGAACAAACTGTACGCGCTACAATATTCGATGGATGCGCTACTGTCCCGTCTGCATGCGCTATCCTGTTTCTCCGAAGCGCTACTTTGTGGCTTTGATGCGCTAATTTATGGTCTGGTATTTCAGCGACCTGGTTTTCGGGAATTTCGGAATTTAATGCGCTAACTGTCCGTTCGGATGCGCTGGAAGATTTAGTCTAAGCGCTTGTATATTGGGCCGATGCGCTAATCTGTCAGGTAGAAGCGCTGATCTGTGTTTCGATTTTTCTCGGAAAATGGTGAATTTCTATGCGCTAACTATTTGCTGAGACGCGCTAGTATAGGAAGATGAAGCGCTAAATCTATGGGTATATGCGCTAATCTGTCATGTAGAAGCGCTAATCTGTGTTTCGCCGGCGTCGACACCTACAGGAAAATATGTTAAATAGTATCATGCGCTAAGGAACAGTTTTAACGCGCTAAGACAGAAAGCTCACGCGCTAAACAGTAGGCTAGAAGCGCTAAACTGTTAGGCGGATGCGTTAAAATATGTCTTTGACGCGCTAATTCTAATTTCCCGCGTACCTGCAAACTCTTCAAATTCAAAAAACGATAGGTTATTGGGGTGCGTGCCCCACGGTGGGCGCCAGAAATGTATGTGGGAAAAGTGGGTTGTTAGAATTAAAAATGTGAAAAATACGTAAAATACCAATCCACACACACACACAGGACTTCTTGATGCAAGCTATGGAGTAACGACGTGTTACTCAGCTTCCCAAGGAGGGTCCCATGGTTCTCTATCTCACAATGTCCCTCAAACCAATGTTTTTGCTCTCAGATCAGTGAGCAAAATGGTTTAGGGATGGCAAATATGAGAACGAGAGAGATTTTAACTGATCTTAGTATGAGATGTGTTATAAGCTAGATGAGATGCTAGAAATGCAACAAACTGAATGATAAGATGACGAGATTAGTATGAAGATTATCCTAGCATACTATATTTACTCTATGATGGAACTAAAATGATAAATAAACTACTTTAGCATGCATGTTCATGATTAATTCTGATCTAAAAGAGGCTAAATGAAGAGCATATATAAAATGAAAGCTTGAAACAATTTGAGCATAAGTGTGATGCTTCAAATTTGAAAGATGATTGTTAAGAATGGAGGAATGAGAGCTCTATTTATAGCATAAACAGGGCAATGGATGGTCAGGATCGAATGGTTTAATCAAGGGCCAAGTTTGAAAGTTGGGGATCCATGTGCACAATTGGCATCAATGAAATGATGACAAGTGTCAACATAGGATTGGGTTGAGAGAAGAGGTTGGAGGCATTAAAGGCTTGAGGAGACCTCATGGTTATCTAAAGGCTAAGGGTCAAGTCTAAGTTAGGTTTACCCAATGAATTAGGATCTAATCCAAAGATAAACCTATGTGCAAATGATTAAGAGATAATCATGGTCAAAGCATTAATGACCTGATGAGACCCTTGGGTTGGATAGAGGTTGAGTCAAAACAAATGTTTTAACCATGTGGGAGGGTTTGAAATAACCATTAATGGTTATTGGAGACTTTGTGGATTAAGTGGTTGAAGGTTGGAAGCCTTCAATGGTTTTCAAAGACTTTAGGGTTTTAGTGGTTGAAGGTTGAAAACCTTCAATGGTTATCCAAGACTTTGGGCCATTTGAGAAGTGACCTCCCTTTGCTTAGGGATGTGACAAAGTTTAGAGGAGGGTTAGGTTAATTAGAATCGATTAGAAGATTCTAGAAGGGGTTAGGAAGGGGTTTGGGATTTTGCAAGTGGATGAGGGGATAATAGGATTTAATTGAATTTATTTGATTTTCATTCAATTTGGTTGGAATTAAATAAATTTGATTTATTCAATTTAGGATAACTATTTAATTAAATTTGAATTTAATTAAAAGTGGCTAGGGGGATTTAATTGAATAAAATGATTTATTCATTAAATGGCATAGTGAATTTTATTTAAATAAATTGAGCAATTTACTTAATAAAATAGAAGAATGTGAATAATTTAATTAAATTGGATTTAATTAAATAGGAAAATGAACATAAAATATTCATTTAGGAATATGGTCATTTTTATACGTCTACAATTTCTATCTAATTAGTTGAATAAAATGTTAGTATAAAGCATCTAGTACATTATCTTACATTACAATTATTCTTCATGTAATGCCCATTGGTATGCTACTTCATGTGGATGTATTCTATTAAATGGTTAACTCTATTTTAAAAAAACTACTCTGATAAGTTTCATAATAATTTTCATGTAAACTCTATCCTTTTTTTGAAATTCGTAATTTAATTCTCATACTTGTATTATGAATTGTTTTATCATTTATATTTTTTAAGTTATAATATAATTGAGATTTTTTAATTATCATTTATATTTTTTATTATAATTAAAAAATTATACTTTTTTTTGGTATATTTATTAAATTTTTTAATTAAATTTTTTTTTTTATAGTTAATAAAACTTATTAAATCTTAAAATTTTATTTTTAAATTATTTACATATTTATTCAAAAAAACCATTCTTGTTTAAATGATTTTTATGCTTAACAATCTTTTAAAATTGTATTAAAAATTAATTTTTTAATTAATCTTTAAATTATTTGCATTAAGGCTCATATTTTCTAGCTATCATCTATTATCTAGTCATAAGGACACAAATTTGTAGAGATACATTTTGGATGCATTTGTTATTCAAATAATTATTAATTATTAAAGTTCGGTATATGGTACATTTTAATAAGAATACTGACAGTCTCTCCTTTGAAGAAAATGTGTCCCATATTTGAGACTTGATTGTCTGTGAGGTAATGTTAGTATTTGTTATTAAGATTTTTGTATGTAATGTCCCCTTATGTTATCATTAATGAAGTAGGAACATTCAACTTATAAGAATCAATGCAAGAGACTTCTTTTCTCAATTCCACTATTAAATAAAATAAATAATAATAATCAATATAAGAATGAATTGATACACAATGATTTCCACTTGATATAAAGTCAATCTCACTACTATTTTTGAATAAATAATTAGGAGTATGCAAATGATCTTGATCAATATAGATGTGCACTAAGTATAATGCCACTTATGACATTTATAGATGGATTATCTCTGCTTTTCTTGATATGTTCGATGATGAGTATGCAATGATCTATCTTATGAAGATAGTTGTAAAGCTCTATAAATCGTTGTCTTTATTAATTTTTTAATTGATACATTTTTTATAAGGAAACATATGCTCAAAATTAATTAGAATATATTCTTATAAATACAAGTTCCTACGTATTGAATTTTTATTTTAAGATTAGAAATTTTCCTCACCAACACAAAAAAAAAAAAAAAAAAACAGTTTATCAATCATCTAAAAATTTTAAATTATCAACCATTAATTTATTAATATATATACTCTCCAAAATAATAAAATTTATGATAATTACTTAATCCAACTCTTCTTTGTTGCTCGAGGACTCTATAGATCGCTCCTTATTTAACATTAATATGTGATCTACTCTCTCATGCATCATTTACACTATAGTTTTCCTAAGGAAATTTCCTAAGATTTGTAAATCAATATATTAAATTATCCAGTATTTATTCTACTACCTGTCGAATGATATCTCTATAATTCTTGTTAGTAAACAATGAGTCTTTAATGTGGCATCTCTCTTAAATATTTCATTATATCAAACCATTTTGTACACAATGCACCCATGAGACCACATGTCTTTGAGGCATTTGTTTTTTTAGCAGTGGGAAGTAAAAGAGCAATATAAGGTTATTCTACAATCAACGTGTTCCCTATTTCCTTGAAGTTCACGTGCTTTCCTTTTAGCAGATCATGCCGACCAAGTTAGTTACAACTGCAAACTCTCATAAACCCATCTTACCCGTGCATAGATAGCACTAGATATGTCGATGTTGGTGAAGCTTGTCGACTTTAATGTTCATATTGGTTTTGTTTTGGTTTTTTTAAAGGATTTTTATTTACATAGGTGTTTTAGTTATCTGGAGCATGAGTCTTAGGTTGAAATCTCTTGGACTAAATGTATTATTTCGACCTCATTTCTTATGATGTCAATGTCTTACTCAGCAAGACTTGATTCTAGGTTGGCTCATTAAGAACCTTTCAACTTCACCGGTAGACCGAGGGCCATTAACAATATTAGTTTTCATAAAATAACAATTTCATTTGAGTGATATATTTTTAGACCATCGCATTCAAATCCCATTGGGGGTAAGTTATATATGCCTCGTTTGTAGTACAGTTAAGTGCCTCGTGATAGTTGCACATTGCTATAAGCGATTTGTAGACCCATATACAGACCGCCCAACATCATGAATTATAAAAGAATCTTTCTTTCTTTTCAAAAAGTCTTATCTTAATTGTCATAATAGTGCATAGCTCTCTTGGTAAGTTTATTTTTAAAAATCCACCACCATGTTTCTTCATATTTTGTCCATATGTTAGAATGGTGTATTATTGAAAGTACTCTTAATTTGATTTTCGATAAAAATGAGTAAATTAATATACCTAATATGTTAAACATGTTGTCCCCTCTGGCATGTTTTGGCATTAATGTCAAAGCAATAAAATAATAAGGTGATCTCATTTGTTTATATTGCATAGCATGTCAAAGTTGATGTTAAAGGTATGAGCATATGCTACATGTTTTTGATCATTGGCATTGAAAAGTTACCTAAGGGCATTATTACCTAGCAATTTGATATCATCTTTAATGGCACTCAATATAAAGTCTAAAAGACTTTTGGCATGAAATGTTTCTTAAAGGCATTGAAAGATTAAAAGGCTCGCGTGATGTTGAGTCACTTTAAGTGACTAGGCTATGAGGACTTTGTGATTAAGTCAAAAAGACATTATCATTATCTTGGTTATTATTGTTTCGATGACATTTGATTGTGCCGAAGGCGTCTCTTGTATGAAATGGATGGGCTAACTTTTCGAATCAATGGCCCATATTTGCTGAGGGGCGTGCAAGATGATTGCAACGTCGAGCACCATAGATCGTTTTACCAGTTTATTGCACTTTCCGTTTCTGCCATCCACTCATTTGTGCGTACCTCAGACCTTGTGCGTCATATTTATTTTCCTGAAGTCCGACTGTCATATCGATTTCGAGAAATAAATTAAAAGAGTTACGAAATGAAAGAACATATTTTGTGTATTGTGTAACTCACCTAGGCTCCATCATTGCCATTGCACAGAGAGTACTGAACAACATTCAATTACAAGCAAAGTTCCCCATTTAATCAAATCTTGAGTTTGTAAGGAATGCCAAAAAAATTGGTCATGTTAGAGTTTTTTTAATAAATAAAAAATTTATTAATGAAATCCTGGGCTTTTTTTTTTTTCGGTAGTAGAAATCACATTCAAAATCACTGGGAACTAAAACATCTTTCCAGATAAAATTGAGGCTTCAAATCTTGTGCACAGCCTAAGTAATTATCTCGCTCCTCCTCTCTGAAAAGCAATAATAATAATAAAATGTAAGTAAAGGAGTAGATAAGGTTTTGACATGGGAAGAGGGAGATATAAAAATAATCGTTCTCTTTATCATATTTTCTTAACCCATGTGCTTTAATTTTCAAAATATCTCATCAACCTATTAATTTTTCAACCTATTGATTTAAGTTAATTATTTTATGCATCTAGCATGTGTGAGTATAAATGAAAAACTTTATAATTATGGTGGTTGAAAGATTAAGTGTTTTGATTTGTTAAATATAACATAATAAACATGGAAAATAATTAATATTATTTAAGAATAAGAGGTTTAGATTATTTCTCATATAAATATAAAATAGTGATGTTTAATTATTATTTTTCTAATATTGATTATAAGTTATTTGAATAATATATGTAATAGGGGCGTGTTTAATTAGCATACAACATTGACAGGTATAAATTTAGATAATAATAATTTTGAAGTATATAACATTGACAGGTATAAATTTAGATAATAATAATTTTGAAGTATTCAATGTAATTATTTAAGGGAGAAGTTAGAAAATAAGGTTTTAGTATCTTAGTTGTTAATCCAGATAAAAGAATAAATATAGAAAATAAATAATTATATCATTAGAGGATAGACATGTGTACAAGTTAAATAAGTGGAGATCAATATATAATTTTTAAAATTAAATTATCTTATAATTTTTTGTTCTCATATATTTCTACAATGGAAATAAATAAATAAATATAAGGTGCAATATATGAAAGCATATAATTCAATCTCAACATTTTATAAGATAATGAGAAGTTAATAATATTTAATATTTCAAAATGTCATTTTGGATGAACACAAATTGATAGTTGCATTTAACAAAATTTTAAAAATAAATGAAATAAATTAATACTATTGTTAATTAATTATTTATTGACTTAATAAGCATTATTTATTGGCTAAATTGTAGAATAATAAATTAATACTATTTTTAAAATTAATTATGTGTAAGCATGTGATTCAATCTCAACATTTTATAAGATAATGAGTTCAATTAATAATATCTAACATTAGAAAATGTCATTTTGAAATGAGAAGTTATTAAAATCTAGCATTTAAAAATGTCATTTTGGATTAACACAAATTGATAGTTGTATTTAGTAAAATTTTAGAAATAAACGAAAAAAATAATATATGTCCCTCTCCCTTTCCCTTATTATAAATTGACCTATCTATATGTATCCCTCCCTCTCTTCCCCTCACTCTTTTCCTCCTATACCCATCTTTCTCTCTCCTCCCTCTTCTCTTCATCCTCTACCTATATCTCTCCCTTTCTCTCCTTCCCTCACTTTATACCCTTTCTATCTCTCCACATCTATCCCTCCCTATCCCCTATCTATCTCTCCCCCTCCCCCCACTCTCTCTCCCTCTCTTTCTCTCTCTCCCCCTCTCCCTCTTTCTCTCTTCCTCTACCTTCATCTCTACCTCTACCTTAATCTCACCTTCTTTATCTCTACAAATGTCTCCCTCTCTCTATCGATCCATCTCTCTCCCACTCCCTCTCTATCCATCTCCCTCTTCCTAAACCTTGGTATCTATATCTCTTTGTCTCTCTATCTTTCTCTCTTCATATTTATTCTTCAATTTATCCCACTACCTCTATATAATTATCGCTCAATCTCTTTCTACCCCTATGTCTCTTCCTCTCTCTACCTTTGTATATCATCTCTTACCTCTATCTTTATCTTTCTATCCATCACTCATTCTCTATGTCTCTCTATATATTTATCTCTTCTATCTCTATCTATTCCTCTCACCTCTCTCTTTATCTCTCCCTCTCATCTGCATATCCCTATTATTTTCCATATTCATATCCATCTTGATCTATATCTTTATCTCCTAACTCTATCTCTCTTTATATTGCTATATCTCCCTCTCTCATTCTCTCCTTATTGCAAACAAAACATAAGCCTATTTGGTAATGGAGCTTGATTATCTTCCCAGTTTAAAGGTTTTGCTTGATTGTATTTGTAATGGAGCTTGATTATCTTCCTAGTTTAAAGGTTTTGTTTGATTGTAATTGTCCATTTAAGTGGATAGATAGTTGACCTGAATCTATAACTTCTCCAAATGTTGAGACCTTTGTTGAATAAATAATATCATTTACTAAATGGTTTGCTAATTGATCTCATGTGTTTTTCAAATGTATGAAAAAATAGATCATTTTTTTAAATAATCATTCCACATCTATTCGGCATACCTATTGCACACCAAGGTTTCAATTGCTAGTTATTAGGTCATCATGATCAATTTTTGTTTGTGGTCATACTCTTATCTTGGTATTATATCCCATCAAAAAGAACTTACAAGGGATCAGCCACTTAGGTTTTCAAATGGTTATTATGAATGGTCTTTTTGCATAGTTATTATTGTTTGGCTCTCGAGCTAGGGCACGACTCAAACAGTTAGGACATCAACTATGACAAGATTTTGATAGTGGTTAGATTTTATTTGGACAAGGAACATGTGGGCAATGACAGAAGTTTTCCTCTTCAAATCGAAAGTGGTTTTACAAGTGTTTCATTTCCTTTATCCATATTTTATTGTGTCACATTTCTAGAAGAGCATTTTTAATTTTTGTTTATATTAACAAGTATTTGTTATGGTCTTGTGTTTCTAAATCTGCGTTTCGAAAAAGAAAAAGGGGTTTTAGTTTTCGTTGAGGTCATTCTTTGACCTTTGACTACAAATACTTCAAAGATTGAGCAGGAAGCCTTGTTTTGCCTCCATCCTTCTGAATCCAGGGGTTGTTAAAAGGAAGATAATGGCAAACATATTCTACCTTTGCCAGTAACTTATCATGTACAGATATAAAACATATATACAGAAAGCCAACCAAATCATTTGTAGATCACATGGGTTGAATCATCCAATTACAGTTTTATAAACAAATGGTGTATGTTGTACATTCTCACCCGTACATACTATTAGATACAAGCAAGGAAAACCCATAAAATTGGATTCACTTAAATATTTACCTTGAATCAAACCATATCTATCTTATGCTTCCAATAAGGCAATAGAACTATCTCTGCAATGAAGCAGAGATGCTTAATCATTATGTTGAATCTAATGAACAATTAGATTTAAACACTGGTTGCAACCAGTTAATGCTAGAAAGAAACTGGGGAGCTGCAATAACATCAGCAACTTTTATTTGATGTGGGAATCATAATGAGCATCATAAACACTAAATACATTCTCAGGAACCAAGAGTGGCAATTTTTCAACGTAGATAAACAGTCTTTTCAAGTTCTTTCTTGTCAATGTTGTCATATCCACTACCTCTCCACTATCTATAAATATCCACAAATCTCTTGAATTTACTTTTTTGAAACTATTATGGCAAAATGGACATGAATGTGCCCATGCATGCCTGAAATAACAAATCCATTAGGTTTTAACTCTATTTCCACCTAAACTCAGTTAGACAGTAGAATTGAGCTGGCAAGCATGTAGAAGATAAAAGGAAAATCCTTACCATTCTTGGTAGTATTTCATGCACATGGCATGGTTGCAATTAGGAAAGACAATCTTACTATTGCTCTCCATGCATATTCCACATTCTTCCTCCTGTTCCAAATCGAGTGCAAAAAGTTGTCCCCTCTCTTCATCAACCTTTTTCTTATATCTTTCCATACATATTGCTTTCGGTTTACAATCTTCCATGTCTGATATCCCTCCTTCAAGTTGTAATAAAGATGGAAATATTACAGTTGAACAAGGAAAATTAAATCATTATGTTAAGACATTACATCATGCCAAGTGCTAAATCAAATGTATACGATATATTGCTGATGTTTAATTAATTAATCAAGTTATCCCATGTTATGCTTAAAAAGAGAAAATTAGGATTTACCATAAAATTCTCTAATGCTAGCTTTTCATTCATGTGTTGACATTGTAGTGGTACCATCAACATAAACCTACACAATTCCCACTTTGAAATATCAATAACTATTATGACTGAATTTAGGGAAAAACTAACATTCATCGATCAAAAAATATATCAAACTTGGACTCCCAGAGTTCCCCAATTAATCCAAGGGTATCTACCCATTCCATCCATGTAAAAGCTCCTACCTATGGTGATAAAGCACAAAAAATAAAGAAAAAAAATAGAAAAAAAAATCCATTTAACAACATTATCTACCACGATTGTCTATAGTTATACAGACATTTAGAATGCAAACAAATACACAAACCTTGTATATGAGTATTCTTAGCAGACCCAGTGCCCCTACAAGACTGTAGTCGGTCCATTGCACAAGGAAAAGGAACAAGTGTGTTGCTGGGCTATAGGAAAGTCTCATTTGCAGACAAGCACCATCATACTCCCTTGGAAACTCAGATGCCTTGCATCCCAAATACCAAAAGTTGTGACTACATTTTGCTATATTATAGACTTGGATTTTATTTTCACTGACGCCTACACTTGGTCCTATCCTTAAAGACTTCATAGCCTCTATTGTTAAACAAGTAACTATTACTAGTTTGTATTGTTAAAAAAGCAACTCTTAGGAATAGACCAGGTTCAAGTGACGACCCCAATGAATAGGAGGCGGTTGGTGGTTAAGAGGTGGTTCTGTTTTTAGTCCTACAGTACAGTTTTCCTGAAAGCTTGGGAAAAATAGTTCTGCCAAATTCTATGGAGGAAACTGCAAATTTTTTTACTTCTGTCAATACTGTAAAAATGGCAAAGACCATGAATAAAAATCTCTGCAAATTAGCCAAAGTTGCAAAAGAAGTTTGCCCCAAGAAAGAGTATGTTGTAAATCGAATTCTTCTCTAGTTTGGAGGGTTTCTGAGGAATTTAGCCCAAGTTATGAGGGAGCTTCAAAAAGATTTAGAAACAATGCCTGTTGAGTACACTACCTTGGAGATGACTCAACTGGAAGCCGAGGTTAAGAATTCCAAAATTCTGCTCCATGACATATTAGGTAGGTCTTTATTATATATATTAACTTGTTGCTTGACCCTAATAAATCAAGTAAAAAAATGTGCGGCAATATCTGGGGCTTTTTTAGATAACGTGGTCCTAGAAGGCTCTTTAGATGCCTTAAGACTCCATGTTTCAGAGGCTAAAGAATTGTTAGAGAAGGGGATGCCAAAATTGGATCCCAAGGATCGGATTCTCTGCAATTTGTTTGATGATGAGGCTCTTGATTCAATTGTGTCTGATTATTCTCTCAGCAACAAGCTTGCAGAACAAATTGCTAATAGTTTAAGGATTGCATTGGAAAGTGATTTTTTTTCCACTGAACTGGCTAAGTTAAAGGTGGAGAGGACCGAGGCAGTAGAATTGAGGGGAAAGGTGTATTCATTGTATTTGGAACAATTCATTGTTCTGCTAGAGAAGGCGATTGTATCGAAGCGTAAGCCTGTTCGAATTGATTCTTATGAGAAGGTTGATAATATCTATAGAGAAATTCTTATTCTTCCTTTACAATCATTTATTTGCCTCATAACTAAGGATGTCATGAGGGATGCAGTGCAGATTGCTTCTGGTCAGACCTATGAGCGTTCTGCAATTGAGAGATGGTTTGGAAAGGGTCATACCAGGTGTCCGACAAGGGTCGAGTTGAAGAACTGTAAGATGAAACCAATTTTTTCTCTGAAACAATCAATTGCAGAATGGAGAGAGAGAAATTACAATATTAGGTTGGAAAATGCAAACGAGCTTCTCAACAATGTGGAGAGTAATGAAGAATAACAGTTAAAGGCAGTGCAAGACTTGCAAGCCTTGTGTGAAGAGGAATCCTTGAATAAGTATAAAGTAGCCAATAAGAATCTCATACCTAGGCTTGTGAAATTGTCAAAATCTTCGAGCATGTTGGTTGTCAAATCATTCTCTACTCTAGCAGTCCTTGCAAAACAATCAGACAAACACCATATTTGAACACAGTCAATAAACCTATTTAACTATGGTCTGCAATAAAAATAAGCTTCCACAAAAACCTAAACATACCTCACAATCTGAAAGAGTGTCCATGACCGTTTGTCTTCATGGCGGTGCATGAATTCCCTAAAAACAACCACGCCACTCATAAATATGCCAACATATTTAGGGTTCCAGATTCCCTTGTCTCGGCTGCTATTCGTCTAAAAAACATAGGTTTCGAGCATTCTTTTGATTGCAAAGAAAACCCTAATGCACGACCATGGACACGATTTTCAAAGAAAGCAATTAAAATCCCACCTAACACAAAAATGCCACGCATGTTCATCGAGAAAAATGACCGGTCACCAGAAATTGCCAATAGCCAGATTGTCTTACACTTCGGCGGGCAAAATTCCCCACTAAAAGCCTATTAGATTAATTATGGTGGTTGAAAGATTAAGTGCTTTGATTTGTTAAATATAACATAATAAACATGAAAAATAAATAATATTATTTAAGAATAAGAGGTTTAGATTATTTCTCATATAAATATAAAATAGTGATGTTTAATTATTATTTTATTAATATTGATTCTAAAGTTATTTGAATAATATATGTAATAGGGGTGTGTTTAATTAGCATACAACATTGATGGGTATAAATTTAGATAATAATAATTTTGAAGTATTCAATGTAATTATTTAAGGGAGAAGTTAGAAAATAAGGTTTTAGTATCTTAGTTGTTAACCAAGATAAAAGAATAAATATAGAAAATAAATAATTATATCATTTAGACAATAGGCATGTGTACAAGTTAAATAAGTGGAGAGGTCAATATTTAATTTTTAAATTAAATTATCTTATAAATTTTTGTTCTCGTATATTTCTACAATGGAAATAAATAAATAAATATAAGATGCAATATATGAAAGCATATGATTCAATCTCAATATTTTATAAGATAATGAGAATTTAATAATATTTAACATTTCAAAATATCATTTTGGATGAACACAAATCGATAGTTGCATTTAACAAAATTTTAGAAATAAATGAAATAAATTAATACTATTGTTAATTAATTATTTATCAACTTAATAAGCATTATTTATTGGCTAAATTTTAGAATAAAAAAATTAATACTATTTTTAATTAATTATATGTAAGCATATGATTCAATCTCAACATTTTATAACATAATGAGTTCAATTAATAATATCTAACATTAGAAAATGTCATTTTGAAATGACAAGTAATTAAAATCTGGCATTTAAAAATGTCATTTTGGATTAACACAAATTGATAGTTGTATTTAGCAAAATTTTAGAAATAAACGAAAAAAATTAATATATATCCCTCTCCCTTTCCCTTATTATAAATTGATCTGTCTATATGCATCCCTCCTTCTCTCCCCCTCTCTCTTCTCCTCCTCTACCCATCTTTCTCTCTCCTCCCTCTTCTCTCCATCCTCTACCTATATCTCTCACTGTCTCTCCTTCCCTCTCTTTATACCCTTTCTATATCTCCCCATCTCTCCCTCCTTATCCCCTATCTACCTCTCCCCCCCCCACTCTCTCTCTCTTTCTCTCTCTCCCCCTCTCCCTCTTTCTCTCTTCCTCTGCCTTCATCTCACCTTCTTTATCTCTACACATGTCTCCCTCTCTATATCGATCCATCTATCTCCCTCTTTGTCTCTATCCATCTCCCTCTTCCTAAACCTTGATATCTATATCTCTTTGTCTCTCTATCTTTCTCTCTTCATATTTATTCTTCAATTTATCCCACTACCTCTATATAATTATCTCTCAGTCTCTTTCTACCCCTATGTCTCTTCCTCTCTCTGACTTTGTATATCATCTCTTACCTCTATTCTTATCTTTTTATCCATCACTCATTCTCTCTCTGGCTCTCTATATATCTATATCTTCTATCTCTATCTATTCCTCTCTCCTCTCTTTTTATCTCTCCCTCTCATCTCCATATCCCTATTATTTTCCATATTCATATCCATCTCGATCTGTATATTTATCTCCTAGCTCTATCTCTCTTTATATCCCTATATCTCCCTCTCTCATTCTCTCCTTATTGCAAACAAAAGATAAGCCTATTTGGTAATGGAGCTTGATTATCTTCCCAGTTTAAAGGTTTTGTTTGATTGTAATTGTCCATTTAAGTGGATAAATAGTTGACCTGAATCTTTAACTTCTCCAAATATTGAGACCTTTGTTGAATAAATAATATCATTTACTAAATGGTTTGCTAATTGATCTCATGTGTTTTTCAAATGTATGAAAAAATAGATAATTATTTTTAATTAATCATTCCACAACTATTTGGCGTACCTATTGCACACCAAGTTGCAATTGCTAGTTATTAGGTCATCCTGATCAATTTTTGTTTGTGGTCATACTCTTATCTTGGTATTATATCCCATCAAAAAGAACTTACAAGGGATGAGCCACTTAGGTTTTCAAATGGTTATTATGAATGGTCTTTTTGCATAGTTATTATTGTTTGGCTCTCGAGCTAGGGCACGACTCAAACAGTTAGGACATCAACTATGACAAGATTTTGATAGTGGTTAGATTTTATTTGGACAAGGAACATGTGGGCAATGACAAAAGTTTTCCTCTTCAAATCGAAAGTGGTTTTACAAGTGTTTCATTTCCTTTATCCATATTTTATTGTGTCACATTTCTAGAAGAGCATTTTTAATTTTTGTTTATATTAACAAGTATTTGTTATGGTCTTGTGTTTCTAAATCTGTGTTTCGACAAAGAAAAAGGGGGTTTAGTTTTCGTTGAGTTTGTGTTAAGTGGAAAAGGGGTTAATATTCAGATTATCTGTTTTGTTTAAGTATCTTGTTTCAACGTATAACTTTTTATAATTTTTAAATCCTTGTTAGGGTATGGTGTAAAGAGGTATATTTTTGAAAACCCTTGTTTGGGTTTGTTCTTGGTTAAGTATGCATTGAAAGGCTAAACCATTGAGTGGTCTGCATGTTATGTTGTGTTAAATGTTGAGTTATCATGTAGCAATTTTTGTTTTACAAGGGCGTGATGTTTATGAAACCCTTGGTCAGGTTCTCTTATTTGTGGTAAAGATTCTATATACCTGTGTGTATTTTTCTTTAAGGGTTTAGTTGCTTCACCTAGGTATGGAGAGTTTTACATATCTTTGTTCAAGGTGGATCATCGTGCATACAGTTAAGAGTTTAATCATGGTTTTGGTTTCAGTTTTGTTTAGACATATACAGTACTAGTGTTTCAATCCTAGCTTGGATATTGAGTTTGAATTTGGTTAAGACTCATTTAGCTATGAAGAAAACAATTTTTTTTCAGTTCAAAGATGATGTGCACTATTTATGCTTGGTTGAAGACATACAAAGGATACAGTTGATTAGAAAGAAAAATCATTTTATGCTTTGTACAGAATCATTCTTCTCAGTTGTGTAAAAAAGCAATATTGCTTTAAAAGTTGTGAGTTGTCTATCATTGAGAAAAATTTTGAGATACACTTGCAATATTTTTTTTTGTATTAAGTATCATAGAATCATAAAGCTCATTCGAGCATCCACGTTACAAACTTATTACAAACAACAATTGGAAGACCAAGGGCCACAACTTAGAAATCCACTTTAAACAACAATGGAAGACCAAGAGTCACAACTTAGAATTCTACACAAAGGTGTCCCTCATGGGAGTTGAACATGGGTCTCCACATTGAGAACTCATTGCTTTAACCAACTAAGCTCAACCCCTTGGACTCACTTGTAATATTTTGCAAAATTGATTCATTATATTATATATCACTATGTATTATTTTTATATACACAATGTTGTATTGTATGTGAACATATACTGAACTGAAACTCAAATGATGTGAGTTTGGAAGATGTTGTGAAATGATTCAGCAAAGATAATACTTTGTATATTGATTCAAAATAGCTATTGAAAATTGTGATTTATAGTCAGTGACATTTAAAAATCTATCAATGAGATATTATTGTCAATGAGACATATCATTTAGTCAATGAGGCATTTACGAGTGGTTTTTATTCCCCAGAAGGGTTTTCCACTCATGAAATTTCTTGTGTCAAATTTCATGGTTGTATGATACATTTGTCATATTTAATTTCAGTTGTTTGCTTCTATGATTATTCAAGTAAATCAAAACAAGTTGTTTGAGATGTTTTAATTTATGGCACATTGCTAGAACACTGATTCACCCCCCCTCTTATTGTTCTTTGTACTCTAACAAAACAATGTTTCTTGTAGATTAAAATAGACACTCTAATTTATATAAACATTAAATAAAATGAATGTTTTCATAGATTGATATATAAATTAGTAATCTTATTTTAAAGATACTAATGTTATATTGTATTAGAAGATAAGAGTATAGTATTGTTATTTATGATAATTTTATTTTCTAATATTGTGATCATAAGAGTTGTCAATAATCTTATAAAATGTATGGATTTTTTTTAAATGCTTCATCAATTAAGAAATATATATTTATATGACATTTAAAGATATTATTTTATTACAATTATGTTGAATATAGTCTATCAAGAGGTTTATTGGATATTCTAGAATATAGTTATATAAGTGATCATTTTGCTAGATTCTCAGTAATACCTAGTATAAATATATGTATTCTTTAATAGAAATAGTTAAGTATGGTCCAATTAATGTATTTCTTACACATGTTATTGATATACTTTATAGAATATATGACACAATATTTGACTTGTGATCGAGTTCATTACACAATCTCATCAATGTTGCTACTTGTTAGACAATAAGTTGAATATTTATGTAGCCCTTAATAAGTCTTGTTAATCTTATAAGAGTTCATTTGACATAAAAACTTAACAAGAAATTCATCTAAATATTCAAGGAGTACATTAGGACCATTTGATGATTAAGGAGGACAATGATTTATGATAGAAGTATAGGAGAATTTGTTGGATTGATGTTAGCGAATTAATTGATTATAATTCTTTTGTAGCAAAAATAGGGTTTCCATTAGCATAATTTCCATCTTACTAGTATAAGTGAAAATACCAAGAAAAGAGTGTTATGTTGTATTGCCTAAGATTTAATGCAAATTATGCTATGATAGTGTAATACCACTACCCTAATCCGACCCTTTTTTACCGTGTTGACCATGGTTGACTTTTAGCGGCCCACGTGGATAGTTGATACATTATGATTGTGATGTTTTATTCTGGTATTATGCTATGGAGTGTGATTTGGTGAATATTATTATGCATTATTGCTTAGTGAGGAGCAGATGTTGATTAGGCACTATTTCTTTGAATAAGTAGTCATTAACTCTGCTTATGCATTGTATTTAATAAATGATGAAATGTTAATTTTATTTATGTGTTACTAACGATGGACTAACACATTTACTTCATGTGTGAGTTGCACTATGTATATGTCATCATGTTGTGTGGAAAGTGTATGGGGTGTGAGGAGATGATTTCCCATCACTCACTTCGATGAGACACGGAAAGTCACAATTCTCCTTCACCGATGTGTTTACTGAGTTTGTATGTGTGTGTGTGTGTGTGTGTGTGTGTGTGTGTGTGTGTGTGTGGTTCAGTGATGTAGGAATTGCAGGTACAAGATACTAACTCCACCTAGCTCCATAGGTCTGAGCGTACCTAATTAACCCGATGGAAGTGGAGGAGATGGTTTTAAGGCCCTAATGTCACCCCTAGCCTTCCTCGAATTGTGAGCATCATCAACCTTTTGTCAACCCTGTCGGATTTCCAAGTAGGCCACTTTTTCGATGTTGGTATGTGGGTCATGTCTTTATTTTGTTTAAGTTGAGTTTTGCGTGTTATGTGTTTTGCAAATTTAATTATTTTTTTCTTGTGTTAGTTAATGAGTAATTAGTTATTAATACCTTATGGTTATTAATAATTAATGTGGGTTGTGTTTATTAAATTAAATTAAGAATAAATTATTAAGATCACTTTTGTGGTTAATTAGATAATCGATTATTCTTAATTGTATGGTTAAGGTGATTGTTGGTTTATTAGTGGAATTTATATTATGTCTTGAGTATTTGAATTTTTTTGTTTAAAGTTAATTATTACTTTGTAGTTATTAAAATATCTATTGGCTTTTGGTGTTTTAAAAAATAATAGAATTTTTTAAATATAGTCATGTAAATGTTTTGAATAAAAATAGATTTTCAAATTTTCATGAAAAGTGAATTTGTGCCCTAAAAGAGATTTTTGGGTGAAATTTCTATATTATTTGGAAATTATGGAAAAAGATGGATTCTTTTCTCATTCTCGAGAAATTCTCCCTCTCTGCTGGTGATTGGGGTTTTGGTAAAAGCTCTGGCATTTTTGGAAGGATTGGGAGCTCTTCTCGAATTTCTCTTCCAAGAAAGCTATGGAAGGTTGGAGTTTTTAAACCTTTATTTGTTTATTTGTGTTTGTTTTTCTTTGTCAGTTGTTTTTTTGCTTTCCCTCTCTGTTTGTTTTTTTGCTTTCCCTCTCTGTTTGGGAAGAAAGAATGGGTGGAGAAATCTGGGTATCATATCATATGTTGTTCTTCCTGTCTTATGTTTTTTGTGTTTTGTGAATTTGGAAAGGGGGTTTTAGTTTTCCCAACTTTGGAAGCATAAGAAATGGGGGTTTGTTGTTTATCCAGCTTGTGTTGTGAGTTTGTTTAAAAAAATTGGTTGAAAGGCCAGATTGAAAATAATTTTTTTAAATTTTAATAACCTATAGGAAAACAATTAAATCTTATGAAATTGTTGTTGTGAGTTTTATCCTACCATTTTATTTTGCCTGGGCAGAGAATTTATCAAAAGAATTTGATGATTTTATTGTTTTAATTACAGCTCTTGTATGGTTTTATAAATATCTCTGTTGAATTCACAAAGAAAATATTTTTTTTTAAATTATTAAAAAAATCTCTCTGTTGAATTTCACATAAAAGAGTTTAAAAAAAAAATTTTAAAAAAAAATTAATAAAAAATTAAATAAAATTGTTTTGTTTGGGGGGGGGTGTGGAGCCCAAACCCCACACTGTGGGGAGAGGGCACCCACAGTCATGGCACCTCTCTACCCACAGTTGTGGGGAGAGCCACCAATGTTGTGGTGTCCCCTTACCACAGTCATGGGGGAAGCTTTCCATGACTGTGGAAGCTCCTTACCCCACTCCATGGGGGGAGCTTTCTACAGTCATGGAAGCCCCCTTCCTACACGTTTTGGGTTTGGGGGTAAACCCCTCCCCAGCCTGGGGCGATGTTTATGTCGTTTACCAAGAAAAAAAGTCGCAGTTCATTTTTTTTTATTTGGTTGTTAAAATATTAATTTTGGGCAATAGTACATGTTATTTGGTATTTGATTAATTTGATGTGTGTGTGTGTGTGTGTGTGTGTGTGTGTGTGTGTGTGTGTGTGTGTGTGTGTGTGTGTGTGTGTGTGTGTGTGTGTGTGTGTGTGTGTGTGTGTGTGTGTGTGTGTGTGCGTGTGTGTGTGTGTGTGTGTGTGTGTAATATGTATTTTGGAATTAGCAATACAAATTAAATGTTAAGATTGATTTGATATAATCGTAATTTATTTTGTGAAAATAAAGGTGATTTGGATAATCATCAATTAAATTTAGTCAATATTATTTTCAATTGAAAGGATCTATTTTGACTTAAATAACGATTTTGGTTTTCAAATATATTTTATTGTTATTTACATTAATTAGAAATTTGGAATACAAATGAAACTTGTTTTTAGTCAAATCATATATTCATCAAAAAATTAGCCAAAAAATTTGGCATAAACTACATGGTGTTAGCTAGTTTATCACCAAAGTGATTTTCAAAATTCTAAGAAAAAAAAAATTAGGGGCACCACATTTGGTGCTATTTTATGTTTTTTTTAATAAAAAAATAGGACCAATAAATGTGGTGCTCCTTTTTGAAACCCTTAATCTCCACCATTTTTAAAATATATTAGTAAATTAGAAAGTAGATTTAGAGCACTTCAACTCTTGTTCTTGTTGCATCTTCAAATTTCAAGTGTACCTATCTCTAATTTCTTGTTGAAGTTTAGATTTTGTTGATTTTTTAAAAAAATGAGAACTTAAGATCCTCTTTTTGTCCTCCAACCATGTGCACTTACCCATACGTTCCTTTTGAAAATAATGAAAACACAATAATAGAAGGATTCATAATAGTTCAAGATACCTACATTTATTATTAAAAAAACAAAGAAAATGAAGCTAAATACAATTTTAATTCAATGTGGGGAGATTTAGATGACACGTTTGAAAAAGTTGAGCAAATTAAAATTACAAGTGAAAGTCAAATTATCAAAGAAAAGAAAATTTACAATAAAACATATGATCTAACTTCAAATTTACAATATTTACAACATAAGAAAAATAAATTTGATATTGGTTTTCAGATTGGATGAAACTTAAATCTTCTTGAAAACATACAATATTATAAACTAAAACAACAACTAAATGAAGAACAACGAATTAGGGGAAAGGACCTAGTAGTTGTGCACCCTAACTTCGCACTTCTCAAATTCTACTTGGAAATTTCAAATCATTTCAATTTTTTATAGCAGCTTACTTGGCAAGTCCCCTGCTTATAACTAAGGTTTCGGGGCCACATCATCAAATATGATGCCACATCAGCATGCTTTTTGCCAAGGTGTCCAAAACAGCCCAAAAAAAAGTGAGACCAATAGGCGTGCAAAAGAGACCCCAATAGTTGTGTAGCTAATATGGCATCACCTGATTGGTTACTTTTTACAATATTAGTACATTTCTTAACAACTATTGGTACATTTCCTAACAACTATTGGTACATTTCCTAACAAAAATTGATATTTTTTGTTTCAAACAATAGGTTTTATTTGTTCAATTTTTGGAACAAAAGGTATCAACAACCCTCACAACAATTGGTACATGCTCAACTACTGGTGCTCTTCCCCTATACAAGACATTGCAATTAAAAATAAAATTGATAAAAAAAACCAGCATACCTCTTCTTAACTATTGATGTTGAAATAGGTAAAACCTTTATAGCAAAAGTAATTTTCCAAATGCTATTACATATTGACAATTTAAGTCGTGACTCCAACCTACTCAAGCCAAAAGGACTGGTCATGGCTTATACATGAAAAACAACATTTAATGTAGGGGGAACAATAATAAATTCAACAATGCTAATGCCTTTAAAAAAATGTATGTTTTCACCCCACTTAGTAATGAAACAATAAATTCTTTGCAAAAATATGACGAGTTCAATTATAAGTATTGCCAATAGATGAGGTTTCTTTATTAGGTATTCAATTTTTATATCTAACTGACAAAAGAATGAGATAAGCATTACCCAAAAATGTATTTTTGAGGTCTTGACATAATCTTTTGTGGAGACTTCTATCAAAAACAACCAATACAATATAGATTTATTTTTGAGTATCTTATTGTCAACAAGAAAAGAGTACTATACAATTTTTGAATAGATATGATAAAATGCTATGAATTGGAAACTACGATGTCACAAACAAACAAAAAAATCTTTATCTCTATACTAAACAAAAAACAAACTAATTTACAATCTAATTATGATATAGGTTATCTTAATAAAAATTGCTTTAGACCGGCCTGTTAATGGGCTTCTGAGGGCTAATCTTCAAAGTTAGGGTCTATCAATCCCAGAGTGGACTCCACCCGAAAAGGGGTGGATTAAGATTAATTTTGATGGCAGGGCAACCCAGGGGTTTCTGGTGTTGGGATGATTGCTCGTGATGATCAGGGCAATACTCTAGCCATTGGTGCTAAGAGATTGGTGGATGGAATGAACAATGTTGTTGAGTGTCAAGCAGCATTAGAAGCTATCCTAATGGCTAGGAAATTGGGAGTACAGAAACTTCATTTGGAAGGAGACTCTCAGGTTGTGGTGAATGGGATAGCTCGAGATCGAATGGAGGCATGGCATTTAGACAAGCAGGTTTGAAGAATGCAACTTCTTTTGAGTGGTTTTGAAGATTTTAGGGTGACTCATGTCCTTCAGGAAGCAAACTTGGAAGTTGACAAACTTTCAAATGTGAGAGCAAATGGCACCTTAGAAAATAAGTTTAGTTTGTTCGAGGACTTTAGAAATTTTAGTCCTCTAGATTATGAATTTGGTTAGATGGCTTTTCATAGAAAAGTGAACCCGAGCTCGATTTGAAATGACCATTTATTGCCATGGACCTGTGGGTATTTAAAATCCTCATGATGTGTGATCTATGATGCTACTGCAAGTGGCCTTGCGGTGATGGATGATGATGGAGGCAATCGGTGTGAGTGACTGGAGATGATGTTTAGTTTTCTGCGAGGCGTGTGGAACAATCATGACATGTGATGGGGGTGGCTTTAAAGGCCTTTGAGTTTCGATTCCTATTATTTTGTGGTGGCTGCATGGTGGGAGGCGGAGTGCTCAGGTTTTCTTGTGCACAGTTGTGAGTAAGAATGGAAGCAAATTTTTCTTTGTTGTCAAATAGGCAATGCCAGCGTTTCATGGGCTGATCTCGAGGATTAGGCTGACGAACGTCTTCAGAGTGGATGGAGAGGATTTCTGGAGGGCTGTGAGGTTGTTGTTTGGAGAGGAATTCCCAACGCTTGATTGGTGGTCAAGAACCAACCTTGACATTTCGTCGCTTTTTGCGGCCTTGGCCTTGAAGGTGGGAAAGTCGGTGGAGGAAGTGCAACGGATCACCTCCTTGGTGTTAAGACCCAAATGGGTGGGCAGTTTGCAGGATGTGGTGGCCTAAGCTATCATTGGCGAGGGGCTAAGGCCGGTGGAAGGCCCACGGAGGAGGATTGGAGTGGATGTTGGGGCACTGCAGCCTTTTGTCATCTGGTCGGCTTCCCGGTCGGTAGAATTGCAAGTGGAGGACGCAAGGAAAGGTTGGGTTGAAATTGTGGATTTTGTGCGCAAATTGGGGCTGACCGAGCGAGTGAAGACTCGAGGGAAGGTGACACCTATTTGGTCTGAGGCCCCTCTGGATGAGGATGGGAGGCCTTTGGTTCGACACCAAATTCCAAAGAAACTGGCGAAGATGTTGGAGCGCGGGTCTCTGGGTGGTAGTAGGCCAGGAACGGTGCCAGGTGGAGGGAGCGTGTCGCAGGAGGCAAGACCCAGCAGGGGTATCCCCAATTTTTCAAGAGAAGAAGCATTGGGGTGGTTTCGTAGTTAGGTTCTATGGGTTGTTTGGGGCCTAGTTTGTGGTTTTTGTGTATGTATGTGGCTTTTTTTTGTGGTTGGCCATGGTGGGATGGTGACTTGTCAGGTTCTTTTTTGTAGTAGGGGCGTGACCCCATGGTGTTGCAGGAAGTTTATCTACTTTTCGGATGTAAAACTTTTCTATTTTAAGCAATATATCACATAATGTTATCGATCAAAAAAAAATTGCTTTAGACCAACTCCAATTCATCTAACCCTCTCATATCTTTTCTAGATAAACAAGTCAATAGCTTTACACAATAGTAAAATGTTATCTATTATTTTTGGCCAACCAATAATCATTAATGCAATTAATGAGATAGATGAAAACTATGGAAATATAACAATGCATCCAACAAAATGTCTACCCCAACAAATAATATTGAAACCCAATGTGTTGGTTGAATTGTATGCAGGAAACTATAACATGAAAGATGGATTAGTAAATGATGTCAACGATATTATCAAAGCATAGGCAATTACAAACTAAAGCTATAATATGGATTCAATTCAATGACTTAAATATAAAACAAAATTAGTTCAAAAAATTAGAACATCTATAAACAATAAATATTTTGAAACAATGGGTACCTATTCAATGAATAACAAAATTTGTTAACACAAAAAAATATTTCTCTGAATATTAAAATTCGTAAACAATTCCCAATACAAATTGCATGTGTATGAACAATTCATAGACCTCGAGGTCTTACACTAGATGGGTAAGATGCAAGTAGAGGTTTAACAAAACTAATCATCAATAACTGTTGTTTGTGAATGTTTTTTTGTATACCTAATATTGGTGACTGTCTACTTGAGAAAGTGTACTCTACATCTTGGCTTAAATTTTGTAGTTTATGTGATGAGGAATGACAAGTCATTTGGCAATTGCATGCCACAATATACTCATTGCCATTATTTTGAATGTTTATGTGTAACTTTGCATTTGCAATTAAACCAATCGAAACATGAGTTCTATCTTCAAAACCGAGATTAAGAAGTATGCCTCAATTGTATAGATGTATTGTTGGGTATATTTTGCACTAATAAAAATTACTCTTAATCAAACTATGGACTTTTGAACGCAAATAATTATTAGAATAAATCTTTAAAACTCACAAATATTGAATAAAAATCCTTAGATCTTCACAGTAAGCTAAAAAATTTGTTATTGGGTACACCAAAGACAAATCTTTGGTATATAATTAACAACAAATAACAATCAACAATTAATTATTATAAAATATATTAGCATTTTTTTAAAGTGTCAATTGCAATTTGGATACTGTACAAAGCAAGATATTGATTTACAAAAAAAGCACATTATAATAATGGTTAAAGATAACATTATTTGAGTCAATATTAAATATTGTGGCTAAAAATTATGCAAAAGAGGCAACTATCTATAAACCTTTGTACATAGTTTGTTCTAGAAGATGTTCTCTTCAATCGTTATTACAAAACAATAAAGTTTTTTATTAAAGCAATTAACACAATGGCCAGTGTTGTCAACAAGGAGTCTGAAAAATGTTGTGTATGGATGTCCATCAAAGTATTAAGGGTAGAGGATTTTTGTGACATAAGTGTTTTATGTTTCCCTTTGAGTGATCGTGTTGCAAGTATTAAAAGGGGTGTTTTTTACTTATCAAAGAAGTATGCTGATTTTATTGAGGCATGGAAAGTATGCACAACATGTAAAACACTAATTTTAATTTATTACATTTTGAAACATATTGCTTTAGCCTCTAGTATTCATCAAAATTTAAATGGACTACTTTAGGAAGAAACATAAAAGTATACTGCCAACACATACAACCGGACACTAATTTATTAACATATTCTAAATTACGATATGGATAAAGCTATTTTTTCTCAAACTCGTAGAGAAACCCAATTCAAGAAACATAAAAATATACTACCAACACATACAATCAGTCACTGATTTATTAACATATCATAAATTACGATATGAATATAACTAATTTTGCTTAAACTCATAGAGAAACCTAGTTCACAAAAAAAAAGTTAGTCATTAGAATTGACTCTTTTTTTCCACATTAAATTAGCCAGTTTTCTAAAAAGGAATGCAGTCATATTATTTCAATGCTAAAATATTCTAGTAAAATATTTATGAAATTGCTTCATAAAATAATGATAATTATTCATATCGCTATTATTTTCTTATACATAAAAGATACAATCATCACAAAAGTAACGAGAGGGCAGCACTGACATACCAACATATGAAAAGTACTATTGTTGAAGTGAATTTGAGGAATTTAGGCATGAAAATATGGGAAAATAGTTAAGATGTCTTTGTGAGCTCTTTGCACTAGCAAGGCCTATCATTGTAGCAAAAAGTTGTTATGCTTTTTCAACAATTGGAAGAAGTTGTGTCATAATTTAAATATAGGGATAAGGTGTGAGATGTGGAATTTTATTGAGATGACACATTTTTTATATAGCAATATTTTGCAAGTCTCATCAAAGATTTTTTTTCATTCTATGGAAAGTTTTTTTCCTTCTAATTCAAATAATTGTTGTAAACTAGACTAGGGTGAATCTAGTGCTTGAATTTGAATGTGAAGTTTAATCATTAAAACAACCGACTTCACTATTAATCTAAATTGGACATTGTGTATTGAACGTGAGAAACTGCATGCTTGAATTACTATTGCCAATGATTTTCCTTTCTAGAAATCTATGTAAAATACACAATTCACAACTTTCTAAATGATTCTCCAATCTCAGTTAATTTGGGCTTTGGAGAAGTCTTAATACAAAATTACATCTTGTAAGGAATAGCGAAAGACCAAAGAAGAAGCATTTCTAGAGTTGTATTAATTATGTTTTCTATTGTATTTCCTACATAGAGGCCTAACTATGGATGCCTAATTATAGATGCATTTGAAGTATATTGTCAAATATTTATGTCTTTTTTAATGGCCATTTGGTGGAATTGATTATGTGTCACATTGATGTTTTTTCATTGATGTCAACACTAGTTGTTTGGATGCTTTACCAACACCCTTCTGGTCCCGGTAGGTTGAGTGGTTTCTGGTTAACTTGGATCTGGTATGATCTGGTTGACTTTGGTATAATCTGATGATGGAATTGGTCTATTCATGATACTCATACTCATATTTGGTCAGTTGGTTTTGGTCTGGTGATTGGATGATATCCTTCTTGCTAAGAATATTGGTTTCTGGTTCCGGCAAGGGTTTCACCAGCAGAGCTTTTTGGGGAGATCTTTGATGGATTGCATAATTGGTGTTGGTGCAGCTTCTGATGGAGTTTCAGGATGTTGTTGGTGATCATGTTTGAGACTTGGCATTTGGAGATCATTGTTGAAGCGTGTGGACCTATACTTGGTCCCAATTGATCTAGGTTATGGATCGGCATTGATGTAACGTGTGGATAGGACCTATTGTTGTATTTCGGAGATGCCTTATTTGTTGGATATTATTTGTTTGGTCTAAGGCCGACATGGTTTTTAATTATGTAATTAGTTTATTGTCTAGTGACCGACCTGATTGTTTATGGTAGAGGGTTTGTATAAATAAGATGTAAGATCTCATTGTAGATCATCATGGTTATTGTAAGAGGTCATGGTCAAGGAATGTAATGTGCGAATAATGTAATATCATTCAGGCAGAGGAGTTGGTCGGTCATTGGAGATCGAATTGGGTTTGTGTAAGAGGATTTAGTCCTCTGGTATTGAGCTTAACCAGAACTGTACTCGGGCATAGGAGATGCTATCTTTTGTCGTTCATCACTTCTCTGGATTGTAGTCTAGATTTATATGTAGTCAGTGAGGTTCTCGTTGTGATGAGCAGTGTGCTCTAGGCTATTCGCCTTCCTGCAAGTGCAAACCCCTTCATTGTAATTTACATACTGACTACATAAGTATTATTTAATTGTGGGTAGGCTTCCCACCATGGTTTTTCCCTTTATCGGGTTTTCCAGTGTGGATGACTTTTATTCTATGATTAATGTTTATGCTTAATTGGTTTATCTGCTATTCTAGTATTATTGTTTTGGGTTCCGGTATTAAAGTTTTAATTTTTAATGCTTCTGGTAATCTTTGACAACTAATTCACGCCCCTCCCTCTCAATTGTCTTTCGGTTATCTGAGTTGTCTAATACTTTTAACTATGAATATCAAGTGGCATCATTATTCAATGACTAGTAGAATATGACGGTATGATGAAAGAATAAGTATTTGCTAGAATACTGAGAGGGGATTGAATCAGTGTATTGAAAAACTTATACAAAGTTCCCAAACTCAAACTCAGTCAAACAAAGTAAACATATCTCAGTCAAGATCAATATTCTTAGGAATACTTGACATTAACCGGTTTAACTGTTATGACAACTTTTAATAGTAAACACCTTCAATCTTGTAAACATCAACAATGCTTAATCTTAACTCAACATATTCATCTCTCAATGCTTCTACTTAACATGCCTTATCATAAGTTAGCCAAATCAACAAATAAGATCACAGCCACAAAAGCATTCACCACTTGACACAAATGTTTATACATGGGAAACACAAATAGGTAAAAACCATGGTGAGATGGGACTCACAAGGATAGCTATCTGAACTCTTTTGAAGTTCACCCTATTAGGAGCCAAAGCCTGTTAGAGCTTTACAATAAGTCTCATTAAGAACTAATTCCGATTAGGAATCTTCCGGTTAAGGGATTTACAAATATGCCTTGTTAGAAGCACAATACCCTGTTAGGAGTAACCTTGCTAGAGGATGTAAGAATCCAAGCTAATGGACCACCTTGTTAGAGGATTTAATGAGTAACCAAGCTTGTTAGAGCTTACCCGGTTAAGGGATTTTACGTCTGATGTAATTGTTAGAAAACAACAGGTTTTCTTGATCTGTCTGAGTAGCACTACATTTGCTTGATCGGATCCTTCTAAGCTTCAATCTTCCTTCACTCAAAGTGTAGATCCATTCACTAGTTGGGCAACCACACACTCAACGGGTTTTCTACCAATCTTGCCAAAAAACTTTACAAACAACTTCATCGACCTTAAATACAAATCAATTAGGTCGGTAACACAACAAAAACCTAATTCTCGTCATTGAGATTACAAACAAGTCGGTTCAATCTTGACCGTTAGAAATCCCGACAATCTCTTCACATTCTTCAAGACAATTCCAACCGCTCCATGATCACCACTCCATTGGACTTTGTAACTCATCACACAATGTGCATTAAATGCAATCCACTTTGCTCCTTCCCTAGACAATAAGAAAACGCACCAAACCAATTTCAATTTATCCTCATACAATGATCACACATATCTCCACCACTCATTAGCTAATAAACCAACAAACTTCATCGGTTAGGGTTTAATAGTTGATAGGGATTACTGGTTACATTACATAGAAAGGTTTGACCCTTTACACCGGTTCACCAATTCAACTCACAAACTTTACATGTCGGGTACAACATCTTCTACAACTCTCTTCTTACCGGTTACAAGCCAATATCAAAAACAACAATATCAGCAATAACATGAATACCTTATACCAGTTCAATTGACATTAATGACAACATATCATTAATGCAATATCTATGCAAAATGTCAATAAACTCAAAATGCCAACAATCTCCCCCTTTGGCATTGATGGCAATACAAATATCAATGCCTCTGATTGTTGCTAAGATTGGTGAATAGGAATCCTGGTTTACATTACCAAGTATTGACCTTATCAGACACATAATTCTTCTTCTCAATCACATAATTCTTCTCCCCCTTTGAAAGCAATGCCAAAGTGAAAGTAAAACATGTAATTCTGCTATCACTGTACATCAACATCATTCTGCAACTTGATGCTCCCCCTGTGGAATACATCCACTCCTTCATCAATTCATATAAGATTCTACAAGTAATTTAGGGACTGATGCAAGTAGCATCATGTTCAACTAACTTCATGAAGAGGGACAACCCCCAATTGACTTCTAAGATACTCAAAAGTGGTCTTCGGCAGAGGTTTGGTAAAGATATCTACAAGCTCCTCCTTGGTAGAAACATGCTCCAAGATAACATCTTTACTTTGAACTTTTCCCCTCAAGAAATGATATTACAATTCAATGTGCTTAGTCCTTGCGTGCAAAACTGGATTTTTAGAAATGTTTATTGCACTTGTATTATCACACAAAATCTTTATAGGTTCTGAGATTTTCATCTTCAAACCTTCCAGAATGTGCCTCATCCACATAGCTTGTGTGCAATTCATATAAGCTGCTACATATTCAGCTTCAGCAGTAGATTGTGAAGTGCAACTTTGCTTTTTACTACTCCATGAGACTAGCCTTTCTCCTAGAAAGAATGCTCCACCGGTAGTACTCTTTCAGTCATCAATATTTCCTGCCCAATCAGCATCTGTGTATGCTTGCAAGTCAAAATCTCCACCATATGGATACCATAATCCATAATCAATAGAACCTTTCATATATCTAAATATTCTCTTAGTTGCCATCAGATGTGCCTCCTTTGGATTCTTCTAAAATCTAGCCACAATACCAACTGCATGGGCAATATCCGGTCGACTGTGATCAACATAGCGTAGTTTTCCAATCATTGACCTGAATTCCTTTTCATCTACACACTCAGATGCATCTTCCTTGGACAATTTACAACCTGTAACCATTGGGGTTCCAACTGGTTTACAGTCACTCATACCGAAAGTCTTCAAAACCTCCTTCACATACTTGGATTGAGTAATGAAAATACCATTCTTCATCTTTTGTATCTGTAAGCCTATGAAAATTTTTATTTCCCCTACTAATGACATCTCAAATTCATTCTTCATTTCATCTGCAAAACAATTACTCATGTCATCATTTCCTCCAAATATAATGTCATCTACAAATACTTCACTGACCAGTATATCATCTCCTTCAGTCTTGAGATAAATGTTGCTATCATCACTAGTTCTATCAAAGCCTATCTTCATCAGATGAGTATGAAGTCGGTCATACCATGCTCTGGGTGTCTGCTTGAATCCATACAAAGCTTTATGCAGTTTGCATACCATGTTGGTGCAGGAGCACCTAGTTGGATAAAACTCTCCTTTTTGAGTATTTTATGCCTTCATGTTTTTAATGTCTTGTGTTAAGTTTATATTGTTGTTTTAGGTTTTTTTGTGTCTTTTCTAGTGGTTTTGATCTCACTTCGGGCTCAAGAGGTCAAGTTTTGCATTTTAGGCTTTGAATTGACAATTTTGGCAAAAATGTGTAAAATTGCCTAAAATATCTCCAAATGCTTTCCAAAGAATTGAAACATGTTTACTAAGTGTTTTTAAGAATGTCTTAGGTGTTTAGACAAGTTGATGAGGTTAGGTTGTCAAAAATGTCTTTTGGAGCAAGAAATGTTGTCATTTGGGCTTGCAAAAAGTTGTCAAAGTTGTCATTTTTGGGTTTTTCTAGACAAATGCAGTTGTAGAAGCCTCATGTCCATACAAGGCTTGGTAACTAATTTTAAATACTATGGAAGCCTCATTTTTGTTTCCTATTGTAGCTTCTTGACCAAAATTGTCTTTTTGAGCACTTACCTAGCAATCTCCCTATCATAGTGGTATCAGAGCCAACAAAAGATTCAGGAGAAAAGGATCATTAGGAAAACATGGTGACTAATGTTAAGTTAGCCAAGAAGGTTGAAGACCAAGAAGAGGAAAATAGGGCACTCAGAGAAAGATTGGATCAATTAGTAATGAAACTAGCTGAAGTAGAAGTCAAAACTGAAGAAGTCCATGATAAGGTTGGAGATCAGGGTAAAATGGTGGCCATAGAAGATGAGGTTCCCATACCTGACCCTGTTATTGAGAAAGAACCATTTTTGAAAGCTTTGAGAGCTATGAGTGGTAAAACCTTAGAGGGAGTGGCTCTTTTCAATGGCAAGATTGATCTAGATGCTCTTATAGAGTGGATTGAAGGTCTAGAAAACCATTTTGAATGTGATGGAATAATTGAAGCACAAAAGGTTAAGGTAGCAAAATCAAGGTTGAGAGGGGAAGCCTTAACTTGGTGGAAGTTCATCCAAGAGGAAAGGGTGAAAGAAGGTAAGAAACCAATAGCCACCTGGAAATCAATCGTAGCCAAAATAAAAGAAACCTACCTTCCTGAAGACTATGAAATACAACTTCACAGGAAAAGACAAAATTTGAGGCAAAAAGACCTAGATGTCAATACCTACACTAAGGAGTTTCAAAAATTGTGCATGAGATCTAGAGTAGTAGAGGATGAGAGCATAAAAGTGGCAAGGTACTTGAATGGGTTGAGGTGGAACATCCAGGAAGAGATGAGCTTGTTATGCCCACAAACAGTACACAAGTGTTATCAACTAGCACTTAAGATGGAAGAGAAAAGTAGAAGAAAGCAAGAATAAAATAACAGAGGAAGAGGTAGGGGAAGAGATGGTAGAGGCTATAGAGGCAGTTTTGGGGGAAGGAGCATAGATCAATGATCCCAGGGAGAGTCTAAACTTATAGAGAAAACCCAACTATAGGGGTAGGGGATCAAGCAATCCAAGTAGGAGTAGATCTAATGGACCAAGGAGAGGGTCCTACTTCTCAAACATGAAGTGCTATAACTGTCAAAAGTTGGCCCACCCTACCTATAGATTCCCAGAGAAGCCTAGTTCATCCTATGGTGGTGAGAAGAGGGTAAATTATGTTCAGGAAGATGGAGGTAATACCAAAACTTCAGCATTGAACCTAGCTTCAGAAGATGGTGAGAGTTTAATGATCAAGAGAGTATTAATGAAGAAGTCACATAGTAAAGAGGTCTCACAAAGAAGAGCATTGTTTAGGATTAAGTGTAAAATCATGGGAAAGGTGTGTAAGGTTATCATAGACTTAGGGTCCACAGATAACATCATATCAGAGGAAGCAGTAAGTAAATTGAAACTACCTAGGATACAACACAAGGAGCCATACAAGGTCACATGGTTAAATAAGGGACAACATGTGTTAGTAAATGAGCAAGTTTGGGTAGATTTCCACATAGGTGGATATACGGATAGGATCCTATGTGACATCTTCCTATGGATGCTCGTCACCTACTGTCGGATAGATCGTGGCTGTTTGACAAAAAAGAACAACATGATGGGGAAAGAAACTCCTACTCATTTCAGAAAGATGGAGTAAGCTATCAGATTCAATCCCTTAATGAAGAAGGAGAGGGCAGCAACAAAGTGCCTAACATCTTGTTAGTGAATGAGAAAGAATTCATAAAAACACTAGAAGAAGGTGAAGGAGTGGGATTTGCACTCATAGTGAAACCCAAGGAAGAAAAGGTAGTAAAGAAAGTTAAGATACCATATGAGGTGCAGAAAATCCTTGATAACTTCAAAGAAATAATTAGTGATGGTACACCTGTAGCCTTACCACCTCCTAGAACCATTAGCCATCAGATTGATTTCATACCTGGAGCCTCTTTACCCAATAAGGCAGCCTATAAGATGACCCCTGAACAAAATGAAGAGGTAGCAAGACAAATACAAGAACTCTTAGACCAAGGGCTGATTAGGAAGAGCATTAGTCCTTGTGCAGTACCTACAGTGTTGGCACCTCAGAAGGGTGGAACATGGAGACTTTGCACAGATTCTAGAGCCATAAACAAGATCACCATCAGATACAGATTTCCCATACCCAGGATAGAGGATTTGATGGATTGTTTGGGGGGTGCACAGTATTTCAACAAGATTGACTTGAAGAGTGGTTACCATCAGATAAGAATCAAGGAGGGTGATGAATGGAAGACATCTTTCAAAACAAATGAGGGTCTCTATGAGTGGCTTGTCATGCCATTTGGACTCTCTAATGCTCCCCACACATTCATGAGACTCGTAAATGAAGTTTTACATGATATCATTGGCAAGTTTGTTGTTGTGAATTTAGATGATATTCTTATTTTCAGTAAAACTAAGGAAGAGCATCTGAAGCATTTAGCTATTGTTTTGAGAAAGTTATCTGATGAACAGCTAACCATTAATCTAGAAAAATGTGATTTTATGAAGCAAGAATTGGTCTATCTTGGTTTTGTTGTATCAGGAGGCAATTTGAAAATGGATCAATCTAAAGTTGTAGCAATAACCAGTTGGCCAACTCCTAAGACAGCCAGTGATGTCAGAAGTTTCCATGGTTTAGCACAATTTTACAGAAAATTCATCAGGGGATTCAGTGAGATTTGTGCCCCTATGCTAGACACCATCAAAGGGGGTGTAAAGGTAAAGTTTCAGTGGACAAATGCAGCCAATAAGGGGTTTGAATTGTTGAAAACTAAAGTAGCTACTCAACCAGTGCTCATTTTACCTAGTTTTGATAAGCTTTTTACTATTGAATGTGATGCTAGCAATATTGTTGTTGGAGTTGTTTTAAGTTAGGACACTAGACCAGTTGCATTCTTTAGTGAGAAGTTAAATGATGCCAAGAAAAAGTACTCTTCCTAAGATTTAGAACTCTATGCATTAGTACAGGCACTTAGGAAATGGAGACATTATCTTCTTCCTAAAGAATTTGTTGTATACACAGATAATCAAGCATTAAGTTTCTTGAACTCGCAGGATAAACTAAATCATAGGCATGTTAAATGGGTAGAGTACTTGCAAGCTTACACTTTACTCTTAAGCATAAGAAGGGTCAGTTGAATAAAGTAGCAGATGCTTTGAGTAGGAGGTTGTTAACTATTCATGAGATTCAAGTACAGAGCATTGGTATTGATAGTTTTAAAGATATGTATCCTACTGATGATGATTTTGTTGAAGCTTATAAAGTTTGTCAATATTTTGAGAATCATTTGCATGGTGCATATGCTGATTTCACTTTGTAGGATGGTTTGTTATTCAGGGGTGGATAGTTGTGTGTTCCAAAAGGTTCTATGAGAGAGAACCTCATTTAGGAGAAGCACAATGGGTGCTTAAGTGGGCATTTCGGTCTCAACAAGACCTTAGAGTTGGTTCAAAGGTTCTATTATTAACCTAAGATGCAGAGAGACATCAAAAGGTATGTTGAGCAGTGTTTGGTATGTCAAAAAGCAAAAGGCAATTCCCCCAATACTGTTTTATATCAGCCTCTTCCCATTCCACATAGGCCTTGGGATTGCATTAGTATGGATTTTGTGGTAAGATTACCTAGAAATCAAGCAGGATTTGATAGAATCTTTGTAGTAGTTGACAGATTTAGCAAAATGGCTCATTTTAATCCTTGTAAGACAACACATGATGCAAGTCATATTGCTTACTTATTTTTCAAAGAAGTTGTTAGAATACATGGTTTGCCTACTAGCATTGTTTTAGATGGGGATGTTAAGTTTCTTGGTCATTTTTGGAAAACATTGTGGAAGAGATTGGGTACTAATCTCTCTTTTGGTTTAGCTTATCATCCACAAACTGATGGCCAAACTGAAGTTCTGAACAGGTCTCTTGGAAACGTTCTTAGGTGCTTGACAAAGGAATATGGGCAGAATTGGGATCAGCTCATTCATCAAGCAGAATATGCCTACAATGATAGTGTCAACTGGTCTACAGGTAAAAGCCCTTTTGAGGTTGTTTATGGTATGCATCCAAGGGGTATAATGGAGTTGAGGGATATCACTAACTTGCAGCCTAAGAGTGGAACATAAGATGACATGGCTCAATCCATGAAGGAGGTTCATGAGCAAGTGAGAAAAGCTCTCCAAGATACCTCCCAAAAAGTCAAGGCAAGAGTGGATGCTACAAAGAGAGAGGTTCAGTTTTCCATAGGAGATTATTTGATGGTTCATTTGAACAAGGCAAGGCTACAAAAGGGAGTTCCAAGGAAACTTCAGATGAGGAGAATAGGCCCTTGCAAAATCTTGGCTAAGTATGGGTCTAATGCTTACAAAGTTGATTTGCCTACTGATGTTTCTTTGTCTCCCATTTTTAATGTTGCAGATTTGATTGCTTTCAAAGGGAAGCCACCTGAGGAGATTCAAAGAGTTTCAAATGTTGCACAATCCCTTTCTGATCTATCTCTCCCTTCTCTTTCTATTCCCCAAGCAGAACAGGTTCTAGACTCCAGGATTCTCAAGAAGACAAGAAATCACACCTATATGGAGCACCTAGTCAAATGGAAGGATAAGCCTATCTCAAAGGCCACACGGATACCTGAAATTGACTTTCAGAAGTTTGGCATCCCTTCTTCTTTGCTTTTGGGGGAGTATGGTGCAGGAGCACCTAGTTGGGTAAAACTCTCCTTTTTGAGTATTTTATGCCTTCATGTTTGTAGTGTCTTTTGTTAAGTTTATATTGTTGTTTTAGGTTGTTTTGTGTCTTTTCTAATGGTTTTGATCTCACTTTGGGCTCAAGAGGTCAAGTTTTGCCTTCCAAGCTTTGAGTTGACAATTTTGGCAAAAATGTGTAAAATTGCCTAAAAGGTCTCCAAATTCTTTCCAAAGCATTGAAACATGTTTACTAAGTGGTTTTAAGCATGTCTTATGTGTTTAGAAAAGTTGATGAGGTTGGGTTGTCAAAAATGTCTTTTGGAGCAAGAAATGTTGTCAAAGTTGTCATTTTTGGGTTTTTCTAGACAAATGCAGTTGTGGAAGCCTCATTTCCATACAGGGCTTGGTAACTAATTGGAAATACTATAAAAATGCCTCCCTTTTCCTTAATAAAGGTTGGAGATTGTATGAACAAGAGAATCCTAATAGAAATCATGAAATTTGGCTTTTCTCAATGTTTTTTCTTTCCTTGGAGTAACAGTTCGTACTGTAGCACTCTTTGTCCATACTATACCTTTTGGGAAGTGTACATATTTGTTTCCTAATGCTATTCAATTGATTATTGCACTGGTTTTCTTTTTGCAAGTTGGAGAAATAAAAAATTCTTTCATTCTGTGTGCTCACTGCCCTGTCAAGGGTTTGAGGTTTCAAAATGCCACCACTTGACTAATCCAGGTCTGGGATCCCACAAAATGGATTGGGTCAAGTTGGTTTATGCATGTACATTGTGTATATATTTCTTTTTGAGTCAGAGCTATGGTTGGAGGACAAATTTGAGTGAATATTAGACAAGTTTTGGAACTTGACTAATATCCTTCTTGAAAACTCAAATTCTTGTAATCGAATGCATTGGAGTGTTAAAGTTGCCAAGAAAGGAGTCTAAGAAGTGTTACAAGTTATCTTGATTCAACTTCAATAGTTGAAAAGTTTGTAATTTGCAAGTTTTATTAATTTTTGTAACTGGCAGCAAGTTCACTATTTTGTGATTTGCATTATCAAATATCTCAAGGAATGCTTCAAGAGCATTAACCAAGCCTTGTAACTGTGAAGGAAATGTAATAGGAAATTTTATTAATATTTTTCAGACCTCATTGAGGTGTATTTCCATCTCAAACTCCTTGTTATCAAGTCCAAAGGTGTGGCAGCAGTTGAGTAGTAAAGGGCAGCGTTTTGACAATGATAGTGGCATTTTTCACTTCTTTTCTCAGATGTTTGCCAAGTGTTTGGAATAATGTTTGTATGAAAGAGAAAGGGGACACATTTTGAAGACATGATAGAGGTCCTATGAAGATCTAGGCACTTGTAGTGGTGAACAAGAATGCAAACACGGTGGTTACACTCCAAAACCCTCCAAAACCCTACTTTTAAGCCCAAATTTGTGGACAGTCACTAAACCTAGTTGATGGAGCTTAAGACCAAAAAAATCCTTGAGCCTAGATCTCTAAATTAGCATCCAAGACAAATTTGTGGGAGGATTTGGCCATCGTTGGGTAGGGTGAGCAAAACTAGGCCAATTAGGCATCCACGGGCTAGTAGCCCTTTTGACTATTTTGTCAAGAAGCATGAACCTGATTGCAAGGAGGAATTTGGGACTTATGAAACTTTGTGAGATCACTCTAAAATAGTGAAACAAGTGACATTTGAGACCTTGGACAGTGTGTAGTCTCATTTGGGGGTTTTGACCTTTGGTTGGCAAGTTGAGTAAGCTAAGGGCTATGAGCCTTAAACTAAGTTGGTTGTCAAATTTTGAGTAAAACCTTGTTGCCTCTACATGACCATGTTGGAATTGCCTAATGCACACTAAAAACAATAAGTTGAATATCAAGTGAACCAGGGATTGGGAAATGTGTAGATGGGTGTAGTGAGGAATTGGAGTAAGTTTGAGCAAGGGTGTGAGCTTTCACCAAAAAGGGAGGTTGATGGTGAAGTCTTGTAGGGAGGTTTGACTATTGTAACTGAACTTGATATTTGCAAACATAAGGAGCAAACACAAACAATATTTTTGTTTCCTATTGTAGCTTCTTGACCAAAATTGGCTTTTTGAGCACTTACCTAGCAATCTCCCTATCACATGTCTTCCTTATCTGTCAATGCATAACCATCAGGTTGCTCTATATAAACCTCTTCTTCTAGTATCCCATTCAAGAATGCAGACTTGACATCCATTTGGTATACTTTGAACTTCTTATGAGCTGCAAATACAAGTAGTGTTCTGACACCTTCTAGTCTTGCTACCGGTGCAAAATTTTCTCCATAGTCTTCTCCTTCTTCTTGCGCATAACCTTTGCATGCTAATCTTGTCTTATTGCGAACTACAACACCATCTTCATTTAACTTGTTTCTGAATACCCATTTAGTACCTATAACATTCTTGTTTACCTGTCGGGGTACCAGGGCCCAAGTGTTGTTCTTCTCAATTTGTTCCAACTCCTCCTCCATAGCTTTCACCCAATGATCATCACCAAATGCCTCCTTAGTGTTTATAGGTTCAAAGGTGGATATCATGCAAGAGTTCTCTCTTATTCTCCTTCTAGTTAGTACTCCAGCATCCTTATCCCCAATTATCTGTTTAGGACTATGATTCAGTCTCACATACCTAGGAATAACATTATCATTCTCTTCAAGTTCAACTTCTTCATTGTCATCTTCCTCTAAATTTATTTGTTCTGGTTGAACAAGTACATCAGGATTTGCTTTACCAATTTCTGATTTAACAGTTTCAGGTTCTAAAAGCAAAATGCAAGGATCTTCATCCTTCTTCTCAAAATTGGTTCCTTCTAAAATTTTAGGACATTCATCTACACGAACATCAGCACTCTCAACATTTTTCTGTGTCCGGTTGTTGAAGAATTTTTAGGCCTTACTCTTGGTGGAATAGCCAATAAATATGCCTTCATCACTCTTAGCTTCAAACTTTCTTATGTAGTCACCTCTTTTAATAAAACATTTGCTACCAAATATTTTAAAATAGCTAACATCAGGTGATCTCCCATACCAGTACTCATATGGGGTCTTGTCCTTACCTTTTTTTACCAGAACTCAGTTCATTGTGTAGACAGTTGTACTTACAACTTCTTTCCAAAAAAAAAATTTGATACACCTCTTTCTATCAACATAGTTCTAGCAGCTTCAACCACTGACTGGTTGTTTCTCTCTCCTATAGCATTCTGTTGTGGTGTCCTTGGTGCAGAAAGCTGCCACTTGATACCATTATCATCACAATATTTAGTGAACTCTACAGAAGTGAATTCACCACCTTGATTTGTTCTTAGACAGTTTATCTTTTTGCCACTCTCTTTCTCAGCTAAGGCTCTGAATGCCTTGAATTTGCCAAAAGCTTCATTCTTATCCTTCAAGAATATGACCCACATCATCCTTGAACAATCATTAGTGAAGATCGTGAAGTATCTGTCACCTTGAATGCTTCTTGTTCTTATTGGTCCACATAGGTCTGTATGAACCAAATATAACAAGTGCTCTACTAAGAAGGACTTTCTCTTGAAAGTTGAAGAAGTCATCTTTCCTAGTTGACATTCTTTACAAAGAGCATTAACTAATTTGTCTAGCTAAGGCGGACCTCTTACTGTCTTGGACTTGCTTACTTTAATAATATTGTCAAAATTTATATGACAAAATCTCCTATGCCAAAGCCAGCTATCATCTATTTTTACAATCAAACAATTGCTAACTTTAGGATTGAGATGAAATAGATTACCTCTGGTCTATTTCTCGGTTGCAATCAATTCACCTCTATTGTCAGAGATTTTGCATATACCATTTTTAAATTCCAGTGGGTAACCTTTGTCATTAAGTTGTGCCACACTTAACAGATTGTGCTTTAGGCCTTCAACCCAATAGACATCATCAGCACTGCTCTTCCCATTAAGAGAAATAACTCCCTTACCTTTTATCATACAGGGTGAGTCATTGCCAAATCTGACAACACTGCCATGAAATTCCTTCAGGGAAAGAAATTTGCTCCTATCACCGGTCATGTGATGTGAACAACCACTATCAATGATCCAATCATCAGAGTTGTCCATTTTGGATACTAGTGCCTTCTCATCTAATACTTCTTCCTTAATTGCTACAAACATAATATCTTCACTAACATCATCATCAGATTCATCATCAGTAATACCACTATCAATAGCTACAAGACAATCTCTCTTGCCTTTACCCTTGTACTTCTTAAATTTGTCTCTCTTGTAATCATTTTTACCATTAGGGCAGTTTGTTGCTATATGACCAATCTTGTTGCATGCAAAACATTTTAAAGGTAGCTTACCTCTATATTTACCAGTGCCTCTAGGCAGTCATTTTGCCAACAATGCTTCAAGTTCCACTAAGTTGTCTTCATCATTAGCATCTCTAGATCTAGATTCATAGCTATTGTCGGTATCTCTACTTCTTCTCACAGATGGGTTAGAGACAGAAGCTCTAAATGTAGATTATAATTTTTGTACACTACCATCATAGTCATTTAGTTCAAAAGCAATAAGTTTGCCAATAATAGAGTCAAGAGTTACCTTTGTCTTGTCAATGGATTTTAGCTCCTAAATAGCTGCAACTCAGATAGCATAGACCAGTAGCAGGGTTCTCAATACCTTACTGATTACTATGGCATCTTCCACTTTCCCTCATCCACTCTTTATCTCTCCAACTATCTCTTTGATCCTTTAACCATACTGCTAGATGTTCTCACCTTCAGACATTCTCATGTCGTCAAACTTGCCTCTTAAACTCTCTTCTTTAGCAATCTTGACATGCTCATCACCGCTATAGATATCTTCAAGTTTCTTCCATACTTCATATGCAGTTTCAAGACCATGAACATCTACATATTCTGCATCAGACATGAATTGATAATATCTTCTAATGCCTGGTGATTTTCTTGTTGTTCTTTCTTCTGATCATCAGTCAGGGGTCCAGTAGGTGTAGTATACTTATGTTCTAAACGATCCCAATACTGACTACCAAGACTCCTAATGTAAATTTTCATTCTGTCACTCCATATTCTATAGTTCTCTTTGTTAAACTTCAAACCTTCTTTCTTCATCATGATCTACAAGATCTTTTTCTCAAGTTGTTAGGCTTTTAGATTAAGAGGACCTGGATAGCTCTGATACCAATTGATGGTATGATGAAAGAATAAGTATCTGGTAGAATACAGAGAGGGGGGGGTGAATCAGTGTATTGAAAAACTAATACAAAGTTCCCAAGCTCAGACTAAGTCAAACAAAGTAAATATATCTCAGTCAAGATCAATATTCTTAGGAATACTTGACATTAACCAATTTAACTATTATGACAACTTTTAACAGTAAACACCTTCAATCTTGTAAATATCAATAATGCTTAATCTTAACTCAACATATTCATGTCTCAATGCTTCTACTTAACATTCCTTATCAAAAGTTAACCAAATCAACAAATAAGATCACAGCCACAAAAGCATTCACCACTTGACACAAATGCTTGTATGTGGAAAACCCAAATAGGTAAAAACCACGGTGAGATGGGACTCACAAGGATAGCTATCTGAACTCTTTCGAAGTTTGCCCTGTTAGGAGCCAAAGCCTGTTAGAGCTTTACAATAAGTCCTGTTAAGAACTAATTCCGGTTAGGAATCGCCCGGTTAAGGGATTTACAAATATGCCTTGTTAGAAGCACAATACCTTGTTAGGAGTAACCTCGCTGAAGGATTTAAGAATACAAGCTAATGGACCACCTTGTTAGAGGATTTAATGAGTAACCAAGCTTGTTAGAGCTTACCCGGTTAAGGGATTTTACTTCTATTGTAATTGTTAGAAAACAATAGGTTTTCTTGATCTGTCTGGGTAGCACTACATTTGCTTGATCAGATCCTTCTAAGCTTCAATCTGCCTTCACTCAAAGTGTGAATCCATTCACTGGTTGGGTAACCACACACTCAACAGTTTTTCTACCAATCTTGCCAACAAACTTTACAAACAGCTTCATCGACCTTAAATACAAATCAATTACTTCGATAACACAACAAAAACCTAATTCTCATCATTGAGATTACAAACAAGTCAATTCAATCTTGACCGTTAGAAATCATGAATCTCTTCACATTCTTCAAGACAATTCCAACCGCTCCATGATCACTGCTCCATTGGAATTTGTAACTCATCACACATTGTGCATTAAATGCAATCCACTTTTCTCCTTCCCTAGATAGTAAGAAAACGCGCCAAACCAATTTGAATTTATCTTCATACAATGATCACATGTTTCTTCATCATTACCGCTCATCAGATAATAAACCAACAAACTTGTTCGGTTAGGGTTTAACAGCTGATAGGATTTACCGGTTACATTACATAGAAAGGTTTGACCCTTTACACCGGTTCAACTCACAAACTTTACATACCGGTTACAACATCTTCTACAACTCTCTTCTTACCGATTACTAGCCAATATCCAAAACAACAATATCAGCAATAACATGAATACCTTTTATCGGTTCAATTGACATCAATGATAACATATCATTAATGCAATCTCTATGCAAAATGCCAATAAACTTAAAATGCCAACATAATCTAGAGCCTAATGTGTGGAATAGTAAAGATCAATTCAAGCAACATGTAGAGATACAAATTCAATGTGTCTAGTGGAAAAAACAAATTCATGGATATTGTTCAAAATTCATATGTTCAAGACAAGTACATGCATAGACAAAACTTTGTCATGAGAATTTATGATATAAAAGAAGAAAATATATAGAGCTTAAATGCAATTGAAAGTAAATACTATGTGAAGAAAACTGACAGAACTTAATTGCAATTAGTTGGTCCTTTTTTTAAGTGATTGGATTTGCTTGATGTACTTGGACAGGTACAAATCTTGGGTGAACCCAGGAGGAATAAAACCTAAGACCATACCTAGTCTTGTGGTATGTGTACATCCCTAGAAATATAGAAAATAAATCATAAAAGAGATGAACATAAATTTTTAAGATCATAATAATTTATTGCTCATAAAATGTATCATAGTTGTGTATACTAAAGCCTAAAATCTTGTTAATATCCTTGATTTCTAAGATGAAGCTCTTTTTTCTCTTTCGAATATGATTAGTTTTTTAACTAGGTTTTTGGAAATGGAAGGGAGGAGATTTGATTTGAGCCATTAAATGAGTTATGTGTGCTCCTTTGCAAGAACAACTAAAAAATGCATAAAACTTGGTAGAAAAGGTCCACCAAGAATAGAGAGAACATGAAAACAATTATTCAGACCACACTAGGAGAGAGAAAGAGGATAATTCAAACAAAGGAGAAGCTCTAAAATGTTTTTTTGGATGTGATTCCTACTCATTTATAATGGGACCATTTAGCTATGTAATTTGTTGAGGATTACAATAGACATGAATAGTTATAAGAACTATGTTCTGAGCAATATTAAAAATTCAAACTATGTGAAATGGCAAAGAACACCCACATGGACAAGATGCACATGTATACATGATTGATGATGTAGAGGACATGGGAATCAAATGACAAATACCCATATGGAAAAACCTCACATAAATAAATGAATGAGGATTTAGAGAACATAGGAAAATCAAAACACAATTTTCTACATGGAAAATGTCACATAAAGACACTAGACATGATTCAAAGGATGAAAAATGAATCAAAACCCAAAACCCAAACAAAAAAGACTAATCACAAGAGAGGAAGGCATCGAAACTCAATTACCAACATCATGAAAAATTTGTAATGTTAAAACCCAAATACTTGCACTAAAAAAATTCTTCATACGACATAAAGGCATCAAAACCCAAATACCAACATCATGAAAAATCTATAAAGTTTAACCATGTACACAACCTATATCTTCAAATTCTATAAATCTTAACAAACACATCAAAAAATAACAAAACAGAAAGAAAAAGAAAAAAAAAGATAATGTAGATTCATAAGATCCAGCGGAGTTACTAGATTTTTGGTTGCACAAGTTAATAGAACAAGAGAATCTGCAACAATGAATGAATCTTTAAAACTCAGAAATACTAAATAGAAACCCTTAGATCTTCTATTTACAATTCAAAAAGAAAAGAAACCTAACCAGATATGCTACCACTATGTAGAACCAAATGAGAGCTCCAACACTTTGCAGGTCACACTGTTTTGTCTATACCCATTGAAGGGGTTTTTACATAGCTAAAAAAACATTGTGTGTACTAGATAATGGTGGAAAAAAACATCGAATGTCTTGATAAACCAAAAAAGTGAGTGCTTGAGCAATCCTCTAAAAAAATGCCATTATTACAACATTGTCCATGAAAACTCACAAAGAGCACAAAAACAAGCCCAAAATTTTAACGATTGTAAAACTAAAATCTTAAAAACTACATGAAATCTGCTCATGTTGAAATTCTGAGAAAAGGGCTCCTATAACACCAAAAAAATTAAATAAATTATATTTAAGAAAAATACTTCGTATAATATATTAAATTAATAAATATACATTACAACTTTATAAAAATTAAATTTATTTTGAAGAAAAAATAATTACTTTTCATTATTGCAAAATTGAATTGAATTTTACACAATAAAACTATTTCATTACAAACGTTACTATTAACACTTTATTCAAATTTAATATAATCTAATATATGAAAATAAGTATAGTATACTTATAAAATGGTGAAGAGGTGCTCGACTGCATAGAGCAAGGGAAAATAGATTGTGCAGTATCCAAACCTTAAAACCTGCAAATCAATCAAAGTGGGTTTATCTGACATTGTAGATAGGGATATTTTTGCCTTCCAACAAACCATGGTCATAGGCAGAGTTCTTGGAAATAATAGAAGCAGGATAGATATCCGACAATGGATCAATAAAAATTGGCCAAAGGCCAAAGAAAATTATTTTATGTATAGAAAATTCTTCATAATTGAATTTGAAAATTAATTTGATCAAAATATGATTCTGAATAGCAAACCCTAGCATCTCAATGATCCTATTACCACAGACACTCTGAAAAATCATATCGGGTTTGCTTGTATGATTTGCCTTTTGAATACTGGTGTGAAGATACTCTATGGAGAGTAGGTGACATTGTTGCTCAAATTATCAAAGTAGATATGGGAGAGGAGGACATGATCCTTTTTGCAAGAATTTAGTTAATTTTAGTTATAAAAATTTTCAAAATTCTAAAACTGAAGACTTGTGTCAGCATTTTGGACCCAAGGGATTGAAATTTAAGAAGAGAATTTTTTTTCTTAAAATGTATGGGGAGAAGCCATAATAAACAAAATTGTAAAATGTCCACTTTAAAGAAATGGATTCCCAAATAGACTCAAACTAAAGAAGAGAAAACATAGGATATTGGGCTTAAGAAGGTAGAAGTTCCCAAAGCCCCAACAAGAAATGAATTCATAAATTCTGACCATAAAAATCTAGTCCCTAAGAAGGAAATGTGGAAGTGCTACCACTAGAAAACAATGAAGAAAGGAACCACTATCTTCCTTGGTTGTTTCATATTTTGAAACTATGGAGATTGAGGACAAATTGGATAGCCAAACAATAGCAAATTTCCAAACAATGGGCCCTTCAAAATTCAAGACAGGCAAAAAAACAAATAGTAAGAAAAGAACAGAGGACGATCTCCTTCCAGACCAATCTTCCATACAAACATATCTATTGAGATCCAAGGGAGGCAAACCCTCCCTTGGAGAGAAATGAAAGTGCTCACATGGAATGTTAGGGGCCTAAATTCCCCTAACAAGTGGTTTATGATCAAGTATCATTTGGAAAACAAATTGATCGATATAGTTTTCATCCAAGAGATGAAGTTATCTAAAGAAAATGCATAATCCTTCATCAGGTTTTGTTACATTTGGAAATTTCAAGCATATAGTTTGAATGGAGCCTTAGGGGGTCTATGTATTATGTGAAAGCCCAACAGGATGATAGTAGAAGTATTAGTAGACCATCAAATTTGGATGAAGAGCATGGTTAGTGTATCAACTTGGCATTAATCTTCATAATAAGCCTGCAACTTGTTAGTTTTTCAACAAATATTGATAATGAAAGCTACAAGAAAACTCCAAATATCAATCAATGAAACAAAGCAAAGGAACAAAACATGAAAATTATATCTTTACCCTCCTATCTTATTATGTCCTATACCCATTGTTCCTGGTTGCATATGATTTCTCTCAAACATGCACTGTGTGGCCTCCAAGATGGCAAATGTGGAATGGACAACTAATAGTTGGATTATGCAAGCTAAAATGATTTATTCCATGATGCAAGATAATAAAAAGACTCCTAAATCGCTCAGATACTCAGAATGCTAAAACTCATGGATGCAAAATGACTACTACAAGATAACTATTAGATGGCTATTAGTCTCAAAATGCTAGAGAATTGCTCTTTTTATAGATTTTTGATTTGTAAAATCTCATGTGGAAAAGATCAACAGGTTATATTGAATCATGTAGATTGGATGGCTACGAAAAGATTGATTGAGATGTGAGAGATAAAGGAGGAAGATGTTCCTCCTACACCTGCAAGATGTAGGAAAAGGTGGAAGGAAAAGCCAAGTGTCAGAAGGCTCACCTTGACTAAGGATGAAGACTTGAGAGAATATAGGATGGTTGGAGAAAATTTAGGTATGTGAGGACAAGTGGAGGTTAACCAGGATGATGTGGACAAACTTCCTCCAAAGAAGTAGGAGTTGTTGGAGAGGATATAGGGAAGTTGAGGATAAGTGTGCGTACACATTCTCAAAAGAAGGAAATGAGGTTAGAATTAATATGGCTAATAAATAATTGAGATTTAATAATTTATTTAGCCACATAAAATGTGAGTTGGCAAGGTTGAGTGATGTGGAGATGTAGTGAGGTGGATTTGAGGATTTAAATAATTATAAAATTATTTAATTGATGATACTATAGAAGAATTAGATAGGGAATGATTAAATATTTAGATATGTAATTGAATTGATTTAGAAGAAAGGGGTAATGAATTAATTAATAAAATATTTCAATTTAATTAATTAATAGAAGGATAAGAATTAAAGTGAATTAAATAAATTAATCTTTTCAAATTAATTATTTAATAAAAGAATTAAGATTAAAATGAATTAAATAATTAAACTTGTCAATTTAATTATTAATAGAGGAAATTAACATTAAATAAATAATAAATATTTATTTAATTATTCATAGCCAATTTTTTAGTGTATACATTTTGCCCCTCTTTGAAATGATGTTGAAACAACGTTATTTCAAAGAAAAATCAAGTCTCGATTTTAATTGCCCCTGTCGGTGATGAAATGTCGATTGTGTGCCCCCTCGAAATATTGATTGTGAAAATTTGATAAAAATGATTGAGCAATTAATCTCACGATAAAATGATAAAAAGGTTTGATTAAAATCCCTTAGCAAGACAAAATTATTTAAAATTGAAAATGCCCATCCTTTTTTTTGAAAAATAAAACATTAATTACCCTTTATTAGGTCAAAAAGGTAATTATATAACCCATGGATGGGCCCATTTCCACATCATTTGCATTGTTGGCTTTTTGGAGAGTGATTATTGGTGAGCTAGGTGGAGATTTTGGAGTTCTTGTTGAGCTGTCAGAATGGTGGTTCCCTATGAGCGACATCAATTTGAGAGACTTCGCAGATACCAGAGACCCGCGGTGTACGGACCTCCCATAGGTACCCTAATCTTTACTTAGTTTTAATTTACATGCATTTTTTTTGAAAATTTTTCATCATAGTTTAAGTTTCAAAATTTCCGCATTTTCCGCATAGGTCTAGTGCTTTCATTTGATGTTTTAGCGCTTTCGCATAGGTTTTTAGCGATTTTAGTTTTTTAGCGCATATGCTTAATGTCGTCACGCTTTTGAGATATGTTTTTGCACTTTTGTTTATTTGGTGCTTTTGCTAGATGTATTCACGCTTTTACATTTTTAGTGCATTTGATTGTTTTCACACTTATGTCCATTGATTTTGTGTGTTTGTGATGTTTTGTAGCACATATGTTTTGTTTAGCGCTTTTACTCAAAGGTATCTCGCATTTGTTATTTGTTATAGCGCTTTTGTGTCTAAGTCATGTTTTAATTAAGGATTTGATGAGTTTGAATTGTTGATAAGATAGAAAGATAGATGATGTTTGATAGATTGATAGATTTGATAGATTGATAAGCATGATGAATGGTTGTTGATTGGATAGAAGCTCTAAGAGACCGATCTAGTCTCTGATGAAGAGCTAACAAGTTAAGGCAACTAAGTACCACTTGTTGATTGATTGCATAGATTGTTTGATAGAGAGGATGGGATTGATAGGTAGGATAGATAAGTAGAATAGATGATTTGATTGATAGGTAGGATAGATAAGTAGAATAGATTATTTGATTGATAGGATAGATCATTTGATTGACTTAGACACACTTGGTTGCCAAAACAGGAGAGGTTAGATGTTCTACACTGTCGTGAGTGGTTTCCATCGATGAGATACTTAGTTCCTGAGCTAGATGTTGCATCTATTAGCAATATTGATTCTTACAGATTGAGATATCTCTTGTATATGCCTGATATCAGGATAAATAGGGGATTGTTGACAGCTCTTGTGGAGAGGTGGCATAGTGACCACAACTCCTTTCACCTACCCACAGGCAAGATCAATGTGACATTAGAGGATGTATATAGGATTCTTCATATTCCCATTGTCGAAGAGCTTATACAGTATGATTATTGAGACATGGGAGGAGTAGTAGCATTGAGGACCGTTTTTGGAGATGAGTCATTTGATGGCTCAAAGATTAGATGGGAGGATATGTTGATGTACTATGACACTCTTCCTTCCATTCTGGCTGGATTAGTTGGAGGTTTTATTTGCCTAGATAGGAGATCTCAAGGATTGTCAATTGGATGGGGTAGGGTTCTTTTGAGCATGATGCAGCACAGGACGAGATACACCTAGGGTGTCTGTGTATTAGCTTATTTATATCATGATTTAAATCAGGTTGTGTACAATGGAGCAGTCATTCTTTCAACAGGAGTGACTCTTTTATAGATTTGGTGTTGGGAGCATATAGCTATCAAATAGCCTGTTCATGATAGGGTACAGTTAGATAAGCAACCATATTTTTATTTGTATAGTGGTATGATTACCCAGCACAAGTTGGGTAAGCTTGAGTATTGGCGATGGGTTCTCGATACCATGGACTCGGTGATTTGGAGACCCTATGTATACTGCGAGCCTTGGTATGATGATGTGAGATCGTTACCTTTCATTATGTAGACTAGATACTTGATTGGCAGGACTCCATTTGTTATTGAGAGACAACTTATTTTTTGAGTCCTAAGATAGTTTGGTAGACCACAAGGGATGCCACCAGGTGTGGTCTTGTATGCTTGGACATATAAGGATAGACGAGACTAGGGTCCTTCTCTTTCCTTTAACATAGCTTACGTAGAGTTTATTTCATTACCCATGGTTCCATCTAATCTATTACCACATGTTTTGGATGCAGGTGCCACTGATGAGTATGCCCGATTTCTAGAAGCACATCCTTTCCCTAGGATCACAGATCGAACAAATCCTCCACCTAGCTCTAGAGATGAGGATGATGATGAGGATGATCCCAGATGAAGGAGCAGACGATGACAGGGTGGCAGAGGAGGGGATGGGGAGGAGGGGTATGAAGGAAGAGGAGGCAGGAGGGGTGGGAGGAGAGGTGGTCGTCCACAGGTAAGAGGAGGACCATTTGGTTTTCAAGGGAAGAGGTGGACTACTAGCTTTGGTAGGCACGGATTATGTAGAGGATATGGGAATCAAATGACAAATACCCATATGGAAAAACCTCACATAAATAAATGATTGAGGATTTAGAGAATGTAGGAAAATCAAAACATAATTTTCCACATGGAAAATGTCACATAAAGACACTAGACAGGATTCAAAGGATGAAAAATGAATCAAAACCCAAAACTCAAACAAAAAAAATTATTCACAAGAGAAGAAGGCATCGAAACTCAAATACCAACATCATGAAAAAATTGTAATGTTAAAACCCATATAATTTCACTAAAAAATTTCTTCATACGACATGAAGGCATCAAAACCCAAATACCAACATCATGAAAAATCTATAAACTTTAACCATGTACACAACCTATATCTTCTAAATTTAAAAATCTTAATAAACACATAAAAAACCAATAAAATAAAATAAAAAGATAATGTAGATTCATAAGATCCAGCGGAGTTACTAGAATTTTGGTTGCACAAGTTAATAGAACAAGAGAATCTGCAACAATGAATGAATCTTTAAAACTCAGAAATACTAAATAGAAACCCTTAGATCTTCTATTTACAATTCAAAAATAAAAGAAACCTAACCAAATATTCTACCACTATGTAGAACCAAATGAGAGCTCCAACACTTTGCAGGTCACACTGTTTTGTCTGTACTCATTGAAGGGGTTTCTACATAGCTAAAAAAACATTGTGTGTACTGGATAATGGTGGAAAAAAACATCGCATGTCTTGATAAATCAAAAAAGTTAGTGCTTGAGCAATCCTCTAAAAAAATGCCATTATAACAACATCATCCATGAAAACTCACAAAGAGCACAAAAACAAGCCCAAAATTTTAACGATTGTAAAAATAAAATTTAAAAAATTACATGAAATTTGCTCATGTTGAAGTTCTAAGAAAAGGGCTCCTATAACACCAAAAAATTTAAATAAATTATATTTAAGAAAAATACTTTGTATAATATATTAAATTAATAAATATATATTTCAACTTTATAAAAATTAAATTTATTTTGAAGAAAAAATAATTACTTTTCATTATTACAAAATTGAATTGAATTTTACACAATAAAACTATTTCATTACAAACATTACTATTAACACTTTATTCAAATTTAATATAATCTAATAAATGAAAATATTATAAAATGGTGAAGAGGTCCTCGACTGCATAGAGCAGGGGAAAATAGATTGTGCAGTATCCAAACCTTAAAACCTACAAATCAATCAAAGTGGGTTTATCCGACATTGTAGATAGGAATATTTTTGCCTTCCAACAAACCATGGTCATAGGCAGAGTTCTTGGAAATAATAGAAGCATGATAGATATCTGACAATGGATCAATAAAAACTGGCCAAAGGCCAAAGAAATTTATTTTATGTACAGACAATTATTCATAATTGAATTTGAAAATGAATTTGATCAAAATACGATTCTAAATAGCAGACCCTAGCATCTCAATGATCCTATTACCACAGACACTTTGAAAAATCATATGGGGTTTGCTTGTATGATTTGCCTTTTGAATACTGGTGTGAAGATACTCTATGGAGAATAGGTGACATTGTTGCTCAAATCATCAAAGTAGATATGGGAGAGGAGGACATGATCCTTTTTACAAGAATTCAGTTAATTTTAGTTATAAAAAATTTCAAAATTCTAAAACCAAAGACTTATGTCAGCATTTGGACCCAAGGGATTGAAATTTAAGAAGAGAATTTTTTTTTCTTAAAATGTATGGGGAGAAGCCATAATAAACAAAATTGTAAAATTTCCACTAACAAGAAATGGATTCCCAAATGGACTCAAACTAAAGAAGAGAAAACATAGGATATTGGGCTTAAGAAGGTAGAATTTCCCAAAGCCCCAACAAGAAATGAATTCATAAATTCTGACCCAAAAAATCTAGTCCCTAAGCAAGAAATGTGGAAGTGCTACCACTAGAAAACAATGAAGAAAGGAACCCACTATCTTCCTTGGTTGTTCCATATTTTGAAACTGTGGAGATTGAGGACAAATTGGATAGCCAAACAATAGCAAATTTCCAAACAACGGGCCCTTCAAAATTCAGGACAGGCAAAAAAACAAATAGTAAGAAAAGAACAGAGGACGATCTCCTTCCACACCAATCTTCCATACAAACATATCTATTGAGATCCAAGGGAGGCAAACATATCTATAGGAGAGAAATGAAAGTTCTCACATGGAATGTTAGGGGCCTAAATGCCCCTAACAAGTGGTGTATGATCAAGTATTATTTGGAAAACAAATTGATCGATATAGTTTTCATCCAAGAGATGAAGTTATCTAAAGAAAATGCATAATCCTTCATCAAGCTTTGTTACAGTTGGAAAGTTCAAGCATATAGTTTGAATGGAGCCTCAGGGGGTCTATGTATTATGTGGAAGCCCAACAAGATGACAGTAGAAGTATTAGTAGACCATCAAATTTGGATGAAGAGCATGGTTAGTGTATCAACTTGGCATTAATCTTCATAATAAGCCTGCAACTTGTTAGTTTTTCAACAAATATTGATAATAAAAGCTATAGGAAAACTCCAAATATCAATCAATGAAATAAAGCAAACGAACAAAATATGAAAACATGAAAATTATACCTTTACTCTCTTGTCTCATTGTGTCCTATCCCCATTGTTCTTGGTTGCAGATGACTTCTCTCACACATGCACTGTGTGGCCTCCAAGATGGCAAATGTTGAATGGACAACTGATAGTTGGATTATGCAAGCTAAAATGATTTATTCTATGATGCAAGACAATAAAAAGACTCCTAAATTGCTTAGATACTCAAAATGCTAAAACTCACGGATGCAAAATGACTACTACAAGATAACTATTAGATGGCTATTAGTCTCAAAATGCTAGAGAATTGCTCTTTTTATAGATTTTTGATGTGCAAAATCTCATGTGGCAAAGATCAATGATTGATATTGAATCATGTAGACTAGATGGCTACGAAAAGATTGGTTGAGATGTGAGAGATAAAGGAGGAAGATGTTCCTCCTACATCTGCAAGATGGAGGAAAAGGTGGAAGGAAAAGCCAAGTGTCAGAAGGCTCACCTTGACTGAGGATGAAGACTTGAGAGAATATAGGATGGTTGGAGAAAATTTAGGGATGTGAGGACAAGTGGAGGTTGACCAAGATGATGTGGACAAAATTCCTCCAGGGATGTAGGAGTTGTTGGAGAGGATATAGGGAAGTTGAGGATAAGTTTACGTACACATTCTCAAAAGAAAGGAAATGAGGTTATAATTAATATGGCTAATAAATAATTGAGATTTAATAATTTATTTAGCCACATAAAATGTGAGTTGGCAAGGTTGAGTTACGTGGAGATGCAGTGAGGTGGATTTGAGGATTTAAATAAATATAAAATTATTTAATTGATGAGACTATAGAAGAATTAGATAGGGAATGATTAAATATTTAGATATTTAATTGAATTGATTTAGAAGAAAGGGGTAACAAATTAATTAATAAATTGTTTCATTTTAATTAATTAATAGAAAGATAAGAATTAAAGTGAATTAAATAAATTAATCTTTTCAAATTAATTATTTAGTAGAAGAATTAAAATTAAAATGAATTAAATAATTAAACTTGTCAATTTAATTATTAATAGAGGAAATTAACATTAAATAATTAATAAATATTTATTTAATTATTCGTAGCCAATTTTTTATTGTATACATTTTGCCCCTCTTTGAAATGATGTTGAAACAACATTGTTTCAAAGAAAAATCAAGTCTCAATTTTAATTGCCCCTGTCGGTGATGAAATGTCGATTGCGTGCCACCTCGAAAGATTGATCATGAAAATTTGATAAAAATGATTGAGCGATTAATCTCACGATAAATTGATAAAAAGGTTTGATTAAAATTCCTTAGCAAGACAAAATTATTTAAAATTGAAAAATGCCCCTCCTTTTTTTAGAAAAATAAAACATTAATTACCCTTTATTAGGTCAAAAAGGTAATTATATAACCCATGGATGGGCCCATTTCCACATCATTTGCATTGTTGGCTTTTTGGAGAGTGATTATTGGTGATCTAGGTGGAGATTTTGGAGTTCTTGTTGAGCTGTCAGAATGGTGTTTCCCTATGAGCGACATCAATTTGAGAGAGTCCGCAAATACTAGAGACCCGCAGCGTATGGACCTCCCGTAGGTACCTTGATCTTTACTTATTTTTAATTTTCATGCTTTTTTTTTCTGAAAATTCTGCATCGTAGTTTAGGTTTCAAAATTTCCACATTTTCCGCATAGGTCTAGTGCTTTTGTTTGATGTTTTAGCATTTTCGCATAGGTTTTTAGCACTTTTATTTTTTAGCGCATATGCTTAATGTTGTCAAGCTTTTGAGATATGTTTTTGTGCTTTTGTTTATTTGATGCTTTTGGTAGAAGTGTTCACGCTTTTACAATTTTAGTGCATTTGATTGTTTTGCGCTTATGTCCATTGATTTTGTGCTTTTGTGATGTTTTGTAGCACATATGTTTTGTTTAGTGCTTTTACTCAAAGGTATCTCACATTTGTTATTTGTTATAGCGCTTTTGTGTCTAATCATGTTTTGATTGAGGATTTGATTAATTTGAATTGTTGATAAGATAGATAGATAGATGATGTTTGATAGATTGATAGATTTGATAGATTTGATAGATTGATAACCATGATGAATGGTTGTTTGTTGGATAGAAGCTCTAAGAGACCAATCTAATCTCTAATGAAGAGCTAATAAGTCTAGGCAACTAAGTATCACTTGTTGATTGATTGCATAGATTGTCTGATAGAGAGGATAGGATTGATAGGTAGGATAGATAAGTAGGATAGATTATTTGATTGATAGGTAGGATAGATAAGTAGAATAGATGATTTTATTTATAGGATAGATCATGTGATTGACTTAGACACACTTGGTTGCCAAAAAAGGAGAGATTAGATGTTCTACAGTGTCATGAGTTGTTTCCATCGATGAGATACTTAGTTCCTGAGCTAGATGTTGCAACTATTAGCCATATTGATTCTTACAGATTGAGATATCTCCTATATATGCCTAATATCAAGATAAATAGGGGATTGTTGATAGCTCTTATGGAGAGGTGGCATAGTGAGCACAACTCCTTTCACCTACCCACAGGTGAGATCAATGTGACATTAGAGGATGTATATAGGATTCTTCGTATTCCCATTGTCGAAGAGCTTATACAGAATGATTATCGAGACATGGGAGGAGTAGCAGCATTGAGGACCATTTTTGGAGATGAGTCGATTGATGGCTCAAAGATCAGTTGGGAGGATATGTTGATGTACTATGACATTCTTCCTTCCATTATGGCTAGATTAGTTGGAGGTTTCATTTGCCTAGATAGGAGATCTCGAGGATTGTCAGTTGGATGGGGTAGGCTTCTTTTGAGCATGATGTAGCACAAGACGAGATACGCCTAGGGTGTCTATGTATTAGCTCATTTATATCATGATTTACATCAGGTTGTGTACAATGGAGCAGTCAGTCTTTCTACATGAGTGACTCTTTTATAGGTTTGGTGTTGGGAGCATGTAGCTATCACACAGCCTGTTCATGGTAGGGTACGAGAAGATGAGCAACCATATATTTATTTGTATAGTGGCATGATTACCCAGCACAAGTTGGGTAAGCTTGAGTACTAGTGATGGATTATCGATACCATGGACTCGGTAATTTGGAGACCCTATGTAGACTGTGAGCCTTGGTATGATGATGTGAGATCGTTGCCTTTTATTATGCAGACTAGATACTTTATTGGCAGGACTCCATTTGTTATATAGAGACAGTTGATTTTTTGAGTCCTGAGACAGTTTGGTAGACCACAAGGGATGCCACTGGGTGTTGTCTTGTATGCTTGGACATACAAGGACAGATGAGACTAGGGTCCTTCTCTTTCCTTTGATGCAACTTACGCAGAGTTTATTTCATTACCCATGGTTCCATTTGATCTATTACCACATGTTTTGGATGCAGGTGCCACTGATGAGTATGCCCGATTTCTAGCAGCACATCCTTTCCCTAGGATTATAGATGCAACAGATCCTCCACCTAGCTCTAGAGATGAGGATGATGATGAGGATGATCCCAGATGAAGGAGGAGACGACGATGATGGGGTGGTAGAGGAGGGGATGGGGAGGAGGGGGATGTAAGAAGAGGAGGCAGGAGGGGTGGGAGGAGAGGTGGTCGTCCACAAGTACGAGGTGGACCATTTGGTTTTCAAGGCAGAGGTGGACTACTACCTTTAGCAGGCAGGGATGTGACAAGGACGGAGGTCGAGGAGTTGATGATAGAGGTCGATTGGGTGGTGGAGATGGAGGCATACTAGCTGGGAGAGTAGGGTTCAGGGTGCAGGTAGGGAGAGCAAGATCAGAGGTCGAGGAGGTGTAGATTTTGGGCAGGTTCATCCTGATCCTCATGTATTGGCTGCTCATGAGGGAGGTGACGAGGAGGATTATGAGGATGTTTTACCACTGATTAGGCGTAGGATCACTAGAGTTGCAGCAGTACAGGCTCTAGTAGGTGGGGATAGGGTTGAGGGACAGGTGGGTGGAGAGGATGAGGCAATGCAGAATATGCCAAAGGTACAGGCAGGGGGTGATGATACACAAATGCATGATGATGCTCCTGAGATCCCAAATGACACTACTAGCTTGAGAGCACAGATTGCATAGTTGTAGGCATAGGTTCATGCTCTAACTCTTGATAGGGATACTTCCATTGAGAGATATGGTCAAGCAGAGAGTACACTAGAGTTGATTTAGTAGTTTGGGTTAGGTGCTCTCTCATGTGATATTGTTAGATCTTTGGTTCATGATGGGAAGGAGATCGCACACTGGCATGGGATATATGAGAGTGTGGTTCCTCCTAGCCAGAGAGAAGGCAGTTATGTCTCTACACAGTGATTGGGCAGACAGGGCCAAAAAGAGAGTGGTGGTGTCATGGGAACACCTCGTCGAGACAGAGATCCAAATCCTGGGGCAGTACCATTAGGTGGAGCACACCCTTCTCGACAAAGGCATACTGATTCTGGAGGCAGTGCCACATGATTTGAGACTTGATTGTATCTTTGATGTATCATGGAACATTGTACACTATTGATGATTTTTTTATTATTTTTGTTGATATCATTGTATACTTGGATAGTTTTATGATTTATGATTTTAAGCATACTTTGATGGACTCTATATGATGTTACTCTATGATGATTACTCTGTTATTCATGCATGATTATGTGATGATGATTTCCTTATTATAACTTCTACATGATGATTTATATTATGATGACTTTATTGCTTTATCTTGACGATGATGACTATGCGATGATTCTATATGATGTACCTATGATATTGATGATTATGAGATGATGATGCAGATTAGATCCTTAGATGAGCTACATGTTTATGATGACTTATATGTATTTATGATGATGATTATGATTTTTATGCATTGCTAATGAATGATGCTATGATGTGATAGACTTATAAAGCACTGAGAGGGGGGTGAATCAGTGATAACAAAAACAATAACACTTTAAATCCAGACCAGTAAAAATAATTAACCAGTTTACTTAAGAATTTGCATGCAATCCAAAGTGTTATAAAAGCATTCACAACAAGTAAGAAACCCACCATAACACAAGTTTTTATACATGGAAAACCCAACTGGGAAAATCCATGGTGAGATGGGACTCACAAGTTAACTATCTGTAGAAAAAGATAACTGACCGGTTAAGATCTACAAAGTGCTTTGTTAGGAGCAAATTCTGTTAAAGATCCCAAAGCCCTATTAGGAGCTATGCTCTTTATTGATGATTATTCAAGAATGACTTGGTTCACTTTCCTGCAAGATAAGTCACAAGCTTTTGACAGATTTAAGATCTTTAGGAAGATGGTGGAGAAGGAAAGTGGGTGCAAGCTAAAATGTCTAAGATCAGACCGGGGTGGAGAGTTCACATCAAATGAATTTGAAGATTATTGTCAAAAACATGGAATTAGAAGGAAATGCTCAACCCCTAGGACACCACAATAAAATGGTGTGGTAGAGAGGAAGAATAGGACAGTCAAGGAGATGGCCAGAACCATGTTAAATGGGGCCAGTCTGCTAGACACATATTAGAAGGAAGTTGTTCATACTACTGCATATACCTTGAACCAAGTTCAACTAAGGACAAATGGCAGAATGACAAATAGAAAATCCTTTTCTGCTCACTCATTACTGCATCACCAACATACTATGCAACTCCTTCAATAATTCGCATCAACTCTAACTCATAACATCACTTGTATCTTGCATGTCAAAATAACTCATCACAATGTCTTTTTATATACATTAGATTTCCTGTCGGCTCAAGAACCTCAACACAATTTCCTAGGTTCAGTGAATCTGGACAATCTTCCATAACACATCACAAATCGCCGCCAAAAATGTCGGTTGGTGGTAACTCATCATGAGCGGTGATAACTCATCACACAATCTGTGAAAGTGGTTGGAACACCGATACCAGTTGAGTGTTGACCTATTCCAACTCACATACTGATTGTCTTTGTTCGCCTCCTTGTCTCTCTCCATTGTATCTTGAAACTGGTGACATTGGAATTGACCAAAACCGATTGTATTAATTACATATATCGGTTGTCTACATATATCGGTTTAGACACCAGCATACCGGTTAGACTTACTCTATACATATGATATCAGTTTAACCTAACTAAGACAATCAAAACATATGTGTGTGTATGTGCCATCAATGACAACACATATAGTCATATAATACAAAAATCATCATCATGCCAACAATCTCCCTCTTTGGCATTGATGGCAACACTTAAATTTTTTTGTCAATTTGTCAACGAAGTGTGCTTAAATTTTTTTTGTCAATTTGTCAATGAAGTATGCTTATAAAAATGTACAAACTCCCCCTTAACAATACATACAAAATTTTCACAACACACACATATTTCTACTCTCCCTTTGACAATAATGCCAAATTGAAAAGTAAAATACATATATATTACATCAAAATTTGTCATCAAAAACTACATATATAAATATAAGAGTTTTTAAGGTGTGTACAATGCAATTCTTAAGAAAATGTCAATGAAATTAATCTTCAACTGTGCAAGATCATTATCCCATGTTTCTAACAATGTTTTAGTGATCTCAACATTTGTCATAATTTGTGCAGCAAATTCTTCCATTGCATCCACTGTGCTCATCTCCGGGGTAGCCAAAACTGCTTCTGAATCCTTGTATGCCCTCTGTAAGATTTCAATTTTTGGAATCAACCAGTTCTTTAGTTCTTTCAAGGATCTGATTTGCTTACCCCGTTCAAAATCATAAACTTCCAATAGATGTTGCAAAGCATCAACCGATTTGCCAAAATTTAAAGTAGAATCTTGTACTGGTATATAAGCATCACTTATCCTCTCCAGTTCCTTTTTTGTATCTTCTCGCTTTTTCTTCAAATCAGAATAGAAAAATGAAACTTTAGATATATTAGCCAAAATTTTACCTCCAGTTCTCAAAAGATCTCTATTCACTGATAAAGCAATCTTGCCTTTATCAATTTCTGAAATTAATTGCTCTCCCCTCTTCTTCCTGTAATCTTTTGTTGCTAAGGCATGTGTTGCCTCTTCAAGTGATTTTAGTTGGTCAGTAGCATCAGCAACCAACTGTCCAAGCTTGGCAATAGGGGTAGACAAATTACCAGTATTAGTATCTGGTAGGAGACTTGTCAAAATGTCAACAACAGTCTAAATCATTTTTGCTTCTTTTCTTTTCTCTTTCAACCTTTTCTTTTGAGCCCGGGATTGCATAACGACAACAATCTCCATCAGTTTAGATGCACTCAAATTGTCCACATCTATAGGGCCTTGTATGCTAATTGAGTCATCATCATTATCATCAGTTTTCTTCTTCTCCTTTACTTTCTCCTCTTCATCCATTTTCTCTTCTACCTTCTTCTTTGTTTTCTTTGTTTATGTTTGTTCTTCTTGTGTGGTTGTAGAGATCGGTGGCAGTTGACTTTCAACTTTGTGCTCTTTTTTCGGTGGCGGATGAATATCCACACTTGGTTCAGTAACCGGTGCTTCCTCTGCTATTTGTTCACCAACAATATCTGGTTGTCATTCAGTTTCCTTAACCGGTTCAATGTTGTTACCAGTTGTATCAACAGTATCTTGAATTTCTTCATTTTCATCCATAAAGAATATGACTGGTGGAGAACTTGTGTCATCCTTATTCTTGATAGGGTAGACTACATTTGGTGTAATAAACTCTTCAGCATCTAGCTCCGGTGGAGCTCCAGTCTCAGTCTGATTAGGTTTATTTGTTGGCATTATTGGCATTAAGTTGTCATTGATGTCAACCGGTTTGGCAAGGTCACCGGTAAGTAAGAAGTGGTGACCGGTATCATGGAAATACACATGAGAGTGAGTAGACAGAAGGAAGGCTACTGGTACACATGAAGTGTGTCATCTACCGATAAAGAAGGCTTACCTATAAGGCATGAACTGGGATGAAGGTTGTTTGTTTTTATGAAGGCACAATAATCAGTGAGCTGAACAGAGAGGATGTTTGATGGTCCTACCGGTAAGGTGATCTAAACCGATAGTCTACCTTGGTCGATAAATAATGTCAAACCGACATAGGAATCCAAGTAGAAGTGGATGTCGACAAGCATGAAAGTTGGATGCCAGGTGTAGTATGCACCGATGTAACAAATCTGCAAGCAGATCGGCTTTAATGAGGAACCCACAAGTCATGGAGGATGCCAGAGGATTGCGGCTCGAGGAAAGCAAGATGGAAAAGAAACTGAACTAATCTTGCAAGAATATTTGATCTTCGTACCCGTTTGGTGAAGGAAACATCAAAACCATTAATGGCTAATGACGGAGAAAAGCAGCAAAGCGTGGTGTAGACCTCTAGATTTAGAAAATGCACATTGGAATGCAAAGCTTTGCTGGTGATCAATCGATGTCATGAAGATCTTATTCTTGTAAAAGTAGATCAAATCAAATTAGATTCAGATCGAGTTGGAGAAGGAAAAACCTAGCATAGCAGTGATTGAATGCATTCTTGGCGAGAATCCACAATTATAAGTACATGAGATCAAAATAGAAAAGCTTGATGCTTGAGGAGAAGAAGAAGAGTGAAGAGAGCTTGAGTGCAGAGAAGAATCATCTCACTTAGAATTTATTCTAAAAAAGTTGCAGAGTTAGTTAACAAGCAAACTAGTGAGAGGGTTTAATCAGCAGTGATTGAATACCGGTATAATTGTAGCAGGTCCAATAGTTGAGAAAACCGGTAAGGTGTGTTTGAGAAAGGTGGCATCCAAGTGTGACACAGTGAGTTGTGAGGTGTGTGTGTGTGTGTGTGTGTGTGTGTGTGTGTGTGTGTGTGTGTGTGTGTGTGTGTGTGTGTGTGTGTGTGTGTGTGTGTGTGTGTGTGTGTGTGTGTGTGCGTGCGTGCGTGTGTGTGTGTGAGAGAGAGAGAGACCAAGAATCACAGAGAGTGATTTCATAACCGGTAGTGTGAGTTCTAGTAAAGAAGAGAAGACTGTCAACCGGTTGTAACCCATTTGATCAAGAGTTGCAGAACTCATTTGCAACAAGAAGCTATAACTGTATCAAAATTGTATTTCAATATACTTCACCAAGTTGGAGCTTGGTTCTCCTTGGGTTGGTGCCCTAGATCTTTGTAATTCAGTGTTTCACTTGTGAGGCTGGATTGGAGCAGTAGTCTCCAGCAACATTTCTCACCGAGGTTTTCCCCATATTGGATTTTCCTCGTACATCTGGTATTGTGAGTTGCATTTTTGTGTTTATCTTCTCTGATTTCCTCATTTGCTTTACTGGTTTGATTGTTTAGTGCTCAGGTTAACAACTAGTATTCTAAGGTTTCTTTAAAAGGGAAAAGAATTCAGGTACCACTGATTCACCCCCCTCTCAGTGGTACATTATGTTCAACAACTGGTATCAGAGCATAGGTTCCCAATTGTCTAAAAATCTTGGGTAGATTATGGACTTAGAACACAATGGCAAGAAATGAGTCTGCTTCCTCAAAAGCCCCCATGTTTGATGGATCCAACTATGCCTTTTGGAGCAGAAGAATGGAGACCTATATCTCCTCCCTTGGTTTTGATGTATGGATGACTGTCAAGAATGGGCATGTTGTCCCTAGTGTTCCTCCCACTGATCCTAATGCCAAAAAGGAGTATGAGAATAATGCAAAGGCAAAACATGTTATTTTGAGCGGGCTATCCGATAATGAGTTTGTCAAGGTCATGCATTGTGCATCTACCAAGGAGACTTGGGATAAAATGCAAAGGTTATTTGAAGGAGATGCAAAATTCAAAGAGGCCAAGCTGCAAGAACTAAGGGGCCAACTTGAAGGCATCAAGATGAAGGATGATGAAAAGATTGCAAACTATCTTCATAGATTTGATGAAACTGTGAACACCATAAAAGGACTTGGGGAAGAAATTGTAGATGAGATCCTTGTCAAGAAGGTACTTAGGTCCCTTACACCTAAGTATGATACAAAGGTGTCTGCCATAGAAGAAGCCAAGGATCTGAATATCTTTACAATGGATGAGCTATTTGGCTCACTAACAACCTATGAGATGAGAACAACTGGTGATGCATCCTTAAGGAAAGAGGTAGCGTTCAACACCACCCAGAAGGGCAAAGAAGTAACTACTCATAAAGGATCTAGTGAAGACTCTGATGCAGAGGTAGTAAACTTTATCAAAAATCTCAAAAAAGGATCTGGTAAGTATAAAGGAAAGCTACCACTCAAATGTTTCAATTGTGGTAAAGTTGGCCACTTTGCTGCAAAATGTCCTTATAATGAAACCGGTGGAGATGAGTCGAGAGGGTTTAGCAGATCTACTGGCAAAGATAAAGAAATGGCTACCCGCAAGGAAGAAGAGGCTACCATAAGTAGTACAACCTCTATACTATTGAGGATGATACCATTGATGAAGAAAGTGCATCAGAAGATGACTACCATGAGAATGACAGAAAATTTAATCTCTTTATGGCACTTGATGAACCGGTTGGTGAAGATGAGGAAGAAGAGGATGTTGAGGCTGAAGTGGATTTAGAAGGAGAGCTTATAAATGTTCTTGAGGAGCTAAGTAAAACAAGAAGAGAACTCAAGAAGGCCAAGCTTGTTGCAGTAGATGAACAAGGTCTCTTGAAACAATCCCTGGATGAGTCCAATCAAGTTATATCTGACTTGAAACTGTAGTTGAAGAAGCTAAGAGGATATGTGAAGTTACATCCTCTGATCTAATGAAGAAGGAAAAGGAGCATCAAGATTTGGAAGCAGAAATAGTGAAGCTCAGAAAGGAGATTGAAGAAAGTAATGAAGAAATAAAAGTGAGAAGAAAATATGAAGGCAACACTGAACCCTTAGACAAGATGTTGAGCAAACAGAAGCAATCCAAAGATACCAGTGGCTTAGGCTTTGAAGAGGGTCAAGGTTTAAACAAAAAAGACACATCTGGTAAAGAGATACATTTCACCTCTTCAAATGAAGGTGAAGAGAAGAAGATATTCACTGTAAGCAAGGATATTGGTAAAAAGACATGCAGATGTTGTTGGAAATCGCCACTCAAACTGGTATACACAAGCAATGAACTGGAGGCCACACTCATTATACTGACATGCAGATCTAAGGAGAAATGCAAGAGTTGATCATGAAGGATTCACCAGAGTCAACAGCATGAAGGGAAGCCCCCCGGTGAGGCAGTCCTTTGCAGGACCAAGGCAACCTAACCGATATGTTTCAAACTTGCATGGTTACTGTTACCGATGTAACAGATTTGGGCATAGAATAGCTGACTGTAGATTAAATAATAAGCCCTCTATGAGTTATGAAAATAGAAATCCTTTTAATAAACTCTGGGATATGAATGTTGTCTATTATCAGTGCAATGGATATGGACATAGGAGTTTTGAATGTAGGAAGAATAAACCAGTGCCCTACAATAATTTTAAGGATTTTTCTTTCAATGAAAATGTGAAATGCTATAACTGTCAAGAATTTGGACATATAGCAAGGTTCTGTAAAAATGGGAAGATCAAGCAAAAGAAGACAAATCCTAATAAAAAACCGGTAGTTTAACAAGAGCACAAAATAGCAGCTGACAAGAAGAAGGAAACCAAACTGGTCTAGGTTGAGAAAGAAAAGGACAAGGCAGACTGCTTTACACGCTGAAAGGAAAAATCTATGGGTTGTAGATAGTGGTTGTTCCAACCATATGACTGGTGATAAAAAGAAATTTATTAAACTTGAGGACTGGGATGGTGGTTCAGTAAGATTCAGAGACAACTCTGTTGGCCATTTGGTGGAATTGATTATGTGTTGCATTGATGTTTTGTCATTGATGTCAACACTAGTTGTTTTGGATGCTTTTACGGCACCCTTTTGGTCTCAGTAGGTTGAGTTGTTTCTAGTTGGTTTGGATCCAGCATGATCCGGTAGGCTCCAGTATAGTTTGGTTATGGAATTGGCTTGATTATGATACTCATGTTCATATTCAGTAAGATGGTTTTGGTCTGGTGATCGGATGTTATCCTATTTGCTTGGAAGCTTGGCTTGTGGTTCCAGCAAGGGTTTCACCGGTAGAGCTAATGAAGATCTTTGATGATATGCATAAGTGGTGTTGGTGTAGTTTCTGGTGAAGTTTTAGGATGTTGTTGGTGATCATATTCGAGACTTGGTGAAAGGAGATCATTTCTTTAGCGTATGGACCTATATTGGGTCCCGATTGACCTAGGTTATGGATCGATTTAATGTAACATGTGGATTGGACCTCTCGATGTGTTTCTGGGATGTCTTGTGTGTTGGATATTAGTTGTTTGGTCTAAGGCTAACATGTTTTGTAAGTATGTAATTGGTTTATTGTCTGGAGGCCGACCTGATTGTTTATGGTCGAGGATTTGTATATATAGATGTAAGATCTCATTGTAGATCAAGAGATATAGGAAAAGGATATGGATATATAATGTGTGAATAATGTAATATCATTCAGGCAGAGGATTTGGTCAATCATTGGAGATCAAATTGGGTTTATGTAAGAGGATTTAGTCTTCCGGTATCGAGCTTAACCAGATTTGTACTCAAGCATAGGAGATGTTATCTTTACAGTTCAAACACTTCTTCCAGATTGTAGTCTGGATTTCTATGTAGTCAGTGAGACTCCTTTTGTGATGAGCAGTTCACTCTAGGTTGTTGGCCTTCCTACAAGTGCAATCCCCTCAATTGTAATTCACATACTTACTACAAAAGTATTATCTGACTATGGGTAGGCTTCCCACTGTGGTTTTTCCCTTTACCGGGTTTTCCATGTATAAATCTCGGTGTCATGTGGATGGTATTTATTTTGTGATTATTGTTGATGCTTAATTGGTTTAACTGATATTTTGGTATTAATGTTTTAGGTTCTAGTATTAAAGTTTTAATTATTTAAGGTTTCAGTAATCTGTGACAATTGATTCACACCCCCCCCCTCTCTTAGTTGTCTTCCAGTTATTTGAACTATCTAACAATTAGTATCAGAGATTTGGTCCTCTCTGCAGAAAGCTTAACCGCTTGAGGAAGATCCTATGGTGACTAATAGTTCAAGTTCATCCAATTCATCTGGAGCTATCTTTCGGAGGGATATTCCTAGGCTTGATGGAACAAATTACACAGTATGGAAGATTCAGATTGAGACTCATCTGAGATGTCTTGGAAAGGAGATTTGGGAGATCACATAGAATGGTGTCACACCTCATAATCTGGCATCTGGCAATCCTCCTCCGGCAAACCTAGATAAGGAGCTTGAGAATGATTGTAGAGTAAGAGAAGCTCTCTTGTGTGCACTTTCTGATCAATAAATAATGGGATTGACTGACAAATCATCTAGAAAGGCTATATGAGATAAGTTGAAGACTCTTAATGAAGGTGACCCTATTGTGAAAATTGCTAAACTTGATGGTTACTAAGTGAGATATAAAAACCTGAAGATGGAAGAAGATGAAAGGATTAGTACATTTATGGAAAGGGTAAATGAGGTTGTAATGGGAATTCGATGTTGCGGTGGAACACTGAGTGAAGATGAAATTGTTTCTAAAGTTTTGAGAGCCCTACCATTGGCTTACAAGATGAAGGCTACTACTATTAATGAGTTAAGAACAATGGCTAATACATTTGTCAACAAAGATACCTTAGTTGGGAAATTATCTGCTTTTGAGCTTGAAGAATTTGGACCTTTCGGAGCTGTGAAGACTGAACCTTCTTGTCATGCATCTACATCAGCAACCAATAAGCAAGATTGGAAAGCTTTGTATGCAAAGGAATTGGATGATATGAAGAGAGAAGATGATGAGTTTGAGAAAATTGAAGCACTATTTGCTAAAAGAGTACCTAAAGGGCCAGTAGGAAGTAAGTATGAAGGAAAAGAACCTTTTAAATGTTTTGCATGTTATAAGATTGGTCATTTTGCATCTAGATGTCTAGAAAGGAATTCAAGATTTGAATAAAGAGTTAGAAGATATTTTAAGCCAACCCTGGATATTAGAACTAGTATAAGTACAGGAAAATAGAGACAAATCATGCTAAATAGCGGATGAGGAAGGCATTATTGATTCTGATGATGAACTGGCAGAAGACTCTACTAGTGGTTCAGGCAATGGGAAGGAATGGGTGTTCTTGGCTATCAAGGAAAATGTTCTGGCATTGGAAGAAAATGTACCTAAAGAGAAGGCACTTGCTGCTAAAATTGAAGATAAGGATGAATGGGTAATTGATAGTGGTTGTTCACATCATATGACTGGAGATAAAGGGAAGTTTCTATCTTTGCAAGAATTTGATGGTGATCTAGTTAGATTTGGAGATGACAAAGCATGTATGATCAAAGGAAAAGGATCTATATCATTGAATGGTAAGAACAATACTAATAATGTTTATTATGTTGAAGGTTTAAGGCATAATCTTTTGAGTGTAGGACAATTGTTGGATAAGGGATTTCGATTACAGTTCAAGGATGGAAAATGCAAAATCATTAACAAATTAGTTTGGAGATTGCAACCGGTACACAGACAAAAGGTAATATATTTCATTTGAATTCTGGTGAGAAGACATGTTTGATTACACAGATTGATGAGAGTTGGATATGACATAAAAGGTTGTGTCATGTGAATTTTGATTGCATTGTGAAGATCAGTTCAACTAAGGCAGTTAGAGATATACCTAAGATTATGAAGCCCTATAATCCGATATGTAAATAATGTCAAATGGGGAAACAGGTCAGAACCTCTTTTAGGAGTATACAAGATAAATCTAATCTAATGAAATTCTTGATCTTATTCATGCTAATTTGTGTGGCCCTGCTAGAGTTAAAAGTTTTCAAGGTGATAGATATTTCATGCTAATCATTGATGATTATTCTAGAATGATGTGGGTTACTTTTCTAGAGGAAAAATCTGAAGCATTTGAAAAGTTTAAAATCTTTAAGGCTAAAGTGGAAACTGAGATAGGATTGAAGATTAAATGTTTGAGGTTAGATCATGGTGGAGAATTCACATCTGTTGAGTTTAATAACTTTTATGAGAATCATGGTATAAGAAGATAATTTTCTGCTCCCTGGACACCTCAACAAAATGGAGTTGTGGAAAGGAAGAATAGAACTATCTTGGATGTTGCTAGAACAATGATGATGGAAGCTATTCTACCTCATGTCTACTGGAGAGAAGCAGTGAGCACAATGGTGTATACATTCAACAGAGTACATATCAAAGGAAAAATTCGTAAGACACCTTATGAATTATGGTTTGGCAATACACCTACAGTTAAGTATTTCAGAATCATTGGTAGTAAATGTTATATCAAGAGAGATGATATCATTGACAAATTTGATCCTACATGTGATGAAGGCATATTTCTTGGATATTCTAAAGAAAGCAAGGCATATAGATGTTATAACAAAAGATTGCAGAGAATTGTGGAGAGTGCTAATGTCAAAGTGGATGAGTTGAATAGAGGTCAAACCAGAGTTTATGAGAAGGAATCGGCAGTGAAAATGATTATATCTAAACCGGTAGCACCTTTACCCAAACAGATTGTTGAACTAGTTACTCTGGTAGTATCTGAAAATTCTATAGTAACCGAAGAACTAGGAAGAGGAACAAAGAGTCAGAGGACTCCTAGGTATGTGAGAGTGAATCATTCAAAAGATCAGATCATTGGGGATAAGAACAATGGAGTAATGATAAGAAGAAGACTGGCAACTAATGAGGTATGTTTAATTTCAAAAGTTGAACCGGTATCAATAATTGAGGCATGTAAAGATGAATATTGGTTGAAAGCTATGGAAGAAGAATTAGATTAGATTGAGAAAAATAACACATGGACTTTGGTTCCTTGGCCTAAAATTAAGAATGTTATTGGAACAAAATGGGTTTTTAGGAATAAATTGAATGAGGATGGTCAAGTTATAAGGAATAAGGCTAGATTGGTTTGTAAAGGATATTCTCATAAGGAAGGAATTGATTATGGAGAGACTTTTGCACCTGTAGCTAGGATTGAAGTTTTAAGATTATTTCTTGCCTATGTTGCCCACAAAAACTACAAGGTTTATCAGATGGATGTTAAGTGTGAATTTTTGAATGGGAATCTTGATGAGGAAGTTTATATTGAGCAACCTGAGGGTTTCTCACTATCAGACGATACAAACATGGTTTGCAGGATAAGGAAAGCTTTATATGGATTGAAACAAGCACCTAGAGCTTGGTATGCAAGGTTGGATAAATATCTTTTGAAGCTTGGTTTTACTAAGGGTAATACTAACAATAATTTATATTATAAGATCACTGATGATGATACACTAATTATTGAAGTATTTGTTGATGACATTATTTTTGGAGGTGAAGATAAGTTGTGTAAGGAATTTGCTAAGAATATGGAGAAAGAATTTGAAATGTCTATGATTGGGGAAATGAAACTTTTCTTAGGTTTGCAGATTACTCAAATTGATAAAGGTATTTTCATCTGTCAAAATAAGTATGCTAGGGAATTTTTGAATAAATTTGGTATGGGAGATTCTAAACCAGTAAGTACTCCTATGGTTACAAGTGAGAAATTGACAAGAAAATATGTTTCTCCACTTGTAAATCCTACAAGATACAAATCTATGATTGGAGGTCTACTTTATTTGACTCAAACTAGGCCTGACATAATGAATGTTGTTTGTGTTGTATCAAGATTTCAAAGTGATCCTAGAGAAAATGAAGAGAGTGTGGTGAAAAGAATTTTTAGATACTTGCAAGGTACATCAAAATATGGTTTATGGTACCCTAAGGATGATAACTTTACTTTATGTGCATATACAAATGTTGATTGGGTTGGAGATGTTGATGACCGAAAAAGTACTTCCAGTGGAGCTTTCTTTCTTGGAAAGAAACTTATTTCATGGATCAGCAGAAAACAATCATGTACTTCTTTATCTACTATTGAAGCTGAGTATGTTGTTGTTGCTACTAACTATACACAGGTTTTATGGATGAAGCAGATGTTGAAGGTTATAAAGGTGGATTGTAATGCACTGGTAGTTATTCACTGTGATAACTCTGCTGCTATTGACATATCAAAGATTCTGGTATTTCATTCTAAGACAAAGCACATATCTATCAAGTACAACTTTTTGAAAGAAAAGGTGGAAGTAAATGAAGTTAGACTGGTTTGTGTGAACACTAAAGAGAATATTTCAGATATCTTCACTAAACCTTTGCCTTAGTAATCATTTGAATACTTCAGAGACAGATTGGGAGTTTCTGCCCCTCCAGTAGAGACTTAATTATGCGGTTTGGCATTAGTTTGGTATGCATTATCGGAGATATTTTTCATTACGACACTGATGTGGGGACGCTACTACTCAGGGGGAGTATTCAGCTTTGTGATTTAGTGATTTATATTTTTTTTGCTTTAATATTTTTGTTAGATTTCTCGCATTGATGTCAAATGGGGAGAGACATTGATGTGAAAAAGAAAAACTTAAAGAGTTGTATACATTAGGGGGAGAGATATATGTACAATTCAGAGCTTTATAGAGATATTATTCACAGGAGGAGTTTGGTCTTTGTTTCAGAATTTCATTATTATATCTTTGAGCGGGATATTGTTGGTTCTCTTCCATTGGGGGAGACTTGTTTGGCATTTCTTGGTACTTAGATATTTTTCACATCTAGTGTTGCCATCAATGCCAAAGGGGGATATTTTTGGCCATTTGGTGGAATCGATTATGTGTTGCATTGATGTTTTTTCATTGATGTCAACACTAGCTATTTTGGATGCTTTTTCGGCACCCTTTTGGTCCCGATAGGTTGAATAGTTTCTGATCGATTTGGATCAGGCATGATCCGGTAGGCTCTGGTGTAGTTTGGTTATGGAATTGGATTGATCATGATACTCATGTTCATATTCAGTAAGTTGGTTTTGGTCTGGTGATCGAATGCTATCCTGTTTGCTTGGAAGCTTGGCTTGTGGTTTTGACGAGGGTTTCATCGGCAGAGCTTTTGATGAAGATCTTTGATGATATGCATAAGGGGTGTTGGTGCAGTTTCTGGTAAAGTTTCAGGATGTTGTTGGTGATCATGTTTGAGACTTGGCGGATGGAGATCATTGCTTTATCGTATGGACCTATATTGGGTCCCAATTGATCTAGGTTATGGACCGGTTTAATGTAACGTGTGGATTGGACCTCTCGATGTGTTTTCGGGATGTCTTATTTGTTGGATATTATTTGTTTGTTCTAAGGCCGACATGTTTTGTAAGTATGTAATTGGTTTATTGTATGGTGGTCGACCTAATTTTTTATGGTCGAGGGTTTGTATATATAGATGTAAGATCTCATTGTAGATCAAGAGATATAGGAATGGGATATGGATATGTAATGTGTGAATAATGTTATATCATTTAGGAAGAGGATTTGGTCAATCATTGGAGATCAAATTGGGTTTATGTAAGAGGATTTAGTCCTCCATTATTAAGCTTAACCAGAACTATACTCAAGCATAGAAGATGCTATCTTTATAGTTAAAACACCTCTTCTAGATTGTAGTCTAGATTTCTATGTAGTCAGTGAGACTCCTTTTGTGATGAGCAATGCACTCTAGGTTGTTGGCCTTCCTACAAGTGCAGGCCCCTCAATTGTAATTCACATACTTATTGCAGAAGTTTTATCTACCTATGGGTAGGCTTCCCACTGTGGTTTTTCCCTTTACCAGGTTTTCCACGTATAAATCTTGGTGTCATATGGATGGTATTTATTTTGTGATTATTGTTGATGCTTAATTAGTTTAACTATTATTCTAGTATTTGGCTTAAGTATTCCAGTATTAATGTTTTGGATTCTGATATTAAAGTTTTAATTGCTTAAGGTTTCGGTAATCTGTGACAACTGATTCACCACCCCTTCCCTCTCAGTTGTCTTCCAGTTATTTGAACTGTCTAACAAACTCATCCATCAAAATAAAGGGAAAAGGTAATTTAAATATTGATGAAAAATTGAAGGCACATGATGTATATTATGTGGAAGGTTTAAAGCACAATCTGCTAAGTGTGAGTCAAATGTGTGACAAGGGTTATAAATTCACCTTTGACTCAACTGGTTGCCAGATAAAGAAAGATAGCACCGTTCAAGTTGTTGAAGAAGGAAAGAGAACATAAGGAAATGTTTATAATTTGAAGGAATGCTATGAGTCCCAACGCATGATAGGAAAAGTTGATGAAAGTTGATGAAAGTTGTCTGTGGCACCGAAGATTAGGCCACATAAACTTTGATAACTTAGTTGCAGTAAGCAGAAAGGGGTGTGTAAGGAATATTACATCCATCATCAAACCGGTAAGCACATTTTGTGATGAATGTGTAAAAGGGAAGTAGACTAAGGTGAGATTCAGGACAAAAGAGTACAACACCTCAAGACCACTTGAGATTGTGCATACAGATCTGTGTGGTCCAACCAGGACAAAAGTCATTGCTGGTGAAAGATATTTTATGCTCTTTATTGATGATTATTCAAGAATGACTTGGGTCACTTTCCTGCAAGATAAGTCACAAGCTTTTGACAAATTCAAGATCTTTAGGAAGATGGTGGAGAAGGAAAGTGGGTGCAGGCTAAAATGTTTAAGATCGGACCGAGGTGGAGAGTTCACATCAAATGAATTTGAAGATTATTGTGAAAAACATGGAATTAGAAGGCAATACTCATTCCCTAGGACACCACAACAAAATGGTGTGGTAGAGAGGAAGAACAGGACAGTCAAGGAGATGGCCAGCTAGTCTGCCAGACACATATTGGAAGGAATTTGTTCATACTGCTACATATACCTTGAACCGAGTTCAACTAAGGACAAACAATAGAATGACAAACAATGAATCCTTTTCTGCTCACTCAATACTGCATCACCGACATACTCTACAACTCCTTCAATAATTTGCATCAACTCTAACTCATAACATCACTTGTATCTTGCATGTCAAAATAACTCATCACAATGTCTTTTTATAGAGATTAGATTTCATGTCGGCTCAAGAACCTAAACACAATTTCCTAGGTTCAGTGAATCTGGACAATCTTGCATAACACATCACAAATCACCGCCAAAAATGTCGGTTGGTGGTAACTTATCATGATCAATGATAACTCATCACACAATCTATGAAACCAGTTGGAACACCAATACTAGTTGAGAGCTGACTGCTTCCAACTCACATACCGATTGTCTCCATTCGCCTCCTTGTCGCTCTCTGTTCTATCTCGAAACTGGTGATAGTGGAATTGACCAAAACCGATTGTCTTAACTGCATATACCGATTGTCTACATATACCAGTTTAGACACCATCATACCGATTAGACTTACTCTATATATATGATGTCGTTTTGACCTAACTAAGATAATCAAAACATGTGTGTGTGTGTGTATGTGCCATCAATGACAACACATAAAGTCATCTAATACAAAAATCATCATCATGCCAACATGATGATGTATGTATTGATGTTGATGATTATGATCTACGTGATATGCTATGACGTTTATTTATAATTTATATGTATATGATGATATAAATGTTGTGTATAGATGATATGATTCTTATAAATGAAATGATATGAAAATGGTATTTATAAAATGATACTAAATTCTTATAATGATGATATGATGAAATGCTACAAATGCAATTAATCAGCAATTGATGATTTAATGAAATGCACCTAATGCAATTAATAATGAGATGATCTAATAAAATGCATATGATTCTAAATGAATGAATAAAATGAACCTAAATGCAAATGCAAATGTTTTTGTTTGTCCAAGTATACTCAACCATTATTTAAACCATTGATCCTGAATGCTGATGAATGCTTATAATGCAAATGAAAATGCAATGGAAATGCAAAAACCTAAATGATATTGCCCCCTTTTTAGCGTTTTTGAAACAGCGCTTAAATTCATCATTGAGCTTTTAAAATGTTGTAAGAAAATACAAGTATCTTGATATAAGGATTCAAGATGACTTGAGTACTTCTTACATGAATTTTGATATAGCAAGTTAATACAAGAATCTAGGTACAAGGAACCAAGATGACATGAGTATTTCTTGCATAACAGACAAGGATTATCCCCTTTCACATATGTCTTGGAATCTCCTCAATGATATTTTATCAATCATGTCCTTAGACAAGTAGATACATTACTAAGAGATAAACCACAAGCAACAGACAAAGAAAAAAAATTATGCCCCATCATAGCCCCTTTAGTCTTGAACATCATCGAGTTGCATAAGGTTCATGATTAACGAAAATCAAGATACAAACATTGAATCATGCATGTCACATGTATGTTCCCTTAGTCAAAATAGATATAATCATCTTGATTAATGATTGTTGATATGTGTTGTCACTTGCTTGTTGAATCTCCAAATTTTGAGTTTCACAATTTGATTTGTTGGATATCCTAATTTTGTTTAAGCCTTGTTTCCTTACCACTTGTCATCTATTTCAAAACCTTATTGTTATTGGGTTTTCTAAGTTTTTCGATGTTTTTGGATTTTCTAGATTTCAATGTTGCCCCCGGCTAAGTTAAAGGATTTTTCCCTTGGCTAAGAAACAAACTTTATTATGAATGTACAATGATGATCCAAACCATGGCAAGATGTAATGCAGATAACTGTTCAGATAAGCATGGGCAATGACTATGCTAAGTATGTCCATGTTTGATAAGCTTTGTCAGCTGCGGATTTTTGTTGATGGCTTAGGTCAAATGTATGTGAAAGATAAAGGCAAACTCATAGATGGAAGAGTCAACTATTCATAAGTGCCTATTGCTAAGTTTTCACCATCTAAATTTATTGCATTTTTCCATATATTTTATTTTTTTCACTGTTTGCGTTGTTTTTGTATTTTCTCTTTTTTGCTTTTTAGGGATTTTCTCTTTTGTACTTTTTTTTTCTAGATTTTCCCGCTTTTAGACTTTTTATGGTATTTGATGATGTTTCAAGCATAGAAATTCTTGAGATGCATGGTGTTGATAGGTTCATCGAACCATTCACCCTCTGGTGTAGACAATCTGTATACTCCTGATTCATATGTTGCTACCACAACAAAAGGACCCAACTGGTTTGGCTCAAATTTCCCCTTTTTCTCTCTGTCCTACTGGTTGCGTGGATTTTCTCTCAGAACTAGATCTCCTACCTGAAATACTCTTGGCTTGACCTTGTGATTATAACTTCTTGTCATTATTTTCTGATATGCCTTCAAGTGATCTGAAGCATTTTGGTGATTCTCTTGTATCAGTTCTAATTCTTGTAGCCTAGAGACTCTTTGTTCTTCTTCTCAGATAAGTCCTTTCAATGACACACATAGAGAAGGTATTTTTACTTCAACTAGTAAGATTGCTTTTGATCCATACACAAGGCAATACAGAGTTTCCCCCATTGGTGTACGAATGCTAGTGTGATATTTCCATAGAGCAAGGTTCAACTGAACATACCAGTCCCTACCAGCCTCGTTGACTATTTTCTTCAAAATCTTGAGGATTGTTTTATTTCATGCCTCAACTTGACCATTTCCTTGTGGATAATATGGTGTTGAGAACCTATGTTAGATCTAGAATCTCTCACATAGTTCTTTCACATCTTGATTTTTAAAAGGTCATCCATTATCAGTGATAATGGTCATAGGAACCCCATAGCGACAAATTATGTAGTTTAGGATAAATGATGATATTTGTTTTCTTGTCACTTTTGAAGGGAACTGCTTCAATCCATTTAGTGAAGTATTTAGTTGTAGTCAAAATTAATTTATGTCCATTATAAGATGAATGATTTATCTTTTCCACTAGATCTAGTCCCCATTGAGAGAATGGCCATGATCTTGCTAGAGGATGGAGTTCTTGCATCGGTACATGAATGAGATTCCAATGAATTTGACATTGTTTACACTTCTTAGCATATGTGAAAGAATATATTTCCATAGTGGGCCAATAGTAACCCAATCGAATGAGTTTCTTGGCTAGCATAAGACCACTTGAGTGTGTGCCACAAATACCTTCATAACTTCGTTTAGAGCTTTCTTAGATTCTTCATGTTTGAGACACCTTAAGAGAGTGTCATCCAAACCTCACCTATAGAGGATATCAAAAATAATGGTATAACGAGCTGATTGATGGATAAAATTTTGTTTCTGATTTTGGGATAAATTTTGAGGAAGGATATTATCTTTTAGGTACAGATAGGTTTGGTCGTATATGGAGGCATCGATTCCAGATATGTTGCAGATGATTTGGGTATTTGGGGAATCAATGGCAGGATAAAATATTTCTTCCACCAAGAACTCATAAAGCTCTTTATTTTCTTGGTTTTGCAAAATATATGCTATTGTAGCCATGGCATCTGCTACTTTATTCTCATTCCTCAGGATCTAAGTAAATGTAACTTTAGTAAAATATTCTTTTTGATAACTTCAATGAGCTTCTTGTAGGGCATTAGTTTATCATCCTTGATTTGATATCCATCATTGATCTAATTGATTATTAATTGTGAATCTCCATAGACATGTAACTCCTTGATGTTCCATTCAATAACCATTTTGATCCCAATGACTAGCACCTCATACTCTGCAGTATTGTTTGTACATGGGAAGCACATTCTATATGATTTAGGAATGGTGTGACCCTAAGGTGTTATGAATAAGATTCCTACACCTAATCCATGTTGTGTGTAGGAGCCATCAAAGAATAACTCCCAAGCCTTCATGTTGATAGTAAGAACATCTGTATCAAGAAACTCAATGTGTAAAGGTGCATCATCACGCAGGGGTACTTCAGCCAGTTGATCTACAATCACTTGTCCTTTTATGGCTTTTCGATTAACATACTCAATATATAACTCACTTGGTATCATGACCCATTTAGCCAGTCGACCAGTTAATGTTTCTTTGCTAAGTAAATACTTCAATGGATCAATATTTGCAATTATCTTAACAGAGTGGGTAAGCATATAATGTCACAATTTCTAAGTTGAGAACACCACTGCTAGACATGTCTTTTCTACTGTTGTATAGTTCAACTCATAACCAACCAAGGTTGTGCTAATATAATATATTGCTCTTTCCTTTCCTTCGATGTCATGTTGTGCTAGAAGAGCCCCTAATGATAAATCTATTATGGAGATGTATAGCAACACTGGTTTTCCTTTTATTGGTGTTGCTAGCACTGGTGGATTTACCAGATATTGTTTGATTTGCGTAAAAGCTTCCTCACATTTGTCATCCCATCTGAATGGAACATTCTTGTGTAAAAAGTGAGTAAAAGGGTGACATCAATCAACTAACTGAGATATGAGCCTTCTAATTGATTGCAATCTCCCTTGTAGAGAACGCGACTAACTAATATTATTTGGGGATTCCATCTCTATGATAGCTTTTACTTTTTCTGGATCCACTTCTATTCCACGAGCTGATATGATATTGATGGTATGATGAAAGAATACAGATCCTATCAACTACTGAGAAGGGGGTGAATCAGTAGGTAGAAAAACTAATAAAACTTCACCAATCTCAAATCAAACTCTCAAAGCAAACTTAGAACTATCAATGCAATATCACTATCAAGATAAAAAAATGTCAAGCTAAATCAGTTGACTGTTATAACAGATAACAGTAATCAACTTGTAACAAACATCCAAATACTTTTACTAATATAAGTAAAACTTCATATTGTTGTCAGTTATCATATTGTTGTCAGTTATCATGACTTATCAAAGTGGATTAAGTAGTTAAGAAAATCAACCATAATAAAACATAACCACAAAAAAATTCACCAGTTGACAGAATATTTTTGATGCAGAAACCCAAATGGGAAAAACCATGGTGAGATGATACTCACAAGAATTTTGAACTCTTCTGAAGTTCGCCCTGTTAGGAGCCAAGCCTATTAAAGCTTTACAAAAAGTTATGTTAAGAACTGATCCTGTTAGAGACCACCCAGTTAAGGGACTGACTATAATGCCTTGCTAGAAGCAATACCCTATGAGGAGTAACCTTGGTAAAGGGTTTAGAATCCAAGCTAATGGATCACCTTGTTAGAGGATTTGAATAACACCAAGCTTGTTAGAGTTTACCCAGTTAGGGGATTTCAATCTACTCTAATTGTTAGAAAACAACATGAGTTTTTTGATCTATTTGAATAGCACTACACTTGCTTGTTCAAATCCTTTTCATGCTCCTATCTGCCTTTTACTCAAACTACAGATACATCATCTAGTTTGGCAACCACACACTCAATTCAAATTTGCCAACACTTCAACTAAACAACTCATCGACCTTATAAACAAATAAACTAGGTCGGTAACACAACAAAAACCTAATTCTCATAGAGATTACAAACAAGTCAGTTCAAGTATGACCATTGGATTACATAACAATCTCTACACATCATTCAAGAAAGCCTCAACCGCTCCTTGATCACCACTTCATCGAACTTAGTAACTCATCACGCACTTTGCATTACATGTAGTATACTTGCTCATTCCAAAGACCAAAAACTGTTACCTCAACGTGCCAAAATCACTTTGAAACTCTCTTCATACAATATGCATATGTGTCATAATCATTACCGCTCATCATCAGATCATAAACCAATATAACCAATTCACCAAACTTAATCGGTTAGGGTTTATCAAAACAACAGGTAGGGTTTACTGGTTCAACTCTCCAATACTTAGCAATACCGGTTCACTCCACAAACTTACCTACCGGTTACAGTTTCCTTTCACTAGTTCTTTCTACCAGTTACAAAACAATATTACAATAACATCATTACCGATTAATTGACATCAATGACAACATAACAAATCATTAATATAATCTTCATGCAAATGCCAACAATCTCCCCCTTTGGCATTGATGGTAATACAAATATCAATACCATTGATTGTTGTGATTGTGAATAGGAATCTTGGTTTACATTTTACCATGTACTCTCCTTGTCTTCAGCTTGTCTTCAATTTGTCTTTAGTTACTAGCTGGCTATACATCTTGCCTTTGTCAATCATACAATTCTGCTCACAATAATCACATAGTTCTTCTCCCCCTTTGACAAAAAAGCCAAAGTGAAAGTAAAACATGCAATATAAAACTTCATTGTTCATCATCAACAACCTACAACTTGATGCTCCCCTTGTAAGATAGCTTCACTTCTACACCAATCCTATTGTAAAATTATGCAAGTAGCTCTGGGACTGATGTAATCTACATCATTCTCAATTTACCTCATGAAGGGGTGCAACCCCTAGCTAACTTCTAAGATACTCAAAAGTAGTCTTAGGCAAAGGTTAGTAAAGATATATGCAAGTTGCTCCTTGGTAGAAACATGCTCTAAGATCACATCCTTACTCTACACTTTTTCCCTCAAGACATGATACTTCAATTCAATGTGCTTGGTTCGTGCATGCAAGACAGGGTTCTTTGAAATATTTATGGCACTGGTATTGTCACATAAGATCTTTATAGGTTCTATAAACTTCATCTTAAAACCTTCCAAAATGTGCCTCATCCAAATAGCCTGGGTACAATTCATATAAGTTGCAACATACTCAACTTCGGCAGTAGACTGTGAAATACAACTCTGCTTTTTGCTACTCCACGAAATAAGTCTTCCTCCAAGAAAGAATGCTCCACTGATTGTGCTTTTCCGGTCATCAACATTACCTGTCCAATCTGCATCTGTGTACACCTTCAAATCAAATTTTCCTTCAAATGGATACCATAATCCATAGTCAACAATACCTTTCAAATATCTGAAAATCCTCTTGGTTGCTATCAAATGTGTTTCCTTTAGATTCTTCTGAAATCTTGCAACTAGACCAACTACATGAGCTATATCCGGTCTTTTGTGAACAACATAGTGCAATTTTCCAATAATTAACCTATACTCTTTCTCAGCAACATATGTGGCATCATCTTCCTTAGACAACTTACAACCTATAACCATTGGTGTCCCAACTGGTTTACAGTCACTCATACCAAATGTCTTTAATATCTCTTTCACATACTTAGACTGTGTGATGAAAATACCACTCTTCATTTGTTGTATTTGCAAACCTATGAAAAAATTTATCTCTCCTACTAGAGACATTTCAAACTCACTTTTCATTTCATTTTCAAAGTCATTGCTCATGTCATCATTTCCTCCAAATATGATATCATCTACAAACACTTCATAACCAGTATTTTATCTCCTTCAGATTTGAGATATATGTTGTTGTCTTCACTGGTTCTCTGAAATCCTATCTTCATCAGGTGTGAATGAAGCCTATCATACCATGCTCTCGGTGCTTGCTTTAATCCATATAATGCCTTATGCAACTTACATACCATGTCTTCCTCATCAGTCAGAGCATAACCATCTGGTTGCTCAATGTATACTTCTTCCAGTATTCCATTCGAAAATTCAGGTTTCACATCCATCTAATATACTTTGAATCCTTTATAAGATGCAAAAGCCAATAAGGTTTTGACACCTTCCAGTCTGGCCACTGGTGCAAAAGTCTCACCATAATCTTATCCTTCTTCTTGTGCATAACCTTTGCAAACCAATCTAGCTTTGTTGCGAACTACAACACCATCTTCATTCAACTTTTTCTTGAAAACCCACTTAGTACCTATCACATTTTATTTACCGGTCAAGGTACTAGAGTCCATGTGTTGTTCTTCTCAATTTGTTCAAGCTCCTCCACCATAGCTTTAACCCAATGATCATCACCAAATGCTTCCTTAGCAGTTCTAGGCTAAATAGTGGAGATGATGCAAGAATCCTCTTTGATTCTTCTTCTGCTCAACACTCCAGCATCCTTATCTCCAATAATCTGTTTAGGATTGTGATTGAGTCTCACATACCTCAGAATAACATGATCAGAATCTACATGTTCCGGTTGAACTAGTACATCAATATTTGCTTTACCGGTTTCAGGCTTCATAGGTTCTGGTTCCAGAAACAAAATGCAAGGGTCTTCATCCTTTTTCTCTACACTGGTTTCCCCTGAGACTTCAAGATAATCATCCACTCGAACATTAGTACTCTCTATGATTCTCTATGTCTGGTTGTTAAAACACTTGTAGGCCGTACTCTTGGCGGAATAACCAATAAATATACCTTCATCACTTTTAGCCTTAAACTTGCTAATATAGTCACCTCTCTTAATAAAACATTTGCTACCAAATATCTTAAAATAACCAACATTAGGTGATCTAACATACCAGTATTCATAAGGAGTCTTGTCCTTACCTCTTTTTACCAAAATCTTGTTCATTGTGTAGGCAGTTGTGCTGATAGCTTCTCTCCAAAAGGTTTTTGATACACCTCCTTGTATCAACATTGTCCTAGCAGCTTCAACAACTGACTGGTTGTTTCTCTCTACAATACCATTCTATTGCAGTGTCCTTGGTGCAGAAAGTTGTCATTTGATATCTGCTTTTATTTGTCCTCAGACACTTTATCTTATTTCCATTGTCCTTTTCAGCTAAGGCCCTGAATGCCCTGAACTTACCAAATGCCTCTATTTTATCCTTCAAGAATGTGACCCACATCATCCTTGAGCAATCATCAGTGAAGATCATAAAATATCTATCACCTTGAATAATTTTAGTCCTTATTGGTCCACAAAGGTTTGTATGAACCAAATCTAACATATGCTCTGCTAAAAAAGACTTGCTCTTGAAAGTTGAGGATGTCATCTTTCCCAACTGACATTCCTTACATAGAGCATTAACTGGTTTGTCCAATTGAGGCAAACCTCTCACTATCTTTGACTTACTCACTTTAACAATGTTATCAAAATTCAAATGATAAAATATCCTATGATAAAGCCAACTTTCATCTACTTTAGCAATTAAACAGTTGTTGACTTTAGGATTCAGGTGAAACAAGTTACCTATAGTCTACTTGTCGGTTGCAATCTATTCACCTTTTCTCCCATAGATTTTGCACATACCATTTTTAAACTCCAATGGATATCCTCTGTCATTGAGTTGGGAAACACTCAATAGATTGTGCTTTAGAACTTCAACCCAGTAGACATCCTTTGCACTGCTCTTTCCATTAGGAGAAATAGTTCCCTTATCTTTAACCATGCAGGGTGAGTCATTACCAAATCTTACAACTCCGCCATCAAATTCCTTCAAAGAAAGAAATTTGCTCCGATCACCGGTCATGTGATGTGGACAACCACTATCAATGATCCAATCATCAAAATTATCCTTTCATGAAACTAAAGCTTTCTGATCAGATGTTTCTTCTTTAATGGATACAAACACAATGTCTTCATTAGCATCACCATCAGATTTCTCATCAGTGATACCACCATCAACTGCAATAAGACAATCTATTTTGCCTTTTCCCTTGTACTTATTGAATTTGTCTTGCTTGTTCTCATTATCACCATTAGGACAGTTAGCAGCTATGTGCCCAATCTTGTTGCATGCAAAACAATTCAAAGGTATTTTACCTCTATATTTGTCAGTACCTCTGGGCAACTGCTTGGCCAATAATGCTTCAAGCTCAACCAAACTGTCTTCATCGTCAACTTCTCTGTTGGATCTAGATTCATAACTATGACTGACATCTCTACTTTTTCTCATAGATGGGTTAGAAATAGAAGCTCTAAATATTGATTCATATTTCTAAATACTACCATCATAACCATTTAATTCAAAAGCAATAAGCTTACCAATGACGGAGTCAAGGGTTACCTTGGTTTTGTCAATAGATTTCAACTCCTGAATGGCTGCAACTTGGATAGCATAGATCGGTATCAGGGTTCTCAATACCTTACTAACCACTGTGGCATCATCCATTTTACCACCAACACTCTTGATCTCACCAACTATCTCTTTTATCCTCTAACCATACTATTGGATATTCACACCTTCAACCATCCGCATGTCATCAAACTTCCCTCTTAGAATCTCTTCCTTGGAAATCTTCACATGTTCATCACCGCTGTAAATCTCTTCAAGTTTCTTCCACACCTCATGTGTAGTCTCCAAACCATGAACATCAACATATTCAGCATCAGATAAAGAACTGATAATAGCCTCCAATGCTTGATTGTTTTCTTGTTGCTCTTTCTTTTGATCATCAGTCATAATCCTAGTAGGTGCAACATATTGAGTATTAACATGTTCCTAGTATTGATTTCTAAGACTTGATATAAATTTTCATTCTGTCAATCCATATCCTATAGTTCTCTATATTAAACTTCGGACCTTCCTTCTTCATCATGATCTACAAGATCTTTACCTCAAGTTGTTAGGCTTAGACCTTAGAGGACCTGAGATGCTCTGATACCAATTGATGGTATGATGAAAGAACAAGGATCCAGTCAACTACTAAGAGAGGGGGGGGTGAATCAGTAGATAGAAAAACTGATAAAACTTCACCAATCTCAAAATCAAACTCTCAAAGTAAACTTAGAACTATTAATGCAATATCACTGTCAAGATAAAAATTGTCAAGCTAAATTGGTTGACAAATAACAGTAATCAAATTGTAAAAAACATCCAAATACTTTTACTGATATAAGTAAAACTTCATATTGTTGTGGGTTATCATGACTTATCGAAGTGGATTAAGTAGTTAAGAAAATTAACCATAATAAAACATAACCACAAAAATATTCACCACTTGACACAATATTTTTGACATGGGAACCCAAATGGGAAAAACCACGGTGAGATGATACTCACAAGAATTCTAAACTCTTCTAAAGTTCACCCTGTTAGGAGCCAAGCCTGTTAAAGCTTTAAAAAAATTTATGTTAAGAACTGATCCTGTTAGAGACCACCCGATTAAGGGATTGACTATAATGCCTTGTTAGAAGCAATACCCTGTGAAGAGTAACCTTGGTAAAGGAATTAGAATCCAAGCTAATGGATCACCTTGTTAGAGGATTTGAATAACACCAAGCTTGTTAGAGCTTACCCGGTTAGGGGATTTCAATCTGCTATAATTGTTAGAAAACAACAGGAGTTTGTTGATTTGTTTTAATAGCACTATAATTGATTGTTCAGATCCTTTTCATGCTCATATCTTCCTTTTACTCAAACTACAGATACATCATCCGATTCGGCAACCACACACTCAATTCAACTTTGCCAACACTTCAACTACACAACTCATCGACCTTATAAACAAATCAAATAGGTCGGTAACACAACAAAAACCTAATTCTCATAGAGATTACAAACAAGTCGGTTCCAGTATGACCATTGGATTACATAACAATCTCTACACATCATAAAAGAAAGCCTCGACCGCTCATTGATCACCACTTCATTGAACTTAGTAACTCATCATGCGCTTTGCATTACATGAAGTATACTTGCTCATTCCCAAGAAAAAAAACCATTACCTCAACGCGCCAAAATCACTGTGAAACTCTCTTCATATAATATGCATATGTGTCATAATCATTACCGCTCATCACCAGATCATAAACCAATATAACCAATTCACCAAACTTAATCGGTTAGGGTTTATCAAAACAACAGGTAGGGTTTACTGATTCAACTCTCCAATACTTAGCAATATCGGTTCACTCCACAAACTTATCTACCGGCTACAGTTCCCTTTCACTAGTTCTTTGTACCGGTTACAAAACAACATTACAATAACATCATTACCGGTTAATTGACATCAATGACAACATTATAAATCATTAATGCAATCTTCATGCAAATGCCAACATATATAACCTTGGAGTTTACTTGATGTAACCCCAAAAGCACACTTCTTTGGATTCAGCCTCAATTTCTATTGTTCTAGTCTATCAAAGATCTTGTTTAAAATTTCCAAGTTCTCCTCCCTTGAATGTGATTTTGTTAGTATATCATCCACTTAATCCTCCATGAAAGTATGCATCATATCATGAAAAATGGTTGTCATATCTCTTTGATATGTAGCTCCAACATTCTTGAGCCCAAATGGCATAACGTTCCAATAGAAAGTACCCCAAGGGCATGTAAAATTTGTTTTCTTGTGATCTTCAGGAGCTATCTTGATTTGGTTATACCCTAAGAAACCATCCATTAAGGAGAACATTTCATGTCTCGTAGATAGATCTACAACGATATCAATGTTTGATAATGGAAATTCATCCCTGAAATCTATGCACACTCTGATACTTTTGTCTATCTTTGATATAGGCACAATAGTAGACAACCATTTGAGATATGCAACTGATCTTATAAAACCCACATCCTTGATATTTTCTTCAATTCTACTTTGACTAGAAGAGCAATATGAGGATGCATCTTTCTAAGTTTTTGTTTAACTGGTTTTCCTCTTGGAGCAACATTGAGATGATGCGTAATGAGATTTGGATCAAGTCCTGGCATATCAACGTATAACCAAGCAAAATTGATTTTTCTTTTCTTGAAGAACTCAGTAAAGTCTTCTCTTTATTGTTCTGATAAAGATGTCATAGGATGAAGAATCTTAGGACTCTCTGGAGTAGCAATATTAACTACCTTTGTGGGTTCTATCAGAAGAGTTGATCTCTCTTGAAAATATTCTGGTAGAGTGTCAAATATTTCATATTCTAGTGCCTTAAGGAAGTTTTCACCATCAGATGTGCCCTTTATTTTGTCTTTTGATTGATCTAATATTGTCATTAAATGGTTTTCAGCTTTAGACCTTCTTCTTTGTTTTATTATTTCACTTTTGTGACTAGAAGATTTGACACCCTCTTGACTACAAGAAGTGTTATTTGATTCACTGGTGGAAGATATCTTTGATATTATAGGTTCAACAACATTAAGGTATACAAATATGGCATGATCATTTGGAAAGGTATCAAGCTCAGGGATTTCCGCGTTTTCCCAGTCAATCAGTTCTAGGTGGATTAAGGGTAAATCATAATCTTGATCAATTTATGTGTTTTCAATCGTCATAACATAATTGTCAAAAATTTCAAGTGTATTAGTTGAGTTAAGGATTTCACTCTCTTTAGGATATACTCTCATGATTGCTCTCCAATTAGCTCTAGCAAAGTTAGAATGAGTAAATTGTGATTCACCCTCAAGTGGTCTATTTGCTGACGTTTATCCCTCAAACAAATGGATCATATCGACTTGTATATCTTTTGGATAACATGCTTTTTCAGAAGATATTTTAGTATTTGAATCAGTTTCATTGCTTGCTTGTATTTGACATATTTGAGGAGCTTCTACTTCTTTTCTTGCCATTTCTTGTCTTCTTTCATACTTTGCTTCCTCTAGACTTATTGTTTCTCCTACTTGGCTTGATTTTAGTTCTTCTATGGTTATTCCCATGTTTGGTACTTGTTTACTAGAGATTGAGGGAGATCTTGTGTCCTTTTGTTCTTCTAATTGTTCTGATTGATTGAAAAATAGGTTTTAAGGACCCGAAACCATTACAACATAGTTAAATAAAAAGCTGAGAAAATAGAGTCCTCATACAAAGCAACTGGTCCAAAAAACCAGCGAACAGAAAAAATAGCTAAACAACAAAAAACAACAAAGAACCCAAGGAGACACTACATAGTAATTTTCTTCAGCAAATCCTCTACCTTAGTCACTAGCTCGTCATAGGTCACCCCAACTACTTTTAGCTCCTCCAAGTCCTTATTCACTTTCTTTTCCTTCCTCTTTCCACGGGTGTGAGTTCTGGGACCTTGGGCTTCCCTGGTTCCTTCTGCATCCAGGTCAATTTCCTAGGTTTCCTTTTCATCATCGAGCTTGCTGATGAGGGTATGGGTGTTGTTGGCTAAGATTTTCAGAATGCTGAGACTCTACTTCGCAATGTTCTTGAGGCACTCCTCTATCTTGTCCACTTTGGCAACTGTATCCGAGAGCGTTTTTCTGCTAGTTTCCTCCAGGGTTTTTCTATCCTGTATCTCCTTTTCAATTTTCTCAAACTGGGGATTAAAGGCATCTCTGATGTCTTCCGCTTTGGAAATTGTGTTCTTCAAATCTTCGATATAATCGGCCATAGTGTTCCCCTCTCCAATGTTAATGGTCTCCAGGATCATGACTCTGTTGCAGAGTTTTTTGTATTCATCCACAGTATTCTTATTCCCATCAATAAGCCATTCAATGGTTTTCATAAAACCTTTCAAGGCCTCGAGGTGAGGACCAGGAGAAGGAGTAACTTTACCAGGGGTTATCTATTCATCTTTAGCAATATGGAGGGAAGAAATAGTGTCAGCGGCCCTAAGGGTCTCCTCCATAGTCTCCATCTCCAGGCTTTGTTCAGCTTCCAGGGTTCTTGTTTTCTTGTCCTCTTCCGGTTCCTTGCCTGTCTCCTCCGGATCTTTACCAGTCTCCTCTGTTTTCTTTTGCTTCTTCCTGGGTTGGGCTTGGTTTTTACTTTTTTCCTTAAGCACTCCCTTAGGGTTCTTCTTCTCCTCAGGGAAATCAGAGTCCTCTTCTTCTGAAGAAATACTAATCAAGGGTTTGCTTTGGGGTTTTTTGCTCTTATAAGAAGAGGGTCTTGATTTCCTCTTCTTGCTCCTCTCATACTCTGAGTCATCAGAGCTTTCCTCATTATCAGTCAAGGAATCATTATCTGAATCCTCCTCCTCTAAGAAATCAGAATCAGACATTTCTTCTTCCGAATCCACAGAGAGCTAAATTCGATTGATTTTACTGGCCTTTAGATGATCATAAATGAGGACCATAAGTCCCTGGTGCATTGCAGTGTCACCCCGAGGATTTTCTTTATATGCTTTTAGGGATGCATTCATAGAACAGAGAAAGAAGTAAGGGAAATTCACCTTATCGTTATGCCTAAAATGATTTAAGAGGACAAAGTGATATCCATATACTTTCATAAACCTGCCATCTAGAGTTATATACCTCATTAAAACAAAGAGAATTTCCCACCAGGGCTTTGTAAAAGCCCTAGGCGGGTAATAGGTTTTGCTCAACTTTACCAGTCTTTTCTTCTCTTTCTCTATGACCAGGTACCTTTCAATGGCTTCCCTGCTGACCTTCCTGTCTCTGTAGAAATTGCAACCCTCCCTTTTGAGTCCCATAGCTTTAGCTATTAACTCTTCGTCAATTTCCACCAGTTGGTCGCCCATTTTAAGCTTGCCCTTCTTCCAATTTTTGCAGAAGAAGCTGGTTATCTTTCCATCACGGCCATGGAGTTTCTTAATGAAGCTCAAAAGACCACCCTTCTGCAAAATTTCCCACACCTCTTCTTTCTGTTTCCACTCCTTGCAACTTCCTGGCTCATATCTTCTCTTATTTCCGCCCATGGTGTCGTTTCTCACAGTCAAGTTCAGGTTACAGAGCTGGTGAAACAGAAAGCTTTTCGAAGCTAAAACAAAAGCCCAAAAAGCATGCGTAACATTAATGATTTGACAAGTTATAATGCACATTCTGCTAACTTTGATGTTATAATGAGTAATTCCCTCATTATCAAAGTAACTCGGAGTTTTTACTTCAGTACATATCATAATTGCCCTGTCAATCAAGATTCTTTGGGGTACTTTGATATCTTTCATTTATTATGATTTGTCTTACATCTCCGGGAAGACTGCTCTCACCTGTCCACGTGATAATTGTATCATTCTTCACCACCACGTTTACAGCCCAATCAGCGGAATAGTTGGCCTCCCGATATATATGGGATATGTGGCATTTTTTGAAGGTTCTGATAATGTCAATGGCAGAAAAAATTATATTATGGATCGACCAAGAGGGCTGAGAGGTCCCATTAAGACACTTAATGATATTATTGGAATCCCCTTCGATCCAGAGATGGGCACAGTTCCATTTTTTGGCTAGAATAATGCCTTGAAGGGCTGCCATAGCTTCCGCCTTATGATTGGTTTGAATGCCAATAGGGACAGCAACCATACCTTTGCAAATGCCTCTGTCATCTCTGAGAATAGCTCCACAACCTGAAGGACCTAGATTTCCTTTGGCTGCTCCATCAAAATTGATTTTAAGCCAACCATGGGGAGGGGTTTGCCATTTAACTTCAAGCCTTTTATTGTGGCTGATATTATGACCATTAGTGATCTTCATATTCCAGGCTCTTAGGATATTTGACTCCAAAGAGTTGTTTGAGTAACAAGAGACCTCCATAGTTCCCATATTTTCCTAAATAGCCCTTTGAATTTTCTAAAAAATAATGTCTTGATTTAAGGACACATCCCTAAAAAATTTGGTTGTTTCTCTCCTTCCAAAGACCCCACAGAATGTGAGGTAGAGAGAGCTGCCACATACACCTCAGAAAAGAGTTGGTCCAATGAATTTGCCAAGAAGAGAACAAATCTCTGATGTTACTGGGAAACACCCAAGCAAGACTAAAGCTTTTGAGGAAGCTTTCCCAAATAGAGGTTGAGAAATAATAGTGGAGGGCAAGATGGTCCACTGACTCTTCCTCTTGAAAGCACAGAACACACCTATTTGGAAGGGCAAAACCTCTACATTTAAGGTTGTCAATAGTAAGGATCTTATTTTGGAGAATAGTCCAAAAGAACATATTGATTTTAGGAGTTAGCCCTTTTAGCCAAGCTTTAGACTAGAAAGGATTCATAGGAGGGGAGGGGGAGAGGATACAATACATCAAAGATACAGTAAAGGTACCTTTGGGGCTATATCTCCAGATTAGGGAATCCTCTTCCTTATTCAGCCAGATAGCAGACAGTTGGGTTTTGAGCTTGGAGAGACTGGGATGAATACTATCAATGTTCTGCCAGTTGTTCCCATCCTAGTAATCTGCCACTAAGGTACCAAAAGAGCCAATACAGGAGGGGGCATGGGAAGCCCACTCATAGAAATCCATTAGGGGTTTGTCAAAAAGCCAGGGATCCTCCCAGAATCTCACTTTTCTACCATTTCCAAGTTTCCATGTCACACCTTTAGCAATCACCTCTTTACATTTAGAAACATGGTTCTAGATATGAGATCCATTTATACTGAGATCTAATTTAAGAAAAGAAGATAGAGAAGAGGACAAAAGAGAATACTTACTTCTCCAAATTTTGCACCATTCAGAATCAGAGTAAACCATCTCCAAACTTGTTTCGACAAGAGAGCTTCATTTAAAGTGCGAATCCTCCTAAGCCCCAGACCACCTTTGCTTTTTGGCTTGAAGACCTGATCCCATGCCACCAAGGACATTCTTTTCTTTTCCTCCACCCCAGACCATAAGAATCTTCTTTGAATTTTCTCAATAGCTTCAGCATACTTGACTGGAATTCTGAATAAGCTAAGAGCATAAATGGGGATACTTTGAAGAGTAGCCTTAAGAAGAAGGAGCTTACCAGCTTGACTTAAGAGAGCCCCTTTCCAACCTGCAAGTTTTTTGTGAAATTTATCCTAGCTTGACTTAAGAGAGCCCCTTTCTAACTGTTGAGTAGTGACCATTTTTGTCTTTTGGATTGAGACTTCTTGCTTTCTCTTATTTTCTTCCTCCTATTTTCTAGCATATGTTTTTTTTCTTTGGATTATGATTTCTTCTTGTCTTTTGTCAAGCTCTTCTTTATGTTTCTTGGAAGGTGTCTCATGTTGTGTAATAGCTTGCTTGTTCCTTAAGCATGTTGTATCTTCATTAGATGGTGAGATTGGATCCCAATCACTCATTTGAGTCTTTTTTGGACTCACTTTCTAGGACTACACCATTGTATCTGACAAGGATGTTGTATGGCGAGAAGAGTTCACTAATAATTGATACAAGTTTTATCGTTTGTTCTAATTCAGGTTCTGCACTTGCTTGCACTCTTTGGGTTTGTTTATAAACAAACTCCTCCCTTTGAATGGCAAGTTAGTCTTGTTGTTTCTCATATCCTTCTTCTCTTTGTTCTCTAACTGCTTCTTATGTTGTTGATTTTATAATGGCTTGATCAAGTTTTGCTACATTGTCTTAGCTGGGAAGTTTCATTTATAAGATTCATTGTTTGGGGTACTACTCCCTAGCAACTTGGAATATGAATTTCTTCCATGTTGATGATGTGATCAGCGTCTTCACATGGGACTGGGCTCATCAACTTGGTAATCTCATTTTGACATGGGATACATGACATCTCTGAGTGCTCCTCGTGATGTATTCAACACCATTTTGGAAGTAGCAAATCTTGTATTTTCATAGTATCTGCCAGCAAACACATCCCTTGTTTTATTGTTGTAGCAAAGCCTTTGACCTGCCCTCTATATGCACTCATATCAGCTTGACGTAACTGGGGAAGAGAAGGTGCGGAGAAAGTAAGGATTCCATTGACTCTATAGACTCTTGGACTCACTTCAGCATATGCCACCTCGTTGGGAGCTCCATAATATGTGACCAACTTCTTCAACTTGGGTTCACTATCAATTCAGATTGGGTTGCTCACCCCCTTCCATGGAATCCATAAGTATGTAAAACAGGTTGAGAAATAGCCTCCCAAAGTTTTTGACCAATCCCTACTGAGGAGCATCCCATACACCTCTGGAATATCCACCACTTGAACGTCAATGTAACAGGATATACGGGGATCAACACCCAACTGGATGTATACATCTTTTAATTCTCCAATTACATTAACCTCAGTCTTATCTAGTTGAACCACCTTACTATTTGCACGTACTGAGTTGAGATCGAGCTTCTGACATATAGAGTAGGGCATTACATTTCTTGAAGCACCTAAATCTACCAAATAGTTGTCTAGGGTGTGCTCCTTGAAAATCCTGGGGAGGGTGAGGATTGTTGTTTGCATTCGCATCGGGAGGTACAAATCCACCCTTTGGGGGAGGCGGCTCTGTTAATGGAGCCTTGCCTTGACTTCTAAGATTGTTATTATTTCTGGTCTAAAAGGCCTGAGCATCGTAGACACATGGTTCACCTTCAGCTTCAAATTGAAACTCCTTGCATAGGAACATGTCAACCAACATTGTGGTATTAACTTTCTAAGGTTCGTCATTAGAGAAATCCTTTGGTTGAGAATCAGCTTGAGCGATCCTTATGATCTTTTGAAACTGGGCACAATTAACCTCAGAATGTGTTGTTGTATCATGCAACCTACACCAATTAGTCAGTAAATTCATATCAGCAAGGTTAACACTTTGGGTGTTATTTGGGTTATCTTGTGCATCAGGATGATCATGGTTCACCCCACCATTGTTTGGACCAGTGTTCCATTGCCTATTGTATAGTTTGTTGTTATACCTTTGGTTTTGGTTCTGGTTGTTGTAGTTTCATTGATTATTGTATGGTTGGGATTGGTTATACCCTCCCCGAGGATTCATCTTCAACTGACTCAAATCTAAAGTAACTTGTGAGATCATTTTCTTTAACACTTCTAGTTCAGTGGATATATGAGATCCTTGACTCTCGGGCGTCATAGTTGGAGGTTGGCTTGTTGCGTGGGAATTGCCAAATTATTTATTTCCCCCTTGTACTTGACCAACATATTGCATTTGAGTGGGAGCAACATTGGTATTAGCCTACCAAGTTAAAGCTTGGGCAGCAAAATGTTGATTCGCCTAAGGTTAGGAAGCATAGATTGGCACCAGGTTCATTGTTGGGGCTCCTATAGGTAAAGGTGAGGGTATGCCAAGGATTTAGTTATAGTTGCCTTGATTCACTCCTATGGGTAAATTGTATCCAATCCCCCCTGGCATTTTTTTCAACTCATGATTCATGCTAATTGCTAACGCATAGACCTTGGCCAAGGTGTCCCTTTAATCTTGAGGAACACTCTTTTTGATAAATATATTTGTCCATGGGTCAATAGCTCTTAGATACGAGTCAATGGCTACTTTGGGTGCTACTTGGTAAGGAGCTTGTAACCTCTTAAATGCCCTTTGAAAGCTAGTGTTAAAATTTGTTAAAGGTTCATTCGATGACTTCTTAAGAGAGGCAAATTGATGGTATAATGTTTCGGGGTCTACATACACTCAGAATTGATCAATGAAAGCTTTCTCCAAGACATCCTAGCCAATGATAGAATTTGTCGGTAGGGTTAAATACCAATTATGTTCATTCTCCCCAAGTGAATATGGGAAGATTCTACATACTACTAATAGGTCAATGATGAACCACTAGTACCAAACTGGTACTGAGGGGGGGGGGGTGAATCAGTACAAACACAAATACAGTCAAAAACCAGTTTGACAGCAAATGTTCCAAATGACTGACAAACAGGGATACCAGTAAAGTAGAGTGCAACCGGTAACATCTAGTATAGCTCAATCAGTCATGAACCGGTCACTCAATAAGCTTTCCTCTTAGCTCAATACTACAGTATCATTATATTCTCATGCATAAACCAGTAAAATTGACCATCAGATCTTCACAACAATGAGTTCAATATGTTTTATAGACAAGCATAAAACATAGAACCTTCATGTGCTTAACAGGTAAAACAAAGCATCATAAGATAGAAGCATTTCACATGACACACATATTTTTCACGTGGAAACCCAACTGGGAAAAACTACAGTGGGGATGAATACCCACAAGATGCTTTTTGAACTCTTTAGAAGTTCACTCTGTTAGGAGCCTTGTCCAATTAAGGACATTACAATAGGTTCTGGTAGGAACCGCTCCTGTTAAGGATCACCCGGTTAAGGGATACCCAGTTAAGGGTTAAACCCGATAGGGTCACCTTGTTAGAGGATTTCAAGAACTCAATAGCTGAAAGGATCTCCTAAGCTTCTCTAGCTTCTCAGAACTCATTAGCCTTGAGTTACTCAATTAAGGGATTTGAAACAAGCCAGTTAAGACCACCCGATTTAAGGGATTTTGAATCAAGCCAGTTAAGGCTACCCTGTTAGGGGATTTTACAACTGTTGAAGTGGTTAGTGATCAACAGGTATTACAATGATCTGTTAACAGTACTTAATGCTAATGCAGATCCATTTAGGCTCCTCTTTTCCTTCTGCACATTCACTTTACAGGTATCTCTTCTCTCCTTTGGTCTAGCAAGAATCACATATCACTTTCCTTGGATACACACTCACAACTTTTGCCAACAACCTCAAAAACAAACCCAACATCAACCTTATAGGAAACATACAGGTCGGTAGCAAAAACCCTAAACCCTAAACCTGTTAGGTTAAGCAATTCAAACGGTTCAATCCTGACTGTTGAATCATACTGCATTAAATGCAACAATCTTGAATCAATCTTAAGACATTCTCCATTGTCCATTATCCACCGTTTTCATGGCGGCTGATAACCCATCACGCGTTATCACCATTTGACAGACTTCACACATTCTCGAGGTAGATAGGAATAGTCATCTTTATGCAAGATCCTTCATGCACACAGAGCTTACGTGGCAACACGATCTGTCCTTCATCATACTGCTAACTCATCACACAAAGATCACCGATTGAGTCACACAGATTTGAGGTACTCCAACCAGAAACCCCGAAGTGGAAGCTACCTACCAACCGGTAGTCATACAATGCTTCCATGTGTCGGTTCCCATAACTACATGTCGGTTCACCTTGAACAAATATGTTGCTTCACTTTCCTTGAACAAATATACCTCTTCACTTTGGCATATAAACCAGTTCATACATATGCCGGTTCCTATCTCTTCACTTATCACATGTGCTGGTTCACACTATGTCCCATATTGACATCAATGACAACATACAATATCATTATGTCTTCATGTCGATTTACATAATGCCATGCCAGTTCACATAATGCCAACAACTACATCTTGGTGTTCAATTTTGTTACGAACAACTGTATCTTTGAATGCTTCAATATGCTCATCAACCGTCCTACCCCCCAAATAATAGAATTTGCTACAAAATCTACCTGGGTTTCTGGGTAGGTCATGTATACCCCCTGGTATAGTTCCTAGTGGTGTGTGATCTTGGTTAAAGTAGGCCATTGAAGGTGGTGACAGTGGATATTGAGTCACAAAAAGTGTAGCGATAGGCTAAGGACTAGGGATCAATTGATCTTCTATGTTGAATATGGATGACTGCACTAGTGAGGTTGTTGAGGGTTGTCTCTTAGCTTTGTTCCTCTTTCTCCTAGTGGCAATTCCTAACTCTACTAAGTTGGATGGTGAATAACTACTCCTAAGGACTCTATGGAATCTCGAGAGAGAGAAAGATGATATATGATCCAGCTTAGTACCTCAATTTCCTGGTTGTGGAGGTGGTTGTGGGTTTTCTTGTGGAATAAGTTGCCTCTGTGCCTCCTCTTCTATACATATAGCCTTTTATCTTTCAATGTCAAGGACTTGTCGTGCTTGCAACCAATCACTATACTCCCTGGTACTGTCCCAAGCAAGATCGTATAGTTGAGTGACAATGTCGTCTTGCTCATAGTTGAGGTTGGGTTGCATAAATGGTAAAAGTTCATCTCCTAGAAGCACCATATGTGGTTAATCAATGAGGGGACTAGTATGGGCCCTCCTTCTATCACCAGTTTCTATTGATGACTATTTTGACACACTCGCCAACAGTCAGGTAGCCAATGTGAACACTCACCACCTCTCCTAAAAAGTAATAAGTTTTGGGGAAATAATCACTCCAAGGTCTCTATAGTCGGGTCTTGACGGTGATGGGCAGCCCAATGGTTGACGTGGTTGTACCTGTTAAGGGGCTTGCTGGTTAAAACTAAATCCCACTGATCGTTAATAACTTAACTTCCTCTTTTTTTTTGTATTTTGATGGTTTTAAGATTCTTCTGGAAAATAAAATTGTGAAAGATAAGGAAACAAGAAAACAACAATGAAACCAATTAAATGACAACTTAACAAACTACTCAATTAGTTCCCTGCAATCCAAAATTATCAGATATTATCCAAATTAGCATTCAACAACGGACCTCTAGTAAACCTGCAAAGTCAGCAACTTCACAAACTCATGGAAAGAATATCACCAAAATATTGTCTACCTCAATAATTCTCATACACCACTTACATGTGCAATATGATTCATAAAGCAATAAATGGAAGATTAGAACATGTTGCTAATTCCAAATAATAGACATTACTTGATCACAAAGAACAACTTCGTAGCATATATGCATGGATCGGGCAATCTACAAGCTACTTCTTGTATTAATTTAAAAGAATGTGTAACAAAAATAACTCAAGTTCATAACAATCTGCAAAATAATCTAAAATTTTTAAGTGGGCCTCTAATCATCAATTTGTGGACCCTTACAAATGAATCAAACTTCTCAATTTATAGAGTTTTCTACCTACTTTCTAGGAAATAAACCTAATCTAAATTAAGAACTCAAAACTAGGAGTCATAGTTAACTTGCAAGTTTCTGCCTCTAGACTCCAGTTAACTACTATGAAACAGAGGTTCAGTGAGCACTACGAAGAGCATGTTGTATGAGCCAGGCCTTCATAGTCATGCAAAATTTTGTTCAAAACTGGAATATGAGTTGGAGCTTCCATCAGAGTTCCAGTGGACAAGTCATGCAAAATCTCTTCTCATGAATCCTTCTATCTTTAGTAACTATAGGTTCATCTTCTACTTCTTTTTATAAGATCTATAATTATTAATAATACATGCAACTTCTTCAGCAAGAGGATCAACAACATGCTTGATTCTAAATTTATACTTTTTCAAAATTTCCTCTGCCTTCTCTCTTTTCTTCTCCAATTCCCCTATTGTCTCTATTGCCTCTTGACATTGTGTAATTAAGTAAGTATATATGTCCATCAGTGTGACATCGAACTGTACTGGGGGTCCCAAATGTTAGGCCTCATATGCATCCCACTGACTCAATACTTGCTCTTCCTCCATAACCCTTGTAACAGTTATCCCTAATCCAAAAACTCTGAGTAGATGCTTTACAAAACCGTCATATTTCAAAACTACCTTGAGGAGAGGAACTTGGATATCTGCCACATCCTTCACATACTGCTGAAGCATCTCAATCTTTAGTTCCAAAATGTATGTGTAGGATTGCAAGTTCTTACAACTGTCACCACCCAAGAGGTCTTCCTCTATTATTACCTCCTCTCCTAAGTGCAAAACTTTACTTAATATCTGGAACTATTTACTAAACATTTTAAGTTTCTGCTCCCATTGTTGAGAAGAAGAGGCTAATTCTCCTCCCACCTATAGTGCCTCCTTATAATCCTTCATAGTATTTTGCAAAAACAATCAGATTTTTGAGGCACTAATTTGGGCCCATGACTTTGTTGTAGCAACTACCTGTCTTACCTCCATTAATGCTTTTACCTCTCCCTCTGGGAGTGATGAGGTTGACGGTAGATTATCATTCCTGCAAGCATCTAATGGCTTGCCCATCTCTATCAGCACCTGTTTGTACTGCTCCAGTTGTACCTTTACCTCAACATGAGAGGTATGTTCTTTCTCTATTCATCCCCTGACGACACTGGTGGCAAGTTCCAAAGTATCCAACTCTCCCCACTTTGTTTGCTTGCCCAATTTTACTTGGGATACTTAGTATTTCGGGGAGGCTTGACCCTCTATGTGAAGTGGAACTGCCACATCCGCAACCACTTCACCAGAACCTGTTCTCAACAAATCATGTACAACATTAGGTTTCTTGACCTTTCTTGGTTCCTCCATGATTACTTGTTGTAGTGTAACCTTAGGCAACACTACTTTTCTCTTCTTCTCTAAAGTGAATTCAAGCCACTGTGATACATCTTTATCCTTGTCACCTTGATGTGACACTATGTCAGCAGTTACAATATGGACATCTGCCTATTCTTCTGCTTCATCCTTCTCTTCTACTTCTATCTATTTAGGATCTTGAGGTGAAGCAACTTGGAGAGCTAGATTAGTTTGGAGAGAAATGTTAACATTTAGTTGTTGTTACTTATGCAACTCTCCCAATTTATCACTGACCTCTTCTCTGAATGTCCTCCCCTCCTTACCTGTTTCTGCTATACACTGCCCAATAGCTATATCCTTAAGGAGGTCTTCTTGGTCTTGAGAGGTTAATACTAGTCTTTCATTCAACAAATCTTCTGCCTCACTTCATTATTTCTCCCCTCCAAGTGATTGTTGTTCCCTAGGCTTCTCCTCTTCCTGGTCAGAGTCCAATTCAATATTTTTGATAATTACATTCTCAGTGGTAGTTCTAAATGCCTGTGTCCTGGGTGGCACTATGGTTGTATCAATTGGTGGTGGCATAGGAGTATTGGTAACTGGTACTTGTGTTGTAGCTGTTGGAGGAGGCTAAGTGGGCACATCTTTATTTGTTTTTGTTTCTTCTTCTTCCTCCTGAGCACCTTCCCCTATAGTTTGTCCTATAGTTGTCCTTGGTGGAAGAACTTCAGCAAGTGGCACAACTCCTAATCCATCTATTGCTCCAAGGACTGCAGCCTTTTTCAATAACTCGAATTTTCTCATATGCACATGAAGCTTTTCCATTAATTCATCAATGCTATCTTCAAGGCCAACTTCTTCATCTAGGTTAGTAGATGTGTTTTTCCTAGAGCTCAATCTTGTTTTGTGAGAATACTCCTTATAACCCCTTGATTGGGGCACCCCTGAGGTGGACTCTTTCTGCTTCCCCTTTGGAGCACTTGGCCTAACCCTTAAACTAAGCCACTATTTGATCCTATTAATGACCGCTTGGGAGACTTTGTCTATATTAAGATCTTCATGTGTGGACCATCTTATAGGGGAGAGAGCCTTTTTATCAATTTGGTGCTCTTTGTATGCAGCGTCCAATAGATCTCCATCATCCCTCAAGTCTTTGGGGAGATTGTTTTCTATTTAAAAATCCCTGATTTGGGGTACAGACAGTCTATTATAATTATTTTCCCTTACTTCAAAACTGTCTTGGAGCTTCACCCAAAAATCCTCCAATCTGGGCTTGTGCCCCTCATATGCCTTAGGAATGACCAGCTTGAGTTTTCTGTAAGGATCATAGTACTCCCTAGCATAATCAAATTCCTTTAAGTTCAAATCTTGGTGCTCCTATTCCACCGTCTTTGCCACATGTATCTTCGAACAAGCAAAGTACCCAATAGAAACTAAAAAATCAATCCCTTCTTTATGTTATGATGATAGGAGGGATTGAAGGCCAAGCAACTGTCTAACATATTCCAGCAAAATGATGTGATCATTACAATACCTCGGCAACAACATCAAGTTCCTCATAAACTGACTAACCCTTATGTAAGTGGAGCACTGGTTTTGGATGAACCAACACACCCATTCCTAAATGATGGCCATACCTTCAAGGCTTATTTTGTACCATGTATCTCCTGTTAGTTTAATAGTTATAGGAAAGAGGAATGCATCATTGATTCTTTTAAAGTGTGCCTTTGCATTAGTGAGGGGGAGTTGGGAATAATATTCCCAAACCTTCTTCTAGCCTTCTTCATACCCAAGTTGACCTTCCACTTGTAAGCTTGGAAACTTACCTGCTCCAATAGCCACCCAAATGACATAGGAGGTGAAAAAGAACTTCTTTGTCTGGTGGACCTCCTTCATCTATCTGCATATGTTATCTGAAAGGATTTGAGCCCAATCAAAATATTGTTTCCCCATGAGGATGGTAGTCATGAATTCAAACATCCAGGGATGAAAGTGTTTGTAGTCAGGCTTGCCAAAGGCCCTGCTCAAACTCTATGGCTCTTTGAAATATGCCCTCAATATATCAGTGGCCTTTAAGCCTATTTTCTCTCTTCCTCTAGCCAATTTTCATTCATGTGCCTCTTGTTTGAGGTCACATTATTGTTCTATACTTCTAGGGCTTCTTCTTCAGTAGAAAGGAATATTTCATCTCTTATGGGTATCCCAAACACAAATCCTAGCATGTCTGGAGACAAATCAATCATTGTCTTGCCCTGTGCATCTATGCATTTCCTGGTATTAGGGTCATAAAACTGAGCGATTGTCATGATAAATTTAGGAGCCTGTACTGACTATGGGAAGATAGTAGCCTCCACTAGGCCTGATCTTTTGACTCTTCTCAATGGGGCCTCTAGCCTTGGGCTCTCTAATTGTGTCCTGATATCCTCAATTTCAATGTGCCCTACCTCAGTTTCTATAACCCATTTGATCTGATCATCCAGTTTCGAGACGTAAACTTGCCCCTAGTACCGGTACTTCATTGTTATAGGAAGTTTGTCTATGTCTTTGCCTCTCTTGCTGGAAGTTGAGTCCATCTAATCGCTTCAATCTAAAAGAAGGAAACAAGCATTAATCCCTTGTATAAAAACATTAAAAACTTCATCCACCTCGGGACTCCGGGGTTCCGGGGTAGATAACTCCCTTTTAGACAAATGACCTTGGAACTCTGAGATTCTGGGGTAGCTAGGATTTAAAACAAAAAGTCCAGGACTTCGAAGTTCTGAGGTTTCAGGATGGGTACACTGGATGAAGTTCAGAATTCTGGGGTTCTAAGGTTCCAAGCTTGAGATATGAGGCTAACTTTGGGACTTCGGAGTTCCGGGGTACCAAAAATACATTCTGGAACTCCAGGGATCCGGGGTTCCAGGATTTAAACATAATGGGCTCAAAAGGGATGGACCTCGGAACTACGGGGTTCCAAGGTTAACATGCACAAGGAACAAGACCGACCTCAAGACTCCGGGGTTTCGAGGTTCCATGGTAGATGAGAAGAAGAACCTAACCCGGAACTCTGTGGATCTAGGGTGTAAAACTAGGGCATGCTGGAAACTAAAAACAAGAAAAAAATGACAAAGAAAACAAGAAAATTCACAAAACAAGAGGATCTAAAATAGAAAACAACAAGAAAGGCAAGAAAAATCATCAACCTAGTGAGGAAAATCACCCAAGATCACGAAAGGAACTCGGAAGGATGAAGGCGCGAAGTCGGGAGGTCAAAGGCAAGAGCTCTAGAAATTTGAATGCACAAATGAGCTTTAAAAAGATCATTCTTCCTATTTATACCTCCTCAAACCTCGTTCGTACAAACGCCTTAAGCAAGACCTCGGGACTCCGAGGTTCCGAGGTTGAAGCAAAACAACGAACGAAAACACACCTCAGAACTCCAGGGTTTCGAGGTGTACAAAACATGCAAAAAAACCAATGACCTTGGGACTCTGGGGGTCCGGGGTTCCGAGGTGAACAAAATAAAACATTCCTTGGGACTCCAGGGTTTCGGGGTAAACAAAATGACACGTGAAGAACTCAGGATTTTTGGATGCCGAAGTCTCGAGGCTTCAACAAAAAGGAAATAGAGAAGGCACAACCTCAAAACTTTGGGGATCTAGGGTTCTAGGGTTGTGCACCAACAAACAAAAGAGACCAACCTTGGGACTCCAGGGTTTCGGAGTTTCAAGGTGGACAAAGCAAAAAACAAAGAGAAAGAGACCTCGGGACTCCGGGGTTCTAGAGTTCCGAGGTAAAAGGAACAAAACATAAAACAAAGCAACAGAAAGCAAAAGAGGCACCCATATTTTCAACACAAGGAAAATAATGGGGGTTAGGTATGCAGGGCATAACACATCCATTGCGATAACCTCATTATCAATCAAGTACTAAATGATATGTTTTAGTCTTTTACAATCATTCATTTTTTGTCCTTTGTTTCTATGAAAATCACAAAAAAAAATTTCATGTTGGCATTGTGTTGTCATTGATGTCAACCAGTATAGGATAACTACCAGTATGAGAGATGTATGTGCAACACTGTCATGGAGGAGTATAGGATGAGATATCTTTGATATCACCTTGTGTTGCAGAATACCGGTAAGGTAAGAAAGAGAATGTCATTCAGATGAATGACCACTGGAGTCACCGGTACACAAGTTAGTGTTTGACTTGTGTGGATGCAATGGATAGGTTACCAGTACAGTGTATCACCAGTAAGGAAAGGATGTCAACTGGTAAGTGATGTGTTGACAATGAGCAGAATGCTTGGATGTTGTTTGTGATGAAGAGGCAGAATGTTACCTAAATAACATCAACACTGGAGGAGAAGGATGAACTGGTCACTGGTATGTTGTGTGGTTGCAAAATAGTAGGACTTCCACCGGATGAAGATGCAGTCACCGTGTGAAGAGATGACTGACAATGAATGTTCCCACATTGGATCACATGTGCCTATTTGAAGATGTGTTGCACAAACAGGGAAGTCACATGAGTGCATTGCAAGATGCAGATGACAAGGTGTCACTCCACTGGTAAGTGGAGCTTATCTCCTATTATGCATAGTGTGCATCATAGTTCTGTGAGACAAGGAAGAAGAGGTCAAGGTAGATGTTTGAAGGCTAACACCAAATCTACCAGTGAATCAAAGGAATGCATCAAGTGCATGAAATCAGGGATATGCACTGGACCAATAGAGAAGGCATGTTGAGATGCCGGAACAAATGAAGAGTGATGGGTTTGTCACTTTGACAAACCTACAAAGATGTTGTCGAGTCTGATGATGAAGAAGGCGAGGCTGAGAAACTGTAGATAGAGAGTGCAACCAACATGCAGATGCCTCAAATGAAAATAGTTGAAGGATGATGACATGGTGTCATCAAGGTGTTTACCAGTATGTATATCCACCGATAATGCAAACAAGGTGTAGATGCAAAAGACTTCCCACCTAATGAGAATGAGCATGATATGGATAGACATGTTTGGCGATTGGTTTAGGTATTCCACCAATAGTTCAGCAAAGAGAAAACATGAAGGTTAACTGGTAAAATGTGAGATACCGGCAAGGTTAATAAACTGGCAAAAAAGAACCGATTGAGTGTTTGGTCGGTGATCCTATCTCAACCGACACAAGGATCCAAGCTGGCCGTTGGTCAACATGGATGCCACGTGGAGTCAAGGTGGCAGACTTGCTTGCAGTGGTAGATGGAATATGCACCAACAAGGTTATTGATGAGTTGGTCGATATTAATTGTAGATCCCGTAAATCATGGGATGTGTTGCAAAGTCATTGTAGAGGTTTGTGGCTCAAGGTCTGGAGGATAACAAAGGGCCAGCTCAAAGTGATTAAGGAGATCAAGGCAGATGAAGAAAACCGCAAGACCAATCTTGGTGATTGACCAAAAAATCAGCTGACAGGGTAAAAAGAAGATTGCCAAAGATAGAAGGCGTGATCAAGAAGGCACGACAATGGTGGTGATGTGCAAACAGCTATCTGGGTTATCAAATTGGATAAGATCTGATTGGATTTGATTTTCCTTGAGGTTGATGAGGAAATCCTAACAGCCTATATTTTGAATTGACTTTTGGCAGGAAAACCAAGTTATAAATAAGGAAGCCAAAATCATTGAAGGTTCCTACTAAATGGAAGAAGATAGAGCTGTTGTGAAGTGATTAAGTGCTAAATGAGAGAGTTAGATCAGTTAGAGGGAAAATAGCTAAGGATAATAGTGACTGAGGGAGTGAAGGTTAAACCGATGATAGGGTTTAACATAGGGTTAATCGGTATGGTTTGAGCAACTTGTATAGCATCTAGATTGCATATTAGAAGATAACCGATAGGTGCTTGTACTGATAGGAAGACAATTGAGACGATTGAAGAGCATAGAGTGAGGAGGAGATCCAGTAGAGCATAAGAAGAGAAGAGGTGAACCGGTAGTGTTTACCGGCAATGCAACAGTAGATGAGAGCAGCAGAAGAGTGAACCGGTGCAGTAGAGAAGGTGTCTCATTTGTAGAGTGAGGTATATGAAATGGTTACAAGATTCACTTTTAACAGTATGACTAATTTTGTATTTGAAGTTATCATTGTGATCACTGAGTTGTAGCTTGGTGTAGGGGTTGTAGCTCCTTTGGATTGTAGCCCATAAATCGGTTAGGGGTTGGTGCTCCTTGGGTTTGTGCCCTAAACATTGTAACAGGGTTTCATTATGAGGCTAGATTGGAGCAGTAGACTCCAACAACATTGCTCACCAAGGTTTTTCCCATCTTGGGTTTTCCTCGTACATACTGGTGTTATGTGATATCCCTTTGTGTGAATACATTTGTGTTTAGTCTCCTCACTAACCGGTAAGTCTGCATTCAGTTAGATCTGTTAATCAATATACTCACATAAGGATAGTAAAAGGGAATAGTTTGAGAACCACTATTTCACCCCCTCTCAGTGGTGCATTATGTCTAACATTTGATTCGACTAACTTGGTTTGACCTTGGGCTCAAAATCTCTTGCTTCTGGTAATGTGATTAACTTGTTTGCAAGAAGTGTTTTTAGAGCCGATTCCAATGGTTCCCTAATGTTTGTAAATTTTATGCAGGGGTTGGAATAAAAGGACTTTGGTTTATTATTCTCTTGATTGTTTACTAGTGCTCGACTTGAGAGATTGAAAATGGGATATTGTGGTTTGGCATCGTTGTTATGAGATACTCCTTCATTGGCAACATTTTTGTTCTTCATCCAAAATTTTGGTTTATCATTGTTGCTATTATTGTCATTGTTGTTGTTACCATTGTTGTTGTTGTTGTAGAGTTTCAACTCTCCTTTCTTGACCATAGCGTCCTCTATTTTCAAACCGTTTTCAATCATTTTTGCAAAACTAGGAGGACATTGCATTTTGAGTCTACAACTCATCTCACTAGTAAGATTGTCAATGAAGATGTCCATTTTCTCTTGATCTGGTACATCTCTAGGTTTCCTATTAAACAATTGTCTCCATCATTGTAGAAAGACCATGAAAGGTTCACCTTTCTTTTGTTTGATGTTGCATAGGTCTATAATTATTATCTCATTTTTTTATGTTGTAGGAGTATTGTGAGATGATTATATTCACAAGTTCTTCAAAAGATTTAATCCCAAATGGCAATTTTGAGAACCATTCCATTGATTTTCCACTTAAGCTTCTAGGAAATAAGCGCATTAGATAGGTTTCATTGTGTGCAAACTCCATACTCATAGTGCAAAATTATCTGATATGATCTTAAGGATCAGATTTCCCATCATATTTATCGTATTTTGGGATTTCATAATGTTGTGGGAATGGTATCATATTCAAACTCCTGTCAAAAGGATATGGACAAATGTCCTCCAATGAATATTTCTTGGAACTTGTTCCATTCTACATATCCTGTATTTGTTGTTGCAAAGTTTGAATTTGTTGAGTGAGGGTCAAAAGAAGATTATCAATGCGGGTTCTCGTTATATCCTCATAAGTTCTTCTATCACTTCACTCCCTTCTCGTTTCATCTTGGTTCCTTTGTATCATCTTGGTCTCTTCTTGTTCTATCTCCTCTTGTTTCTTCTTTATCTCTTCTTGTTTCTTCATGGTTTACTCGATTCACATCATCATCATTGTGGTCATCAAAATTTTGATTATGATTTGTTTCAACATCTTGTTTCAAAATTTCCATGTTAAAACCTTGTGGCAATTTTGCTCCTGAATTTGCCAACATTAGGAAATATTTTTGCTTTTCTTTTTCCAAGAGTTTTTCCATTAACTTGTCAAATCTGGAATCTTGTTCAAGGTCTCTAATGGTATTATTGACTGCTTCTTCATCAACATCTGTGTATCCAAATTGATGAAACATTAGATTTTCTTCTTCCATTTGTTTTTGTTGTCTTCTTAATTGCTCGTGTTGAGCTCTAGTCCAAATTGGCATATGATCATTTTGAAACTTCTCAAGTTTAAATTATCTCGATGCAACTCAATAGGTGATCAATTGTTTGGGCAAATAAGCTAAGTTTATTTTACCACCTCTATTGGTACGTTGAGATAAAGCGTCTCTTTGTTGAAAAGCATGTGCTTGTAAGGTTTCTTCATAAAAATTCGTTCCACGACCACGCAGATAGTCACGAAAATGGTGTAAGAATGTGCGATGCTTCAACAAAATTTTGTTGTTTCTGTATAGAAACCTTCTCTTTTTCAAGAGTGCCTTATAACTAAGTTTCCTCTTCTTGAGACGACACAAAATGGTCATACAAGCCTGTAATGGTTAACAAGTTTTTGATCCCAATGTGAATGCAAGTCTTGTAAAATCTTGATAATACCAAGTTCAAGGTGGAACGATATATCCAAGTCAATGAACAAGGTTAATCTGATCTTAAAGTTTCATGATGAAGGATGACATATCCTATTGTGAAACTATGTTTGAAAGATCAAATTTATCAAGAAAAAGTGCTTTGTGCACTTGAGATATTGGATCTGAGACTTGTTAAAGATGAATACTTGTGATGACCTTAGGTGTGATCTATTGTTTTGGAGCGAATTGCTCAAGAAACTTATTTGTTTGACCAATTGCAAAATTTGTGATAATTGAAATTGAGTCTTCTCGGAAATGGGTATCCATAAATGTTTTCAAAAAGTTGAGTTGATAAGGGGAAGTGTCCTTTGTTGTGGATGCGCTAAAATAAATGTGCTACAAAAATATGTGAATGTGTTGTTAGATGTGATGAATGCGCTGCACTGTTGTGCAAATACGCTATTCTGTGCTTCAAAAGTGTTATTTTGTGTTACAAATGCATTATTTTGTGATGTGAATATGCTATCAGATACTATATATGTGCTAAACTGTGTGTTAAATGTGTTGTTCTATTATGCAAATGCACTGTCAAAATTTGTAAAAGCGCGACTCTGCACTGTGAATGCGTGACTCTGTTGTTTTTCAATAAGTTTTGAGTTTTTCATCAGGATGATTATTTTTATACTTTGATTTTGAAAACATAATGCAAACACAGTAGACACAATGTTTCGAAAGAAAAAATGCACAGGCAAATACAATTCCTATGGTAGGCCAGGACAATAGTTGTTGAATCTCATGTGGGTTTCCTCGAGGCTACACTATTCAAAGCAGATACTTAGATGCTTGACCCCATTGGCTCCACCCTTAACACTCACTTCTCTGGGGCAGCCAAGCACCAGTTCCCATGAAAACTCCCCATGACAAACTTTGTATCTCTACTAAGAACCATATGTGTGTGAGCCACTTCATAGGTCTGACCTCCTACGCCAACAACTAGAAGAATTTGGGCTTCTACACAAAAGATTTTTTAGTCAAGGCATCCGATTGAGTGGCCATACATGCGTCGTGTTATGCTCCATTAAGGAAGGCCTCCTAGCCTATAGAAGTTATGCTCTATAGGGTTTATGGGGAGTCATAAATTCGGTATGGACTAATCAACACTCGATTCTTGTAACTTTCATTACAAACACAATTTATTTATAGTTGATCGAAAGAGCTTGGCTTTAGCCTATTTCCACTTAGGTCTTCCCCTCTCACCAAGCCTTAAGGGCTGCTTAGGAGGCAAACCCTCTAAAGGTTAAACATTCTAGAAAGTGGGTCTAGTTTTCTGATCACCTAGTTGAGGTGAGAGCATAATAACCTACCACTTTGACAAGCAGAGTGAACAAAAGATGGATTTTCCTCCTAAATTAATCTTTGTGCAACTAATTTAAAGAAGACACAAAGATTCAAGTTGCATGCTATAAATTACCACCTAGTTAAGCTATGTGAAGCAAAAATGATTAATTATTGAGCCCCTAATTAATCTAGATGTGAAAATGCATGAAAAACACCTGCAAAACCACCAGTTAGTAGTTTGAGAAATTTTGTCTTCGACGGTCCAACCTACAAAAAGTGTTAGTTAACTGACTATGAAAAATTCAAAATTTTGCAGAGTATCTGAGTGAATACACTAAAAGAACAAATGTGCTATCTATCTTAACAAATGTGCTACCAAAAGATGCAAAAGCACTGGACTGTGTTACATTTGTGTTGAATTCTAACAAAAGCACCAATAGAACTGACAAATGCACTACCTAGGGAGACAAATGCGCTACTAGAAACTATAAATGTGCTACAATGAGCCCCATATGCGCTAAAATGTATTACAAATGTGTTAAAACAATTTGTGAATGCATTGCTCTGCTAAAACTATGAGAATGGAAAGACATAAAATAGAAAATGAGGCCTCTAGCCCCATGGTGGGTGCAAAAAATGTATCAACTTGGAATTAATGTTCAGAATAAGCCTGCAACTTGTTATTTTTTCAATAAATATTAATAATGAAATCTACAGGAAAACTCCAAATATCAACCAATGAAACAAAGCAAATGAACAAAACATGAAAACATGAAAATTATACCTTTGCCCTCCTGTCTTATTGTGTCCTATCCCCATTGTTCTTGGTTGCAGATGATTGCTCTCAGACATGCACTGTGTGGCCTCCAAGATGGCAAATGTGGAATGGACAAATAATTGATAGTTGGATTATGCAAGCTAAAATGATTTATGCTATGATGCAATATAATAAAAAGACTTAAAAAAAATTTCCAAAAAATGGGGAACAAGTTGCAGGAGGATGCCTGCGACAAGCAGAGAGATGTTGCGAAGGACAATAGCCCAAGGAAATCTGTCAAATGGTGAATCCTGGAGGTTTATTGGGATGACAATGGTGTTAAACAGAATGGGTCTGAAGAGAGTGATGGAAGCATTGGTCGAAATACGAACTGTTGTACTAAAGTAGGAAAGGGCTCTGCAACAGGAGTTTTCAAAATTGATCTATCTGAATGTATTGAAAATGAGAAGGTGATTTTCAACCAGCATGCGATCATTGCAAAAATTTTAGGGCCAAAACTGTCAAGAAAGGAAATTCATGCATGGGTATTGGAATAATGGGGGAGGCACATAATGGTAAAATTTCTTCCTAAGGGTTTCTTTGTTGCGGTTTTCCTTGCAAGGAGGACAAAGACCACATCATTAACCTTCAGAATTGGTTTTGAAATGATCATCCCCTATACATTCAGTCGTGGTCCCCGAATTTTGACCCTACTTCGATGGTGATGTATGATAAACCTGTGTGGATTCGCTTATATAACTTGTCGATCGAATACTGGAGCGAGGCCTGCCTGGAAATGATCGGAAGATCCCTTGGCATGTTGTTAGAAATTGATGAAGAAATAGTGGAGGGAGACCTATACACATATGCAAGACTCAGAATTGCAGCCATAAGAGAAATACCTCCTTCAGTTATGCTCCTCACTGTAGACGGGAATTGGAAGCAGCATATTGAAATTGAGGAAGAAATTGAGGTATGTTCTCGGTGTGGAAGCAAATTTCATGACACCGCCTAATGTAGAATGTTTGTAAGAAAGGCATACAAGAACAAAAATAGAACAAGTATGGAAGACTAAGGAAAAAACACAAGTACAGGAAACCCTTCTTTTAGAAGGCCCTAAAACTAGTAAATGTAAGGAGAATCAAGATGCCCGCTCGGATGCTCCCATCAAAAATACCTCACTGGATGGTAATCAAATCCCGAACATTGACACAGCGGTGTATCCAATTGATGAACCCATTGTGGAGAAAGACTTGCAGATATCTGAATCGAACACTGCTGAGCAGGGAAGTGATGACGATGACTTGAATATTGTGGACCCAAGACACATCAGCCAATCTGTGAACATCATACTCAGAGGAGCAAAAGCCACAAGAGGAAGGAAAAGTCACAAAACAGTTAGGGAGCAGAGGGCAAATGAGAAGGGCATTGTTCGCATGATGAAATTCTTTAATCCGGACAAGGGAGGCAAGGCCTCCCTTGGGGGAAGATGAGGTTGACTTCATGGAATGTCAGGGGCCTCTCAGATCCTGACAAAAAATGCCTGGTCAAGAGAACCTTGGCCAGGCTTGATTTAGACGTTTATGTTCTAGAGGAGACTAAATTGAATAAGGACAAGGCACGTGAATTCATCAAATAGTGTTATAAGTGGGAAGGTATATTCCAGGACGCTAGGGGTTTGGCTGGAGGCTTGGGAATCATGTGGAATGCCGCCAAAGTAGATGTACATCTCATTGCTTCTGGTGATCATTGGATGTCATGCATCATTGTTTGCAAATAGTCCAACATATCATATACTCTGTTTAATATCTATGACCCCTAGAAGACAGAGGAAAAATTAAAAGTTTGGAATGAGGTCTTCAATCAAGAAAGCCAATTGGACAGTGGTAAGGTCATCATTGCTGGGGACTTCAATGCTATCTTAGATATTGATGAGAAGTTGTGAGGCCTCTGGAAGCCCACCAAAGTGATGGAAGATTTTCAGGATTTTGTAGCAAACTGCAAACTGGTAGATATCTTACCAAAGAATGGTAGATTTACTTGGACCAACAAAAGATTAAATTTTGCAAATATATCTGAAAGGCTTGATCGCTTCTTAGTGGGGGAGTGGTGGATCAATGGAGATTACTCTTTAGAAACTGAAATAGTGCCTCAAGTTGGATCAGACCATTTACCTTTGTCTTTATCCATTGCACAGGAAATGCGAAATCAGAAGAATTATTTTAAGTTCCAAAGCATGTGGTGGAGGGATGAAACATTCCTTGATAATCTGAAAATTTGGTGGAAGGAAGGCAATATATACTCTGGTTCCCCTAGCTTTAAGTTTATCAAGAGAATACAGTATTTAAAAAGTAGGATTAAGGATTGGAATAAGAACTCATTCAAAAATATATTTGCAGAGAAAGGTAGAATCGAGGAAAAGTTGGAAGAAATTGGCAATAAGGTAATGCAATTTGGCATGACCAATGAGGAGTTTGAAATGGAGAAGGCCTTGAAAATGCAATACTTGAAAATTATAAAGAGGGAAGAACTTTATTGGAAGGACAAATCTAGGGAACTTTGGAATTCTAAGGAGGATCTCAATACAAAAAAAAATCATGCATCGTCAAAAGATAGAAGGATCAACAATATAATTTTTTCAATTAAGGATAAGAATGGGATGTTAAAAACCTTGGATAAGGACTTGGAACAATTGCTCTTGAATATTATGAAGAAATTTTGGGCAGCTCTGAGGTAGGAAATATGGGCACACAACTAGTCATAGAAGAAGTCATTGACCCCTTGATATCCAACCCTAACAGTGACATGCTCGTGGCTCCTTACTCGTTGGAGGAAATAAAAAAGGCTACCTTTGCACTTCACCCACACAAGGCACCTAGACCAGATGGCTGCAGCGCTGAACTCTTTCAAAAAGGATGGGAGTTCATGGGAAAGGATATATGGGCTATGATGGAAGAATTTCAGAAAAAACACAAGTTTGCTAAAGAAATGAATCACACTATTATCTGTCTCATTCCCAAAAAGGTGGATTGCAACTCCATGTCTGATTATAGGCCAATATCACTGTGCAACACTATCTACAAGATAATCTCCAAGGCAATGGCTAAAAGATTGAAGAAAGTGCTCCCAAAGTTAATCTCTGAAAATCAAAATGGGTTTACTCCGAATAGGTAATTTGCGGACAACATCATCTTAGTTTCGGAATTCATTCATTCACTACACAAAGAAAAACTAAAAGGTATGATCATTAAAATTGATGTTGCTAAAGCTTATGAAAAAGTTATTTGGAGTTTCTTATGTTGTCCTTGTCAAATTTGGGTTTCCAAAAAAATGGATTGAATGCATAAAATTATGCATTAGTATTGTTAAGTTTTCAATACTCATCAATGGAAGTTTAAGTGGTTTCTTTGAAGCCACGAATGGCCTATGACAAGGGGATCCTTTGTCTCCTTAACTATTTGTTTTGATGGCAAAAGTATTGGGGAGACTAATAAAAAAGAGGCATCATGAAGGCATTTGGAAAGGAATCAAAGTCTATGATCAGTTTGAGGCAATCACACACTCCCAATTTGCTGATGACACTATCATATTCGGTGAGGCTTCCATCTGGGAAGCTTCAGGCATTAGGAACACTCTAGAGGAGTACACCTTGGCTTTGGGACAAGTTATGAACAAAGGGAAGTCCCGGTTATTCTTCTTTAACACCAATAGGCAAACACAGGGCATAATTGCACAACTCTTGGACATAAGCATTACGGAGCTTCTGATCAAGTATTTGTGGGTGCGGATTAACAAAGGGTGCAAGCAACCTCAAATTTGGGAAGATGTTACTAAGTATTGTCAATCTAAATATGAGAATTGGAAAAATAGATGGCTGACTCAAGCTGGTAGAATTACCATGATAAAGCCCGTTCTATCTGCAATACCTATATATAGCATGTCATGTTTCAAAATGTCGTTTGTGGCTGGAAAAAGTCTGAACAACTTATTGAAGAAATTTGTGTGGGATGGAGCCAAAGACAACAAGAACATTCCACTGATCAATTGGGACACTTTATGCCTTATTAAGGAAGATGGTGGTGCTGGTCTTAGGAAAATGGAAGTACAAAATTCTACTCTCAGAGCGAAGCTAGCTTGGAAACTGTGTAAGGAACCTCAGAAATTGTGGTGCAGGTTTTTCCAAAAGAAGTATCTTGATTCAGAAAACACTAATAGAATTCTCACAATGGATAACTCAGAGAGGGGCTCGGCTACCTGGAACTTCTTATGGGATAGTAGACATATTATCACAGACCACATCTCATGGCAAATTGGTAATGGCTACACTGCGTTGTTTTGGAGAGACTCCTAGGATGAGTTTCCTGCATTAGCAGATTCATTCGAAGACAAGGGATGGGTTGACATGGTGGAGAATTGCATAGGTCAACATGTGTGCAACTACATAGAAAGACTGGTTAATCAGAATGGCCTGAGGAAATGGAAAAAAATCAACACTGGAAATCCTTCATTATGTGAGCAGCTATGGAAAGCAATAAAAGATAGGAAAATACCAGAGCCTATGGAAGAAGATGTCATAATTTGGTGTGCATCAAAATCTAGGAGCTACTGCTCCAAACTTGGATATGAAGTTCAGAGGCAAAGAGGCTCCATCAACACTTGGGCACATAAATTGTGTTGGAGTCACAAAGTACTCCCAAAATCTAGGGCTTTCTTGTGGATCACTCTTCATAAAAGAATCCTAATTGGGGATAGACTCAAAACTATAGGTATCTCAGACCCTAACCATTGTGTTATGTGTTAAGAAGAGGAAGAATAAGCAAATCATCTACTTTTTTGGTGTTCGGTGGCATAATATTGTTGGAACTAGTTAAAGTATTAATTGGGTGACAATTAAAAATGAAAGACTTTTTGACTTCATTCTTTCTTGGCCAAACAAATAGAAGACAAAATGGTGTGATTTATGGCTAATTGGTGCTTCCTTAGTAGTATGGCATATCTGGAAAGAAAGGAACATGAGAATTTTCAAGGAGGCATCATTGTCACAAGTCATGCTTGTGGAAAAAATCAAAACTGCAATAGAAGAAATAATAAATGGAAAGAAAATAATAAGCAGTCCTAAAATATACACTAATTGGGATGCACAAATGGAGAAGAGATGGGCCTTTAAAGAACCACCAATATATGTCCCCACATCAAAGCGTCCTGATAGAAATACTATCAAACCTTTACTCATTCTATTGCATGAAATCTTTTCTCCTTCTTATTCAGTCTTCGAATACACATATATAGGATATCAAAACAATCAAAATAACATAATCTCATCACTGTCTAACTCGGTAATAGTTGCCCATTGAATAACTTATTACTCCCCTTCATTTTCACATTCTTTCTGTGTCACTTACCGACATCTTTATACTTATCAAAACATACTCTTTAAGATATGGCAACATCATACTGAATCGGAAAATCAATTGCTTGACATCAATGACAAAATAATATTATTAAGACAGTAATCATCCTTTATCAATTATATCATCAATCTCCAACAACCTTCTCAATATCATCATACCAACAAACTTAATGTAATGCCAACAATCTTCCCCTTTGGCATTGATGGCAATATATATCAAATTTTGATTTATTGATTTATTCCAATTGATTCGAACTGCTGTTATTCTTCTCCTGTTATCCTTGAGTTGTAAACTTCTCCTATAATCTTCTCCCCCTATCATTAGTCTTCTCCCCCTTTGACAACAATGCCAAAAGTGAAAACGATCCATGATTACTTCCCCTGTGAAGTGATTTCCTTGCTTGTTAAAACATATACAAATGTATCATCTCAGTCTCGGTCAGAGCATCTAGTCTTCATTCACTGTTTCCTACACAACTTTAGACAACCTCCTAAAGTATGTAAATCAGCATCAACTCACAAATAGTATTCTGTAGAGTCATAGAATTGATGCTTTCACCGAACTCTGTCAGTGAGTACTAGATAGGGGTAGGACCCCTAACTTACTTCTGAGATACTCAAAAGTGTCCCTTGGCAATGGCTTTGTGAAGATGTCTGCTATTTGTTCCTTTGTGCTAACATATTCTAGCACAACTTTCGTTTCTTGAACTTCTTCTCTTAGATAATGTTATTTTATAGAAATATGCTTTGTCTTAGAGTGCATTACCAGATTATTTGAAATGTTAATAGCACTTGTATTATCACAAAATATAGTTATTGGCTCAGTAACTGTCTCATTCATACCTTCCAACAGTTGTTTGATCCATGCTATATTGGTATAATTCAATGCTGCAGTGACATATTCAGCTTCAGCTGTTGACTGTGAAATGCATCCTTGTTTCTTGCTAAGCCAACTCACTAGTCTTTCTCCCAAAAAGAAAGCTCCACCGCTTGTGCTTTTCCTGTCATCAATATTTCCTATCCAATCAGCATCAGTATAGAATTTTAAGTCAAAATCATTCCTCTTTTTATATAGTAAACCATAATCTTCAGTGCCTCTCAAGTATCTGAAAATTCTCTTGATTGCTGTCATATGGGTTTCTTTGGGATCTGCAGAAAATCTTGCAGCTATACCTACTGCATGTGCTATATCAGGCCTGCTCTAAACTACATATTGCAACTTTCCAATCATAGATCGGTAAAGTGTCTCATCAACAGATGCAGATTCATCATTCTTTGATAGTTTACAATTAGTAGTCATAGGAGTACTTACAGGTTTAGAATCCTCCATTCCAAATTTCTTCAAGATTTCCTTTATATACTTGGATTGAGTAATGAAAATCCCATTTTTCATTTGCAGTATTTGTAAACCTATAAAATACTTTATTTCACCGATTAATGACATCTCAAATTCTTTGCACATTTCATTTCCAAAGTTCTTACATAAAGAATCATTTCCACAAAAAATAATATCATCTACAAATATGGCTGAAAACAGTATTCCATTATCCTTATCATTCTTCATATACATGTTATTGTTTTCACTAGTCCTTATAAATCCAATTTTTATTAAGTAAGAGTGCAACCTTTCATACCATGCTCTAGGTGCTTGCTTTAGGCCATATAAAGCTTTGTTCAACTTACATACCTGATCTTTATTATGTTAGGTCCCAGAGACAACTAAGAGGGGGGGGTGAATCAGTTGTCAACTAATTTCAAACCAAAAACAACTTAACCATCTTAATGCTTAATACCGGTAAACCAGTTTAAGTATGTCGGTAGACAGTGTTAACAGTTAATAGCTATACTGGTAAATATTAATGCATGAAACATAAACACAAAGTCATCCACAACACATGACACCAATATTTGTACATGGAAACCCTATAAGGGGAAAAACCACGATGGGAAACCTTACCCACAATCAGATGATACTACTGCAGATAGTAAGTGTACATAAATGGGGTCTGCACATGCAGAAAGGCCAGCAGCCTATAGCTCACTGCTCAATCACAAAATGGGAGTCACACTGACTACAGTTGGATGATTAAATCCAATAAGAATGTACTGCACAAAATAGCATCTTCATATGTTGGATTCAGTACTGGTGTAATGCTGATATGCTTTCACAAAAACCTAACTTCACCTTCAAATGATGTCTTCGTGTATAGCTCTGCTTAATCTCGCATATACCTTCACACAATTCATTTTTCGTATTCCACATTCGATCTTACACATAAGATCTTACATTTATAACATAACCTAAGACCAATTTTAGTAGGTCGGCTCTACAAGATATTACAATAAAAACATTTTACAAACAATATAATATCCGATGCAATAACCGATTGAACATGTCGGCTTAATGCATTTACAACAATAATTAATCATTTCCTTAGCATGCCATGCTGATCTGGAAAAGATAAACCTGTCGATGTAACCCTAGGTAACCCTGGACCTATTTGTCGGTAAAAGCAAATATGCAAATATGAATATACCAATGAACAAAACTCCAAGACAAGATGTCCAAAAGATGTCTTCGACATTACCAAGTGTCTTCCACATAATTTCGAGTTCCAGTGATCATTATATCCTGCTGGTGAACCATATACCAGTAACTGTGCAATAGTTACATGCTTGTCGGTGAATGTTGCTGGATCTCCAAAGTACTAGTGTTTTAGTAGGTGTTGACATCAATGACAAAACCATACCAAAATACCAACATATTCTTCTCTTCAATAAATCCTTTAGGCTGTTCAATATAGACTTCTTCTAGTATACCATTCAAAAATGTAGATTTAACATCCATTTGACATACCTTGAAATTTTTGTAAGCAACATATGCCAACAATGTTCTCACTCCCTCAAGTCTTGCCACAGGTGCAAAAGTTTCACCATAATCTATTCCTTCTTCTTGAGCATAACCTTTGCAAACTAGCCTTGCTTTATTCCAAATGACTTCACCTTTTTATTTTAGCTTATTCAACTATCGATAATCAATGCATAATTGAAGAGAACCATCCTTTTTCTTGATGAAGATAACCGGCGCACCCCACGGAGAAACACTAGGGTGAATGAATCCCTTGGCCCATAATTCCTCAACTTGCAACTTCAACTCACTAAACTCCTGAGTATTCATTCGATATGGTGCTCTCGAAATAGGTTCCGCTCTAGGAACCAAGTCAATGCGAAAATCTATGTCTCGCTTCAGAGGCATACCGGGAATAACCAAAGGAAACACATCTGCATACTCTCGAAGAATAGGGTGACCATCAAGAGAAATTTCTCGACTCTCTCCCTCATCCACATCCTCAAGAGCAACTACAAAAAGCTGACACCCTTGACGCATGCACCGCCTAAGTTGCAGAGCGAAAATCATACGTAAGGATATCGATCGTTGAACTCCAACGATCCCCACTCTCCTGCCATGGTCATCTACACACTCTACCATCTTCTGACGACAGTCTACATGAGCACTTTGAGATGATAACCAATCCATCCCCAACACAACTCCATAGGACCCCAAAAGAATGACTCGAAGGTCCACTGAAGTGACAAAGGGTCCTAAGTCCAACTCATAGCTGGGAATGAAGGCATCTACAAACACTCACACACCGATAGCCAACTCTACTTGCCAACTATCTACCTACTTAGCAGACACGAGCCCGCACCGCTCTACAATGGATCAAGAAATAAAAGAATTTGAAGCACCAGAATCAAAATGTACAAAGATAGGGATTCCACGTAACACACCTGTGGTCTCAATCACCGTACTCTGATGCTCAGCCTGGCGGTCATCCACCGCTACAAAAGTTCTATGGGATCTACCTGCATCCCCCACTGTCAGTTTTGATGCGGCTGGCCTCTGACTACCCGACTGTTGCGAACGTCGAGGACACTAAGCGGCCTTGTGGCCAAACTGACCACAAGTAAAGCAAGCTCCACTGCCAGGCCCTCTACTCCTAGATGGTCCACTAGATTGTTGAAATCTCTTCCCACTCGGAGCCTGAGATGCTCCCTGATAAGACTGTCCTGGAAAGGTCTACCTGCCCCTCGGCCATCTCTTGCTCTTCCGGGACTGAGGGATGCCACCCTGCTGGCCCTGAGGCTGCTTTGGTCTCGGCGGCTGCTGCTACTGCTATCCACCCTTCGCGGGTGTCTGAGGACCCCTAAAAGGTGCAGCAGTCTAGGACTGATTCCCTCTACCTCTAGATCCACTGAAAGGATCACTCCCAATCTGAACTCCAGACTAGCCGCCATGAGCACGGCTAAGGTTCTACTCTACCAACCTGGTTTTCGCCACAACTACTTCTACTAAAGAAGGCTCAAAAACTCTCACTCCTCTGATAAGGCGATCATTAAGACCCCTCAAAAAGTGCTGCACCAGCATAGCCTCATCATTGCCAATCCCGGCATACTGTTTGAGCTTGTAGAACTTGTGCTCAAACTGATCCACTAACAACCCAAACTGGCGCAGAGCATAGAACTCGTCTGCTCGCGACTGCCTCCACTAGGGTGAGAGGAATCATGCCCTAAACCTCTCCAAAAAGATCTCCCAAGACGCGGTGTTAATGCTCCCACCGATCCTCTCCTCCTCTAATTTCAACCAGATAGATGCGAAGCTCTCAAGACGCATGATCACGCATCTCGCCTTGGTGTTGCTACTATAAGGATACATAGCAAAACACCGATCCAAGTTGATAAGCCAGGTCTTCACCTCGAGACCGGTACCTTTCCCATCAAATAAGGGAGGATTGGACCTCATCAAGTCCCTCATGTGCCCTAAGATAGCTGGATCCAGGTCCACTGGGACCTCTCCCCTTCTAGGAGATCTCTCTCTCTCTCTGTGGAAACTACCGAAGCGGTTCCTCTACCCGGCCAGGGATGGGTTGATCCATCTCGGGTCTGGGGCCTAGTCTAGCTAGCACCTCCCGAAACATCTGACGCAGCTCCTCCCTTTCAGGAATCTACTCTACTGCAGGCGGTTCCTCCTGATAAACCGACTGCTCTCTATCCACACTCGCATGAGTGGGTGGAGGCAAAGGACTATGGCAGTCGGAACCTTGACCCCTTCCTCCTCCTCTGCCTCTCGTGCGGCCACCAACACGCCCACCTCCCTTGGCTTTCCTAGCCATGGCCTAACACTGCACAAGAGAAAAAGGTTCAGATCAAAGGCAGAGAAAGACACAAGGAAGTCACACCACAAGACCTACATAAAAAGGTCAAGGCAAATGGGCTCACTGCAAACCCAGAGTACCCAGTGTTGAAACATGGGCTCTGATACCAAATGTAGTGCCCCGCTAGGAACCCCGAAGGAAAACCCATAGCAAGGGTGAAACAACTTTTTTTTTTTAAAGTATAAACATCATAAGTGCACTTACACAACATGCATGATAACACAAGCAGAAGACTTACATCAGAATTCCTTAAGGGTTACCAACGAAGAATTAACTTCAAGAATAATATTCACAACATCATAAACCCACATATGCATCATTAACTCAATGATCACAAGAAGCCATAAGCAATATAGATTCATCATAGAAGATAGAAAGGATACAACATAATTTCCACCTCAATATGCATTTACTAACTTCATCAAGGAACTTGATAAAAACATCCAAACATAGGACTACATTGCTCCTTCAATACATAGCTTCCCAATAAACATATAAGGATAGATCTCATCCAATTACAAGGTTACATAAGATCAATATTACAATGATACAATGACCACATAGGTCTACAAATACCAAAATCTCCAAAACATGAGATGAAGCATAAGTCACGAACCACAGGAACACCTGCGAAGCCAATCCTCGCATGAAGGCACAAATCCGAACATCCGATGGGAAGTGGCACTACCACACGACCATGTAATTCCCAAATGGAATCACCCCACCGTGCTAGGAGATAGTTGAGGACCCACAAACAAGCATAAACATGACATGGTCGACAAAACAGTATGACTCCATGACAACACAATAAGACTCCACAAGAATCCAGGTGACTCAACTTCACAAACACAAGTGAACTGACATCACAAAACACAAGTGAACCAAATGAGAGAGTGTCATCGCATAGCTTAAGATGGTTACCCTGGTACAGTCTCCTTAGGTCTCGGCTCACTGTCCTAGTAACCTCTTCCGACCGTCTGGCTCCAACTAAGTCTTATGCGGACCCTTCCAGCCTTTTGTGAAGATAAGGTGGTTGGTTTGCCATTCCAGGCCTTCTCAAAACATTATGAGCCCTGTGCTAGCACTCACCTATGCACGGGGTATCATTGTCTTTATTAATGTTATGATGCTACCCACCTAATCATTTCTTTAGATTACCAGTTATTATCTGACTTTCATTGGGTCGTGATGCCAACAACTTTGGGTGCAACCCCCAAACGAAAGCCACTCTCTCAAAGGACACTACACAAGCATGGTCACTCCCCGAGGACCCTATGGCGAAGTAGACAACCATAACACCACTATCAGAAACAAGTTGTCAAACAAGGACATACTGACTCTTCACTAACCATAAGGCAAAGACACTACATGGTTAAGACAACGGAGTCAACATATATCACTTGGTCAAAGGTACCAATTACACCACCACAGGATGACTGAACCACAGACCAAAATATCATAATACACACTTGCAAGGACAGCTAAAAACATCAAATCCGCACTCAGGCAATCTTTGAGAATATCAGCATCATAAGCACTTGCAACATCATTGATTGAAATTAAATATAGCACTCTTACAACAATCACATCATTCAGCTTCCAAATCAATATTCCATCAGGAATGAAAATCCACATTTAAACATTCAACCAATTATAACATGAATTCCAAACAGGCATGTAAATCATTTTCAGAATATATACAAATCCACCAATTTGAATCTCTAATTCATGCCTTGATTTCCATTGATAAAATTATTAACCACATAATAAAAATCACAAGAAAATCACATTACAACCCACAAAACCACTTTAAACATTCCATTTATAAAATTTAAGGTCTCAAAACAAACCGGCTTTGGAGACCAGTAAAGGCTCCAAACAAAGTAGGGCCAAATAAACTCGTGGGTGTGTTGCTGTCGAGCAACAGACACCAGTTACCGGTTGTGTTGTTGCTGCTGGCAACAACCCAACCGGCAAGGGTTGCCGCTACCAACCGGTAACACTGCTCCCAACCGGAAGCGGTGCTGCCGACCGGTAGTGCCGCCACCATCGGTAGTAGCCGCTATCAACCTGTAACGCTACTCCCAACCAGAAGCGGTGCTGCCGACCGGTAGTGCCGCCACCGTCGGTAGCAGCTACTACCAATAGGTCGCAGTCCTGCCAACAGGTAGCGCTGCTACTACATCGCGATGCTGCCGACCGATAGTTCTACCACCTGTGATAGCAGACACTACTGACTCACGTGATGGGGTAAGCCCATCATGGGAGCGGTAAGGTCCACAATCAGAGACAAAAACACTGCCTCCAAGCATTCATAAACCATAAAATCTCCAAATCGTTTGACATAGGAAATGATTCATCTCCAGAATTATTTCACGGGCACACACATACAGTGCCAAATCCAAAATTCTCAAGGAATATTTACCAACAAGGTAAATGGTGAAATAAACTTACTGGAAACATTAGCTAAACAAATATTGGCAAAAAGATACCAGGATGCACTCAGCAAAACCAATCTAAATCATTCTTTTCCCAAAAGAAGAGATAAACCCAAGAAATTGATTTCCAAGAACAACACACACATCCGATAGGGAAATGAACCATTTCCTATCTAAAAGCTACCACATGATATAGATTTCACAAAACCAACAGTAATAAACTCTAATTCTTCCATTCCAATCATTCCACAAACATCTACAGGAAGATTGAACAAATTTCCATGCACAGGAAGTAAACTGAAAATTTACAAAACAAATTCAAAACAAGAAGGAAACCTCCAACCTTGAAGCAATTAGCAAGCAAAAGGAATGAAGCAAATCCAGTCTTGCAACCAAAATGAATTTCCAGCTCCTCTGGGAAGTTTTCCAGAATTTTTCTCTCCCAAAAATTCTCTTCTTCTCCTACCGTGAATCCTCTAGAATGGACGCCTAAAATTTCTTTTAACCCCAGCTTTGAGGTTAAAGTTTTTCATCCAATCAAATTTAAATATTATAAAACTAAAAGGCAATCAGATTGATTTCTTTTCCAAAATAAAATAATAATCCTTTCCAACAATTAAAATGAAAAGTAAAAGTCAAAAGAAAAGCAAAAGGAAAAGCTTTTATAAATTTCTTTTTCCAAATTACTTTCTTCTAACATAAGCATTTACCTTTTAAATGGCTAGGCAATTTATTTATTTCACAAAATATCAATGCAACTTTACACAATACATTGAGCCATTTTAACCATTTAAATCTAGCAATTATTAATTTAAATAAACAATAATCACAAAGCATATTAATTAAATGATTACACCAACATAAGATAGCATCATCCATTTAATTAAATAACCATTTAAATAACGGAAACATGCAAAACCAGGATAGATCAAATGACGACTCTCAAATGACCAAACCAAGGCACCATGACACGCATAACAGCCAGACGGGGAAACACAACCGATTGAAAACACTCACACGAGCATAACTATGGTCAAGCTAGGGTACAACACTATCTCCTCCACTCCCATTGGATATATAAGGCATGCTCAGACCTACGAAACTAGGTGGAGTCAATACCTCGTACCTTCTCGGTACTAGTACCTGCAATGTCCTGCACCAAAGAATCACACGTACATATAGACCAATATATATACAGACACGGTAAACACACCGATGAAGGAGAATCGTGACATTATTTGTCTCATCGGAGTGAGTGAAGGAAAATCATCCCCTCGCATCCCAATACACTTACAAACATGCAAGATATAAACGACGCATTGCAATAGAAGGGAAAAGTGTCAGTCCATGATAATGACCCATAAAATAACATTAATCATAAGCACTGAAATACTTCATAAAATCATACAACATAATCTAGATAAAGCATGAAATAACATCGCATAATATCCAAATCAAAATACAATAATGTTCCACAGAACAGTCACCGAAGCAACTCAAAATACAAAAGAGGCTTATCAAGGAGGGGTACTACATCCTCCCCCCCAAGCCTAGGCTTACTCCTGGAAGCCTAAAATAGATAAGAATAAAGCTCTCTCATCTTCACTGCATCTTCCCAAGTCGCAGAGGACTCATCACTGGGGTCCCATAGGACCCTTACCTGCTCGATGGTGCGACCCCTGAGGGTCAAACCCCGATGCTGAAGGATGTGCATGGGCTCCATGGATAGTCGCCTGTCCTCGACCTGCAAAGTGTTCCAATCAAGAACATGGGTCACATCGCAATGATAAGGACGAAGAACAAAAATATGAAAGACATCATGGATGCAGGATAGACTTGGCGGCAAGGCAAGACGGTAGGCAACAGGTCCTATTCTCTCAAGGATCTCAAAAGGGCCTACAAAATGAGGCGCCAACTTAGAACCCTTTCCATAACGGATCGGACTCTTCCATGGACGCACTCTCAAAAACACACAGTCACCAACCAAAAACTGGCGATCGACTCTATGAGCATCGACATACTTCTTCTGCCTATCCTGGGTAGCAACCAAATGCCCACTAATCTGCTCAACCTGCTGCTCCATCTCACGAAGCAGATCCGGCCCTAAACATACCCTATCCTCCAACCGATCCCAACTCAAAGGAGTACAATAAGGATGACTATACAATGCCTGGAAGGGTGACATGCCTATAGAGCTATGATATCCATTGTTATAAGCGAACTCCACAAGGCAAAGATATCCCTCCCAGTGCGACTGCTGATCCATAACATACATGTGAAGCATGTCCTCCAAGACCTGATTCACCCGCTCAGTCTGACCATCGGTCTCTGGGTGATAAGTCGAACTGAAGTTCAACTAGGTCCCCAAAGCATGCTGAAGTGAGGTCCACAAGGCCGATGTAAAGATAGGGTCTCTATCAGAAATGATCTGCCTTGGGATCCCATGCAACCTCACCACATCTTCCAAGAAGGCTCGAGCCACCACTGCTGCGGTATAAGAAGATCAAATAGGAACAAAATGAGCAACTTTGGTCAATCTATCCACAATGACCATGATGGCATCATGGCACCACAAAGAAACAGGCAACCCTACTATGAAATCCATGGAAATGATATCCCATTTCCAATCCGGTATCAAATTCAGCTGTAAAAGCCCCGCAGGGTGCTGATGCTCTACCTTCACTCACTGACATTCCAAACACTTGGACACAAAATCAGCAATGTCACGTTTCATACCAGCCCAATGATATATCTGTCTAAGATCTGCGTGCATCTTCTTAACACCAGGGTGTGCCGAATAAGGTGCATAATGGGCCTTAGTCATGATCATAACACGAAGGCCCTCCAAAGGAGGTACATAGATCCGTCCCAGATGTCTAAGAAGACCATCTGACTCAAGAGTATATCTAGAAAATCTGCCCTCCAATGGTCTTCCAGACTCCACCACGGCTCTAACATCCTGATACCAAGTGTCTTGAGGAAGAACTCCAAGAATTCTCTCACTCAAGTCCACACCAAGGGACACAACTGCAACCTCATGCCGCCTATGGCTCAAAGCTTCTGCCACTACATTATCTTTCCCCTGGATATAGCGAACCTCAAAATCATACTCATAGAGAAATTCCATCCACCTTCGATGTCGAGCATTCAAGTTTGGTTGCATGAAAATATACTGCAAACTGCGATGATCACTATGCAACTCAAATCGACGCCCCAATAGGAAATGTCTCCAACAAACCAACGCACGCACTACAACTGCCAACTCCAAGTCATGAACTAGATAGTTCAACTTGTGATCCTTGAGTTTGCCAGACTTATAGGCAACCACACGTCCATCCTGCATAAGCACCACACCTATGCCCTCTAAAGAGGCATCTATGCATACCATGAAATCTCTGGATGGGTCAGGAACTACCAAAATCAGAGCACTAACAAGGAGTTCCTTCAAGGTACGAAAAGCCAATTCGCACTTCTCCGACCAAACAAACTTCTTCCCTTTCCTTTGAAGAGAAGTAATCGGATGGCCTATCCGAGAAAAGCTCTAAACAAAGCGACGATAATATCTGGCCAAACCCATGAAACTACGAACTTCAGAAACATTAGTCAGCGCTGGCCAATCAACAATGGCTTGGATCTTAGAAGGATCCATGGATACACCTTCTCTCAAAACTATATGACCAAGATAGCCCACCTTTGACTGGAAGAAATCACACTTTACCAGATTCGCAAAAAGCTGATTCTCCCTCAAGCACTGCAATACTTGATGCAAGTGACCCTCATGCTCTTCCCTGGATCTAGAATAAATCAATATGTCATCCAAGAACACAAGAACAAAGTGGTCAAGGTAGGTGCAAAAAACCCCATTCATAAGACTCATGAACACTGAAGGCGCGTTCGTCAACCCAAATGGCACCACAAAGAACTCATAGTGACCATAACGAGTATGAAACATCGTCTTATGAATGTCTGCATCATGAATGCGCAACTAATGATACCCAGAACTCAGGTCTATCTTAGAGAACACCCTGGCTCCCTTCACCTGATCAAAGAGATCATCAATCCGAGGAAACGGGTATCGGTTCCAGATGGTTACCTTATTCAACTGTCGATAATCAATGCATAATCGAAGAGAACCATCCTTTTTCTTGACGAAGATAACCAGCGCACCCCACGGAGAAACACTAGGGCAAATGAATCCCTTGGCCCACAATTCCTCAACTTGCAACTTCAACTCACTAAACTCCTGAGTAGTCATCTGATATGGTGCTCTCGAAATAGGTTCCACTCCAGGAAACAAGTCAATGCGAAAATCTATGTCTTGCTTCGGAGGCATACAGGGAATAACCAAAGGAAACACATCTGCATACTCTCGAAGAATAGGGTGACCATCAAGAGTGATTTCTTGACTCTCTACCTCATCCACATCCTCAAGAGTAACTGCAAAAAGCTGACAACCTTGATGCATGCACCGCCTAAGTTGCATAGTGGAAATCATACGTAAGGATATCGATCACTGAACTCCAACGATCCCCACTCTCCTGCCATGGTCATCTACACACTCTACAGTCTTCTGACGATAGTCTACACGAGCGCTATGAGATGATAACCAATCCATCCCCAACACAACTCTGTAGGACCCCAAAGGAATGACTCAAAGGTCCACTGAAGTGACAAAGGGTCCTAAGTCCAACACATAGTTGGGAATGAAGGCATCTACAAACACTCGCACACCGGTAGCCAACTCTACTTGCCACCTATCTGCCTGCTCAGCAGACACGAGCCCGCACCGCTCTACAATGGATCAAGAAATAAAAGAATCCGAAGCACCTAAATCAAAAAGTACAGAGATAGGGATTCCACGTAACACACCTGTGGTCTCAATCACTGTACTTTGATGCTTAGCCTAGCGGTCATCCACCGCTACAAAAACTCTATGGGATCTACCTGCATCCCCCACTGTCAGCTCTGATGTGGCTGGCCTCTGACTACCCGACTGCTGCGAACATCGAGGACACTGAGCGGCCTTGTGGCCAAACTGACCACAAGTAAAGCAAGCTCCACTGCCAGGCCCTCTACTCCCAGACGGTCCACTAGACTGCTGAAAGCTCTGCCCACTCGGAGCCTGAGATGCTCCCTGATAAGACTGTCCTGGAAAGGTCTGCCTTCCCCTCGGCCATCTCTTGCTCTTCCGGGACTAAGGGATGCCACCCTGCTGGCCCTGAGGCTGCTTTGGTCTCGGCGGTTGCTGCTGCTGCTGCTGTCCACCCTTCGTGGGTGTCTGAGGACCCCTAAAAGGTGCAGCAGTCTGGGACTGATTCCCTCTACCTCTAGATCCACTGAAAGGATCACTCCCAATCTGAACTCCAGACTAGCCGCCATGAGCACGGCGAAGGTTCTTCTTTACCAACCTGGCTTTCACCATGGCTACTTCTATTGAAGCAGGCTCAAAAACTCTCACTCCTCCGCTGAGGCCATCATTGAGACCCCTCAAAAAGTGTTGCACCAGCATAGCTTCATCATTGCCGATCCTGACATATTGTTTGAGCTTGTAGAACTTGTGCTCAAACTGATCCACTGACAACCCAAATTGGCGTAGAGCATAGAACTCATCTGCTCATGACTGCCTCCACTGGGGTGAGAGGAATCGTGCCCTGATCCTCTCCAAAAAGATCTCCCAAGATGTGGTGTTAATGCTCACACCGATCCTCTCCTCCTTTAATTTCCACCAGATAGATGTGAAGCTCTCAAGACGCATGATCGCACATCTTGCCTTGGTGTTGCTACTATAAGGATACATAGCAAAACACTGATCCAAGCTGATAAGCGAGGTCTCCGCCTCGAGACTGGTACCTTTCCCATCAAAGAAGGGAGGATTGGACCTCATCAAGTCCCTCATGTGCCCTAAGATAGCTAGATTTGGGTCCACTGGGACCTCTCCCCTTCTAGGAGATCTCTCTCTCTCTCTCTCTCTCTGTGGAAACTGCCGAAGCAGTTCCTCTACTCGGCCAGGGATGGGCTGATCCATCTCGGGTCTGGGGCCTAGTCTAGCTAGCACCTCCCGAAACATCTGACGCAACTCCTCCCTTTCGAGAATCTGCTCTACTGCAGGCAGTTCCTCCTGATGAACCGACTGCTCTCTATCCACACTCGCATGAGTGGGTGGAGGTGAAGGACTATGGCAGTCGGAACCTTGACCCCTTCTTCCTCCTCTACCTCTCTTGCAGCCACCAACACGCCCACTTCCCTTAGCTTTCCTAGCCATGGCCTAACACTGCACAAGAGAAAAAGGTTCAGATCAAAGGCAGAGAAAGACACAAGGAAGTTACACCACAAGACCTACACAAAAAGGTCAAGGCGAATGGGCTCACTACAAACCCAGAGTACCCAGTGTTGAAACATGGGCTCTGATACCAAATGTAGTGCCCCGCCAGGAACCCTGAAGGAAAACCCATAGCAAGGGTGAAACAACTTTCTTTTTAAAGTATAAACATCATAAGTGCACTTACACAACATGCACGATAACAGAAGCGGAAGACTTACATCAGAATTCCTTAAGGGTTACCAATGAAGAATTAACTTCAAGAATAATATTCACAACATCATAAATCCACATATGCATCATTAACTCAATGATCACAAGAAGCCATAAGCAATACGGATTCATCATAGAAGATAGAAAGGATACAACATAATTTCTACCTCAATATGCACTTACAAACTTCATCAAGGAACTTGATAAAAACATCCAAACATAGGACTACATTGCTCCTTCAATACATAGCTTCCCAATAAACATATAAGGATAGATCTCATCCAATTACAAGGTTACATAAGATCAATATTACAATGATACAATGACCACATAGGTCTACAAATACCAGAATCTCCAAAACATGAGATGAAGCATAAGTCACGAACCACAGGAACACCTGCAAAGCCAATCCTCGCATGAAGGCACAAATCCGAACATCCGATGGGAAGTGGCACTACCACACGACCATGTAATTCCCAAATGGAATCACCCCACCGTACTAGGAGATAGCTGAGGACCCACAAACAAGCATAAACATGACATGGTCGACAAAACAGTACGACTCCATGACAACACAATAAGACTCCACAAGAATCCAGGTGACTCAACTTCACAAACACAAGTGAACTGACATCACAAAACACAAGTGAACCAAATGAGAGAGTGTCATCGCATAGCTTAAGATGGTTACCCTGGTACAGTCTCCTTAGGTCCCGATTCACTGTCCTAGTAACCTCTTCCGACCGTCCGGCTCCAACTAAGTCTTATGCGGACCCTTCTAGCCTTTCGTGAAGACAAGGTGGTTGGTTTGCCATTCCAGGCCTTCTCGAAACATAATGAGCCCTATGCTAGCACTCACCTATGCACGAGGTATCATTATCTTTATTAATGTTATGATGCTACCCACCTAATCATTTCATTAGATTACCAGTTATTATCTGACTTTCATTGGGTCATGATGCCAACCACTTTGGGTGCAACCCCCAAGCGAAAGCCACTCTCTCAAAGGACACTACACAAGCATGGTCACTCCCCGAGGACCCTATGGCGAAGCAGATAGCCATAACACCACAATCAGAAACAAGTGGTCAAACAAGGACATACTGACTCTTCACTAACCATAAGGCAAAGACACTACATGGTTAAGACAACGGAGTCAACATATATCACTTGGTCAAAGGTACCAATTACACCACCATAGGATGACTGAACCACAGACCAAAATATCACAATACACACTTGCAAGGACAGCTAAAAACATCAAATCCACACTTAGGAAATCTTGGAGAATATCAGCATCATAAGCACTTGCAACATCATTGATTGAAATTAAATATAACACTCTTACAACAGTCACATCATTCAGCTTCCAAATCAATATTCCATCAGGAATGAAAATCCACATTTAAACATTCAACCGGTTATAACATGAATTCCAAACAGGCATGTAAATCATTTTCAAAATATATACAAATCCACCAATTTGAATCTCTAATTCATGCCTTGATTTCCATTGATAAAATTATTAACCACATAATAAAAATCACAAGAAAATCACATTACAACCCACAAAACCACTTTAAACATTCCATTTATAAAATTTAAGTTCTCAACACAAACCAGCTATGGAGACCGGTAAAGGCTCCAAACAAAGCAGGGCCAAATAAACTCGCGGGTGTGCTGCTGTCGGGCAATAGACACCGGTTACTGGTTGTGTTGTTGCCACTGGCAACAACCCAACCGGCAAGGGCTGCCGCTACCAACTGGTAACATTGCTCCCAACCGGAAGCAGTGATGCCGACCGGTAGTGCCGCCACCGCCGATAGTAGCCACTACCAACCGGTAACGCTGCTCCCAACTGGAAGCAGTGCTGCCGACCGGTAGTGCCACCACCGTCGGTAGCAGCCGCTACCAACAGGTCGCAGTCCTGCCGACCGGTAGCGCTGCTACTACGTCGCGATGCTGCCGACCGGTAGTTCTACCACCTGCGATAGTAGACACTACTGACTCACGTGATGGGGTAAGCCCATCACGGGAGTGGTAAGGTCCACAATCAGAGACAAAAACACTGCCTCCAAGCATTCATAAACCATAAAACCTCCAAATCGTTTGACACAAGAAATGATTCATCTCCAGAATTATTTCACGGGCACACACATACACTGCCAAATACAAAATTCTCAAGGAATATTTACCAACAAGGTAAATGGTGAAATAAACTTACTGGAAACATTAGCTAAACAAATCTTGGCAAAAAGATACTAGGATGCACTCAGCAAAAGCAATCTAAATCATTCTTTTCCCAAAAGAAGAGGTAAACCCAAGAAATTGATTTCCAAGAACAACACACACATCCGATAGGGAAATGAACCGTTTCTTGTCTAAAAGCTACCACATGATATAGATTTCACAAAACCAACAGTAATAAACTCTAATTCTTCCATTCCAATCATTCCACAAACATCTACAGGAAGATTGAACAAATTTCCATGCACAGGAAGCAAACTGAAAATTTACAAAACAAATTCAAAACAAGATGGAAACCTCCAACCTTGAAGCAATCAGCAAGCAAAAGGAATGAAGCAAATCCAATCTTGCAACCAGAACGAATTTCCAGCTCCTCCAGGTAGTTTTCCAGAATTTTTCTCTCCCAAAAATTCTCTTCTTCTCCTGCCGTGAATCCTCTAGAATGGATGCCCAAAATTTCTTTTAACCTCGGCTTTTAGGTTAAAGTTTTTCATCCAATCAAATTTAAATATTATAAAACTAAAAGGCAATCAGATTGATTTCTTTTCCAAAATAAAATAATAATCCTTTCCAACAATTAAAATGAAAAGTAAAAGTCAAAAGAAAAGCAAAAGGAAAAGCTTTTATAAATTTCTTTTTCCAAATTTCTTTTTTCTAACATAAGCATTTACCTTTTAAATGGCTAGGTAATTTATTTATTTCACAAAATATCAATGCAACTTGACACAATACATTGAGCCATTTTAACCATTTAAATCTAGCAATCATTAATTTAAATAAACAATAATCACAAAGCATATTAATTAAATGATTACACCAACATAAGATAGCATCATCCATTTAATTAAATAACCATTTAAATAATGGAAACATGCAAAACCAAGATAGATCAAATGATGACTCTCAAATGACCAAACCAAGGCACCATGACACGCATAACAACCAGATGGGGAAACACAACCGACTGACAACACTCACACAAGCATAACTGTGGTCAAGCTAGGGTACAACACTATCTCCTCCACTCCCATCGGATATATAAGGCATGTTCAGACCTGCGAAACCAGGTGGAGTCAATACCCCGTACCTTCCCGGTACTAGTACCTGCAATGTCCTACACCAAAGAATCACACGTGCATATAGACCAATATATATATATACAGACACGGTAAACACACCGATGAAGGAGAATCATGACATTCCTTGTCTCACCGGAGTGAGTGAAGGAAAATCATCCCCTCGCATCCCAATACACTTACAAACATGCAACATATAAATGACGCATTGCAATACAAGGGAAAAGTGTCAGTCCATGATAATGACCCATAAAATAGCATTAATCATAAGCACTGAAATACTTTATAAAATCATACAACATAATCCAGATAAAGCATGAAATAACATCGCATAATATCTAAATCAAAATACAATAATGTTCCATAGGAAACAGTCACCGAAGCAACTCAAAATACAAAAGAGGCTAATCAAGGAGGGGTACTACATACTGATTACATTTTTCTCATTTGGTCTTGGGACCAATGTCCATGTTACATTTTTCTTGATTTGTTCAATCTCTTCTGTCATAGCATTCACCCAATCTTCATTGCTTAATGCCTCTTTTACTATCCTCGGTTCAAACTCGGATATCAGACATGTGTTATGTCTCAGTTTGTTCCTTGTCATCACTGGAGCATCCTTATCTCCTATAATCTGACTTGATGCATGATTTCTTCTGTCATATTTTGCTAATATAGGCTCAATAGGCTCTGTATGATCTTCTTCATCACTCGGTAACTGAGTATTTTCTTCATCAACTTTCTCAGTAAGACTTCTCGGTTGTACATATACAAACTCTTCATAATCTTCTGGTTCTTTGGAATTTCCTTCATCATTCCTTTCTGCAAATTCATCAATTTTCACATTTGCACTTTCCACTATTTTGTTAGATGTTTTGATCAGACATTTAAATGCTTTACTCCTAGAGGAATAACCAAGAAATGTTCCTTCCTCGCTTTTCTGATCAAATTTTCCATTTCTGTCATATTTGTGAACATAGCATCTACTTCCAAATATTTTAAAATAACTTACATTTGGTTTCTTGTCATACCAGATTTCATACGGTGTCTTCATAGTTCCTTTCTTCAGTTGTACTCGGTTCAGGGTGTAAACTGCAGTGCTTATTACTTCTCTCCAAAATATTTGAGGTACTCTCTTTTCTATCATCAAAGTTCTGGCACAATCTACAATTGATCTATTTCTTCTTCCAGCTATCCCATTTTGTTGTGGTGTTCTCGGTGCAGACACTTGTCTCTTTATACCATGATCATTGCAAAATAAGTTAAATTCATCTGAAATGAACTCTCCTCCTCTATCAGATCTTAGACATTTCAACTATCTTCTTGTTTCTTTTTCAACTCTTGCCTTATACCATTTGAACATTTGAAAGGCTTCTGATTTCTCTTTTAAAAACATAACTAACATCATCCTTGAGTAATCATCCACAAATAATATGAAGTATTTATCACCATAATAACTTTGAACTTTCATAGGACCACAAAGATCAGTGTGCACAAGATCTAAAATTCCTTTAGAAGTGTAAGACTTACTTGTAAAGCTTGATTTTGTCATCTTACCCATCTGGCATCCTCGGCATATTGCATTCTTAGGTTTTTCCAAGCTCAGTAGACCTCTTACTCAGTGCTTCTTACTTATTTTGATCAGGTTATCAAAATTTACATGACAAAACCTTTTATGCCATAACCAGGTATCTTCTATTTTTGCATATAGACAATTGTTCTGAGTAGAGTCAAGATGAAATGTATTACCTCTTGTTTGAGTCCCGGTAGTAGCCAACTTTCCATGTTTGTCATGAACTTTGACAATTCCTTTATGAAATTCTATTCGGTATCCTGTATTGTTTAGCTATGCTACACTCAACAAATTGTATTTCAGACCTTCAACCCAATATACATCATCACATTTAGCATTGTCAAGAAGTGTGATAGAACCTTTACCTTTCACAAGACATGGTGCATCATTACCAAATCTTACATAACCTCCATCATAATCTTCTAATTTAACAAACTTGTGTTTATCACCTGTCATGTGATGTGAGCATCCACTATCTATGATCCAAGAATCATTATTATTTATGTGTGATATTAAGGCTTTTTCTTCATACCTTTCTTCATCTGATCCATCTTTGATAGACACATATACAACTTCCTCTGTCTCAGTCCCATCAGATTTATCATCAGTGGATTCCTTATCAGCTACTAGGCATGTCTTTCTATCTCTCCTTCTAAAGTCTTGGTGCCCTCTCTATTGGTTGTCTTTCTCTCTGTCATCTCGGTATTCTCTCTTTTCACTAGATTCTTTGTCAGGACAGTTAGAAGCCATATGTCCAATTTTATCACAGTTAAAACATTTTAAAGGTAACTTTCCTTTATACTTACATTTGCCTCTCCGTAACCTTCTAGCCAATAATGCTTCACACTCTTCTTGCTTTCTGATTTCCTCATATAGTTTGAGTACTTCTTTCATGTTTTTGTGAAATCTCTCACTTGCTCCACTGTGATTTCCTTCAACATACTTATACATTCTATCATTGTAATCATTAGATTCACCAAGATGAAAAGAATTGAATGCAGATTGAAAAGACCCAATGTTATCAAAATTACTTAACTCAAAAGCATGTAGCTTACCGATAGTAGCATCCAAAGAGACTAGCATGTTTGGTATAGACCTTAATTCATTAATTACAGAGACTCGAATGGCATAAGCAGGTAGAAGTGTTCTCAGCAACTTACTTGTTACATCTTTTTCTTCAATAGTTCCTCCTGCTCCTTTGATTTGATTGACAGTTTCCTTTAACCTTGTACTATATTGGATTATGTTCTCACCTTCATTCATTCTCATGGATTCAAGTTGTCCTCTTAGACTGTCTACTTTTGCTCTTTGAACATGTTCATCACCACCATACACAGATGCAAGCTTATCCCACATAGCTTTGGCATCATTACAACCTTCTAGATCATTAAACTCTGAGTCAGTTAATGTTGATGTTATGTCAATCATTGCTTGAATATGTTCTTGGTTTGCCTTTATTTCTTCCATTGTCATAGGGTAGGTGATAGGTGCAGTGTAATCATTCTCCAGATAATATGTTGCATATTCTCCAATTCCTGATAAGTGCAACTTCATTCTTTTCTGCCATGTGGAGAAACTTGACTTGTTCAACTTTGGTGCATCCCTTTTATACATCTTCGGATCTTGCCTCAAGTTCCTTTAAACTTTTCTTTTGGAGTTCTAGCTCTGATACCAATTGTTAGTTTAATGAGAGGGGGAGTGAATCAAAATACTCACAATGCAAACTCTTAATCAGATTCAACCTCGGTAGAACTTACTTGATATGCAACTATGACTGTAAATCATTCAAACTACATCAAAACACATTTAACACCAGATTTAACGTGGAAACCCAAATAGGGAAAAACCACTGTGGGATTTCAGACCCATGAAGAAAATATACTCTTCTAGAGTATGCTCAGTTAAAAGCCAATCCTGTTAAAGATTACATAAACACATTGCTAGATGTGACCCGGTCAAGGGATTTCCCTCAAATCTATTAGAATCTTGCACTTTGTTAGAAGTGACCTTGTCAAAGGATTTCAAACACTCAATTAGAATGTTACCTTGCTAGAGGATTTACAAATAAGACTGTTAGGTCAACACGGTTAAGAGATTTCTTGTCACTTACAAAAATAAATAACAGTAATAAAATATATATGCAACTTCACATCTGAAATGTTATAGTAGAATCTATGTGCTCAAAATCATCTTGTCATAAGACTTATCTTCCTCCTTCCTGGGCTTCTCACTCTGTTCTTCAATCAGATCTTCAATCTTCTGTACTCTGTAATCACTTCTGCAGCATCACTGTTCGTCTATTTGCCTGCATACTTTGTTCATCAACTTTTCGTTATTTATAAGCAATTCCTAACCACTTAATCTCCTTAATCACATTTCCCATGATTAATCTTAGCCATCAGATCTTCAAACTTGACTAGGTTCATTGAATCCTTCGAACTGAAAAATGTTTTATCTTGCCTTGAAACTTGTATTCCTTCCTTGGTGCTTGTGCTCGGTTATAACCGTTTAATCTATGTTGTAGATCTAGCTCTTGAATTTTCATTTCCGTTGATCCTTAACAAACTTCTTGCACGACATTCCAATCTTCTATAAATCTCTAGCTCATTGGCATCCTTCATTTAATAATGTATTTATTCATCCAATGCATTTTGTTACTGCTCGGTTGATGCTCGGTTAATTCTGAACTTTACTCGGTAGACATTTTGTATTCGTCTCGGTAGCTTTGCTTGTTGACGACGCTCGATGACTTCTTCCTTCTTTAACCGACACCGATAACCTTGGAATTTACCGACTGGCTCCTTTCTTGGTAAAATAGAATAGTATCAAACCTTTACTCATTCTATTGCATGAAATCTTGTCTCCTTCTTATTCAGTCTTCGAATACACATATATAGGATATCAAAACAATCAAAATAACATAATCTCATCACTGTCTAACTCGGTAATAGTTGCCCATTGAATAACTTATTACTCCCCTTCATTTTCACATTCTTTCTGTGTCACTTACCGACATCTTTATACTTATCAAAACATACTCTTTAAGATATGGCAACATCATACTGAATTGGAAAATCAATTGCTTGACATCAATGACAAAATAATATTATTAAGACAGTAATCATCCTTTATCAATTATATCATCAATCTCCAACAACCTTCTCAATATCATCATACCAACAAACTTAATGTAATGCCAACATTAGCCACCACATCGATAATGGTATTATGTAGAATGGGAGATCCTAACAGGATATGATCTAGACATAAATGATTGATGTCTCAAATCACGACCTTATATGTCGATCCTCCCGATGATGGCAAGCGATGAAAGTGCGAGAGCCGTTCTAGGAGTTTTGCAGAGACAAATTTGAGCAATGGCATATTTTGGAATGGTCAGTTGCGTGAACTGTGAAAACACGTTGAATATGCAGTTGAGAAACCTGTTCCTCACAGAAGACTATGTGTATGACTCTGTTCAGGGGCACGTGGGCATCACTCTAAATCTTGAAAGATACTGGTGTGATGCTTTGGTGTTGGAAGTTGTTCTCTTGCCTTTGGTGGATATCATCGACTCTAGGGAGCGTGTGGTTGAATTGCTTGCAAGATTTATAAAACCATTCATCGCGGACAGCGTTGCCAATGCCATCTTAAGCATGGAGGAGGTTGTCAAAGTGAACATACTGAAAGTGTACTTCTAGTTTGACAATTACCTACCCTCTAATATTGAGGATGACCACGAAGAAGAAATCAGTGAGGATGGTGAGGATAGTGAGGATTCTACAGGGGATGATGTATCTGTTGACAGTGATACCATTTGAGAGATGGCCCACAGGGAAGTCTAGAAGGAGGAACGTGAGAGATTGAAGCCATTCGGAGAGAATGTGTGGGAGGTATTTAGATGTGCAGTATTCATTGGAAACATGGAACCTTTTTGAAGAGTGACCGAGTCTGATGATTGGTGGCTTCTGGAGAACTCCATCCGCAATGCAATCAACATTGGTGAATTCGCTGCTGTGATATATCAATCCATTGGGGGACAATTGTAATTTGGGGGTAGCGTTGGATGATATATGTAATTATGGTCTATTAGTTTGGGGAAAAGCAGGGAGTGTATGGTCGACAAGGTTTCTCTTATCTAAACTATATGTAATCTTTCATAGTTTTAAGCAATATAGGGAGCTATCCCCATTAATGATAGCACTTTACCTTTAAAAAAAAAAAGAAGAATAAAAAGACTCCTAAATTGCTCAGTTACTCAAAATGCTAAAACTCATGGATGCAAAACAACTATTACAAGATAACTATTAGATGGCTATTAGTCTCAAAATGTTGGAGAAGGACTCTTTTTATAGATTTTTGATGTGGAAAATCTCATGTGGCAAAGATCAATGGTTGAGATTGAATCATGTAGATTGGATGGCTACAAGAAGATTGGTTGAGATGTGAGAGATAAAGGAGGAAGATGTTCCTCCTACACCTGCAAGATGGAGGAAAAGGTGGAAGGAAAAGCCAAGTGTCAAAAGGCTCACCTTGATTGAGGATGAAGACGTGAGAGAATATAAGATGGTTGGAGAAAATTGAGGGATGTGAGGACAAGTGGAGGTTGACCAGGATGATGTGGACAAACTTCCTCCAAAGATGTAGGAGTTGTTGGAGAGGATATAGGGAAGTTGAGGATGAGTGTACGTACACATTCTCAAAAGAAGGAAATGAGGTTAGAATTAATATGGCTAATAAATAATTGAGATTTAATAATTTATTTAGCCACATAAAATGTGAGTTGTTAAGGTTGAGTGATGTGGAGATGCGGTGAGGTGGATTTGACGATTTAAATAATTATAAAATTATTTAATTGATGAGACTATAGAATAATTAGATAGGGAATGATTAAATATTTAGATATATAATTGAATTGATTTAGAAGAAAGGTGTAATGAATTAATTAATAAAATGTTTCAATCTAATTAATTAATAGAAGGATAAGAATTAAAGTGAATTAAATAAGTTAATCTTTTCAAACTAATTATTTAATAGAAGAATTAAGATTAAAATGAATCAAATAACTAAACTTGTCAATTTAATTATTAATAGAGGAAAGTAACATTAAATAAATAATAAATATTTATTTAATTATTCATAGCCAATTTTTGAGTGTATACAGTTAGAAGTCTTTGATCTTCAATTCACCCTCTATGATAATATGATTCAGTGAAGACACCTGAAAAACAATAACTCTAGAGAGATTTGAGTCTAGACATTCAAGGTATCTAATAAAAAATTACTCTAGCAAGAGATTTCAATGCAATCCTTCACACAAGTGACAAAGTTGGGGGCCTAGGTAGAATGGCACAAGCACACTTAGATTTTTCTAACTTTGCCAAGTCTATGGATTGACAAACATTATACCACGGAATGAGAAGTACACATGGACAAATCATCAACATGGTTTCTCCAATATAGTGGAGAGATTGGATAGTTTTTTAGTCTCTGATGAGTGGATGAACGCGCCCCTTCTTCCTAGTGCATCTATCAATCCTATGCCAATCTCGAATCATTTCCCTGTGGAATTGAACATACTCAAGGAATCATGACCTGTAAAAAGCCAATTCAAATTTGAAAAGATGTTGTTTAGATGGTCAGGGATACCAAAAATATTAAAAGAATGGTGGAATGAGTCTCAAGACATAAGAGGGACAAAAACGTTTCTTTTCTACAAGCATCTACATGCTTTGAAAGAACATTTGAACGAGTGGAACAAAACAATTTTCAATTATTTTTTTTTAAAACAAACATAGAATTAAAGAAGAGATGGAACAATCTAGTGAGTATGTAATCCAAAATGGTATGTTAAAGACTGAATTGATAAAGGAGAAGGATCTTATGAAGGAATATGAAGAAGTATTAGCAAGAGAAGAGTGCTATCAGAGATCAAAATCTTGAGAAAGTTGGCTCAAGGAAGTAGACCGTAATACCAAGTTCTATCATAATTTAACAAAAATGAAGAGAATTTGGAACAAAATATCTCAAATTTTCCTCAGCAATGGAAATATTCTTATAGAGGCGAAGGACATTGATTCTGAAGGTGTGAACTTTTTCAAATGTCTACTTGGAGGAGAGGATGGTGCAACTCGGCAATTGATTATGACTTCATCAAAGATATTCCAGCTCTTGTATTGGATGAAGACAACCAGATGCTAATAGTCGCTACCACCTTGGTAGAAGTTAAAGAAGAAACTTTCCAAATCAATCTTGATAAGGCCCTTTGGCCTAGATGGCTTTACAACCCTCGTCTTTGGCCTAAATGGCTTTACAACCTTAGTCTTAAAAGGTGTTGGGACTTTATGAAAAAAGTCAATTTTGGTGTGGTGAAAAAATCAAGGAAGAAAGGCAACATCCTTAAGTAAATTAACAACACAAACATTGCCTTGATCCCAAAGAAGCCAAATGCAACCTCCTTTGCAGACTCCATCTACCCATATCTCTTTGCAACACAATATAGAAAATCACAAGAAAAGTGATGGGGAATAGATTAAAATAGGTCCTTCGAAAGATCATATCGCCTAAACAAAGTGGTTTCATTCCGAATAGGAACATCATAGATGGAATCATCATGGCACATGAGATATTGCACTTGATTAAGAAGGAGAACCTAAGAGGCATGATTCTAAAACCAGATGTGAAAAATCTTATGATCATGTTCAGTGGAGATTTCTAATTTTGATTCTTAAAAAAGTTGGTTTTAATGATCAATGGATAAATTGGGTATTTAGGTGTGATACTTTGTGCTAATCAATGGAAGACCATGTGGTTTCTATCAATGGGGGTTGGGACCTACAATGAGGAGATCCTTTAGCTCCCTTTTTGTTTGTCATTATGGAAGATGCCTTGAGCACGAAGATCTCCACTCTATTAGCTTCAGGGTCTTGGGTAGGGATTAATGCTATCCGCTCCCTTCCCTCCTTCTCTCACCAAATTTTTGCAAATGACACGATGTTGTATGGATAATCTTCCTTAACAGAGGCCATAGGCGTGAAAAAGGTTTTGGAGAAATATTGCAAAGTGTTAGGTCAAGAGGTAAATAAGGAAAAGTCTAGAATTTTTTTTGCAACACATGGCAAACAATGTAGAGAAAAATTAGAAGGATGCTCAGGTTCACAATAGATAAATTACCTTCTACATACTTGGGTGTTCCATTGTTTTTAGGAGTAAAAAAAAAGATTTGGTTTAACACAGTTGAAAAATGTAGCAGAAAAAAAGAATGTTGGAAAGGAAGGTGGCTTAGAATGGATGAGATGATAATGATGATCAAATTGGTGTTGACAACCATCCCCATCTATATATCCACGATGTAAATCACAAATCACTCAGCACAAGATATTACAAACCTACAAAGAAAGTTCATGTGGGATGGGATAGGGGAACATCACAAAATCCCACTAGTTGCCTGTGATATAGTCAAGAGTCCAAAAAATTATGGAGGGACTAGTATCTAGGATGTTATAACTCAAAACAGAGCACTAGGGGTGAAACTGATCTGGCAGAGATGTATGAAGAACCCAATGCTTTATGGTGCCAAGTTTGACAAAAGAAATATTTGGATGAGGATACCCCTAAGCGTGTCCTAACCATATCTAATCCTCCTTATGGATTTGCAATTTGGAACTTCATGAACAAATGCAAAGAAGTTATAATCGAGCACCTATCCTAGAGAATTAGAGATGAAAGACAAGAAAAGTTTTGGACAAACTCTTGGAATCGTTATAAACTATTAATTGAGATTCCTGGTTTGAATAGGATGTGGGAGATAGTAGAGCATTTCATAGGCCAAAAAGTCAGAGATTATCTAGAGGCCTCCCAATTTCATGATTTGATTAAGTTTTGTTGGAAAGAGTTGCAAATGCTTGATGAAGACAGTAGAAGAATACTAACAGAGGAACCATCAAAGATGCATATTTTAATAACAAGTGAGAAGGATGAATTTTTTTGGTGCACCGCCAAGTCTAGGAAAGCATATTTTAATAACAAGTGATAAGGATGAAGTTATTTGGTGCACCACCAAGTCTAGGAAATACTCTCAAAAACCTGGATATGAGCTCTTGTTGGGGGAATGGAATCAGTTCTCTTGGAAGACGGTCCACATGTATTGCCAAAGGCAGGAGCCTTTGCATGGCTGGCAGTGCAGAAAAGGAATCTTCTCATGGGTGAAAGATTAAAGAACCTTGGATTTAAGGGCCTATTTTGTTGTCGTACGTGTCTTGAAGATGAAGAAACCTTAAATAATTTGTTGGTCAGATATGAAGTAGCCTAGGAATGTTGGATTATTTTTTGAGTAAGTTAAAGTTAAATGGTCCACTCCCAAAGACTTTGAAAGACATCTTCATATGTTGACCCGTGTTACATAGGAAAGGGAGGACTATGGTATGCAGTCCCAACAATGCTAATTTTGCATTTGTGGAAGGAAAGAAATGTTGGACTTTTTAATGATAAATTTACACACGTGAAGACACTGATGAGTCAAATAGAGGCGGCTGCTAGTGAGCACATAAATGCAAAAATGGTAGGTGACTCCCACCATGCGTTCTCCACATGGGATGATAAAATGTCAAAGGTTTGGTCCCACCTTATTCCCCCAAAGGGATATATAATAAAAAACAGCAATAACTAGGTAAATGCGAGATGATACCTTCCTCCTCAAGGTCGCCTAATGCTTAATTTTGACGGGGCCTCTCATGGAAATCCAAGATTAATCGAAGTAGGTTTCATAATCAGGAATGACAATGGTAGATTGGTTTAGGGAGGGTTAGTGAAGCTTTCAATTGGAACCGACAACAATGCAGAGTTGTCGCCCTTTAGCTAGGTCAGAAACTTTGAAAGCACAAAGTGCTATCTAATTTGGAGATTCAAGGAGATTCACTAAATATCATTTGGGCAGTAATAGAAAAGAAAGCACAGAGTTGGAAGTCGAACAAGTGGGTTGATAGTATACTTGAAATCCTGAAAGATTTGAGGGAGTGTACAACTAGTTGTTGGAAACCAATAACATTAAGAGGGGGGGGGGGGGGGGGGGTGAATCGATGTTATATCGAAATAGTAGATTTTAACCTTAACAAAACATTCATATAAGAAAATTTGAAAGAAGTAAAGCAACCAATAATCCAAACACACAAGTGAGAACTATAACACACAAATTTATACGTGGAAAACCTCAATGAGGAAAAACCACGGTGGGATTTGTGACCCACAATATCAATCCACTGGCCATATGAAAAGATATTACAATATATGATGGGCCTACACTTGCAGGACGACTTACAACCTAGAGCACACTACTCAATCACAATATGAGCCTCACTGACTACATAACATTCTAGACAACAATCCAGCGAAGTGTGAGCTGCTAAGATAGCATCTTCTATGCCATAATACAATTCTGGTTTAAGCTCTGTCTGTTCCGGTTGAAAGCCTAAACCCCTTTATCAGAATAACCCTTACAATAAATTCCTCACATACATAGTCTCTCTGAATAATTACATTCACATATCCATTCTATGTCCATCCTTATTATATCAAAATGATCCAATCAATCTGTCATATATACCATATACAAATTTATGCCTTATGTCGGCTTACAAGGATATATACAATATCAGATTACATGTCGGCCATATAACATATAAGAGAGTTGCCAAAGTCGGATCCAAGATATGTTGGCCTCCAATATCGATAACCTTTACTATACCATGTCAGCCTGCATTGTCAGTGACCAAAGAAATCTTCTGACCTGTCAGTGCGGGTGCTGGTGTAGAATCTGTGAAGTGCCTGCCGGTACACCATATGAAGTCGGAACCCAAAATCATGTTGACATCAATGACAACATAGTGAAACCTAACCAATAGAGTGTCAATTGCCAACAATCTCCCCCTTTGGCATTGATGGCAAAACTCATGTGAAAAATGGTCATGGTTTCATCTGTCGGTTTCATCCTACCCCGCTCCTCCTGAGCTGAATATGCAAAATACTCCATATCTCCAAAATTCTAAAAACTCTATAACTCCCCCTACTGTATGCAACCCTTTTATCCTTTTTCACATCTATACTACTCCCCCTTTGACATAAATGCCCAAAAAATATGTCAAATAATAAGTACTGTACACTAAATACCTCCAAAAATGTCTTACCGGAGCTTGACCAGTTTCAAGATTTTTGGATAAGCTTTCTCCAGTAACTCCACATAAGTATCCCAACTTGTTTTGAATATGCTAGAGATAGATACAAGTCCACTAAATAAATATGCAAAAGATTCTTTCTCGTTGACCTATGCTGGTGTGGGCTTTCCCAGCATATCCATGCATTCCTTCTTATGTACACAGAGTGAATCCAATCTTGGACTCACCAAACCTCTAAGACTTATGGCTCTCCGAATGATGTTATCTCTATTAATGCTTTCTTATAAATATCCAAATATAATAAAATTGCTTCCTCTACATCTCTCTGCTCATCAACTTCTAATGTATCATAATAAGACTTAACATTTTTCAGCATCCCATCCTTAGTAATTTCATCAACAATTTCAGCACAAGTCATAGGTGGTATAATAGTCACATTACTAGTCTCTAGTGCCAAATCAATGTCACTCTTCCTCCTCCTTCTGGTAGTACCGGATGCAGTTGTTGATGTAGTCTTAGGTGCTTGCTTTCGAGACAGTAACTTGATTGTGACCTTTCTAACCGATAGCTTCTTTGCTTCTACCTAGGTCCTTCCGGTTTCTTCCTAACAACCCTTTTGAAAGCTAATGGTGTGTTATCTTCAGACTCAGAATATGTAGTCACAAGTTCAATGTGAACTACCAGATCCTTCATCTTTCTTCCTTTCTCTGGGACAACATCAATGAGTGCCTTAATGTCCTTTGAAACCTCCTGTACAAATTTGCTTGCTTTTCCTTCTTATTTTTCCCTTCTCTTCTGGTTGAACTCTGTTTCAACCTCTAGAGTATTCTGTTGTGTACTTCCACAAGGTTTCTCTACCTCATCTATTTTTGCATCAATTAGCATTTTCGCATAGGCATCAAGAATCTGTGCATCTACCTCATATTCCATAATCTTTCGGGGCTTGACTACCTCCATGAGAGTCACATCCTTCTTAACCATGAAACAAATGTCGGTAGAGTATTTCTCTACTATATGCTCAGGTATTCTTATCCTAGATCTCATAGATTTTTGAAAAGCCTTGAAATAACCCCATAACTTATCATCCCTTTGAATTCCTAATGCACCAATTGATTGTTTTAACTGTCTTCCTACCGGGATGTCAAAAGCCCATTGTTTCCTACCAGAATCGGCTGTATCATTCAAAAAGTATAGCATTAAGAAGACTAACAAATTTCCATATCTGAAGGTGCCCTTCTTCTCAACTTCAATCTTCCCTATGTTGATCAATAACTCTTCAATCATCCAACCACAAAGATCTAACTTTACATTTTCTCTCATCATCTTATATGCAGCCAAAATACATGAACTGGAAATAGAATTCAGTTGGTTTGACTGAGTTACCTTGTATCCTATAACCATGCTTCCAAACTTGATGTCGGTGTCGGTGATAGTGCTCACCTTCATCGATCTCTTGTCTGATGTGGCACCGATGATCTTCCTCACAAAGTCATTTGACACTTTCTTATCCGGATGTTGCCCTATTGATGACAAGCCAATGATTGCCCGGATGGCTTCCTTAGTAATTTTTATAGGGTTTGTCTAGACATATGAATTCCCCATGTATTCTACTTAGTACATATCTGACTATTTCATCCTCAAACTCTGGAATATCCAGAATATCTATGAACCCTAGATCTTCGATGTGTTGATATGCCACTTTGATCTTACCAGATACTCCCATGAGTTCATTCATACACATCCCTTTGATCTCTGAAGTGCCTAAGTCCTCTACATGACAATGGATGTATGTTCTAACATCCTCTACATACACCACTCCCTTCGGGACGCAAGAAAATGCTCCAACAAAATCTTCCTTGGTAGCCACATGTGGATATCGTTTGAAAATTGGCCTGGGGCGGTCCTTAACCTCCACTACAGTTGGATTTGCAACAAAAATAGGGACATAAGATGATCTCGCTTCCATGTTTCAAGAAAAATACCTTTTAGATCACTACCGGTGAAAACTTTCAACAAATCCTTTCAGACGTTGGTGTGATCACTCAAGAGGAAATCCGATTGCCTCTGAATAGCCTCTGATTGCACTAAGTCGCTCTGAATCGCTTTGAAATCGCTCTGAATGCAGGGTGATTAACAATGAAGTGTATTCGACCTTTTATTCATCAAGAAAAACCCTAATCTTCCATTGACATAAGTGACTGCCGGTGAAAGATACCGAATCTCGCTCAGAACATATCCATGCCAGATAATCCTCTCCAATATTTGGAACATCTTCCAGAACCTCTTCCCGGGGCATATGCATCATCTTCATAAAATTTGCCTACCCCTAAGGCATCTGCCTTAGTTACCGGATGAGCTCACTGCCAGTGCAGGAGCAACCTCTTCTATCAGATAGGTAACCGGGACATTCCCATCTGATGATTGTTCTTCAATCTTCCTAACCCATCTTTGAGTATGATCTTGCCGGATTTCACTAACCTTCTCTTTCCCTTTTTCATTTGATCCTCCATTACCTAACCGGTGGATTTCTGCTTCTACAAAACTTAGTAATATGTCCAATTTCATTGCATGCATAACATGTAACATTATTCTTTTGAATTGCCTTGCTAAAACTGGTGAAATTGCTTGACTTGCACTGATTGGCCATATGTCCAAATTTTCCACAAGCATATTATTTTACATTCATTCTACAATCCTGTCTTATGACCAATTTTATTGCATTTAGAACATTTACCGGGAGCAGAATCAGGGTTCTAATTTGCTCTATTTCTACATTGCCTAGCCATGTGACCAAATCTATTACAAACAAAACATCTACCATTTAATTTATAAGCATTGAATTGTCTTACCGGTACCTTATGGTTTTGATTTTCATTAGCAGTACCGGAACTCTATCCTTGCTCAAATCCAAGTCCACTGAAATCTCCAATCTGCCTCTGTCTCTTCAGTAACTCATCAAGCTATGCTGAGCTGATCTTGAATTTTTCTTTGTACTCACTTGCAATAGTTAAATCATCTCTTAGTATTGTCATTTGTCTCTCAAGCTCTTGCTCATTGCTCTAGGATTGTATCAAATCAGTTCTCAACATATCATTTTCATGAACCAACCTACCACATTCTTCAAATTTGTTCTTCAGGGCTACAACAAGATTTTCTTCCTTTTTCTTTCTACCCTCAATCTCCTTAGACGTCCTCATAGTTATAGCTTGCATTTCATTCTTCACAACCATGTTCTCCTAACTCAACTTCTGACATTGTTCCTTAAGTGCATTTCTCTCTTCATCATCTTGATTTTGCAAAAGTTCCTTCCTCCTAGCTTGAACAAATGATAGCCTCTCTTGTAGGACAAGAATGAATTCCTTAGCAGAATTCAACTCATCTTGTAGCTTTAAGTTCTTCAATCTTTCGGCATCATAATCTTCAAGTGCCATCTCAAGTTGCTTCTCCAAAGCCATATTCAATGATTCTAGTTTCAGGATCTTCCTCAAGCTGTTAAACTTCCTCTGAGGCACAAGGCTCTGATACCAATTGTTGGAAACTGATAACACTGAGAGGGGGGGGGGGGGGGTGAATCAATCTTATATTGGAATAGTAGATTTTAACCTTAACAAAACATTCATACACCAACCGGTATATCGGTATAAACAGATTTGAAAGAAGTAAAGCAACCAATAAGCCAAACACATAAATGAGAAACATAACACACATATTTATACGTGGAAAACCTCAATAAGGAAAAACCACGATGGGATTTGTGACCCACAATATCAATCCACTGGCCATATGAAGAGATATTACAATATATGATGGGCCTGCACTTGCAGGAAGGCCTACAACCTAGAGCACACTACTCAATCATAATAGGAGCCTCATTGACTACATAACATTCCAGACAACAATTCAGAGAAGTGTGAATTGCTAAGATAATATCTTCTATGCCAGAATACAGTTATGGTTTAAGCTCTGTTTGTTATGGTTTAAACCCTAAACCCCTTTACCGGAATAACCCTTACAATAAATTCCTCACATACATAGTCTCTCTGAATAATTACATTCACATATCCATTCTATGTCCATCCTTATTATATCAAAATGATCTAATCAATCTGCCCTATATACCCTATACAAATTTATGCCTTATGTCGGCTTACAAGGATATATACAATATCAGATTACATGTCGGCCATATAACATAAAAAAGCAAGTTGCCAATGCTGGATCCAAGATATGTCGACCTCCAATACCGATAACCTTTACTATACCATGTCGACCTGCATTGCTGGCGACTAAAGAAATCTTCGAACCTGCCGGTGCCGGTGGCAGTGTAGAATCTGTGAAGTGCCTACCGATACACCATATGAAGTCGGAACCCTAAATCATGTTGCCATCAATGACAACATAGTGAAACCTAACCAATGGAGTGTCAATTGCCAACACTAGTCACATCTTCAGAGAAGCCAATGCATAGGCACACTCCCTTTCTAATCACACAATCGATCAAATCACTGAATCAATCATATTGAATGACAATCTGGCATGGAACGATCTAAATCTATCAATTGTCACAGATGAAGAGAATTAATAGTAGTAGGATTTGTTGACAAATTGTGATATTTGGTTGATCATAGGGATATGCATAGGGTCTGTTGGTATGACATTTTGACGACGAGAATGATGGCACTTGCAGCTATAAATCAAGCCTTTCCTCGAAAGCTTGAGTATGTGTTTGGAAAGAAATGGTGGGGTCATTCAATAGAGGGTAAATGGAGTTCATTTTTATTCCTGAGTGCAAGTGTTCCTAAAAACAAAAATTACAGGATGAGCAGCTGAGAGAAATCTTTGTCTTCGAAGGCAATGTGGTTGAGGATGTGATTTGCAAGATAATAGGCGACAAACTGCTAGAGGGCCCTCACTCACATAATTCAGAGCTTCTAGAGTGCTTTGTATACAATGTAACACGAACCACTGGAGACCATGCTGATGAAAAGAAGGCCATCAATAGTATGGTTTCCTCAAGCCTGTGTGAATCGACGGTCACAACTCTCCAAAAATTGAAGACACGTTCTTTCTTTGGTTTGGTTGCAAATGCATATTGAGTGAAGAAGGTGATCAAAGATAAGGACAAGATAGACACGGTCGCTGTAATGAGAAACAAACTAGAAAATAATAACATAGAGACCTATGAGTTCATGATTGGAGAAAATGAAGATTTGTTTCCTCCTTAGCAATTAGAGAGAGCACAAAAGATCATAGAGGCCATTAGAACTTTGCTCTTCACTCTCTCTATTAATTAATGTAACTTTTCTTTTCTCTGTTTTAATGAAAAAAGTGCCACCCCTAACAATTTGAAAATAAATATATAAATAAAAATAGTATACTTATACTTTATCTATCTACTACACAACAAATCGTAATTATTTTGTTGAAAACCTAATACAAAATAAGAAAAACGTCTCTCCCAACATTATATTTAGCATAGATTACCAAATAAACACTAAATTTTTTTTTATAAAAGTCCTTTATAACCTGTACTAAATATCTTGCTGGATACCGCAGGTCAAAAGAAGTATGTTCCTCAATTTCAGAAGCAAAATCGAGGGTCTAATTTGCCTCTGAACGTACTTCTTACGCACCAACGTACATAAATCGGGTATTTTTCATACATAAAAATAGGTGTGCTTATTTGTAGTCACTTCCAAGGTCAAAATCATATAAACGCCTCAGAATTTCACAAGAGAAGAAGTCGTGTTGTTGGAAAATCTCTGGGATACACCCTTCTTGATAATCTAAAGGATTTTTCTCGCCGGGGTCTCGGACTCGCAACTACGGAAAGCCTGCAAATATTGAGGGCATTCACAGAGAACTTATATTTTCATAAATCGGTATTTATTTTTCAATTTTTCAATTTTTCAATTTTCTTTATATTATAAGCGTTCTGTAACAATACCATCTACTATATGTCAGATTGTATTGATTAATGTGCACCTTCAAATCTTCAAATGAACTGGAAATCGGACTTGGCACTTAATGCTTGTAATGCAATGGATTTGTACAAGCTGAAATGTACTTTCAAACAATGACTTTTGATTATATATTAGAGATTATTTCCACATGTTCTCATGTTTGAAAATAATTGAGGGAAAAGTACGTGTTGTGTCTCTCGTTAAATTTTACTTCCAAGAAATTATCCTTCTGTTGCATTGTGGGGTTGAAATGGGCATTAAATATGTCTGCAAGGGATCTAGATTTTGTCTGATTATAATTCAGCTACCTTACCGTTTTTCTTTCTTGCTTTAAATGGTCCACAAAAATGGACTTGCGTGAGGTTATGGGGTGCCTCTAAAGAAGACTAAAGCGAAAACTGAACTACATTACCAGGTCTCTAGACTCTGTCCCATGGAGAGGGTTACCACATCCATTTTTGTTGAGGGAACGGTATCGTGAAAAGCCAAAACAAGCAATATGAATAAGCAGAATCTTAATTTGAAGATGTGGAGCCTCAATCTGTTTTACTGGAAATGCTAAGTGAGGTTGTAGTTTACCTCATCCACACAGAAAAGTGGGGGAGATTTTTTGGAAAATGGTAGCTATGATTTGATAAATTTTGCCATAGGCGTTTTATACTGATAGAGTCTAGTGCATACTTTCTGAAAGATGCTAACAAAAGCTGTAAATCTTATCTTCATTTTTACATAAAACACTTTTAAACATCTCTCAACAGTGGTTGCTGGGGGAATATGTCAACCTCTTTCAATAGAAACATTGTCGTAAGATATATAGTTATTGGGTCAGACTTGAAGGTACCCAATTAGTGGTACACCACAAATTCACATGTCCATATGGATCATGGGCCATTTAATTGCAGTGATATGGGGAAGGGCGTAATTTGAACCTTTGTCCTTCCCTTACAAGTGTTCCACATTACTGTCATACTGCAACCCCTTGGGTAGTCGCCTGACCTTTTTGTTGAAGTATTAGCTGCGGGAGACTTAATTTTTATGTTCGTCGACCAAGAATTATTTATAGGCCAACTTTAATTGAGTCGCCACTCTTCTAATTGAAGAGTCATCCTCCTTGTGAAGGAGGACGACTCATATGTAGGGGCACGATGCACATATAAATGCATAAGGCAACTTCATTCTTTGAGATCGAATTTTTTTTTCACTCACTCAGATCTCTCTCCTTCACTTTGCATTCATACTTCAGCAGTTCAGATTTACTTATATAGCCGTTCAATTCTTATATCAAGGAGATCGATATATATTACAAAGTGGTGCCATTATTATAGTTGCAGATCGGCCTTGTGAATGGCCTCAGTTCAATTCTTATATCAAGGAGATCGATATATATTACAAAGGAGATCGATATATATTGTGATTGATTCCGTAAAGGATCACCTTGTGCCTATTATATCCAAGTTGAAGACGGCTAGAGAGATGTTCAAGTATTTGGAGGGATTATATGAGATCAATAATACCAGTAGAGCTCTTGCATTAAGGCAACAACTACATCAAATCAAGATGGCTAAAGGAGATTCAGTCATCTCCTTCTTCATGAAGATCACTGAATTGAAGGACCAACTATATGTTATTGGAGATATAGTTGAAGACAGAGACTTAGTGATGTTGGCTCTCAATGGTCTTCTTCAATCTTGGGAACCCTTTATCCAAGGTATCAGTGGAAGATCTAAGATACCAAAGTTTGATTGCCTTAGGGCTGATTGTATTCAAGAAGTATCCAGATTGGCTGCAAGAGGGATTGGTCGAAGCTCCCACAATGAAGACACTCATGTACTTGCTGCTCAAACTTCAAAGAAGCAAGGAAGAGAAGGGAGAAAAGGAAATTTCAAGAGGAATAGAGACAAGAAATTAGATGCCGCTCCTGATTCAAAGAAGAAGAGAAATCTCTCTCAAATTCAATGCTTCAGATGTGACAAGTATGGTCACTATGCTCGAGATTGCCCTACAAGACCAAAGCAACATGCTTCTATGGCGGATGTTGGTGAAGTATCTCCTCAAAGGGAATCTAGAGACAACAAAGAAGGGTTTCTATTCATTTCTGCCCTATCAAGCAATGTTCCAACCGATAGCAGCACATGGTTGATTGATAGTGGCGCTTCTCGACACATTACAAGAAATAGAGAGCATCTTTCAGATTTGGTGGAAAGAGAAACCAACCTTCAAGTCATAATCGGAGATGATGCTTGCTATTCAGTGAAAGGTGCTGGAACCACCTCTCTTCACCTAGATTCAAGCATTCCTCTTCACTTGAGTGATGTCTTGTTCATACCAGGCATCAAGAGGAACCTTATATCAATTTCAGCTTTAGAGGATAAAGGATATCAAGTTGCATTTTCAGTAGGGAAAGTTCTTGCCTGGCTGAAGAACTCCAGCATCAAAACAACTAAGGTGATTGGTGCTCTCCAAGAGAGAGTTTATAAACTTTACACCAGCCCAGTTCAAGCATTACTGCATGATTCTTCCAGTTCGAGTGAGCTATGGCATAGGAGACTTGCTCATCTTCACTTCAAAGCTCGTCCATCCATGCAGAAGATGGTTACATGCCTTTTGAAACTCAGTCAGGAGCATGATGCTATTTGTAAAGGATGCACAATGGGTAAGAATTCTAAAGGTCCTTTTCATAGTAGTAAAAGTAGATCAAAATGTATTTTAGATCTTGTTCATTCTGATTTGTGTGGACCAATGTCTGTGGCGTCCTTGAGTGGTTTCTGGTATTATGTAATTTTCATTGATGACTACTCTAGAAAGACTTGGATTTATTTCTTGAAATCAAAAGAATCTGAAGAAGTGCTTGAGAAATTCAAAGAATTCAAGGCACAAGTAAAAAATTTGTCCAGGAAAAGGATTCAGTTTTGAGATCTGATAACGGAGGAGAATACACCTCTGAAGGCTTCCGTAACTTTTGTATTGAGGCAGGGATTAAGAGGGAGTTTTGTGTTCCTTACAATCCTCAACAAAACAGAGTTGCGGAAAGGAAGAATAGATCTATAGTTGAAACAGCCAAAGCCATGATCCATGATCAAGATCTACAAACCTTCCTTTGGGCAGAAGCATCCAGTACTGCAGTGTATGTTTAGAATCAAAGCCCTCATCGAATATTGGAAAATATGACTCCTGAAGAAGCATTTACAGGTGTGAGACCTGAGGTTAGTCATTTGAGAATCTTTGGTTGTCCTGTTTATATTCATGTGCCTAAAGACAAAAGAACTAAGTTAGAACCATTTGGCAAGAAAGGAATATTTGTGGGTTACAGTGAATCTTCAAAAGCCTACAGGATTTATATTCCAAGACAGAAATAGATAGAGATCAGTAGGGATGTCTCTTTTGAAGAAGATGTTGCATTCAAAAGATCCAAAGGTTCACACATGGAGATAGATAATGAAGAACAGGAGACTCCTCAGGACATGGACGTTGATCATACTCTTGAGATTCAGAGGGAGTCTACTGATCCAGTAGAGGCCATTGATCCAGTTGAGCCCTTGGAACCTACTGATGGTCCGAGAGACATTGTCATTGGTTGAAAGAGACCTCTATTGGCTAGATAAACTATGCAAGAGGCAAAAAAGTATGCAACTCCTTGAGGCACTTTTAGAGAAAACAAGAAACCTCAAAGGTTTCCAGCAGATGTGGCATTGATGAGTCACATCATTCATTTTGAGCCTTCCACTGTTGAGGAAGCTTCGAGTCAGCATGTATGGAGAGATGCTATGGATGAAGAATATCAATCTATTATCAAAAATGATGTCTGGGACATTCTTCCGAGACCTGAAGGAAAATCAATTGTATCTTCCAATTGGCTTTTCAAGATCAAGCATGCAGCTGATGGAAGTATTGAGAAGTACAAAGCAAGATTTGTAGCTAGAGGATTCTCTCAGAAAGAGGGAATAGATTATGAGGAGACATTTGCTCCAGTTGCTCGTTATACATCCATCAGGACTATTATTGCCATTGCAGCAGCAAAGGGATGGAAGCTGCATCAAATGGACGTGAAGACAACATTTCTTAATGGTGTGATTGAAGAGGAAGTATACATTGAGCAACCTGATTGCTTTGTGATTCATGGGAAGGAATCTCATGTTTGCAGACTAAAGAAGGCTTTGTATGGCCTTAAGCAGGCTCCTCGTGCTTGGTATGAGAGGATTGATCGATATTTGATGGGCTTGGGCTTCTTCAAGAATGATGCAGATTCAAATCTCTTCTTAAATGTAATTGATGGCGAGACTCTAATATTGGTTCTTTATGTTGATGACTTATTTATTACTGGAGAAGATCATCTCATTGACAAATGTAAGGAGTTAGCTTCTGAGTTTGAGATGAAGGATCTAGGTCATATGCATTACTTTCTAGGATTGGAGGTATGGCAAAGACCCAATGAAATTATTCTAAGTCAAGGGAAATATACCATTGATATCTTAAAGAGATTTGGGATGATGGATTGCAAGTCCATGTCTACACCTATGGAAACAAATTTGAAGTTGAGGGAGTCTGCAGCTAGTTCAGATTTAGTAGATCCTACCATGTACAGACAGTTGATTGGTTCATTGATGTATCTAGTCAATACTAGACCTGACATTTGTTATGCAGTAAGTGCTCTCAGTCAGTTTATGTGTGAACCAAGACATATTCATCTAGTTGCAGCAAAACATATCTTGAGGTACTTGCGTGGCACAATAGGATATGGTTTGAAATATACTTATAGTGCAAATATGAAGTTACAAGGTTACAATGATTCTGATTGGGCCGAGAGTGTGACTGACAGAAAGAGCACATCGGGTTGTTGCTTCAGTTTGGGGTCTGCCATGATTTCTTGGTGCAGCAGGAAGCAGAATTTTGTAGCACTTAGTACTGTAGAGGCTGAGTACATTGCAACATGTGTTGCAACTCGAGAAGCAGTGTGGCTTCAAAAGCTTCTTGCAGGATTGTTTGGATAGTCAGTGGAGCCGACTGTTAATCACTGTGACAATCAAAACTGTGTGAAGCTATCTGTCAATCCAATGTTTCATGATAGAACAAAACATGTTGAGATCAAATGCCATTACATCAGAGATATGGTACAGAGGAAAGCTATTCAGTTGAGATATATCTACACCGATGAACAGACGGCTGGCATTCTCACCAAGCCTCTCTCCAGAGTGAAGTTTGTGTACTTTCGAGACAAGCTTTGAGTTGTGGAGAATAAAGCCCTTGCTGAGAGGGAGACTTAGCATCAGTGATCTTTTGTGACTTGCCTTAATGCATTTTTCTTTGTGATAGAGAAATTTGAGGTGAAAGCCCTTGTTCATCTCTGAGATGGAGATGTTGTTCCTTCCACCCTTTGGGAGTAGCCATTTTGGATGTCATGTTGAGAGATTCCATGACAACATCACGTTGAGAGACTCCGTGATGAATTCTTTATACTTGTGTTTTTCCACATGGGAGTAGCCATGTTGGACATCATGTTGAGAGACTCTATGATGACATCACGTTGAGTGACTTTGTTATGGGCACTTGTACACATGTTTCTTTCCACATGGGAGTAGCCATGATGGACATTGATGCCCTCCTAAATGGCACAATGTTAGTTTAAGATCAAACAACATAAAACACACAAGATGTTAGAGTTAATCAATCAAAAACTAAAACCTATGAAGACATTCCAAGAGAGATACTAAAAACACATGCTAATGAATCTAACTAAAGAAGTAAGACAATGAGATATCTCCAACTATCTCTTAGCATGAGATTAGCTCCTTCTCCCTTGTTCCTCTCCTCTCCAAGTTCCAAAATAGTGTAGCTCTCAGCAGCTTTTTGCACTATGGATGCTTATGGAGGATTGAGATTGTAGAATAGCTCCAAACATGAAATGAAAAAGCTATTTATGCTAAAATGATATATTTTAACTAAAAAGACAAGATTTAGTTATGCTATTGCTAAATGCTCTCTAAAATGTCTATAGCTTAGATGCATACAAGTTTTCAGGATCTTGAGTATGAAGGAATGGGCTCTATTTATAGGAAAAATGGAGCAATGGATGGCCAGGATTGAAGGGTTTAATCAAGGGTCAAGCTTGAAAGTTGGGGATCCATGTGCACAATTGGCACCAATAAAATAGTGACAAGTGTCAACACAGGATTGGGTTGAGAGAAGAGGTTGGAGGCATTAAAGGCCTGAGAAGACCTCATGGTTATCTAAAGGCTAAGGGTCAAGCCTAAATTAGGATTACCCACTGAATTAGGAATTAATCCAAGGATAAACCTTTGTGGAAATGATTAAGAGATAATCATGGTCAAAGCATTAAATGCTTGATGAGACCCTTGGGTTGGGTAGAGGTTGAGTCAAAACAAATGTTTTAACCATGTGGGAGGGTTTGAGGTAACCATTAATGGTTATTGGAGACTTTGTGGATTAAGTGGTTGAAAGTTGGAAGCCTTTAATGGTTTTCAAAGACTTTGGGGTTTTTGGTGGTTGAAGGTTGAAAACCTTCAATGGTTATCCAAGACTTTGGGCCATTTGAAAAGTGACTCCATTTTGCTTATGAATGTGACAATATTTAGGGGATGGATTAGGCTAATTAGGAAGGGGTTAGAAGAATCTAGAAGGGGATTAGATTTTTGCAAGTGGATTTGGTGGGTGAGGGAAAATAGGATTTTATTAAAATAAAAATTCATTTATTTCAAAATGTGTGCAAGTTGCATTTGTAGGAAAATGCAAGTGGGGTGGGGATAATGATTTAAATAAATGTTTTATTTAATTTATTTAAAAGAGGAAAAGGGGATTTAATTAAATAAATAGATTTTATTTATTTAATTGATTGGAATTGGATTTTAATGAATTAATTAAAATAAATTGAGTAATTTATTTAATTAATAGAAGAATGTTTGGGGATGAATTAATTAAATATTTATTTAATTAATTGATGGCTAGTGGATTTTTAATCAAATAAATACGAAATATTCATTTAATTAAAATGGACAGATTTATGTGACTACATTTGCCCCTCTTTGAGACGGTGCAGTTTATCGCATCGTTTCAAAGAAAGAAAAACTGGTGTGAAGAAATGCCCCATAAAATGTAAATTTAATGGGTGGTATGCCCCCTCGAGAGATGGGCCGAAATTTTTTGAAAAATCGGGCGATCTCTCGAAAAAGAATGAAAATTGGCAGGGTGGTAGAAGAGAAGAAGTTAGGCATACGGGTGAAAAATAGAAGAAAACGGGGGAAACATGGAGTGAATACAGATAAACAACAAGCCAGCGAGTACCCTGAGGTCATGCAAGAGATACATAGTAGATGTAGTGTGGGGTTTGGATTGATGCTATACAATTGATCAAAATTGTGTGGACAATCTGGTGCAATCGGTTTAATTGCCCCGGTCAAGTCAAAGCATGACAGTTGATGCCAGTTGTTTGCTTGGACAAGATAAAGTCTGAGTAAGTGAATCAAAGTGACCTGATGTGACTTAGACAATTGATGCAATTGCCCGATGAAGTCAAGGTATATGAAACAAAAATACTCGTTGAGACTTAGACAATTGATGTAATTGTCCGATGGATTGTGTTTGATTGGTTGATCAATTGATAGTGTGTGCATGTGATGGATGAGTAAGTGAATCAAAGTGACCTGATGTGACTTAGACAATTGATGCAATTGCCCGATGAAGTCAAGGTATATGAAACAAAAATACTCGTTGAGACTTAGACAATTGATGTAATTGTCCGATGGATTGTGTTTGATTGGTTGATCAATTGATAGTGTGTGCATGTGATGGATGGTTGTGGGGAATCATGGCAGCCCCGTTGAGACTAGGCCATTATGATAAATGCCTGATGTAGTCTAGGATTACCATGATCGATTACCTGTTGAGACCTGAAGATACTTGATCAGAGTATCTGTTGATAGTCTAGGTGTGTGTGAGTCGATGTACCTGTGCAGACAGAGTAACTTGCTTGGCTTATTGGATGACTTAGGATAGGAAACACAATCCCTCCTATTTAGAGATGGATGGTGATGAACGTGGCTTGATTGGGTTGATTGAGAAACGATGTAGGGTATGGGATGCTGATTATCGAGATGGGGAGGGTGAGGGGGGGGGTTCAATGTTAGATAGAAGAAATGGAAAACCTATGACTCATTCCTATGGAAGAAGAGGAAAATAGAGTATGCATTATTATGACTATGTATGAATGATATGCAGCTATTATGAATGTATGGATGGGTGGAATGCAACGAAATGCAATATATACAGATGAGATGACGATCCATAGTGCTCTATTTTCATCATTGAGCTTTAAAATGTTGGAAGAGAATACAAGCATCTTGACATAAAGATTCAAGATGACCAGAGTATTTCTTACATGGATTTTATATAGCAAGTTAATACAAGCAACTTGATATAATGGATCAAGTTGACCTGAGTATTGCTTGCGGAACAGACAAGGATTATCTCCTTTCGTGCATGACTGGGATCGTCCTCCTTGATCTTAGGCTTGATCAGATCCTGAGACAAGTGCATACCGTACTAAGAAAATAAAACCTTTATCCAATTTGGAGGAAGAGGAACCAAAGAATGAGCATTGTACCTGCAACCAAACAGTATATATACATAAAGAATAAAGAATATGGATCCTTGGTAATGGTTCATGCCCATATGGTCGAGGTATACGCTGTAGTCAGCAAGCCGTAGTGATCTATGACTGCATTTTGCATAAGATCACGTAGCTTGGTGAACTTCCCACGTAGACACCATTAGTACATGCCCCAGAACTTCATCGGAAATAATGCGCAAACGATACAAAACAATGCTGAAAGGATCCCGATACAGATAAACAAATGATTGTACTCACAAATCAACCAAGTATTTGATAGCTTAACATAATTTTCTTGTCAAAGAAAACGTCACTTTTGTCTTTGTTTTGGTAAGGAAGGATGCATCCTTGTTTAAAGACAGGTTTGGTTTGTTGAAGTCGATTGTGTTGGTTTGATTGGTAAATGGTCAGGGTGTGAGTAGTTTGTCAATGTTTGTTTTGCATCTGATCGAATGAATATGTACAAGGTGTTGTCATGTTTTTGGGTGATTTTCGATGGTTTTTCAATGTTTTTGGATTTTTGTGAGACATTTTTGCATGTTTTTGGTATTTTGTGTTGAGACATTTTTGAATGTTTTTGGTATTCTGATGATTGCTTGAATGAAGAACTTAATGAATCATAAGACAATGTAGAATCTACTTCCATCACGAGGGTAAGGGTATTGCCCCCAGTTTGTAGACTGGACTATGAAAAGGTGGGATGCTAGACGCGTGGAGTACTGTCTTAATTGCAGATCAAATAACAAGCCATAGTTTGGATGGATGGATGTGTGTGTGCATGAATGTGATTGCAACGAGCCTGAAAGATACTGGAGCCATTGCTTTTACGAGTGGCGCCTGTTTGCCAGGTTTTCACCATCGCACTTACCCAAGGTGTCACCGGAGTGTTTGTTCACCGTTTGGATGCATGATTTTTCTTTACTTTTTTGAATGTTTTTGTATTTTCTTCAGGACATTTTCTGAATGTTTTGGATATTTTCTTGATATGTAGGGGAGCCTGATGCTCAGTATACCTTAGGTATAAAACCTTTTGAGGTGCATGCTATTGATTGGATCTGCGAGCGGTTCTCCTTCTGAAGTAGCCAACTGATATGCCCCGGACCCGAACACAGCAGTGACAACATATGGGCCCAGCCAGTTTGATTCAAACTTACCCTGATGTTCTCTGTTTGGTTGGTTGCGAGGATTCTCTCGTAGAACAAGATCACCTACCTCAAATGTACGAGGTCTAACTCGGTGATTGTAGCTTCTGCTCATGCGCTGCTGATAGGCTTTGAGGTGATTGTATGCAGCTTGTCGTTTCTCATCAAGTAACTCTAAGTCCTGAAGACGGGACACTCTGTAAGTTTCATCATCGATGAGATTGTGCAAGGAAACCCGTAGTGATGGGATCTCGACCTCAATAGGTAAGATAGCGTCAGCACCATAGACCAATGAATAAGGAGTTGCACCTGTAGGGGTTCGAATGCTAGTTCGATATGCCCATAGCGCTGGATTTAGTTGAACATGCCAATCACGGCCGGCATCATTGACTGTCTTCTTTAGGATCCGTAGTATGTTTTTATTGGATGCTTCAGCCTGACCATTGCCTTGTGGGTAATAGGGAGTGGAAAAGCGGTGTTGGATATGAAATTTCTCACAAAGCTCACGGACATCCTGATTTTTGAAAGGAAGACCGTTATCTGTGACGATGGACATGGGTACACCATACCGGCAGATGATGTAATTGAGGATGAATGAGGCGATCTGCTTGCCGGTGACTTGGGTAAGTGGAACAGCTTCGATCCACTTGGTGAAATATTCGGTGGCGGTAATAATGAATTTATGGCCGTTGGATGAAGATGGATGAATCTTACCCACAAGGTCAAGGCCCCATTGATAGAAAGGCCATGGTGTTGTGATTGGTTGCAGTTCCTGTGCTGGTGCATGTATCAGGTCGCCATGAACTTGGCATTTCTTGCATTTCCTGACAAAGTAGTAGGAATCCTTTTCCATAGATGGCCAATAGTATCCAGCTCGCATGATCTTCTTGGCTAGTGATGGACCACTTGAGTGAGTCCCGCAAATTCCTTCATGTACTTCTTCCAAAGCCTTTGTTATCTCATCTTGTTCCAGACATCGAAGGAGAGTACCATCAAGACTACGTCGGTATAGGGTTTCGGCAATAATGGTATATCGAGCAGTTTGGCGAATGAAGGTTTTACGTTGGTTATTTGGTTGGTTGGGAGGAAGGGTATGATCGCGAAGATAGGTGTAGAACTCATCGTACCATGGGGATTCAGAACCGACAAGGCGACATATCATTTCGGATTCGGGGATATCATAAGCGGGAATCCAAAGCTGTTCTACCAAGAACTCGTAGCGTGTTGAATTCTGTGGAAGATCTAGGAGAGATGCGATAGTAGCCATAGCGTCAGCAGCTCGATTCTGATCTCTTGGTATCTGCTCAAAAGTGATAATAGTAAATGATGTCTTTAAATTGTCCACCATTTGCTTGTATGGCATGAGTTTATCATCTTTGGTCTGATACTCATCTGTTGCTTGTCGAATGACTAGTTGGGAATCGCCATATACTTGCAGTTCTTTTAATTTCCATTGTATGGCTAATCTGAGTCCTGTGATTAAGGCCTCATACTCTGCTATGTTGTTTGTGCATGGAAATGTGAGCCTGTAAGACTTCGGGATGCTATCACCTTGAGGTGTGATAAATAGAATGCCTGCCCCTGAGCCGTGCCTAGTGTATGAACCATCAAAATATAGTTTCCATGGTTGTGCTTCTGTGATCATGAATATCTCTTCATCTGGAAAATTGGAAATGAGAGGATGATCGCCTATGAGTGGTGCATCGGCCAACTGATCCGCAATAACTTGCCCTTTGATAGCCTTACGGTCCACATACTCAATGTCGAATTCACTTAGAATCATTACCCATTTGGCCAAACGACCTGTCAATGCTGCTTTGCTGAGTAAGTACTTGAGTGGATCAATCTTTGCGATGAGTTGTACCTTGTGTGTCAACAGATAGTGCCGCAATTTAGTGGCTGCCAAGATTACTGCTAGGCAAGCTCGCTCAATAGGTGTGTAATTGAGTTCATAGCCAACCAGTGTACGAGAGATGTAGTAAACAGCACACTCTTTACCTTCTTCATTATGTTGTGCCAGTAGTACACCCAATGCTGTACTTGTTGCCGAGATATAGAGTAATAATGGTCTTCTTGGATCTGGTGGCATCAGCAATGGTGGATTCATGAGATAGTTTTTAAGCGTCTGAAATGCTTGTTGGCATTTGTCATCCCACTGAAAGCGTATGTTCTTGTGTAGCAGATGTGTAAATGGGTGACACTTATCAGCCAATTGTGCAATGAATCTTCGGATGGATTGAAGCCGTCCTTGTAGTGTCCTTAGCTGACTGATATTCTTTGGAGGTGGCATGTCCATGATTGCCTTAACCTTTGCTGGATCGACCTCAATGCCTTTGCTTGAGACAATGTATCCTAGAAGCTTCCCAGAGGTCACTCCAAAGACACATTTCTTTGGGTTGAGTCGAACATGATATTGTTCCAGTCTATCAAAGATTTGATCTAAGATGTGGAGATGTCCCTCTCTAGTAAGTGATTTTGCTAGTAAATCATCCACATAATCTTCCATCATAGTATGCATCATGTCATGGAAGATGGTGGTCATTGCTCTTTGATAGGTCGCTCCTGCATTCTTTAGACCAAAAGGCATTACATTCCAGCAGTATGTGCCCCATGGACATGTGAAGGCTGTCTTATGTTGATCTTCTGGTGCGATCTTTATTTGATTATATCCTGAAAATCCATCCATGAGTGAAAGCATGGCATGTCCTGCTGTTAGATCCACTATGATGTCGATATTTGGTAGGGGAAAGTCATCCTTAGGACATGCCTTATTCAGATCTCTGAAGTCAGTACAAATGCGGATGCCCCCTTTTGGTTTGCCAACAGGCACAATGTTGGAGATCCATTCTGCATAATCAATTGGCCTAATGAAACCAACATCCAGGAGTTTCTTGAGTTCTGTTTTGACTAGCACTGCAATTTGAGGATGCATCTTACGAAGCTTCTGCTTGACAGGTTTGGCTCCTTTTGCTACTGTGAGGTGATGCATGACTAAATCAGGATCAAGCCCAGGCATGTCTGCATATGACCATGCAAAGTTGATCTGACGCTTCTGGAAGAACTCTATAAATTGAGGCTGTTCTTCTGGAGTGAGAAGAGATGCCAGATGTATAAGATGAGGATTGTCAGGAGTCCCCACATTATATTCTTTGGTCTCCTCAATAAGAATCGTAGATCGTTCCTGTTGTGTACTATCAGGGAGAATGTCAAACCCTTCATCCTCAGGCGCCTCAGAGAGGTTTTCACCATTGGATACACTCTTTCTATTTACTGTTGTCGGATCAAACAGTGCCACAGTGTGGTTTTCACTGGAAGATCCATGTTTTATTGTTATATTTTTGCAGCTGAAGTGTTTGGCATCCGCCCCGAAGTATGCTGCGCTATTAAGTTCAATGGCGAATCCAGCTTTGTGATCCCCGCTTGGTAGATTATCCCTTAATTCCAAAAAGTCAATGATAGCCTCATCGTTTTGGAAGAGGTCAAGACATGGGGGATTTGGTTGGTTCCATTCGATGAGTTCAGGGTGGATAATGGGCATTACTTCATCTATTAAGTTAAGTGCGTTAGAGGTATCAGTGAGGGTTAAGACAGTGTGGTGAAGGTCGTTGATAGTACTCTCCCTGTCAGAATCAGGCGTAGGATGAGACGTAGGGTCTATGGAAGATGTTTCCAGCTCAGGTACCCAAGTGGTCTTTATCTGTGCTTCTCCGTAAACAGGGATGTCTTTGCGTGGCGGAGGTGGGGATGTGTCTTCCTCATCTGAAGTGTTAAGTTGCACTGAATCGAATTCCCACTCATGTGAGTCGGTCTCTGAATCACTTTCCAGCATCCGATTGCTATACCATACTGGGATGTCTTTGGAGTTGAACACGGCAGGCGTGATTGGTTTATGTACCTTTGAGGTGATTGGTGCTGCAGGAACCGTGATGGGGTTTAAAGGATTTGTTATAGGAAGTATCGGCTGTGTTGCCTCAGTGGCTTCTGCAGGAACTGCTGGGGCCATAGATGCTGCTGCGGATTCGGATACAGTTGCCGCTGCTATTGGTGTTATTGATGGGATTACTGGTGCGATTGGTGGTATGTTTGGCACTGATGATGGTTGCGGTGGGTTTGTGAGCCCCGATGGGGCAGTGGGGATAGTGTTTGATGGTGCTTTGATTATGAAAGGTGTCCTCTTAGCAGTAGGTGGGCAAAATGGTTTGCTGGGTTTTCCTTTGAGTCTGAGTTTAGGAAGGATCTCTTTTTCAAAGCCTAGGCCTGTATTACCTTTGGGCTTGAATTCTGGTAGCAGAGGTTCATGTCGTCCTTGTTTGCAGGATCCCAAAGCACTTTGACCATCATACCCCATTCTTTGCATAATGAGGAGGCCTTTGCCATACTGTTCTGTAGGAAGTGTAACTTGCGGTTTATCAGTGGTGATGGGATCCTTATAGATCCATTCCGCTAGGTCCTCATCTTGTGTTTCTTCCTCTTGACTCTTTCCAAGGATGAAAGGCGTTAAGGCACATGCTGGCGTGATTAGTGGTTGCTGGAGCAACTGCTGTGGTTTACCATGTGTTCTAGGAGAAGTGGGCATTTGTCCCACACAAAAGAGCTGACTCAAGTTGTATTCTCCAGGACCTTCCTCTGCGACTTTCATTTTAAGCTTTTCTTGCTTGGGTATAGGAGTGTTTGAACTGGCAAGAGAGGCGGGATTTACATATGATGTGGAGGAAATGGCTTCCCTATTATTAGGAATAGTAATCTCTGGTTGATGGCTGATATTATGGCAAAATGCAAAGGGATTTGCGTCGCCCAGGATTGTGACCTCTGCACCATTATGTGGGAACTTGATACATTGATGGTAGGTAGATGGAACGGCTTGCATGGCATGTATCCAAGGTCTCCCTAATAATAGATTATATGGCAGAGGAAGGTCCAGAACTTGACAAATGATGTGCTTTACCACGGGGCCCACTCGGATTGGTAGTACCACAGCTCCTTTGGATGAACGCTCTGCATCATCATAGGCCTTGATGGTGATCTTCTTACGAGGATCCACTGATTCTATTGCATATCCCAATGCTGTGACCAATTGTAGTGTGCAAATGTTTAGGCCAGCTCCATTATCGATCAAGACTCGCTTGATCCTGTGTTGGTTGACAAAGCCTTCAATGTGGAGTGAGGCGTTATGAGGTTGTTGGAATGAAGAGTTGTCACTTTCGGAAAAAGTGAGACAAGGTGATGACTTTAGATTTCCAACCATGGCTTGAAATTGGTCCGTGTTCAGGTTTGCAGGGACTGATGCCTCTTGGAGTGCTTGATCCAAGATAGTTTTATGAGATGGTGATAGGCGTAATAGCTCTAAAATGGATATAAGTGCAGGCGTTTTGTCTAATTGTTCCACAAGATTGTACTGTTTTGGATTGGAGGTGGTGCCTTGTGGAGCTGCCTTGATGGTGACCTTGCCACGACGTGTAACAACATTGCAATTGGAGGTGGGATTTTTGAAGGTGATAGTTGCAATTTGTTCACTGGCATCATACAGGTGATTGACAGTGTAATTATACGCAGCCTGCGTATAATCAGTGGTATCAGGACCTCGTCTGGAAGTGGAAGGACCCCTTTGATCTTGCGATGGAAGTGGATTCTTGAACATCTGATGATCATTATTGGTTGTTTTTGGGTCATGTCCTTCAATTTCAATTTCTCCTCGATCAATAAGATCCTGAATGAGATCTTTCAATCGATGACAATTACTTGTCTTATGTCCTCTTCCTTGATGGAACTCACAATGTTCAGTATCTCTCCACCATGCCGGTTTGACTTGAGGCTCATAATTTGATAACTTAGGTAGAGTGATCAAATTCTGAGAAATGAGTTGTCGCATCACTGTTTCAATGGGTTCCCCTAAGGGAGTGTATGTGCGTTTTTGTTTTTGTGGACGAGGTCTTGGTTCATCATGAGATGTGATGCGACCTTGATTAAGAGGAACATTTGTGTTATTTTGAGGTGGAGGATTTTGTCCTGCAAATCGAACCACAGGTTGTGCATTTTGGACAGTCCGAGCATCCACAACTCCATCGTTGACGATATTCTTATTCTTGTTCCAGAAGTTTGGTTTATCACTATTGAAGCGCGGGCGAGGACCATCTTTTGGTTCATTAAAGATTTTGATGAGTCCTTTTTTGATGAGTGCCCGTTCACATTTTATACCCTTGGTGATCATATCGTTAAAAGAATCTGTATCTTTGACATCCAGGTGAAATTCCATTTCTTCGTTTAAGTTGGAAATGAAAATTTCCACTAGTTCTCGTTCAGGTAACTGAAGAGAACGTCTGCTAGACATTTGGCGCCATCGTTGCAGGAATACTGAGAATAATTCACCTGGTTTTTGTTTGGTGTTGCATAGATCAGCCATGGTGATGTCACGTTCAATATTATAAGAGTAATGAGATAGGAACTTCTGGATGAGTTCCTCAAATGTTCTTATGCCGCCTGGTAGTCGGGAAAACCATGATGTGGTTGTTCCTCCCAAGCTTTGGGGAAAAAGGCGCATTAAGTATGTGTCTTCATATGCGACTTCGAGACAAGCGGAATGAAATTCTCGGACATGATCGCGGGGATCTCCCTTTCCTCTATATTTTTCGAATTTTGGTGTTTCGAACCCGCGTGGAAAGGGTGGCATATAAAGATTCCTATCAAACGGATAGGGACAGATGTCGTTAAGTGAGAATTGATTGGTTTTAACACCACTATGAAGTTGTTGGGCGAGATTCTCAACTTGTTGCCGCAACATCTCCATTTCATTAGGAGGAGGAGGTGGTGGGTTACCTCGAGGGATGTTATATCTGGTGGGATCTCTACGCCTTTCCTCCTCATGGCGACTTTGTCTTTCTGATGCTTGTCTTAATTGGGCAAGATCAAAGTCTGAGGGGAGTTTGGCTCCTTCTTGAGCGAGTCTTAAAAAGTGAGCATCTGCGTTGCTCCTTAGTATTTCATCGAATAATCTGTTAAAATGAGGGTTATGCTGAACCCTTTCGATTGTTGAAGGAGTGGGAGTACTTGGGTTTTCGTCATTCCCATTTCCTCCAAGTGCCTCTTGAAATTCATTGAGGTTGTCCTCTTCTTCCTCAATTTCTATTTCTCGCTGCCTTGATCGCGATCGGGTTTGAGCCATTTTGTTTACAAGTTTGTTTTGAAGTTGATTGAAGATGATGATGAGTTGGTGATGAAATGAAAGATTGGTTGGTTGGTGATTTGTGTTGTATGGGGATCTCTAGCACTTTAAGGTAGATGTAATCGAAATTCCTTCTTTGATTTGCTTGTTTGTTTGATAAGTTTGGATGTGATAAGGTGCAGAGAAATCTGAGATGTGTTACAGATTTAACTACCTAGTAATGAGAGGATTCACTCATGAACTAGTTTTAACCTGCGTAGATGTGTCTCTTAGGATGAGCTTATCCTAGATGTAGAAACAATCTAAAAAGTGATGTGATGTGTTTGATTTCAAGCAATATCTAAAAAGGAATCTTGGGACAAGAACCTCTTAATGTTTTGAGAGTTTTGAGATGGATTGATGATGAAATGATGATGGATGAGAAGGATGATGGATGAAAATGTTTTCAACTTCAATAAAAACTTTGTGTTATAAACGGGACAAACTCCATCTCTTCCCTTTCAGGCGTTGGTGGCACTTCTCGAGCTGTGTTGTAGGTGATACAGATGTTTGGGAAGAAGTTGGGATTAATTTTTCCTCCTTGATTTTTGTGATAACTCAGAGCTCTATATTGCATAAAAGCTCTGCGGTTCAATGATTCTGAATCAAACTCGTTTGTTTTACCTTGAAGGTATAGACGCATGCGATGTAGAAAGACTCTATGGGAGACAAAGATTTGTCGATTGAGATAGAAGAATTTCCTCCTTTTTATTAAAGCCTTTGAGCTTAATGGTCTTCTTTTCAAGGTAATATTCTGATGACCCTTCTTCTTTCGCAAGATGTGAAGAATGGTCATAAAAGTTGTGACTCTTCGTTATTGGCACTGTGTTTTTGGTATTTTTGGTTGTGTTGACAGATGTTGGATGAATACTTTGTTTTTGGGATTGATTTTCTGATTTTTCTTTGACAAGAAAACAAAGCAAGCACACAAACACAAAATTGTAGCCTCAAAGGCACAAATGAGTATGGGTCTAGATCAACCCAATCCTTGGACTTGTTTTTGACCCTTCCTTTAGATTTATTTTAAGGTGTATTTCCAAAGCCTGAAGTCGGCTCAATTTGCACTAGGTCTGTAAAACGAACACACTTCAAACACTCTTTATCCCTATGGTCAGATGGCCAGTTGTGATAAATTTAGCCCACATCTTGATATTTCTTCGACTTTGGTACTACATACCTTATGAATCCCGCCGTGGCAGGTAAGGATGTGATATACTAAGTCTTGCGCGAGCATAACAAATAGATGATCCCTATGATGGGGGAGTCACCACTTTTATCAAGCCACAAGTGACTTTTCAAAAAGCTATGTTTCTACTCAAGGAAATATGTATGGTGAGTATCTTGGGAGCAAAACCTTCTATGCTCTTGCACTAAATTATATCTCAAATATCCTCAATCAATAGAACAGGTGGGCTACTACTTAAAGGTGTTTAGTCATGTTCGATGGCTTTGGACATAAGTTCATTCTGCAGTGACTCACTTAAGAGCCTTGTAACTGGTGGTGGGGCCCATTTGTCCTTTCGGCCAGTTACACTGTAGGAACAGCTATACCCAAGGCTACAGCTTTCGCTCTCACCTGATTTCTATAGCGGCTCGAAGGATTTACCGCTCGAGGTCGTTCCCAAGAGTATCGATCCCTTGGCAGGCCTCTCTTAAAAAATAAAATTTTGAGTGTTACTAACACTTTTCTCTTGCACCTAGGACCACGAAAGCCAAGGGAGAGGATAGTGTGTGTTAGAAGTAGGTCCACTCGACTGACTTTTTGTGCACAAGCGTGCCAAACACGAAATTCACTTGTTCTTTTTAATCCAACATTTGCAAAGATGATCTAACTATTTGGAGATGTTGCTCCAACAGCCATGGTGTTCATTTTAACTTTCAAAGCAATATGTTTTGTAATCTATAAGTTGAAAGTCCTGGTCAACTTAATGAAAAACACGATTGCATGAAGGAAAATTTGTTTTTGCCAAAAATAAAGACAAGTGGATTGTTCTTTTTACTGCACCAAATTTTCGAAGTGTGGATTGTGATTTTTAAGTCCCAATTGATGCAACAAATAAAGTTTGTTTGGTTGATTTTAAGCACCAAAACAAAATGTAGCCCTAACTAGAAAACAATGAAACTATTTTTTTTTTTTTTTTTTTTTGTGTTTTTTTAAGTTCTTTTTAAGCACTAAATAAAAATTTTTGTGATTTTTGTTGTGTTGTTAACCTGCACAAAGAAAAGAAACAAGTTAAGAAAATTAATGCTCACAGGGGGGGCTTCCACAAGCCTAATTTTTGATTTTTTTCGGTTACAAGTCCCTTTGGGCGACACTCTGTCGCAATAGCGCTATTCTGTGTTTTTACAGAAGCGCTAATTAATACGAAAGCGCTAGTCTGCGTGAGCAGAAGCGCTAATTTACACAGTAGCGCTTAAAGAAAAGAAAATCCCGAGAAGACAAAAGTGCTAGAATTGAGTCAATAGCGCTGAAACGGTGACAATAGCGCTGGAATGTTGTCAATAGCGCTGAAACATTTTCAATAGCGCTACTTTAGGGTCAATAGCGCTAAAAGAAATTTTTCAATAGCGCTAAAACGCGTTCAATAGCGCCGAAGCGCGACCTGTGTGGCAATTTCAACAAGAAAAAAATGTTAATTTCAAAAATGAAGATCAGAAGGTTGCGTGTTCGATTCACGTCGGGTTCACCAAATGATGCCCTCCTAAATGGCACAATGTTAGTTTAAGATCAAACAACATAAAACACACAAGATGTTAGAGTTAATCAATCAAAAACTAAAACCTATGAAGACATTCCAAGAGAGATACTAAAAACACATGCTAATGAATCTAACTAAAGAAGTAAGACAATGAGATATCTCCAACTATCTCTTAGCATGAGATTAGCTCCTTCTCCCTTGTTCCTCTCCTCTCCAAGTTCCAAAATAGTGTAGCTCTCAGCAGCTTTTTGCACTATGGATGCTTATGGAGGATTGAGATTGTAGAATAGCTCCAAACATGAAATGAAAAAGCTATTTATGCTAAAATGATATATTTTAACTAAAAAGACAAGATTTAGTTATGCTATTGCTAAATGCTCTCTAAAATGTCTATAGCTTAGATGCATACAAGTTTTCAGGATCTTGAGTATGAAGGAATGGGCTCTATTTATAGGAAAAATGGAGCAATGGATGGCCAGGATTGAAGGGTTTAATCAAGGGTCAAGCTTGAAAGTTGGGGATCCATGTGCACAATTGGCACCAATAAAATAGTGACAAGTGTCAACACAGGATTGGGTTGAGAGAAGAGGTTGGAGGCATTAAAGGCCTGAGAAGACCTCATGGTTATCTAAAGGCTAAGGGTCAAGCCTAAATTAGGATTACCCACTGAATTAGGAATTAATCCAAGGATAAACCTTTGTGGAAATGATTAAGAGATAATCATGGTCAAAGCATTAAATGCTTGATGAGACCTTTGGGTTGGGTAGAGGTTGAGTCAAAACAAATGTTTTAACCATGTGGGAGGGTTTGAGGTAACCATTAATGGTTATTGGAGACTTTGTGGATTAAGTGGTTGAAAGTTGGAAGCCTTTAATGGTTTTCAAAGACTTTGGGGTTTTTGGTGGTTGAAGGTTGAAAACCTTCAATGGTTATCCAAGACTTTGGGCCATTTGAAAAGTGACTCCATTTTGCTTATGAATGTGACAATATTTAGGGGATGGATTAGGCTAATTAAGAAGGGGTTAGAAGAATCTAGAAGGGGATTAGATTTTTGCAAGTGGATTTGGTGGGTGAGGGAAAATAGGATTTTATTAAAATAAAAATTCATTTATTTCAAAATGTGTGCAAGTTGCATTTGTAGGAAAATGCAAGTGGGGTGGGGATAATGATTTAAATAAATGTTTTATTTAATTTATTTAAAAGAGGAAAAGGGGATTTAATTAAATAAATAGATTTTATTTATTTAATTGATTGGAATTGGATTTTAATGAATTAATTAAAATAAATTGAGTAATTTATTTAATTAATAGAAGAATGTTTGGGGATGAATTAATTAAATATTTATTTAATTAATTGATGGCTAGTGGATTTTTAATCAAATAAATACGAAATATTCATTTAATTAAAATGGACAGATTTATGTGACTACAGACATCATGTTGAGTGACTCCATGATGATATCACGTTGAGAGACTCCATGATGAACCCTTTTCACTAATGGGTGTAGCCATTGTGATTGTCATGTTGAGAGCTCCATGACATGAGTATCTGAGAAGATATCTCCCTAGCTAAGAGGGAGTGTTGAAGTATTAGCGGCGGGAGACTTAATTTTTATGTTCGCCAACCAAGAATTATTTATAGGCCGACTTTAATTGAGTCGCCACTCTTCTAATTGAAGAGTCAAGGAGGACGACTCATATGTAGGGGCACAATGCACATATAAATGCATAAGGTAACTTCATTCTTTGAGATCGAATTTTTTTTTCACTCACTCAGATCGCTCTACTTCACTTTGCATTCATACTTCAGCAGTTCAGATTTACTTATATAGCAGTTCGAATCTTATATCAAGGAGATCGATATATATTACAAAGTGGTGCCATTATTATAGTTGCATTTCGGTCTTGTGAATGGCCTCATAATTGGCTTTTGTGTTGGCGATATTGTAATTGAATTTTTCAATATATATAAGAGATATTGTTGCTGGGTTTTTCTCCCTCAAGTAGGAGGGTTTTCCTAGGGTATATTGCTGTGTTAATTGTTCAAATATTGTATGATTTCTGCTTAATCTAATTCTGATCATAAAATTAACACTTTTTACTTTATACACTTTGAAAGAGTTCGAGTCCGTTTATTTTCACAAACTTGTTATCCATCTTTTTGTTAAGGGTAGCTGAGAACATCACCGTCTCCAGGCTAATTTTTTGAGAAACAAGCACCAGCATTGGATGTGTTATTTCCAGAGCAGCGTGTTCTCAAAGTTGTGGGCCACTTTATGGCAGTGTGATGATTTGAACTTAGGTTACTGATATTACAAATGCACCTTTTTATCATTGCACCTCTACCATTTGGACCATAGAAGCATTAAATGGGAATAAAATGCAATTAAGTACATTTATTTGATGCCTGATACCTGGGCAATGCCGGGTCAAACTGGCATGCCTTTGACCTGGTCAAATTTGGCATTTTTTGAAAAAATGTGGGTTAGCCAAACTTGTTGAATAACCAGGGGTTTTCATGATTTTGTAATGTTTTTTCAAAAAACTGCTTATTTATGGGGTTTAGGGTTCAATTTGGCATTTTTTCCCATTTTAAACCTGTGTAATTGAATTCCATTTACACTTTCAGTTGCCATGCGAATGCCGTGTAGATGGAATACTACTATGATTTGGACACACTTCAATCTTGTTTCTGTGTTTTTCAATATTTAGTTGAGTCCGGACCAGCTATTTCCTGTCACTTTTATATTTAGAGTGCATCACACTATTACAAGCTTGTAAATTTGTAACCAACCAAGACTATGTATGTTCTAGACACACTAGCAAGACTAGAAGAGATTCCTTCCTGGCAGTGATATACACTGGTCTGATTTGACTTTATTGCAAGCTACCCATATATCTTGGGGCTAATTGGGCTTGATCCTGGCAGTGATGTACAAAGGTCTGTTTGGACATATTATACCAAAATACACATATTCCTTTAGAAAGATAATTAACTGTAAACACTGACACAATACCAAACTTCTCATAGACCTTTAGACAGATGAATTACACATAAATTCAAATTTTGCCAGTATTCTTAACAACATTTATGACACAGATTGTAACTCTCTTAGAATCTTTTTGTAAAGGGTTTCGGGGCCCCTTCAAAACCTGTTTTTGCTTTAATCCAAAACATTTATGGCACGGATTTTCAATGCTGCTACCTGTTTTGTACAATGTCAATAAGCTCAGTTAGCAAACCAGTTCATGTAAAGCGTTTAAACTAGCAGGACCATGGCAGAATTTATGGGCTAAAGCTGTAGCAACTCTGCTCTGATGATGGTGAGTAGTCTTAAGGATATGTCATTGCTGATGAGGGTCAAGAGCAAGGGAGTGATGTCTGACAACAAGTACCCTTTGAAATGTTGTAAAACTTTGAAGCAGTTACCAATATCCAAGTTTAGATTTCTGGATTACATTAATAAAATAAAATAAAATTTTCTTCACCATCAGCATTGTTGACAACAAGCTTTCGGAAATGCATTAGAAACCTGCCATTTCCAGCTTTGTGATATTTGGCTAGCTACAGCTTTTCTTGCGACTGAATTCTAAATATAATATTTTTATTTTCTTGGGACGAGACTTGGGGTTGTACAACAAAAGTCAGACTACATGGGATTGTTTGGTACTTTGTCCAATTTGTTGTAGACACTAACTTTAAGCAAATTTGTAACATGTCTTCTGCATTAGTGGTGCGTCTGGTCACACTTATATTGTAATTAAACGTCTAACTTCAAATTACAGCATCATTTATGTATTTAACAAACAACATTGGAATTATTAATTAACTTTTTCTGTCAGGCTTCTAAGGAGTTCCCCTCTTTATGTGCTTTCCTGCATCAGTTTCTTTTAGATCACTTAAGCAATGCTTTTAAGTGGTATTTTCGGTGACCTGGTAAATATATACACCCACCACCATCTTAATGTATTGGGGAACACTTAATCAAACTATAAGCAGTAATACTGTCTGGCTTGAGAGCACCATTTGAGGAGTATCTATTCCATCAAAAATAATCTGGGACTTGCACCTGGCCTCATACAGATTTTGACCTGTGTTATCACAGGCTTTTCATGACCAATATGGTTCAAATTTAGGTCATCATCCTGGAAACTGCTTTGCTAGAATGTGGCCACTGGATATGCGTCATTTTGTTCTGGCCACATGGGCCTTCATGGCACATGCACCTTTTTTGGCTTTTTCGAAGTGCATATGGACTGATAAAGCCACATACATAAAAGCCACATCGACCTTCTTAGCACATGAATAAGCTTGAACTTCCATCTCTAAGAACTCTATTGGTGCAACTGTGCATGCCATGATTTTTCTGAAGCTAGTCATCCTTATTGGAAGACCCTCTAACAATTATTGCAGTTACACCAGGCAGGATTACAGTCATTGCTTTCTCCTTCCAATCAGTATCTTTTTATTTCAGCTGCAAACCTAATAACTTTGCAGCAGCCTTGTACAGTATTTTGTTTTGATAATTGAAAATGCTCTTTTTTTAATTAAGTCCACTAAGGGAGAGCTATGAGACCCAAGTTTCATTTTCAGAAAACACCTCTGGATCAAACTCTGAAATTCAATAAAGTGTAGTTTTTAGCTTGGATAGGAACTTTCGTGTGGGTTGTGAACATGAGGGGAAAAGTTCAAGTGGTTCAAGTTAGTCTATTTTGCATTTCACTTTGAAGGACTAAAATGAAGGTTGTTTATTTAGCATTAGGACATAATCGCTAGGAATTATGAAAATTTCTTCATGGTATCAGAGTCAGAAAGGTTGAGATAAACTGTGTAGCACGAAGAAGGAATTTTGGGGATTTTTAATTAAAAATCATGCAAGATTTTTTCTGTATAGAAATTGTGGCACCTAGAAAAAGGAGAAATCATGATTTTATTGGTTGTGAAATTGTGGCATAATGTATGTGAAAATCATGGAAGATTTTTTGGTTAAAACACGATCTGTTTTCTCGTTTAAATTGCGGGTTTTTAAAGGCATAAAAGCCGCGCCTAATTTAAAACAAAGATGGGGGGGTTTTATTCCCATATTAAATTGTGTCATCTTTCATGGTGAAATGTTAGTGGATTTTAGCAGTTTATCCAGGGTTTTTACAGTGACTAGAGGTTGAATGATTAAATTAAAGTTCAACAATAGGATTAATTCTAAATTGGTGGTGAATTTCTATGTTGATGCAAGATTTTTAAGACATTTTTCAGAGGTGAAAGCCGCAACTAGGGCACAAACTAGTCGCTAGTAAAGGATATTCATTTCTATAGGTTAAACTTGTGGCTAGAGTTTTGAAGGATCTGTCTAGGGCTGAAATTAACTAGGGTTTGAAGGTGATTGCTAGGGTGTGTAGTGGCAGCTAGGAGTGTGAACTAGGGTTTAGCAAAAGTGATGGCTAGGGTTTGTAGTGGCAGCTAGGAGTGTGAACTAGGGTTTAGAAAAATGATCGCTAGGGTTTTATTTGAGGTGTCTTTTTGACAAGAAATTTAACCTGGTTTGTAGAGACAGGCAAGGGATTGAAGATGAACTAGGGTTTGTATTGAAGTAAAGTCAAACATCAAGGATAACAGAAAGGGTGAAGATCCATCCTCATAGCCAAGGAAAATGTACTTGAGTAGAAACAAGTATTTTAGTTGTCATGTGTTTGGTCAATATGCATCACAGTGTTCAAATATGAAGAACTAGGGAAAGCAATAGTAGAAGGTGGTAGCAGCCTTAGTAGAAATTCAATTGAATGAGTTTGTTGTTAATATTGAGGAGTTCTCAATGGTTTATTGTTTTTCTACCGGTTCAATTTTGAGGATGCTTGGTATGTGGACAATGGGCCCTCTAGGCATGCGACATTAACTGGGTAGTATTTTACCAATTTCAGAGAACATGATTCTGGAGTTTAGGTTGAGTTTGGTGATAATGCAAGTTGTCCAATAGTAGGAGTTACAGTTACCTTTCAAATGCAACTAGGATTTTTTGTAGAATTTGATGATGTTTGTTTGTTGCTGATCTCAAGAAGAATTTGCTTTTAGTTTTTGTGATGGAGGATAAAGGCTATGTAATTCAAGGATCAACATGTTCAAATTAGATTGAAGGAATCTAGTTTAGATATAGCACAGGTTATAGGGGTCAAAGAAGGCAATCTTTATAGATCATAGGGTGAAGTAGTTCTAGCAACATTCGTGAGAAACATTAATGATTTAAGAGCCTCTGTAGAACAAGTTTGGTAGGATGCCATGGTGGGGGAGTACACCTCTATCATGAAAAACAATGTGTGGGACATTGTGACAAGATCAAAAGGGAAGCCAATTGTGAGTTCCAGGGGGCTCTACAAAATCAAGCATGCTGTAGATGGCAACATTGAAAAGTACAAAACAAGGTTTGTGACAAGAGTATTCTCCCAAAAGGAGGGAGTGGACAATGAGAAGACTTTTGTTCTAGTTGCTAGATAAACTTCCATTAGAATAGTTATGTCTTTAGTTTTAGTCATGGTTTGGAAAATACATTAGAGGAATGTTAAGACAACTTTTCTAAACAGTCTCATTGTAGAAGAAGTGTATACAGAGCGGCCTTAGGGATTTGAGGTGATTGGGAAGGAATCCCGTATTTGTAGGCTTAGGAAAGCCTTGTATGGATTCAAACAAGGACCCAAGGCATGTTATTCAAGGATGGATGAAAATTTACTAAGCATGGGCTTTAGTAAAAGTCCGCAGATTCTAATCTTTATTACATAGGTGTTGGGACTGATCTGCTTATTTTGATACTGTATGTAGATGATTTGTTCATTGCAGGTGTAGAGTAGCTCATTTTGGGGTGCAAAGCAGATTTATCTGTTAAGTTTGAGATGAAGGACATTTGTTTGATGCATATCTTTTTTGGGTTAGAGGATTGGTAAAAACTAGGAGAGATTTTCCTTGGGCAAGGTAAGTATGCAAGTGAGACCCTAAAGTGATTTCAGATGGAGGATTACAGACCTATGGCCACAACTATGATCACTAATCTGAAGTGTGTAAGATCTTCAAGTTTGGAGGTGATTGATCCCATGTTGTATAGGTAGTTGATAGGTTTCTTGGTGTATTTGGTCAACAACAGACCAAATATATGTTTTGCAGTGAACACCTTGAGTCAATTCATGGTGGAGCCCAAGCAGGAGCTTGGGTAGCAGCAAAACATGTGCTCAGATATGTGAAGGGCATAGTGGAGTATGTTCTCAGATATGTTAGAGATGGTGAAGTGAAGTTGCAAAGGCATACAGACTCTGATTTGGTAAGTAGTGCTGCTGATAAGAAGAGCACCTCATGGTGTTGCTTTAGCTTGGGATTAGGAATGTTATCTTGGCTCAGCAGGAAGCAGACTTTAGTGGCACTAAGAACAGCAGAGGCAGAGGATATGGTAGCTAGTACCACTAGTTGTAAGGTCATTTGGCTTTGCAAGTTACTCTGAAGGTTATATGATCAGGAGTTGGATCCCATGGTTATTTATTATGATAATCAGAGCTGTGTCAAACTCTTCGAGAATCCAATGTTTCATGATAGGTCCAAGTACATAGTGATCATTTATCACTTCATCAGAGATATGGTTTAAAAGGGAGTAGTGAAATCTTGACCGATCAGCAAGTAGCTGATATTCTAACCAAGCTCTTAGCAGAAAGGAAGTTTGAGGCTTTCAGAGAGAAACTTGGATTGGTGCAAATTTCCTTCTTCGTTAAGAGGGAGTTTTGAGTTTTTAGCTTGGATAGGAACTTTTGCATAGGTTAAATGTGAAAGTCTAGGGGAAAGTTCAAGTGGTTTGAGTTAGTCTATTTTGTGTTTCACTTTGAGGGACTTTGTAATGTCCCCTTTTCAAATTAGGATTTAATAATAAACAATAATAATAAAATTATAAATATAAAAGAATAAAATTAAACATAACCATAACTAAAATTTAGTTAAGTTTAATGAATTGTCAAAAGGCATAAGATGAAAAGTTGTGACTCCCTCAAACATGAGATATAAGGGAGAAGAGAACTTCATTTGAAAGGGGGATAATTTGGGAATCAGAAGTGAAGATTTGATTTAAATAAGTGCAGATCTGATTGTGAAAGGTTGTGTCCCTTTCAAAGGGGAGAAGTAATGAAGAGTTGCACTCTTTCAACACTCTTTCAAAGGGTGCTAATGGTGAAAGGGTGCGTCTCTTGCCAAAGGGCATCCATAATGAAGAGGTGTAACCTCTCCCTCACATTGAGAGATATAAAGGAAAGGAATCAAAAGCATCCAGTGACATGACCATCTACCAGCTCAGATCAGAACTGTTATAAGTTACAGGAATTGGCAGCCTCCTAGTAGGGGACATTACAGACTAAACGTGAAAGTCTTTCATTTAGCATTAGGACTAATCACCAAATATTTTGAAACTTTCTTTAGAAAGTGCTCTATGCCTATAGGCATTTAAACTTGGGCCTTATGTAAGGTGGTTTCATAGATCAACTATTAAACCACAACTGTACTTTTCATCAATTGGCCTTATTCCAAGTTTGTTCCATAAATTCACCCACTCTCTTCAATTTTCTAGAAATGACTTTAAAGAGTGAACACAGGTGGAATGATTTTGTCTAGAGTAGAGACTAGACCCTTTGAAATAGTGTAGCAACATCTCTTAGGATTGACTGGGCAAACCAAAGGATAATTCTTTTTTCAATCAGTTGGGAAACTAAATAACTTTGAAAAATTCATTAAAATAGAGAAAAAATGGTGTGTTTTATTTTTTCGACTAGTGAACGTGGCGTAGGGAGCCATACACATTATATTAATTTGACAAAAAGTACACTTTTGGCTGTGCCAGTGTGGAGGGCCTGATTACAAAATGCCCATGGGGTACTGTTCTTCCTAAAATTTGTATTATCAATTTTGCTAAATATTGTTACTTGCTGGTTCCGGTACGGGTGTGGGTATGTGTATCAAAACTCGGTATGATGGTACAACAAACTTTTTTTCCTTGAGTATGAGTACAGGAATATGTATTTATGTATGTAGGTAGGCATGTATGTATGTATGAATGTGTGTATGTATTTATGTTTATGTGTGTGTATGTATTTATGTATTCAGGCATGCATGCATATCTGTATGCATCTGTGTGCACATGTGTGCATGCATGTATGTCTGTTTGTGTGAATGTATGTGTCTATGCATGGATGTATGCATGTATGTATGTATGTATGCATGTGTGTGTGTGTGTGTGTGTGTGCGCGCGTGTGTGTGCGCATGTATGTATGTGTGTGTGTGTGTGCGTGTGTTAAACAATTTAAAATTATATAATATAAAACAATGATACTCATAAATGGCAATAATTTTTTTTTTAAAAATACCTCATAATTTGTAAAAAATGAATATACTCAAATTCGTAATTCAATGAATGGTCAAAGTCAATACACAATGAAAGTTACATTCAATATTCAATAGTCATCATATCGCTCTTCATAAAAAGCATATAAGTGTAAAATTTGGTTCAGTTTCACTTGAACCACAATGAGTTACAATGCCACTTCCACTAGCCATGTACTGTACAACCTGCCTCATCTAAATATATTTTCTGGCAAATTGTGCAACAATGATTTCGAAGTCAACACACTCAAGTGTTAGATACCAACTCCTTATCAGCCTCTCATTGTTAATCAACTTATTTTGAAGTCAACACACTCAAGTGTTATATACCAACTCCTCATTGTTGAGACAAGGACCAGCTAGGACTCGAACCTAGGACCTTCCATATTCTGCTGGAGTGCTCTACCACTGAGCTACTGGCCCCTCTTGGACCAGTCCATCGTCGGTCCGGGTGTGGCTTATTTCCAACACCAAAACCCCCCCTTAAGCCACACCTCTCGTGTGCTTGGGGCTCCTAGCCTGGAGATGGCTCTGATACCATGTTGAGACATAGACCAGCTAGGACTCGAACCTAGGACCTTCCATATGCTGCTGGAGTGCTCTACCACTGAGCTACTGGCCCCTCTTGGACCAGTCCATCGTCGGTCCGGGTCTGGCTTATTTCCAACACCAACACTCATCAGCCCCACATTGTAATCAATTTTCTTATGTGACAAACCTTCATGACACATGCCATTTTCATAATTCAATCACTAGTGTGAAATTATGTATGCAGGCATTTTTTTGTTTATAAAAATGTTTTAAAAAAATAATTTTTTTCTGTTTTTTTTGGTAGCCCTTGGGTCCCCGCGGGTTTGCCTGGGTTTGGCCCAGGGTTTCCATTTTCATAATTTTATCACTTTTAAGTGTGAAATTATGTATGCACGCATTTTTTTGTTTATAAAAATGTTTTAAAAAAATAATTTTTTTTTCTGTTTTTTTTGGTAGCCCTTGGGTTCGCCTGGGTTCGGCCCAGTTTCGGCCAGGGTCCCTCCCTGGCACCCTGGGAGGGACCTTGGATGACCCTAGTGAGGGGGACCAGAATCCATAACGTACCCACATGGGTATGGAGGGTGTTTTAGAGGAACTCAGTAACAGAGAATTTTTATGAACAAGTTGTGGGGGTTTGACTATACTACTCACCCCTTTATACTATGTAAAGTAATAGATATCAGCTTTCTTATGGTTCCTGTTCCTCCTCCTCCCCACTGTCTGAGTTGTCATTCTCCTTCGCAAATGACTCTCTATCCCAGGTGTTGAGGTTGCTTCTATTGTGTATATGAGGAATTCAATCCCCCATTTCACCTGATGCATACAGAGGAAGATTATTTCATACAGGTTTTTCACTGCACCAATGGTGCTGAACACTCTAGAAAATGTTTCAAGTGATTAGATGATCTTAAATATGATTTGATAGCAATTCAAATTCTGATGCTCAGCAGCATCTCTTTCCTCATCCTGAAGGAGGAAAGTGATCGATCGTCTTGTACTTTAATCCTTCACATGAAATATCATATTTTCATTGACATTCAATCACCTACATTAAGGCTTATCATTGCAGACAATCAAGGAACAGTTTCTTCTGTGTATCCCTAATTTCAGCCTGCCATGAGCTTTATATCCTGAGGTATGAAGATAGCCTCAGGAGCATCACATCATTTACATAAAAATATTATACCAGGTGAAGCAATGAAAATCAGTTGTCATGTTCATAATTCTACGCTATAGATGCTCAGCATTGTAATGTCCCCTACTAGATATAGGACTGTTTAATAATAATTAATCTTATATTGGATGAGTGTAGTCTTGGAAGGACAACCTACACCTAAAGGGAAAGGCAAGCACCTACATACATGTTCAATTATAATTAGACTTAATTCATTCTAATGCAAAATATAGATAGAAATTGGTATATGAGACATTAGAAGGGTTGCACGCTAAGTTACTGATTCGGGTACGGATTTGAGATGCCCAACATTGTAATGTCCCCTACTAGATATAGGACTGTTTAATAATAATTAATCTAATATTGGATGAGTGTAGTCTTGGAAGGACAACCTACACCTAAAGGGAAAGGCAAGCACCTACATACATGTTCAATTATAATTAGCCTTAATTCATTCTAATGCAAAATATAGATAGAAATTGGTATATGAGACATTAGAGGGGTTGCACGCTAAGCTACTGATTCGGGTACGGATTCGACAATTTTTTTTCTTTCTTGGGTACGGGTACGGGTACGTCCGTATTGTTGTGACGTTTTCACACATCGCCCCATTGCAAATGGGGACCCCTTTTTTTTTTTGCTTTTTAGGGTTTGTTTTCTAGGTCTTTTAGGGTTTTGTCCGTTAGCCTTTGGATTTTTGAGTGCTGTCGGGGAGATCAATAGGATAGCAGGTCCTGCTGGAGTGAAGTCCTGATCCTGAAATTGGCTGAGTCTGGAATGTCCTGATCCTGAAATTTGACTAAGTCTGGAAACTGAAAAACCTCCAAAAACTAGATTTTGCAATATAACTCCTGGAGGTCTGAAACCACTCTCAAACATCCTGAAAGTATATATGGAATATAACTTAAAGTATAAGTTCTTTCTTATACTTAAATGTTATATTCCATAAAAATTATCCTGATAGAGAGTTCAAAAAGTCAAATTTCGCTCCTGTCCTTCACTGAGGATCCAAAGCGAAAAGCGCTCCTGTCCTTCTCCAAGGGTCCAAGGCGAAGCGCTCCTGTCCCTCACCAAGGGTCCAAGGCGAAAAAGCTTATTTGAGTCATTCCTGACCTTGTTTGGTCAAATTGAGACATCAAAGGCATGGTGGAGGACGAAATGAAAATGATAGAGCATCCAGACTTGATCGAAGATGATGAAATGACGGAGTTTTTGCCTAGAAGGTCAAAAGCGCTCCTGTCCCTCACTGAAGGACCAGAGCGATTTTCTTTATATGCACAATTTTAGACCTTTCTTGGGCTTGAACTCTTGTTCATGGCGTGTAACAAGATGATATCTTCCTTAGCCAAGGCATTTCATAATGAAAGATGAAGCATTTTGGCCTAGAGGGCAAAAAGCGCTCCTGTCCCTCACTGAAGGACCGGAGCTTGATTTTCAAATTTGCACTATTTTTGCAGGATCAAGACAATTTTATGATTTGAAGAGACCAAGGAAAACATAATTTATCCATTGAATATAATTTAAGTGGTCCACAAAGGAGTAAATCAACCCAAATGACAAAAAGTGCTCCTGTCCCTCACTGAAGGACCATGGCACTTTTTCAAGTTTCTCCTCTTTGTTTGATATTTTATGGCAAAACTTGACTTGGATGGGAAGGACGAATGATGTTTTATGCCTTAGATGCGATTGAGGGTTTAAAGAACAAAGAAATACACCAAGATGCAAAAAGTGCTCCTGTCCCTCTCCAAGGGTCCAGAGCGATTTTCCAAAAAAGTGTAAATTTCTTGCAAAGCCAAGGCAAGTTTGTGATTGAAATGAATGGAAGAAGACATGATTAGCCCATTGAAGATAATTTGGAAAGCTAGCAAAGGACAGATAAGCTTGAAATTGCAAAAGTGCTCCTGTCCATCACCAAGGGACCAGGGCGAAAAACATGTTGTCTAGCTCTCCTCTCCAATTTTGGACAAATCTAGGCCAAGGCACAAGTTTGAAATGATGTTTAAAATGCTTCGAGGTGGAATTGAGATGCAAGAGTTGCAAATTTTGACGACAATTGGCAAAAGTGCTCCTGTCCCTCTCCAAGGGACCAGGGCGAAATTTCCAAATATACCCATTTACCTTACATTTTGAAATGCTATTTTTGTTTCCAGGACTCGAGAAGGAGTGGGGAATGATGTTCTACGCCTTGAGGGGAATGTGAAGATTAATGTGATCAAGAATTTGCACAAGGACTCAAAAGTGCTCCTGTCCCTCACTGAAGGACCAGGGCGATTTTTATAAAATCAACAATTTCCCTCCGAGATTATGCTAAGGCAAGGTTGTGCGAGATGGGAAGGATCTTCTAAAGCATGGTGAACAAAGATTTGACTTCAAAATTTGAGAATCCTAGCCTAAAAATGAAAAAGCGCTCCTGTCCTTCACTGGAGGACCAGGGCGAAAATCTTGGGAGAGCTTATTTTGCCTTTGCTAAAACGAGTTAAGCATGCATGGAACAAGTGAAAGAGATCATTGCTTACTCCACAACGAAAATCGACAAATGAAAGATGAAGGATTGAGGACAAAAGTGAAAAAGTGCTCCTGTCCCTCACCCAGGGTCCAGGGCGAAAATGTCCTAAGGCACGTTCCTTCTAAAAATCAAGTGAAATTAAACTCAAAGCTCCAATTAAAAATGCCATTTAGATGCCTAGATGAAGTCTTGGACGTGAAAATGAGGAATGCAAGGCCTAGATTGAGAAAAGCGCTCCTGTCCCTCTCCAAGGGACCAGAGCGAAAATAATGGCATTCATTATTTTTTTACCATATTTGGGCGTTGATATCCTCCAAATCGCATTAGATGCCAAATTGCCAACTTCAAAATATTTGAAAAAATTAATTAAATTGGCATTTAATAAAGGCGCATTGGTATTTAATAATTAATTTTGAGCCTTAGAAAAATCTAATTTCTATTATGAAGGCATTTAAAATTAATTTTTGTGAAATAAAAAATTAAAAGTTGAGTGCACAAGGCATTATTTTGCCTTTATTTGACAAGTCGGCCTACTCCTTTTGAGGTTTTATTTATTATTTCACCTTTTATTTGCAAGGTCGGCCTCATGGGTAAGTGGAAGGTGAGCGCTCTATATATTGAGGAGTGTTGCTTCACATTTCAAATCATTCAATCATCCTTTCAAGTGCGAATTTGAAGAGCAAGAAGGAAGTGTGAAAGCTGGCCTTGTGGGGGCGAATTTATTTCAAGTTTTGAAGAAGCTAGTGGAAGGTGAAATTCTTTTGAAGCTAGAGGAGGCACAATTTGTTCAAGAGAAGGCTTTGATCTACATTTTTGCCTAGCGAATTCTCCTATTTTTGCATCATTTCTTAGAGTTAATTTTCAAGAGGTATGGCAAAATCATCTTGACACCCTTATTCAAGGTTTGATTTTTTAGACATTTTTTAGAAAAGTCTAAGTATTGCATGGTTAATTAGGAAATGATAACTCAAGATTTATCATGAAGTTTCCTAATTAAAATCTTAAATCTTCCTTTTGAATCCTAATTTTTACACTTCAAGATATATTATTAATTGTGAAATGTTGTGTAGGTATCAAGATGGCGACTCCCAAGCTCGAAAGATCTACAAGTCGGAAGGCTCTCCTCAAGGAAAATCAAGCCAGATCAAGGACGGTCTCCTCCAGGGCGATCAAGCAAGGATAAGGGCGACCTCCTCCAGCCTAGCATCGACAAGGACGACCTTCTTCGATCCAGCATCATCAGGATAAGGGCGACCTCTTCCAATCCAGCATTACAAGACGAGGTACATCATCATCCTGCAAATCAAGGACACAAGAAGTCAGAGCAAAGGGCTCGTTGAAGAAGTAGATAGTTCCGGATGAATTAATTAAAGCTAACTTCTCAACGTTACCAAATTGAGTATCAACCAAGTGTCAAATGAGGTGGCATCCCAGTCATCACTTCTGCAGTCAGATAGGTCCACCTCAGCGTGTCCAGATTCAATGTACCTAACTTATGGAAGGTGGCACAAACTCCGATGTACCTACCCCGGCTATTCATTGGTGGAATTTTCCAGAGAGGACATGTGTCCAAGCAATACAATTATTTCATTGGTCAAGCATTAAATGTTATGTAATGGTTGTAACAAACCCTAATTAGGGTTTTCATTGCCATTGATCTCGAATTGATCTAAGCCATCGAATTGTATTGAGGGCACTATATAAGCCCTGACATTTCATTTGTAAAGGCAATAGTTGGAAGCAGTTAGAAGACAGATAGAGAGTAGTTAGAAGGTGATTAGCTAGTTGATAGAATAGCAATTAGAGTAGAATAGAGAGAGAAGGCAAAGATTGTTGCCAAGAGGTTGTTGTAAAAGACTTGTGAAACTTCATTGAAGAAATGGTGAAATTTATGGGTCGATTCGACAATTTGCATGGTCTCTATACTTCTCATATTTGATTTCGTGTTATTAGATGAGTGGAAGAAATGTGCTTGATTGATGGTGGAATTCGTATATCCATACTACTAGCAGTTTGTTGATTGCAGACTTGCCTTGCGTAGTCAACTGGAATCATTCAGTTGAAGCCTAACTTCAATTATCGCTTCTTCATTGATATGCATCAACCTGATGGTGTCTATGCCTGCAGTGATGATTTGAACATCATAAAGCTTTCCTTCGAAGATCGCACTAACCTTGTGGAGATGGTCCTGGGATGTCAAAACAAGACTTAGTTAGAATTTCATCAAAGATCATTCATTGCTCTTACATTCTTAGTATTAGGATTAGATCCTTTCCTCACCCTCATTTTTTTTCTTTTTTTTCCAAATCTAAGACAGTAAAATCTTGTGTTCCAGCAATATTCAAAGCAGATCAGACGTTCAATCATCAAATGTAAGTCCCCTTGTGATTCCAGCAAATCACATCATACCACTGGTGCTTGTCCACACATAGAGATCCTACATACAAGAACCTTGAAGTCATCCCGATTGAACCTTTTCGCGACATCTTCAGCATTCAGAGACTTTACTCAAGAGAGGATAAGGTACTCTTGGGTATTTTATTCTGTGTTTGATAGTGTACAAAATACACGTCAACATGTACACACATACACACATTATATATATGTTCAAACTTCAAAATTATATATATGTTTTGATGCATTTCATGCATCATAAGGGGCAAAATTAGGGTTTAGATAAAAAAATATTAAAAAAGGTGTTTTTTATTGTTTTTGTGTTTTTATGACCCGTGGGCCCCGTTTTTGGGAACCCACGGGCCTTGGTTCTCTCGAGTCCACCCGGGTTCTCCCTAGGTTCCTCCCGGGTCTTGCCCAGGTGGCTGGGTTCTTTGCAGAGAACCCAGCCACCTAGGCAGGACCCAGGAGGAACCCAGGGAGAACTTGGGGAGAACCAGGACTGGGCAAGAACTAGGACCTGGACCTAGCCCATTTTGCCAAGAACCGGTATCTTAGGTTGCACGGGTCCGCTGTCTACCAAGCCCAAGGAATGGTTGCTTTTAACCTCATTGCTAGACTTGGCGGCCCATGTTGCTTGACCTTCAAGCCCATTACCCATACACACAACATCTTTTGAGTTCGGCGTGGGGAGTGCAATCTGGTTTCTTGACTCCAAGGGTCCTTATGACCACTTGTGAGCCCCTCATCACCACTGGATTACACCCCAAACCTCTTTCCACAAGATGCAGCAAACAGATTGAACCACTTCCTCAAGTGCATACATCTCATATGGAATAAATTAAATAAATAATGCTACTATATTTACAAACATATCCAGTTGGGATCGATTGTAACGAATACTTATAGATATGTATCATATAACTTATCATATAAGGCTGCTACATACCTCAATCCCTGCTTCTGCAGACTTGACTAAATGATTGGTGTTGCTGGTATAAGTGATTCCACATACCTGGCCGTATGTTGTTTGCAACTATAAATCAATTTCACTGAATGTTTGAGAGCCAGACTTATCGCTGCCCTTTCTTGTAGTTGGAATGATTGTCTGATATACTATTCAATGGCAATGAAAGTCATGCTGCAAAAGATATGACTCTTGGCTGTTCATAACTGCCACTTTCCTTGCTCCCTTTCACATCTATGAGCCACCGATTATTCTCTTAATTAATTTGCTTGCTTGTATTCTTCTTCTTCTTGCTGATCGATATTATTCTAAACGTAATGCCATATCCTTCCCCTCCGTGTCCTTCTACCAAGAACAAGGATGTTGCTACCTGTAACTTAATAACAGTTCTGATCTGATCTGATCCATGGTGATGTCCTTGGATGCCTTTGATTCTTTTCCTTTATATCTCTCAATGTGAGGGAGATATATGCCCTTTAGCAAGAGACACACCCTTTCACCATTAGCACCCTTTGGAAGAGTGCAACTCTGCCCTTTGAAAGGGACACAACCTTTCACAATCAGATCTGCGTTTCTTATTTAAATCAGATCTGCACTTCTGATTCCCAAATTATCCCCCCACAAATGATGTTCTCCTCTCCCTTTTATATCTCATGTGTGAGGGAGTCACAACTTTTCATTCCATCTCTTTTGACCATTCATTAACTTAATTAAATTTTAATTACATTTAATTGTATTCTTTTATATTTTAATTTTTAACTTTATTTTTATTCTTTTGAATTTTAATTTTATTATTATTATTTACCATTAAATTCTATTCCAAAGTGGAGACATTACAAGCATACAGAGGAAGATTATTTCATAAGAGTTTTTCACTTCACCCAATAGTGGTGAACACTCTAGAAATTGTTTCAAGTGATTAGATGATCTTAAAGAGGATATGACAGCAATTCATATTCTGAAACTTAGCCACATCTCTTTCCCCATTGTGAAGAAGGATCACGGGGTGTGATCTGAAACGTTAATGAAACTGTGGAATGTACTTTCATGCAGGGTTTGAATTTCATTATTCTATTGCTTTCTTAAGTCTCATAAAGTGAATTTTCTCATCACAGTTTTTCTTAGAAAATCAGATATTGATTCTGAAAGGCACTGCTTTATAATTCCAACTGGAGGGAGCAGATGCAGGTAGAGGGGAATCAAAATGCATCTTCTGGATCCCCAACAGTGCTCTTGGCCTAGTGGTTATGGAGAATCTTTCATTTAAATGGCACAGGTCTGAAAGCTCTTTTTGGGTGACCCTACCCATTTATCCCTCCCTTCACATAATCTGTAGTATGTACAATATTTATAATACTATGCATCCACAACCACAAATACTTTTGGGCCTTCCACCATTTTGACAGGCGGCTAACATGTCTGATGTCATCAGGAGCATCAAGGTCAGGGGTATCTCAGTTCCTTTGCTGAGAATCTGCCTTCATAGTGAAATATTCTCTACAGGGAAAAAATAGGCATCCCCTTAACTGCAAATCAGAACATTTCCTTCCTAGCTAACAGTTAAACATAAGATTTTTTTGATTGATTTTATGTCTGTCGTGAACATCAAATTGTTGAAATTAGCCTTTCAGATTAATCTAAGAACCCAGAAATCAGAATTAGCTCCTAATTAGATTGTTTGCTGATAAATAGAGATAAACAAAATGAACATAGAGACACAAATACCCTGGGAAAACCTCCCTCTTGGAGGAAAAACCCAGCAACAACGGATCCTCAGATCTGATTATGTTATAGTGAATTGTAAGTACAATAACAACCCAGCTAGGGCACAATTATCAACTGAAAACAAACTTATCTCATAACAGCAGCTTTGTGTGTGATTCAAGGGCTTCAACTTGTTTGCTATCTTTGCAGCAGACTGTAGTATTTCACACCACCAACAGAAGTATTTCGCACTACAGCAGAAGTATTTCACAGCACCAAAAATGATGATTCTTTCCCTTCAATTGAATGTGCATATATATGAGCCTTCACCTTATTTTGGTCTGACCTTAGGTCGGCCATTTATTGTTTTGGCGCCAACATAAAATGCCAATAAGTCCACACGTTAGGAAATGGTCCTTTTATCATGATGCAACGTATGGTTATTGGGCCCAGCCCATTAATTCACATGCCACATAGTAAGAATGGGTCCACACGTTAGGGGGGTGCGCCTTCTTGCCTTTTATCATGATTGGGCCCAGCCCTGTTACTTAAGTTGAATTCTAATGTTGCCTTCGGCAATCAGAATTCAACTTTTATTTTCTCTACCTAGTTACAAAAAACCAACACAAATCCCCACCAGAATAAAGTTATAAACACATCAATGATTGATAAAGGGGATAATGGAGTCACACAAGCAGCATGGTTTGGAATTTCTGATTCTACAGCATGCCTATTTTTGTCATGCAAGGAGATCTTCTGCACTACCACTAGAGGCTACTTCTCTAAGCCTAGTCTTGAACCTGTCTTTTAGGTACAGGTAGCAGCAAACCTCAACAGCCTCAGTTATTCTCATTTGGATCAACTGCCTCTAGCTTGGTCAAGGATATGATGTATCAGCAGTCACAGTGAAGAAAGTTATACTCGGCATGCCTAAAATCCGACTTGGACTAAAGATTTGGAAAAGCTGAGCAAAATTTCTTAACAATAAGAAACACAAAAACATTGTAAATAATGTTAACAAGCATGCATAAAACTGAATTTACAGAGGTCATAAGTTTTTTTTCCTTCATTTATATATAAATTAACCAAGTTCAATTCACATCATAATGTCATATGATTATATATTTAAAATCACATATCCTTTTTAAAACCAAAGTGGGGGTTTGATGTGGCAGTACTTCACAGGGTCAAGCAGTGTCCAGGGGCAGTGCCCGTCATGTACATTTTGTGATAAAGGGCAGAGTTGAGGGGTAGAGCTGTGTGCAATTTGGAAGTGACAAGAATGAACAACTTTAAAGCAACCTGAATTGAAAAATAACCAACAAATACAAATACTCAGTTAAGGCTATTAGAAGATTCAAACAACACAAATTACTGAATGACAATCTATGTTAAACTTTCTAGCTGCACTATCGAAGTAGTTTTGCCCTACAGATTGAGGATGTAAGTGCTCACTTTTACAACATAGCATTGCATTCAAGATTTCTTGTTAAAAATGGCTTTGGTGTGATGCATTTTAGATTTGTGAGGATTTGATTTGAGGGACTAGTGGTAAGAGTGGTAACAACCTGGCTATTCTTTTGAATAACAGTTGTCATGGTCATCCAAGTGCCTCATATGACAAGTGGCACTCCCATTGTGCACATGATTAAGAATTAATTAAATGATAATGGAGATTAGAGATGGATATTGGAAGTGGGAATTAATTTAAAAGAAAAATATTTAATTTTGAGAAGAAATTGGGTAAGGTTTTATATGACCAATTATTTAGAGGCTAAACCTTAGTGATAGATGAGGAAATAATTTTGGATGAAGTGTAATATTGCGATTAATGAGGAATATTAATTAAGTAATAAAATATTATTTACTTAATATAGATGCTGGAAATATGGATAATTGATCAAATGTAAATAATCAATTTTAGAAGAATAGCAGGAATTGACAAAGTGTCAATTTTATGTGTCTATAGGAGCTGCCACTTCCAAGCCCAAATTAAGGCATTGGAGGCCACATAAATCTTCATGGTGCATGCCATTTTTCAAATGCATCTGAAAAAGTCTTGAAATTTGATCTATCTCACTCCAAATTGCACAGATGCACCTGCAAATGATTGCTGACTCTTATTCGTTTTATACAGGACACGTTTTTTTGGCTGACCTGTAAGTTATTGGTGAGTTTTTAGTTGAATTTTTTAGGAAAGTTTGGAGAGGACCCTCATGAAATGCACGAAGGTCAGACAACAATGGATGACAATGCTCACAATCTGTCTTACTGCCTAACATGGGAAAAAGTGACAAGCAATTATGAGACTCTTTCACATGACTGCAGGATTAAAGTTGACAGACCATGCAGGCAGGTTGAAGTGGTTTAAGTAAATTGTTTTTCATCATCTATTTTTTGTCAGTCATAAACTTATAATTTTCTTTGTGTAGTTGTTTTTCAGGTACATATAGAGGTGCCTTTATATAGGTGGGTTCTCCAAGCACACTCCAGCAAGTTGCTGCTCCTTTTTTGAAAGGAGGGAACCCCAAAATGAGTCAGATTTGTAGCTTATTTGGCAGTACAGCTTCTGTGAATTTGGATTTCACTACTCACTTTGCATCTCCTATGACTTTACACGAAGAATGTTCACACCTCACCTCACGGCTCTCAAGCACTCAGGATTTCCACCTCATCTTGCACCTTCCGTGAATGATGGTGTGGAATATATTACACACTTCAACCTCTCACTTTATGCAAACCTTACCACCTATACATTGGGCTCTATGAGCACTAATTTACAAAGCACAGTGTCCACATAGCCCATCATCAACATTTTGTCTTTTTCATCTAGCATCAACCAAGAAGGAAAATTGAATGGTTGGAACATGAATGATTTCTGTAACTGTTGGTTTTTGTATACTGATTGCATTTAAATATTCGTGGTTGCTCATTTGGAAAACATAGATGGATCAGAGTGTAGTCGTAGCTAAGAAGATAGATACCTATACATCTCCCTTGAGAGCATGCTATGCAAGGAATGCATAGATTAATATTATATTTTTTTCTATGCGTCATTCATTACATTCTAATTTGCAACAGTCTATAGTGTGCTGTCCTCCAGGTATCTCTTGGGGTCTGGGTCATGGCTGTTTCTTAGCAAGCTTATACATGCATTTGTTTGCTTTTATGTGGTTCTATGGTAATCAATCAGATCCATTAGGCAGCCGCATATGGTACTTTTTTTAATTATTAATGTACCAATCATCCTTATCAAAAGAAAATCTTAATATAAATTTAAAAGCCTTCTTTACAAGTTTTTAAAACTTTCCCACAAATGCTACGGCATTGAACCCCTTCTTTAGAAAGTTTGTTGGCTACACTTGCTCAAATCATGTCTAAAATAAGAAATCTAAATAGTTTTGAGATCAAAACATTGACCTGATCGATCAACTTTGGTTTACATCTTGGACATCCTCTTATTCTTTACATCCTCATCAAATCACACTTGAAGTCAATTGTGAGAAGGAACAACCTTAGACCTTGGAAAAGAGCCTCTGACTTATTATTGGAAGATACGACTGCATCTTCCTAATTAAATTATTAAGGAGTTCAGATTATTTCTTACTATTTCTGAACAAATCACTTGTCTTCCCTGTAGCTCTCTTTCAACATGAATGATCAACCTCACTGGCTGATAAAATATCAAGATTAAACAATTTGTTTTTTGTCTGAAATGTCTGACAAAGACGAGTACGGTGGTGATATCCTGTGATTTTTATCTTTTGTTAGCTACCTTAAACTTGTGCAGAATTACAGTTTAAACTTTTTTCGAGTGTGGAATTGGCTCTTCAGAAATATCATCAAATATATCTTTCCAAATCAAGTGACTGTTAAAAATATGTTTGGGTTCCTTTACAGGTAGATAATAATAAATAGTGCTGTAGACATTGAAGAGCAGGGATGGGGGTATATAATGGTACCAAGGCAGCTGCTCCCATAGCGTGGAGTGCACAACTTTATGTCACTCTTGTAAGAGGGCTCCCTGGGACAAGGAAGCTCCATAGGCGAACTCTTCAGGCTATGGGACTTCGAAAGTGCCACCACACTGTAATCAAGGACAATACATCTTCAATCAGAGGCATGATTAATCAGGTCAGTTAATCCTGTTTATTCTGATTGGTATATATTTTTGTTATCCCCTTTATTATTGTTACTTTTAAAAGATGTTTTGGCACTTACGAACTTGCTTTATCTATTTATGAATGTTTCTATAGTTTATCCAAATCAACAACTATTTTACATGATTATCCAGAATGATTTTTTATTTATTTTGAGAACTTTGTTTCAAATTTCAGGTAAAGAGGCTAGTTGCAGTAGAAACTGAAGAAATGTACAAGGCCAGATTGCAGAGAGAAGCCTCATTGCGAGCTCTTAGGTCTCCTATTGTGGTCCAACATTCTTATCCTTCTCATTCAATTCCCCAGCAATCCAAGCAAACCTGAGGGGCAGTTTGAATCATGGGAAGCTAGTTCTAGGTTTTTTGAGTAGATAATTGAGGTTTTGAACTTCTGGATAACATACCTTTGTCCTGTCTTATGTGTAGGCACACCATATGGTTAAAGATAATATATTAATTTTAAGTCCAGATATAGTTCTATCTCTCTGAGGGTGCACAACCTTAGACTTTTTGCTCAAATTGAGAAATTATTTATTTTTTCCTTGGTTTCTTTTCCTTTTGAAAATTCTTATATTCTTGCTTAGTTTTACTGTTTGGATTAAATGGTAGAAATTAAGGTATCTTCTTGATGGATTGAAGTTGAAAACTTTTGTCATGATAGACATGATAAAAAACTCATCATTCTAGATTTAGTCAAACAGCGATGGAGTTCAGCTCTAACAACTTGTTTCTCAAGTTTACACTGTGGCTCAACTTAGTCTTGCCTCACTCTGATATCATAACAATAAAACTACATGCAGCTAGGAGAAACTTAAAACTGAACAAACAGAGAAAAACATGCTGTAATTTCATCAAACTTCATATTGTTCATGGCAGTCTGATTAAAAGTACAACAATCTTGTCTCTACATTAAATCACCATTGCAAAGAACATTTTAAAGGTTTATATGAAATACTTTCCACATTATGAAAAGCATTGCAAGATACATTTTGGCTAAAATCACTAGTGTCCTCTCACAAAATATTTCCCTGTTGCTAGGACAAATATTTCAGCGAGCTTGGGTTGTTTGACAAATTATTTGCCTTTAATTTGATTTTATGAACCCATATACCTAGTTTGATAATCACCCAAGTTTTGTTTCACATCAAATCATCATACTTAGCCTTATGGCTGTCCCCTATTTTGGTTTGCTTTGGCTTCCTTATTAAAACCCACTTTAAATTCGCTCACCTGTTCTATTAACATAAAAAATAAGTCATCAATAGCATCATATATGACAGAATATCAATTCCACTTTTCTTAAATACCTTGAAGTAGTATGATACCACTCATGACAAATTGAATGTTGTTTCAATACAAAACAGAGATATTGAAAAGGTATCTGAATCATGTTTGATTTTGTTGGCAACAACAATGAAGGAAAACTGAGAGGGCGAGAGGGTGAATCGATTTTCACCGGATTAAACAATTTAAGCACAATCTCAAATCTAATTAACCGCAACAAGAATAAAGATAAACACAATAACAACAACACATATAATATCAAGATTTTGATGTGGAAAACCCAGTTAAGGGAAAAACCACGGTGGGAACTTACCCACAAATAAGATGATACTCTGCAGTAGTATGTGTAAATATTACAATGAGAAATGCACATGCATTAAAGCACACTGCCTAGAGCTCATAACCCGAAAGACTACAACCCTCAGGGAAGGTTCACTACGTTACATTAATATTCAAACTACAATCCGGTTAAGATGAACTGAAAGAATAGTATCTCAAAATGCTTGATGATAGTTTCGGTTAAGCACAATTGTCTGCCCTACAACACTCTTTGTTCAATACACCACATCGAAAGATGAATTCGCTTATTCACATATACACCACTCTCTGATAATGCAGACGCAACACCGATACCTAAATTACATGAATATAACATCTATATATGCAAATCATCAACCTTGACTACAAGGTCGACTCAACCCTCAACACCTAATTACAAAATTACATCACACGATACATAAATCAACCATTGGACCAATACAATATCATAGATGACATAGCATGGACTCAAATCAAATCTTTGAACACGCAACAACACTAGAAATCTCGCCAAGATCATCCACAACACGCTATACCACCGAAAATACCGCATAACACGAAGAATATCATCAGACCCATAAGATCTTCAATAACGTGCAAAATGATCAATGTGGACCAACAAAACAAATAAGACACGATTAGGAAACACTAACAAGCATGTTAGAACCATCCACAATAGTTGCACCAACACCATTTAATCAATTTTTCATCAATCAACATGTTAACACTCAAGAACACTCAACAACAACTTGGACAAGAAAGATAACTTGTGGTGCACCAAATCACGAACCATCTGAATTGAAGATATACAAGAACATCCCAAACACTCCCAAATCCGCAACCAAAAACATGATCATATCGAAGCTCAACAAATCAAATACTAGAATACTGTAACACAACCAGTTCAACTTTACTGCAATCACCGGAGCACCAAAACACAAGAATATGTTGACATCAATGACAACAACATATCCTAGTAGCAACAATATCCAACAATCTCCTCTTAAGATCATGCACACAAAGCTCCAAAGATAATGCAGTTTTTCACATGCTTCTATCCCCCTTTGACAACAATGCCAAAGACAAAATACAAATCATTATTCTCTCCCTTTAAGAAGGACAATATCTCCCCCTTAGGATAAACTCACAAGTCTAAACAACTGAATCACTCATTGACTACCCCGACTGAGTAGCAACACCAACTCATCAATCCAGATAAGAAGATAAGACTGTGAAGTCCACCAGATTGATGCACCTCAATGCATCTAGTTCTCATTAGGAGAGGCAGAGACCCCTAACTTGTCTCTTGAATAGACAAATGTTTCTGAAGGCAAAGGTTTAGTAAAAATATCTACAATCTGATCTTTTGTAGATACATACTCCAATTTGGCTTCATCACTGACTTTCTCTTTCAAGAAGTGATACTTAATTGATATATGCTTTGTTTTAGAATGTAGTACCATATTCTTGCAAATATTAATAACATTTGAATTATAACAGTAGGCTCGTCATAAACAACTCTAATGTCCTTCAACATCTGCTTCATCCACACTATCTGAGTACAGTTGCTAGCAACATCAGTGTATTTAGCTTCAACAGTAGATTGAGATATAGCATCTTGTTTCTTACTGGACCATGAAACCAATTTCTTCCCAAAAAAGAAAGCTCCACTGGAAGTGCTTTTCCGGTCATTAACATCACCTGCCTAATCAACATTAGTATAAGCACATAACATGAAATCATCATTCTTCGGATACCATAAACCACAGTCAACTATCCCCTTCAAGTATCTGAAAATCCTCTTCATAGTAGTAACATGACTTTCTTTAGGATCAACTTGAAATATAGCACAAAGACAAACATGCACAATGTCTGGTCTAGTCTGAGTCAAGTATAACAATCCACCAACCATAGATCTATACAAAATCTGATTAACTTTATAAGATTCATCTTGCTTAGACAACTTGCATCCAGTCACCCTAGGAGTTCCAACAGGTTTAGAATCATCTAACCCAAACTTTTTCAACAATTCCTTCACATACTTAGATTGAGAAATGAAAATGCTTTTGTCAGTCTGTGTAATTTGCAATCCTAAGAAGAATTTCATCTCACCCATCATAGACATCTCAAACTCCTTTTGCATATTATCAGCAAACTTCATACTCAAATCATCATCCCCTCCAAAAATAATATCATCAACAAACACTTCAACAATCAAAATGTTATCATTGTCAATCTTAAAGTATAGATTACTATCAGTAGTACCTTTACAAAATCTCAACTTCATTAAATACTTGTCCAATCTAGCATACCAAGCTCTGGGGGCTTGCTTTAGTCCATATAGTGCTTTCTTCAATCTGCATACCATGTCTCCATCTGATAATGAAAATCCATCCGGTTGCTCAATGTAGACTTCCTCTTCCAAATCCCCATTCAAAAAGGCTGACTTCACATCCATCTAATATACTTTGAAATTCTTGTAAACAACATATGCAAGCAGCAATCTAACAATTTCAATTCTAGCTACCAGAGAAAAAGTCTCCTCATAATCAATTCCTTCCATTTGAGAGCATCCTCTACATACCAACCTTGCTTTGTTTCTAACCACTTCATCGGCTTCATTCAATTTATTTCGGAACACCCATTTAGTGCCAATCACATTCTTGTCTTTAGGTCTTGGAACAAGCTCTCATGTGTTATTCTTCTCAATCTGATTCAACTCTTCTTCCATTGTTTTTATTCAATTCTCATCTTTACATGTTTCGACAACATCTTTAGGTTCAATCTTGGAAATCAGACATCTCTTCAACAACAATCCTTCTCCTAGTCATCACACCTTTGTTCTTATCACCAATAATCTGATTTTCTGAATGATTCAATTTCACATACCTCAGAGTCTTCTGATTATTCTGATTCACAGGCACTTGAACTTCTTCACCGACATCAGCAATATCCGGATCAACTGTCTCTATTGGAACATTCTGCTTTAAGATCTCAGTCTGCACATGCTTTGAAATAACATCTTGATTGTCAAACTTATATCCGCATGCTCTGATATGCTTTCCATGGCATTCATCAACCTTCACATTTGCACTATCTTCTTCAATCTCTTATTGTAATACACTAACACCGATAGGCCTTGCTCTTAGTAGAATAACCCAATAAGATTCCTTCATCACATCTTGCATCAAACTTTCCTATATCCACATCTCTTTTGATATAACATTTGCTTCCAAAGACACTGAAATATCTAACTGTAGGAACATGACCAAACCAAAGTTCATAAGGAGTCTTACTAGAATCACCTTTTATATGCACCCGATTGAATGTGTATACAACAGTACTAACAACTTCTCTCCAAAAGGCTTGTGCAACATTTTCTTCAATCAGCATAGTCCTAGCAACATCCGAAATGGTTCTGTTTTTCCTTTCAACAATTCTATTTTGCTGAGGGGTTCTAGGAACAAATAATTGTCTTCTAATTCCATTCCTCTCACAAAATGAATCAAACTCACTAGATGTGAATTCTCCTCCTCTATTAGATCTAGACACTTCAACTTCAACCCTGTCTCGGTCTCCACCTTAGCTTTGAATATCTTGAATTTCTCCAATGCTTCCAATTCTCCCTTAGAAAAGTAACCCACATCATTTTAGAGTAGTCATCAATCAATAACATGAAATATCTACCACCTTGCATGCTTCTCACTCTTGTAGGACCACACAAGTCAATATGCACAAGATCCAGTAAACCATTAGATGTATATAGCTTGCTTTTAAATGAGATTCTTGTTTGCTTTCGCAACTGACATTCTTTACATACCGGATTAGAAGGCTTCACAATCTTAAGCAAATCTCTGACAACTTGAGTAGAATTTATCCTTATCATGCAGTCAAAATTAACATGACACATCCTCCTATGCCACAAACAACTTTCATCAATCTGATCAATCAAACAACTTTTCTCACTAGCATTCAAGTGAAAGATATTACCTTTAGTCTTTGTCCTTGATGCAATCTCTATACCAGAGACATTTAGAATCTTGCATTTACCATTTTTGAATCGCAAATCATATCCCTTATCAAACATTTTTCCAACACTCAAAAGATCATGCTTCAGATCTTCAACATATAAAACATCATCAGTATTATGCTTACCATCAAAAGAAATAGAAGCTCTACCACGAATCACACAAGCTTTATAATCTCCAAATCTCACTTTACCACCATCATACCTCTCCATATTCACAAATTTATTTTTATCACCTGCCATATGATGTGAACAATCGCTGTCAATTACCCATTCATCTTTCTCTTCAATCTTAGCAGCTAAAGCTTTCTCCTTAACAATGCAACTTATAGAATTCATTGGTACCGGATCATCTTCCTTGATAGTAATAAATACAAATTCATCTTTTGAATTTCAATTCTCAGATTCCTCATCTGTCACACTTTCATCAACAACATAATAACATCTTTTTTGATATCTGTACTTTCAATTAGGCTTATAAGGTTTATCATGCTTATCATGCTTCTTATATCTATCATGCTTATTAGATCTATCATGCCTATCATGCTTATCATATCTAGACATTCTTTCAAGACACCTAGAAGCAAAATGTCCTATCTTATTACAAGAGAAACATTTCAAAGGCAACTTCTCATCATATTTACTAGCTTCCTTAGGCAATCTCCAAGCAATAAGTGCTTCAAGCTCAGCCAACTCCCTTTCCTGTTCTTCCATCTCTCTCATTTCTCTCTCATATCTAGAAACTGTAGATGAACTCTCTCCCAGATCATACTTCTGCTTCCCAAATACAGAGGCTTTAAATGCAGTCTCAGTTTTACCATGTGATTCTCCAAATTCACTCAACTCAAATGCAACAAGCTTACCAACCAACATGTCTCTTGTTATAGTAGTCACACTTCGGATCTCATCAATAGCAACAACTTTAGCTTTGTAAGCAGGAGGCAAGGATCTCAACACTTTAGCAATAACTCATCTTTTTCAAGAGCTCCATCGACACATCTGATATTTATAACAAGTTCATTCACTTTAGCCATGAGGGATGTTATGTTCTCATCTTCTCCCATCTTCAATGTCTCATACTTTTCTTTCAAACTCTGCAACTTAGCAACTTTAACTTGTGCATCTCCTTCATACAATGTTTAACTTTTTCCAGATCTCATGTGCAGTCTGCAGACCCATCACATTAGTCATTTTTGAATCAATCAAGGCACTCAGCAATGCTTCCTTAGCTCTTATGTTATGCTCAACATCCTTGATCTCAACACCAGTAACCAGACCATTTTGAGGAACATTATAGACATTCTTTGTAATCTTCCAATAATCATCTCCAAGACATTTCAAATGAACTTATATCTGATCCTTCCATACAGTGTAATTGTTTCCATCAAATCTTAGACTCTCTTTCTTGAAAATATAGGTTGCCATCTGAGATCTCCTTAAGCGGTCAAGTTTCTTCCAAAGGATCTAGCTCTGATACCAAATGTTGGCAACAACAATGAAGGAAAACTGAGAGGGGGGGGGGGGGGGGTGGGGGTGAATCAATTTTCACCAGATGAAACAATTTAAGCACAATCTTAGATCTAATCAATTGTGGCAAGAATGAAGATAAACACAATAACAACACATATAACACCAAGATTTTGACGTGGAAAATCCGGTCAATGGAAAAACCACGGTGGGAACCTACCCACAGTAAGATGATATGCAGTAGTATGTGTAAATATTACAATGGGGAATGCACATGCATTCAGGCACACTGCGTAGAGCTCACTGCTCAAAATATGATAACCTGGAAGACTACAACCCTCAGGGAAAGCTCACTACCTTACAATAATATTCGGACTACAATCCGGTTAAGATGAATTGAAAGAATAGCATCTCCAAATGCCCGATGACAGTTCCGGTTAAGCACAATTGTCTGCCCTACAACACACTCTGCTCAATACACCACACCGAAAGATGAATTCACTTATTCGCACATACACCACTCTCTGATAATGCAGACACAACACCGATACCCAAATTACATGAATATAACACCTATTTATACAAATCATCAACCTTGACTACAAGGTCGATTCAACCCTCAACACCTAATTACAAAATTACATCACACGATACATAAATCAACCACCGAACCAATACAATATCATAGACGACATAGCATGGACCAAATCAAATCCTCGAACAGGCAACACCACCAGAACTCTCGCCAAAATCATCCACAACACGTTATACCACCGAAAATACTGCATAACATGAAGAATATCACTGGACCCATAAGATCTTGAATAATGTGCATAGTGATCAATGCGGACCAACAAAACAAATAGGACATGATTATAAAACACCAAGCAACACGTTAAAACCATCCACAATAGCTGCACCAACACCACTTAATCAATTCTTCATTGATCAACACGCTAACACTCAAGAACACTCAACAACAACAACTCAGATAAGAAAGATGACTTGTGGAGCACCAAATCACGAACCATCTGAATTGAAGATATACAAGAAAATCCCAAACACTCTCTCAAATCCGCAACCAAAAATATAATCATACCGAAGCTCAATAGATCAAATACCAGAACACTGCAACACAACCAACTCAACTTTACTGCAATCACCGGAGCACCAAAACACATGAATATGCTGACATCAATGACAACAAATCCTAGCAACAACAATATCCAATAGATTTTGGCAATGATTCCACTTTTGTCTGTAATAGAGTGAACATGCTATCATGTAAAGAAGCAGAAGGAAAATTAAGTTGGGGGCAAGCATGGAGACTGAGTATGATGTCTGGTTTCACGTGAAAAATGCGTTGGTGCTTGTCTATTTGCCACAAGATACAAAAACAATTAGCTGCAAATGAGTATATGAAGTGGAAAGCAAATAATTTGCAAAATAAACATAAATAACATTGAGGCTTATGGAGATTAAATTTTTCTAACAAGAGGTAGATTACAAGTAGACATTTACAACAGTAACCAAGATGAATGTTAAAAGTATATTTTCTTCAGATGGATGTAAAATAGTGACATAATAGAGACAAAAGTTTGTAGTACTTCCATCAAAATTTGCATCTTTATAGCAATTTGATTTAATGTTTCCACTCTATCAAGTTTCAACATATGTACCATAATTGTATGTAAAAAAAAAAAACATTGCCAGTTCTTCATCGCCCACTGCTTGGTTGATGGCATTTAATTGATCATTTATCTACAAACATCAACATATGTTGTTGAAGTGTCTCTCCTTTCAACTTGAGTGAAAATCAAGTTCCTCAAATCAAAAGCACTTGCAATATTGTATATTTTTTACTGCTTAATTTCTTCCACATCTTTGTAGCATATTTGAAGCTTGATTCTCCTACCATCTTTTCATCCACAACATACAAAGTGAATGATATGAAAGTCTACTTCTTCTTTTGAACAAAGTCTTTAACTCGATTTAATGCAATCTTCTTTGTTTCATTATGGCGATAAGTATGCACTATAATGGAATAAACTAGGAATATACATTAGTAAAAAAAAGATTGGGTCAAAGAGATGTAAACGCCATTTTTTAAAGATTGTCAAACATAAATTTCAACAACTGGCCACAACTGTAAAGCTGATTTATTTTCAAGGACCTGTGCTTTGTAATAAGAAAACACATTTAAGGATCAACTGTGAAAATGTAAAACTCAATGTGTAATGCCACACCAAGAAACCCTAAAGAATATAACTACAAACACTCGAAAAGAGTGCAAAATATTTTTTTTTTCTAAACAATGTCGAACACATAACGTAAAAGATAAATATTGCAATCGAAGATGCACAAGCAGAAGACTTAACTCAAACTCCTAAAGGGTTTCCCAATGCGAATTACTTAATTAAACTAATCTTTACTTAAGATCAATTAATCCATTGAAGAAATACATTTAACCATTAGAATCTTAATTATACTAATCAATGATTGTTTCATACTTTGCATGAGATAACACTAACATTTCCATACTTCATTTATGATTAAACAATCAATTACATTACATTAATGAATTTAATTAAACATAGAAATCCTAACATCTAAATCTCATCATAATACATTGCTTTTACATTGCAAGGATAACATAATATTACAATTGCACTTAATACAACAAGTCTCATAAAATTTACATAATGGTTACATCAAATTACAACTACCATGAAGCCATACATATAAACATATGATACAACCGACCATATAAGGTCCAAGAGATAAAAATATGATCCAAGAAGGACAAGAGGTTCCAACTGATACAATTGAATGAAATGAATCCAAGAGACACATCTGGAGCACCTGCGAAGCTAATCTCTCGCGAGAAAGCACAAACAAAATACCCAATGGAAAGTGGCACTACCATCCGACCATGTGGTCCAAAAAGGAACCATCCCTCCATGCTAGGAGATAGTAATAAGGCCCTCAAGCAAGCCACAACAAAGCATCACATGGTCTAACATGTACATTAAGTACTCACATAAGACATAAGCATACAAATATGACTCCCACAAGGGTGCTCCAAGTAAAGCCAACACATGAATACACACTAGTGGACATAAGGGAAGAGTGTCATCGCATAGCTGGTATGAGTTATCTTGGAAGGCCTCCATAGGCCTTGACTCCCATCCTGGGTTATCCTGGTAGCCTCTCTCGAACCCCCGACCCCCATCCATGACTCATGCGGACCCAACAAACCTTTCGTGAAGACAAGGTAGTTGGTTTGCCATTCCAGGCCTTACCACTGCATCCTGAGTCTGTACTAGCACTCAACCACAAGCGGGGCACAATTAATCTTGATTAATGTTTTGAAACCCAACCCCGGTTAATTAATTAAGTTATCACTTATACTCAACTTCCAAGGGGTTATCCTAGTAGCCACTTTGGGCCTCGACCCCCACTTAGAAGCCACTCTTCCTTATGACACTACACAACCTCCAAAGAACCCCAAGGCAAAACACAAAAGCCAACTAACACAAGGAGTTCAAAAAACAAAACTGAAGAACAACTTGGTTATACAAACCTTCTACCAAGGTTAAACCAACTAGAGATGTGAAACAAACAACTGGTCTATTCACAAAACAAGACCACAACCAAAATAAAGCAAGCACGACCACAATCAAAACTTAACCAAATCAACTTGCACGATAGACTTGCATTCATCAACATTCCCACATAACACGAGAATGACTCTTTCACATCAACACCAAAATCCACCAAACAGAGTAAATACTAAAAAAGAAACACTTGCACTCTAAACACATTCATGTTAAGGAATCATAACGATCACTCAAAATGTAATTAAAAGCTAATGTTATCTAAATGCAACTCTTTCAATGAACTGACTCCTTCATGATAAGAATCCACAATAGGGAACAACACATAGAAAGGGTCTAAGTAAACACACACCCAAATATACTTGCACAATACTTGATTTAAAAACCATACACCCTTTAAAAGAATAAAATCAACTCGTACACTAAACAAGCCATCATTTAAAACAAATATAAATCTTTCCAAATAAAACCAATTTGACTATAAATACATTCCATTTGCATTCAAATTTCTAATTAATGAAAATAACAATTAAATACATTTGAAAACTGAAATCATTATTTAAATAAAAAAATGCCTTTTCAATTAAAAAGCATAACGACTAAATTTCATTGATGACTATCCATATAGCCTTTATTTTCACAAAATAAATTATGATTATATCGAATCAATCTTTAACATTTAATTCAATATTTCTAATTCCAACATATATATATAAAATTCAAAATCTGGTACTCATTTTAAAAATCAATATTCCACTAAATACCATGTTAAATTTAAAATAAACCTATATATATAATCGATTTATTAATATATATACATCGGCTGCTTGGAAAATTAATTTTTTTTTTGTAGCATATGAATACAGACCGCGCCTGACAAATACCCCACAATGTGGAGGGAAGGGGCTTCCACGATAGTGGAGAGCTCCCCCATGGTGTGGGGTGAGGAGCCTCCACATGCCGTGGAGAGCTTCCCCCCCACGGCTATGGTAAGGGGACACCACAACGTGGGGTTTGGGCTCCATGCCCCCCTCCCACGAGATCTCTTTTTTTATATTTTTTTATAAAACCCTCTTTGTGAAATTCGACAGAGACATTATTATTATTTTTTAAACAAAATTTCAAAATGAAATTTCAGAATGAAGTTTCCAGTAGCAACAAAATCAGTCCTCTGCCCAGAAACAGGGTATGGATATTTGGCAAACAAATTTAATGGTGAAAAATTCAATATAATTATTTAACAGTCTGAATCAAAGATTCAAATACTAAAATTTTAAAGACATTTCACAGTCCAATTTTTCTTCCCAAACAAAAAATTGAGAGATTTCCAAAACCCCATGAACCAATTTTACCCAAAAAAGGGAAGGAATAACTTCTTCCAATTTCGCTAAGTTTGATAGAGACCCAACTATAATAACATTCTCAACAACAAATTCTTTCAACCAGACAAAGGAAAAAAACAAACAATCATGCAGTCTTATAATTTAAAAAAAAAACAAAAAACAAGCAACCAACCTGCAAATGCTTTCCTAGAGGAAATTTGAGGAAGAGCCATCCCAATCCTCCCAAAAATGCCAGAGTTCACACTAAAACCCCAATAACTAGCAGAGAGGACAAATTTCTCCAAAATGAGAAAAGGATCCCCCTTTTTCAAAAAATTTCAAATTATAAAGCAATTTCACCCAAAAATCTATTTGAGGGCACAAATTCATTTTTTTTTATAAAAATTGAAAATCTATTTTTATTTAAAACATTTACATGACATATTTAAAAATTTCTATTATTCTTTTTAAAACACCAAAAACCATTAAATATTTTAATTACTAAAAAGTAAAAATTAACTTTAAAAAAAAAAAACAAATACTCAAGACAAAATATAAATTTCCACTATTAATTCAACAATCACTTTAACCAAACAATTAAGAATAATCGATTATCTAATTAACCACAAAAGTGCTCTTAATTTAATTTATTTTTAATTTCAATTTAATAAACACAACACACATTAATTATTAATAACCATACGATATTAATAATTAATTACTCATTAACTAACATGAGAAGAGAATAATTAAATTCACAAAACGCATAACACACAAAACTCAACTTAAACAAAATAAAGACATGATCCATATACCAATATCGGAAATTGGCCTACTTGGCGATCTGACAGGGTTGACAAAAAAATTGACTATGCTCAAAATCGAGCAAGGCTAGGGGTGACATTAGGGCCTTAGAACTATCTCCTCCACTTCCATCGGGTTAATTATGGAGCCAGGTGGAGTCGACACCTTGTACTTGCAATTTTCGCATCACCGAACCACACATACATATATATACAAACACGGTAAACACACCGATGAAGGAGAATCACGACTTTCCATGTCTCATCGAAGTGAGTGACGAAAAATCATTTCCTCGCACCCCATACACTTTCCACACATACATGATGACATATACATAGAGAAACTCACATTTGAAGTAAATGTGTTAGTCCATCGTTAGTAACACATAAATAAACTTAACATTTCATCATTTATAAGATACAATGCATAAGCAGAGTTAATATCTACTCATTCAAAGAAATAGTGCTTAATCAACATCTACTTCTCAATAAACAATAATGCATAATCATATTCACCAAATCACACTCCAAAGCATACTATTGGAATAAAACATCACAATCATAATAAATCAACCGTCCACGTAAGCCATAGAAAAGTCAACCATGGTCAATGGGGTCAAAAAGGGTTTGATTAGGGTAGGGGTACTACACAATGGATCGAAGTCTACAAATTTTGGCAATAAACTGTCCGTCCAGATAGGACATGAGCTTGGATCAACACAAAGCAAGTAGCAGATGGACACATTTAATCTACTCTTTTAGTAAGTGAATTGTGTAGTCATTTTCAAGGAGAGGGATGGACGGACCAGGGTGAGAATGGAAAGAGCATTTGAGGGGAATACGTGGACAATACTTCTCCACCTAACAATGAATACAAGTCTAATGGCATAGCGTTTGGGTATCAATAGTTTATTCTTATTTTCTCTTCACTACTGAATATGCAACCTATTCGATTAACCCTAGAAAATATGTGAATGAGAAGTCACATGCAAGGTTATAAAGAAAATATTTGGCGGGGGTAGAAGCAACACCTCTACTACACTATAATTTGAGGACTCCTGTCACCTGGTAAATGTAACAGTCAACAATGACTCATCAGTCATAAACTCTGTCATATCAATATAAGCTGTAAATAGAACAAGCATTCTACAAATTGTTACCAGGTTTGTAAAACCCACAAGAATACAAGAAGTGACAAACTAGTTTACTAGTTTGGCATAGCACAAGTAGCAAAAATTTCATCTTTCAAGTTTTCAATCTTTTATCTTGTTAAATACTAAGCTTCCCCTATAAAATAAAGCTAAATAAGGCTTTACTTGTTCTGTTAGGAAATAGAATAATTTCTCCTTGAACACCATCTTTATTGTAGATTAAGAAGCAATTTGGTACCATATAAGTCCTCTCTGATGGATACTGTGCATTTTATGTATCTTAGAATGATCAAGGATTGAGTGTTTTGGCAAGGTTAATTTGTTCTACCTACTGTATTGAATTATGTGATTGTGAAATATTTTTTTATATGAGGGGATTTTCAACATGATTAATTGCATTCTAATAATATTCGATACCACGATTGGCACAACCTAGGAAAATGATTTTTTTATATTACACAGTAGTAGTAAAAGAGGTAGGTGGAAAGACGTCGAGTATTTCCAACTTCCATGGTTAAAGAGCCAACATGAGAATAGAACGTTAACTTCATTTTGTGATTATTATTTTGAACATAAATTTTTATACTCTGCAATTTTATTTTGTTATTATAATTGATGAGTATTTGAAGTCCCTAAAGTTTATTATATTAGACATTGACACTTAGAGGACTTACATACACACCCACGAAATAATTGCATTCATAAATCTAAGCAATATTAGAAGATAAGACTTTTCCAAATAGAACCTCATTTTTGCAAGTCACCTTTTTCCTTTTATGTGATAACACTTTTAAGACCTTCGAAGTTCAACTCAACACTATAAATTAGATGACATGGAGATAAGTAATTTACAATTTTAATTCATTGTGAAAATATAGTACTTCTAATTTTGCAAGTAAACTGTGAAGGTTTGTTTAGAAATGTTTAAAAAAAATAAAAAATTAAGGGCTGGTAGGATTTTTCTCACAGTTCTTTGTATATTCAAATGTAAGACAATAGATTCTTTTATCTAAAATTTTTGGTTCGTGGTGTAGAAGAATTGAGTTAATCTTATTTCCATTTCACTACATTGAAGTGTTAAATATAAATATGGGTTTTGGTAAAAAATGATTTGTTTCAATAAGATATTATTACCAATGTTTTAGAACATAAATAAAAAATAAATGGTATTGTCAAAGCAATTTTAAGTGTACTTAATTTTAAATGCATTTTATAATGAAACATTCAATGACCTAAACACATATTAAATTTTCATATTTGTAACACCCCTTTAACCCTAAAATTATAAAGTAGCTATCATGACTCTGAACCTACATTTAGATGCAAATTAAGTAAATATTGAAATGCTAATGAATGTAGATAGAGATATTTGTTAAATCTAGTGGTCACCGTGATGATAATGTTTCTATTAATATAGTTAATTATTGAAAGTAGCACGGTTATGTTTCTATGGATGTTAGATGGAAATGGATGATATTACATCATTTGAATAGATGAGAATGTACGTGATGTTAAAATCACCTTCCAATGAATTTAATATTTTAGTTGCTTCTATGCATATGAGGATGCCTAGGTATAATGTGAAAATATCTTGATTGTGCTAATTAGGAGGTGGTTATTTAAGGATACTCTGTTAATGATGAAATGTGTAGTTGATAAGTGGGTTTTCTAATCCATGTTTGCTATGTGACCTCTTTTGGAAAATGAATAATGATCTAGGGTAACACCTTCTATGCCTGTTTCCTGATTATGTTCTTCTGGACTTATGTTGAATGTAATCTGTTAGGAGTAGGCATACTCGGTTGATTTGTTGAAGGTTGTTTATGCTTAATGAATCTATGTTTCAAGACATGATAATGTTACGATGATGTATATTTAAGGACCTATTGTTGGTATTAGGGTTTATGGTTACAATTATGAGTTCCTAATGATTTTGATATGATGAGGATATATCAATGATATTAGGGTTTACTGCTCATGATTTCTTAATGATTTTGATATGAAGGTGATGTATTATGATTATGATGGATCATGATGTACTAATATATGTTTTAGGTGATTTTACAGGAGGATTGATTATGACTACTAATGCTATTGTATATCATGTTGGATGTATATGTGGATAAATATGTTGCACAAGTGTTTTGAATTTTGGTTGATGCAAGTGTAAGGCATTGGCTCCACTTGATTTAACAAGTTTGCGCATACCTAAATAATCCTCGATGGTGGTATAATGTCGTTGATTTTAACTCCTTTATGCAATAAATTGTTAGAGTTGATACTATTATATTTACCCCTTTTGTGTATTTGTGAGCACAATTATTATGTGTGAGAGTATTTATTGTGGTGGAATAAGTAATAAAGAACCATTTACATAGGTAATTATATTTGGTGTGGGTGAATTGTATTTATTAGGTTGAAAGCGTTCCTCTTTAAAGTTGTACAACCCATTTTTAAAATCAATGGTCCAAAATATCCAATAAGGTTTTCAAGACGATCTAACTTGTTTTCATCGTGGATCATTTCTCCCATTATTAAATATAATATATTATATAATTCACGTGATATATGAAGATCGAAGAGTTGCATTACATCGATTATCTCCTACGTGCAAATAAGAAGCAAAAAAAAGGTTGCGTAGTCATGCTCAATTATTACATATACAAACAAAAATAAATGTTTATAATTTTGGTAGAGTATTTATAGCAATAACATTTGTAGAAGTGAGAAAAATAAATATCAAAGTTTGGAAAATAAATAAATAAAAAATATTTTAGAAAGTTAGAATTTAAGCAAGATTTTCATTGTGGTGATTTTAATTTATATTATTTGTTGACTTTTCATTAATTATTGTCAAAGATGTCTTAAATAGATACATGATATTTTCCTAATTTATTATTATTATTTTTTGGTTCGTCATATGGTGTTTTTTGTTGATAATCAAGGAATACAACAAAGTTTTACAAAAAAATCCAAAAAGCTTGAAGCATATAGGCAACCACTGGCCAAAACATCTACCAACTACAACCCCGCCCATCCACCATTACATCCATCAAAGCCAAGAAGAAACTTGGCCCTGACCAAGGGTGGTAACAACCAGGGATACCACCATTGCGAAGAGAAAATAAAACATAGGGATCCATTAACAGATCACAAACTACTAATATCAACCCAAAACCTACATGCGGTACAAAAATTAAGTTTTGATATTAGCTCCTCCCTTAGAATGGCAACGAAGGACCATACCAAAGGGGTCTTTCTTCGCTTCTCTCTCTCTTTTTCCTTTCATAGTGTGTCAGCCTTCTTCAAGCCTGACAACCTCAATCTACCAACCCAAGGAATTAACCTTGGAGAAATTCGCTTGATCCATCGTACAGGAAACCTCATGCTAGAGTTGACCATCCGCTAACAACGAAGCCTCCTCCTTATCTTGGGACCCCAATGGCCTACATTTCTCCCTTCCCTTTAGAGCGACAACTCCCTTGTCTAGCAACAACTCTCTATCACATCCAACCAACCCAGTTTCAACACTATTCTTTAAAGCTTTCACATCCTAAGGCATAGGATTTGTAGGCTTAAAAATCATTTCACCAGAAACAACCTGAGAAAAACTCTTTTTCTTCCCACCCTTCTTCCCATCCTCTTCTCCATCATATAAAGCTATTGATTAACATCTTTCCACCAAGAAGTCATCTTATGCATCTTATCTTTGGCACACTGTGTAGCCATATGCCCTATTTGAAAGCACCTCCTACACCTGAAGGGGACCCCTTCATAGTCCAACAGCTGCACCCAACATCCTTTTGAGGTTTTAATCAAAATTTTTGCAGGGAGCCCCTCGGATACATCCATTTCCACCAAAATACAAGAAAAGGTAGAATGATAGAGATTATAAGAACCTTCGTTGACCATCAAGAAACTACCTAACGAGTTTCCTACAACCTCAAAGCAAGAGAGAAAACCAAAAATGTAAGGGGAGATTAGGAGCCTCACCCATAGCGGGATCTTGTCAAAAACTTTGGTATTTGGACAAAAATCTAGATGCCAAGGCCTCAACATCAAGGGAAACTTGTTCTCCCAACTCCAAAGATGATCACACAAAACCTTGTTAATGTCTTGAGATTTTTCAAAAACAACAATAAAAAACCCTTTTGTTGCAGGGTAAATCTGGACACACATGTCTAGAATAGGTTCCCAGTTTTTCAGGTATCTAAGTATGCAAGTCATGCAAGCTTGGCCATAGGCCCTTGAAATGTCCAATCAACCCCAACTAAGAAAAAATTGAAACATTATGAGCAACTTCCTCCTTAGCCTCCATATCCAAAGCCACAAAAATGGTCTTAGATGAAAGTGGTAAAGAAACCCCCATCACACCATTGTGATGGTGATGAGAACCTTGTGTTTTCTTGGCAACACGTTGTGGGAGAATAGAGTCAAGCCACTGATCTGCTGAAGCAACCACATTCCTCCTTGACCATCCTTCCCCATGAATGACATACCTAGAGTAACTACACCCATCATTATGGACCAACAACACAAAGGAAGGACTCACCTTCCTCAAAACCCTAAAAATCCCTTCGTCGCATCTGCGATTCTAGACGATCACCACATAGAGAAACAAGACCATCATTGTTTTTTGAGGTACATTTGAAGCCCTGGTTCCATGATGGGCCAAAACAGTCACGACGAGTAGGAAAAACAATAACTTGACCTTGTTATAAGGCAAGGAAAGCGAAACCCTAGCCCCAACCCATGGAGATTTCAAACAACTCTGCAACACCATGTCTTATATTTATAATTTAAAATTTATTTTACTAATTATTATATAACAATAAATTAGAAATTTTAATAATAATATTATGTAATTTTTAAATTTAATAAATATAATTTTTTATACTAATACTAATAATAATCATTTATATATTGTTAAATTATAAATTAATTAAATTTTTAAAATTTGTTTTACATGTAATTTTCTTTTTCAAGGATAAGCATCTACCTTATGGGGGTAGCCCCTTTCATTAATAGCAAAATGTTTTACATCTGATAGCTTGAGACATATAATATACCATACATATGAACACCATATAATATATATGCCAACTGTAGAACCTATTATATCTGGACACACACAAGACACATAGTCAGCATAGAAAACAAATCAGACAACTAGACCGTCTCAAGCCAGCTGGACAAACACCACTAAAACCAACCAGGATATCTGGACACCCGCAAAGCTTTGTCAATGCGACCTGTAGCCTCCGTGACCATACTGTAGAATCGCTCCAAAATGATCCCATCGTGCTGATGCCAGTTGGCCAAGAACTCTTCACCAATGACATTCTTGGTTGCCAGAAGGATATAGTCTTCCGGGATTTGAAACAACCTCCTCAACTGATCATCAACCTCCTCCCCCAAACACACACAAGATACTCCCTAATGAACGTTCAAAACCATTTACTACCCTGCTTCTGCAGAGCTCCTATAAATACATACTAAGGCCTCTAGATTGTTCTCCTTGAACACTCCCAACAAGGAAAAAAATCCCTGCCATCATGGGAAAATCTGAAAAAATTTGTACTAGTATTGACATAATCACCACTTTACGCCGTCACCTTCCTCTAGTCTGCCCTTGAATCATCCTTCCATCCTATCGCAGATATTTTCACTGCAATCCACAACGTCCCTTTCCATTAGAAACTTCACTTCCTCAGTCACATTCATGCCTTGTCAGACATCCTCATCCTCGGTTTGAGAGACCTCATGATTAGCAAGTGCATCCACCACGACGTTTGCTTCTCTGTATACATTGCTTAAAGTAAAGAACTCCAACTTAAAGAGAAGATCTTGAATTATCTCAACCCATCTAGTCAATCGCCATCCATGAGCTTCCCCCTTATTAATAGCATTAACACATAGTAACAAATCCCCTTCTATGTCGACAAACTGATATTTTTTCTTAAGACACAATAGAATGTCGTTGGCCAAAGCTTCCATTTCCGCATCATTATTAGTGGCTGATTGGACTTTTCTCGAAACCGACCAAGAGGCCTCCCAAAATCATCCCTAATAATACACCTAGCGCCAGCCTTACCTGGATTACCCTTTGCGGCTTCGTCAAAATTGAGTTTGACGTGCCCCCTTTCAACCAGAGCAAGCCATTTCGCCTCTGCCTTGATCCTCCCCTTATTAGGGATTGCCCCAGAAGGCTTTCCTAACATGTTCCACCTTTTTTTGTATGTACCCATCCCATGAAGAAAAAAACAAATTCCTCTTTCCCTTCTGATTGGAGTTTGATACCTCACACATTGCAATCATAATTTTATCAATTAAAACAGGCCAGACCATCTCCTTACCTTCAAAAATCCTTCTATTATGTTCTTTCCAAAGATGCCAAGTCAACAATGAAGGTGCAAGGACCCAAATGTCGCACCACAAGCTCTTACCTCCTCTGCATTTTCCTTTCAAAAAATCCTAAAAAAGTGTCAGTCTAACATCATAGCATGACAATGATAGAAGCCGCCAATTCGAAACTTCAACGACATAGTCACAAGAATAAAAAATGTGATTAGTCGTTTCTTCACTACATTTGCAAAATGAACAACTGGAAGGGCCCACTATACCTAACTTATTCAGCTTGTCTCCCATTAAGATCCTCCCTTGCATTGCGATCCAAAGAAAGGCCCTCAACTTGGGTAAAAACGAATCTGTGCCAACATAATTTGTTTGACCAACCTTCTTCCAACCGTCCTGAGCTCTGAATCTAATATCCTATTTTAACATAGTATTTCCCTAAAGCCGTCGCCATCGAGAACACCTCATCATCCTTATCGGTCAATTTGACCTTTCTGAGATTAAGAATCTCCTTAGTTATGGCCCACTCTTATGGAGGTAAAAAGTCACCCAGGTCCTTCCAATCATCATATACCTGCCAACTTTTCTTCAAAATATAATCTGTCGCACTACTCCCAAAATGATCTATTACTTCGCTGATCCGACCCGTGGAACCTAAAGCTTCGCTTAGGCTAACCTTCCCATTCCAAGAGTCTGTCCATATCCGAGCCTTCCTACCATTCCCCACCTTCCATGAATAATGCTCTGTAATAATATGCCTACTTTCCTTCATAAATTTCCACATTGCCGAACCCCCCTTTTGGGTTAGCAATAGTCAAAACTCTCTCCCGATCCATCATGTCTATATATTTACTTCTCATTCTTTGCGACCAAATCTTGTTAGGTTCCTTGTATAATTTCCGCACCAATTTAGCCCCCAACACCTTATTTAGTTTAACCATCCTTCTAATGCCAGTTCCCCCAATTTCTTTGGGTTTACAAACATTGTCCCATCCGACTAAATGAATTTTCTTTTACATTGTCCCATCCGACTAAATGAATTTTCTTTTTCCCCCTTCCTTAGCCCCATTCCACAAAAAATTCTTCCATAGCACCTATCGCCTTCCCTGTGAGTTTAAAGTATGACATAACGTAAATTGGGACAGCTGACAAGACCACTTTGATGAGTTGAATCTTTCCTGCCAAGGACAACCACTTATGTTTCCATGCAGAAATTTCCCCCCTTACTCCCAAAATCGTCTTCTCCCATTGTGTCGTTCTCCACTCTCCAGCAATCAGCGTTGCTCCCAAGTGCCTAGCTGGACGATCTTCTATATTAAAACCAAGAGCGTTTGCAATTCTATATTGAACTACTTTTGGCAATTAAAAAAGAAGATAGATGACTTATCCATATTGATGAGTTGACCTGATTGCTCCACATATTCATCTAATACACCCTTGATTAGCCTTGCCTCCCTCAAGGATGACTCCACAAATAGAGTGGTATCCTTTGCAAACTGATAATACGATACCGAGATACCATCAGCCACCAGAATGCCTCTCCATTTCCCTTCCTCCCTAAGTCTCGTAATTCTCCTACCCAGTGCTTCATCCATAACGACAAAGAGGAATGGAGACAAAGGGTCTCCTTGCTGTATACCGTTACTCGCTTCAAAATACCCACACATCGATCCATTCACAATCACCAAAAACCTTGTAGATGATATAGACCATTTGATCATTTGAAGCCAGTCGTCTGCAAAGCCAAACTTCCTCAACACAACCTTCAAAAAGCTCCAATTTACCCTTTCATAAGCTTTACTTATATCCAACTTAATTATCATCCCTTTAACTTCTTCTGATGGAGAGAATGAGCCACTTCATTGGTTATAATAATGCTCTCAATAATCTCCCTACCTGACACAAAATCATTTTGCTCTTTCGAGATAATTCTATCCATCACCACTTTGATTTTATTGGCCGTGGCTTTGGAAATAATCTTATAAATGGTGTTACATAGAGATATGGGTCTATAATCCCCATGGATTAAACATACATCCTTCTTCGGGACCAGAGAAATGGCGGAGTTGTTAATATCTTTTACAAACCTCTTCTTTTTCCTGAAATCTTCCACCACCATCCTCACATCCTCGCCCATAAAATCCCAACATTTTTGATAGAAGCTAGCTGGGAAGTCGTCCAGACCTAACGATTTATCCGAACCCAATTGGAAAACTACCTTCTTTACCTCTTCCTAGGAGAATTTCGTCATCAGAAGATTGTTGTCCACCCTAGTGATTAAGGCCAAAATATCTTCAAGCAACCCCACTAGATTAGGATCCACAACCCGCTTGTTGCTGTTTAAAAGATGATGAAAAAAGTTGACTGCTTCCATTTTAATGTCCTCCTCCTCAATCAAGACTATCCTGCTTGAATCTTGTATAGTTGATATCCATTTTCTATCCCTCCAACACTTAACCGAAGCATGGAAAAACTTCATAGTTAAATCACCACCTCTCAACCAGTTTTCTCTGGATTTCTCCTTCCAGTAGATCTCTTCCCTCTTAAGAATTTCCGCATGCAGCTTTTGTAATTCTCTCTCCCTCAAATAATCTTCTTCAAACATGCCCCTCTGCATGACCTTCTCATTCAAATCCTCCGAATCTCTCTCAATTTTCAATTTCTCCTCAAAAACATTTTTGAAAAATTCCCTATTCTAGGTTTTCAATTTCCTCTTTAGTACCCCAAGCCTTTGCATTAAAAAACATGGAATCATGCCTTTGAAAACATTTCTCTCCCTCCACCATTCCTTCAATCTTCCAAGCAGACTTTCATCCCTCCACCACATTTGAGAAAATTTGAAAACCCCAACCTTCGGTTTATTCACTCCCTTTATGGCCAATGTGATAGGGAAATGATCTGAAGCAAAAATAGGAACAATATTTGATTCACACAAAATGGAATCCATCACCCAATCCGACCCCACCAAAAACCTATCCAGCCGCTCCGCAATATTTGTAAAACCCACCCTCCTATTTGTCCACGTAAACTCCTCATTTTTTGGTAATAAATCCATCACTTCTACCACCCTTCTTTTTTAAGGGATCTAGAAGAACATTAAAGTCCCCTCCTAGAATAACATTACCCCCAAAAACCTACTTTCTATTCTTAATCTCTCCCCATACCTCCTTCTTGTCTTCATTTTGAATGGGCTCGTATATGTTGAACGAGAAAAAGGCCAAGTTGACCAACTTGCTTCTCACCTTAAAAAACATCCAATGATCCTACTTTTCTATCAATTCCACATCAATCGTGTCACTATCCCACAGGATCACCAATCCCCCTGACAAACCCCGAGCCTCTTGAAAAACACCTTTCCACTTAAAACAATATTTGAGGAAATCTTCTTCAACATATTTATTAAGCTTAGTCTCTTGGAGAAAAATGACATCCGCCTCGATATTCTCCACCCCACCCCGCGCTTGACCAAACACCTTCTGTCAGGGGTGGAAACACCCTTGACATTCCAGGAAGCAATCTTCATTATTGTCCAAGGGAGAAACCTACCCCCTTGGATGTAGATAAAAAAAAACGAAAACTCATAAAACCTTTCTTTACCACTCCCTCTTCCCTCTTCTGCTTATTAGTTTTTTGTCCCCTCCTGTGTTTTTGGAAGTAGGAAGCCACTGATTGGCTGAGAAATATAGGCTCAGTCACCCCTAAAATATCTTAACCAATTTCTTCGTCTGAATCCCAGTTATCCTCTAAGACATCTTCTACCATACAAGGCTCTTTCTCCTCAGGCAACTTCTCGTTCGTTGCCATCTTATCCATCCCCTTGGATGTACCCGCCATCGGGGTTTGGGGATTAGGCTCTATTACATTTAGCTTGATCCCCTTCATTCTGCAAGGCTCCTGTTCAACAAATCCTCCGTCTTGGTTAACCATCTTAACTCTTGGTGCCTCCTTCCTCAGTTGTACTAGAGTCCATCTCTTCTCTAGCCTTTTCTCTGGTCTATTCTCCACAATCTAGAATTGAGTCACCCAATGGTCTCTTTTTCTACATCTAGTATAATTTTTTTTTCCTCCTCTAATTCTAATGGTTGCCGCCAACGTCTCTCTTTCAATTTCAGAATGAAAAACTTGGGTATCTTTCTAATGGCCGCTACCCTAATTCTGGGGTAGAAGTATGAATCGGCTAGAATCACCTCTTTATCGATCCCCGTAATGGTCCCCAACAACCTACCAATCTTCATTAGGCAATCTTCCAACCAGTATTCAATAGGAAGATTATATAGTCTGATCCACACCTCCTTATCATATAGATCCATCCTCTTTGGATCGAAGTTGGCATACCACTTCTTCATAAAAATAGGATGCTCCTCAATCTTCCATACTCCCTCTTGTAAAATCGCCTCTTTGTCTTCCACATTTTCAAAAATGGATATGAAGAAATTATTAGGCAATAATTTCATAATGAAATCTGCCTTCCAATTCAGTTTGGTCCAATTTCAGATGGTTTCTTTGCCCCTCCTAGGGCCAATCACCCTGCAAATAATAGCCAGATGTTCCAGCAACTCACTCTCCAGCACTATTTACTCATCTACATCTATTTCCTACAACAAATCCTCCTCCACACTTACAACCGTCAACCCTCCATCTTCCACACCATCTCTGCAAACCCTCTCTCTTGACATGCTCTCTCTGCTTATTTTTTATTTTACATGTAATTTTTAACATAAAATGTAAAATTTATTTTAATATAATTTATTTCTATTTCATAGATCAAGAGATATCTTATATGAAATCAACAACCAATTCTTAAAAATTTAAGGCTTAAAAGTTTCGTTGAATGAGGCAAGAAGATTAAGTTAAGCCATTAGTTATCATTCTCATAACTTTTATTTTTTAATTTTAAAGTTGAGTGATGAATTGAAATCTTAGAAGAATTAATTAGATAGCAGGTAGTCATACAACAATTAATATAATTATAGTATGCATTCAATATATAAAATGGATAATTATTTATAATAAATATATATAGATATTAAATATAATACAATATACATAATTATAATATGGATAATTATTTCTAAGTGTAGTTTATCTTTCAGAGCAAGCTGATTTTCAATCATCCATATGAATCTTGAAAGAGGATCATTGCTCTTTGGGATACTGAAATTGTCTGATTCTGCCTCTGGCTTAGGGACATCCCAAAAGATCTTTCTTTGTAATGCCGATTCGACCCTGGACAAAAATGTCGAGCAATGCATTCCATTTTGTTCATTCGTTTCATGGATTCTACATTGGCCAGGCGACGCAAATTGATAGGAAACCAATGATTCTTTAAAATAAAAAACTTAATCTAGTTATATCAAACAAATCATCAAGACAGTGACACAAGTATTTTAGAAGTGGAAAACCCTTAAAGGATGAAAAACCACTTATGAATCATTCACTATGAATAACCTCATTGGTTACAATATAATTGTCTCACTGACATCACAAGCACATTAATACCTCACTGGTTTTACATACAACAACTTCACTAGATAAGAACAAAGACAATACAAAGATCTTCCTCTGTTTTCAATACAAAACAACTCTCCATTTTACTGTGTTTACACGACCAATGTGTAAATCAACTTTCCTCTGTATCTCACATGAATCTCAGAATTTGATATTTCTTATATAAGTTGGGACTCTCTCTCTCTCTCTCTCTCTCTCTCTCTCTCTCTCTCTCTCTCTCTCTCTCTCTCTCTCTCTCTCTCTCTCTCTCTCTCCCTCTTTATCTATATATATTCCCTCTATCTATTTCTCTACATCCCCCTCTCCCTCCAATACATTGAGCTATCTCTGTCATTACCTTCTATCTCTTCTGAGTCCTATACCTATTTGTCTCCCCTCTCCCCCACTCTCTCTATATCCATCCTATATATATCTTTCTCATATCTTTCCCTCTCTCTATCTACCTTGAGGGGTGGTGGACTGATGGAGGAAAAGTGAATTTTTGATGCAGGAGCATCCCCGGTTCTTGGAAATCTTGCATCAACCAAAAACATTTATTTTCTATTTGTTTTCTATTTTGCAGTTTCAACATTCCTTTCTGCATTTTATTGTATTTTCTCAGCAGATCTTGCGGAGATGGATTTTTCTTGTGAATATGACCATCTTCCTTAGTCCTAAACCGCAGAACATTTGGATCATTTTTTGGCAAGTTAACGCTTCTAGATTCCGAGACAGTTTTATGGCACTGAAACTGCTTGGACCTATTTGCTATTGGTGAATCTTGTAGATCCTTTCCATAGCTTGCGGAGCTTCAGTTTGTTGATTCCAATGTTCTTTGGCGTGTGGCCGACCTTCCCTTTGATCCACACTTCATCCTTTGGATTTTCCGGAGGATTCTCTTTGGAGGAGGCTGACCTGGTGGTTTTACACATTTGATCTTGTTGTTCGAAATTTGATCCCTCTTGCACCGACCAGATCCCTCTAGACCATATAAATTAATGTAATTTAACATCATAATTCAGTTAGAGAGAACTTAGAAGACATATCCTAATATTTAATGGTTTGGAGTCGACTGATTCTGTAATTGAGCATGTATGAAGCAGGCCAGTGAGCCAAATCTTGTATCCTGGATGTTACCAGTTATTTGTAATCAATTTTCATGATCTAATTCATTCAGTTCCGCATTGCCTCCATCATATCCTCTTGTTTTCGTTGTGTTTACTCTTGCTGCTCGGTTTGAATTGATCTCTTTGAGGCCCCTCTTAACCAATGACTGCACCAAGTGGTATCAGAGCGAGATTTCATTCTGGAGATTGTGTTGTCCTGAAGATTTTGTTGTGGGGTGGAAGATTGAGGATCCGACCTACAACTACAAAGGACTAGTGTGAAGATGGATGGCACAGAGAGGAAATTGGAATGGTGGAGCACATGGGAATGCAGACCCTTCTATGATGGAAATGTTGAGAGGATTGCAGCCCGGTTGGAAGCTGTTGAGATAGCCCAGAGAAGAGGTAGACATATTGAAGATGTAAGTGAAGATGAAGAAGAATAATCACTAGCGGAACAAGTAGCAAACCCACTGGTGATCGATCCAGATGAAGAGAGGTTCTTGAAGGTTTTGAGTAGGGCGAATACTAAACCACATTTTACCCCACTGGAGTATGATGATAAGTTGGATTTGGATGAATTGATGGATTGGATCTCGAAGATGGAGAAGTATTTTGATTTTGAGAACACCGCAGAGGAAAGAAAGGTGAAATATGCCTGTACCCCATTGAAAGGTCATGCATCTCTTTGGTGGGAGAATTTTCAAGTTGATCGACAAATAAGAGGTAAAGAGAAGATCAAATCATGGGAGCGGATGGTTCCCAAGTTAAAATTGAAGATTATGCCAGCTGATTATCAATTAAATCTGTTCCAGAAGTTTCAGAACTTGAAGCAAAAGGAATCTAGTGTGAATGAGTATACCGAAGCATTCTACAAGTTGAATGTCAAATCTAGACATGTCGATGATGAGGTTGAACAAATTGTGAGATATTTGAATGGATTGAGGATGTCTATACAAGATGAACTCAGTTTGATCAAGTTGTAGAGTATTGAAGAAGCTTACCAATATGCGCTGAAAGTGGAAGAGAAGTTGAACAAAAGACATGAGCAGAGACAAAGAGGTAGAGGTGGAAGGTTTTCCGGAGGAATATTTCAAGGAGGAAGAGGATATTTTGAAGGAAGAGGAACCTATACAGATCAGAATAAGAACAAGGAAGTAAGAAAAAAAGGTAACTTGTACTAGAAGGATGCCAAAAAATTCTACCGGAGAAGAGAACTTGATGGTTACTAGAATGAAAATTTTGGAAAAGATGAAAAAAGAAAAGATAAGAGAGTGTTTAGAGGATCTTGCTTTAAGTGTGGAGGAGAAGGACATCGTTCTTTTGAATGTAAGAAGATATAGAACACTGGGAGAACACCATTGGTGGAAGAAAGCCCCACCAGATCAGCTAATAAACTGGAAGATGGAGAATTGTTGATGATGAGGAGAGCTTTGTGTCATATCAAAGAAGATGAAGAGCCCTTGCAGAGGCAAAATTTATTCAAGACGAGATGCAAGGTATCTGGTAAGTGTTGCAAAGTAGTTATTGATAGTGGCAGTTCGGATAATCTTGTTTCAAAAGAAATGGTAAATAAATTAAAGTTGGAAAGATTGAAACACCCTAATCCTTATCAGATAGCATGGATTTAGGATGATCATAAGTTGTTAGTAAGTGAGCAATTCTTGGTGAAATTAAAAATTGGAAATTATCACGATGAAGTTTTATGTGATATTATGCATATGGATATTTGTCACATTTTGTTGGGTAGGCATTGGTAGTTTGATAGACAGGCAGTACATGATAGGAGAAAGAACATATACACTATTGTGGCAAATGGGATGAAGAAACCTTGTTACCCTTGGAGGAAACCCTGAAGAGTGAAGTCTGTACGAGTGCTAGAATCTATTTGGTAGATGGAAGGAAATTCTTGGATGGAATGAGACATGAAAATGTGTGTTTTTCCTTAATTCCTAAGACTGAGAATTCAAAGCATGAAGAAGAACAACCAGAGGAGATAAAATTACTGCTTACAGAATATGGAGACATGATTTTAGATAATGTGCCTGATGGATTACCACCTATGAGGAGTATTAGTCATTGCATGGACTTGATTCCTAGAGCTAGTTTTCCTAACAAAGCTACACACCAGATTACATAGATAGAGAATGAAGAGTTGAATAAATAATTGCAGGAATTGTTGAGGAAAGGTTTGATCAGAGAAAGTTTGAGTCCTTGTGCAATACAAGTAGTGTTAGCACCTAAGAAGAATGGAGAATGGAGGATGTGTACTGATTCCTGAGAAATAAACAAGATCATAGTGAAGTATCGATTTCCTTTACCTAGGATGGATGACATAATGGATTGTTTGAGTGGAGCCATATACTACACAAAGATAGACCAGAAGAGTGGATATCATCATATTAGAATTAGAGGAGATAAGTGGAAGATAAAATTCAAGACAAATGAAGGATTGTATGAATGGTTGGTGATGCCTTTTGGGTTGACTAATGCACCAAGTACTTTCATGAGGTTGATGAATGAGGTATTGAAGAAATTATTCAATAAGTTTGTTATTGTATATTTGGATGACATTCTTATTTTCAGTAAGAAAAAGGGGGAGCATTTGTTGCATTTAATACAAATTTTGTAGAGGTTGAGAGAAGAGAAGTTGATAAATCTAAAGAAGTGTAGTTTCATGAAAGAAGAGTTAGTCTATTTGGGATTCATGATATTTGTGGATGGATTGAAGATGGACCCTGAGAAGACAAGAGAAATTGTTGAATGACCTACACCAGAAAGCATTGGGGAGGTAAGATCATTTCATGGATTGGATAGTTTCTACTAGAAGTTTATCAGTATTTTTAGTTCAATTTGTAGCCGTATGACTGAGACAATGAGAGGAGATAGGAAAGAATTCAAGTGGACAACCAAAGCAAATAAATTTTTTGAATTGTTGAAGTAGAAGGTCACTGAGCAACCTGTGTTAGCTTCACTATATTTAAACAAGGCATTTCAAGTGGACTATGATGTAAGTGGGAATGCAATTGGAGCCATAATGTAAGTCAGGAAGGGAGAGTAGTAGCTTATTTTAGTGAAAAGTTGAATGATGCCAAGAGGAGATATTCACTGTATGATCAGGAATTTTATGCCATAGTTCAAGCTTTGAAGAAATGGAGACATTACTTGTTGCCTAAGGAATTTGTGTTGTATATTGACCATCAAGCCTTGCAATATTTGAACATTCAGAGTAAGTTGAATCATAGACATGAGATGGGTAGAGTTCTTGCAGAGTTACACCTTTGTGTTGAAGCATAGAAGTGGAAAGTTAAACAAGTTGATGCATTAAGTAGGAGTGAAAGGAAATACAAGAGGAAGAAAATAAAAAATAAATCCAAGTATGTTGATTGAAGTAATGTTACCAAAGTAGAGAACAACTTGAGAGCAATCACCCAAAACTTGAAGAGGATACACAAGAGCTTTTGAAAGGGGAAAAGCAAAGAAAAACCCCTTATGTATTATGAATGAAAACAAAGCTGAGAGAGAGAGAGAGAGAGAGAGAGAGAGAGAGAGAGAGAGAGAGAGAGAGAGAGAGAGAGAGAGAGAGAGAGAGAGAGAGAGAGAGAGAGAGGTTCATTGCAATGATATCCAAAGTGAAGAATGAAAGGAGAAGCATCTCTTAAATAAAGATGAGAAGAGGAGATACAAAGTAACTCCCAAATCTATGAATGCCACCATTCATAATATGTGTGTGAAAAATGTCAACATCCTCTTAAGGAGGATAAACTAATATTCCTTAATAAAAGAAAATAAAAGAAATGTCTTGTCCTCACACATGTACTAGAGGACAAATTACATGTAGGGATTCCAAAGGAATATCCCAAACTAAATACAAATAAACCTAAGCCAAGTAAAAATTAAATATTCTAACACCCCCCCTTAAGATTTACTTGGGGAGTTTACATCAAACCCTTCAATGGATTGAAAACCAATATTTTTACAATGAAATTGGAACTTCTCTTTACAAAGTGGCTTTGTTAGAATATCTGCAACTTGATCTTCGCCCTTACAATATAGAAGTGAAACTTGCTTTTCTTCAATTTGTTCCCTAATAAAGTGGTATTGGAGAGCAATATATTTGGTCCTTGCATGGAAGATAGGATTCTTAGCCAAGGCAATCACACTTTGATTATCAAAAAAAAAAGGTGTTGGATCTTGTTGAGGTAGCCCCGAATCTTCAAGCAATCTTCTAAGCCATAAGGCTTCTTTAGAGGTATTAGTGCATCCTTTATATTTAGTTTTGGTGGAACCAAGTGAAGTAGACTGTTGTTTCTTACTATTCCAAGAAATGACACCTGAACCAACAAAGAAACAATATCCACAAGTAGATTTCCCATCATTGGGATCTCCCCCTAGATCTGAATCAGTAAATACTTTTAAAGTAAAATCACAATTTTCATCATAAAATAAACCGATATTAAGAGTTCCTTTAATATATCTAAAAATTCTTTTTGCAACTTTAAAGTGAGTTTGTTGAGGTTTTGCAATATTTGGTCTAGTAAGAGTTAAATAATTTAAACTTCCAACTAGTTGTCTATATAAAGTAGCATCAACTAAAGGAGTTTGCATATCAAGCATCAACTTTGTTCCTAATTCACAAGGAGTAGAAACATGATTAGCATCATTCATTTTAAACTTGTCTAAAAGATCTTGAGCATATTTACTTTCAGATAGAAAAATACCATTACTTGTTTGCCAAATTTGCATTCGACAAAAATAATGTAAGAGTCTCAAATCAGTCATTTGAAATTTTTGATTGAGTTGAAACTTAATTTTGGAAATCAAATTATTGGAACTTGAAGTTAGAATTAAATCTACATATAAAATAATAATCACAATGTCATTTTTATTATGTTTAATATATAGATTTGGATCATTTTTACTTCTAATAAAACCTTCAAAAAGAAAGAATGCATTTATCTTAGTATACCATTCTCTAGGAGATTGTTTCAAACCATAAATTGATTTCTTTAACTTGCAAACTAAATGTTCATTACCTTCCTTAACAAAACCAGGAGGTTGAGACATATAAATTTCCTCATGTAAATCACCATTTAGAAAAGCAATTTTAAAATCCATTTGATGAATAGGCTAATTCATATTAGAAGCTAAAGCAAGAACAAGTTTAATATTAGGAATTTTAGCAACAGCAGCAAAAGTTTCATTATAATATAAACCTTCAGTTTGAGAAAAACCTCTAGCAACTAATCTAGCTTTAAACTTAGTAACTTAATTATTTTCATTCAACTTGGTTTTATATAACTACTTACAAGAAACAAGATTTTTACCTTGAGGTAAAGGAGCTAAATCCCAAGTTTGATTAGCAAGCAAAGTATCATATTCTTCTTGCATAACTTTTTGCCAATAAGGTTGAATTTTAGCTTGCTCAAAAGAATTAGGATCATTCAAATTCATAATAGTAGACATCAAAGCATAATTGCAATAATTTATTCTTCTATCCTTAAGTTTATCCATTCTAGCTAAATAATCATCACTTTCTTGAATCAAAGTTTTGAACCATTTATGCTTCCTTTTAGAAGTAATAGAATCATCACTAGAAGAAGAATCATTAGGAGTAGAATTATCATGATCATCATCACTATCACTTTTAGAAATATATGCAATTAGGAGTAGGGTTGAGAGAAGGAGTAGGGTTTAGAGAAGGAGGTTTGTCCTCCACAACCACAACCATAGTTTCAACAAATTCATTATCCTACACATCAGAACAATCATGAATACCATTTTCAGCAATACAAACATCTCTAGCAACTTTAACTTTGTTAGTGATAGGATTGTAAACTCTATATGCTTTAGAATGTTCATCATAACCAACAAATTTATAAGGATAATATTTAGAATCTAATTTGTGCCTCTTTTGTTTAGGTTTATGAACATAAGCAATGAAACCAAAAATCCTTAAATACTTTAAATTGGGCTTTCTACTGGACCAACCCTCTTCAAGAGTTATATCCCTTAAGGCTTTGGTAGGTGTTCTATTAACAAGATAAGTAGCGCAAGGAATAGCTTCAGCCCAAAATTTATAATCCATATTCTTAATTAGCATACAATAAACATCTAGCCATTTCAACAATGGTTCTATGCTTCCTTTCCACTACACCATTTAGTTGAGGTGTATAGGGAATAGTAAGCTCATGTTTAATACCAAAAGATTTGAAATAACCATTAAATGCATTACTAACATATTCCTTACCATTATCAGTTCTAAGGATTTTAATCTTAAAACCAGATTGGCTTTCAACAAACATACTAAATTCAGTAAAAACATCAAGAACTTGATCCTTTCTATGAAGGAAATAGATCCAAGTTCTCCTTGAAAAATCATCAACAAATATGAATGCATACCTTGATCCTTTGATGGAGGTATTCTCCATGGGTCCCAAAAGGTCACTATGAATGAGGTGCAATTTATGATTTTCCCTTCATGATTGTCCATGAGGAAAGGGATCCCTATGCATCTTACCACTCATGCATCATGTGCAAACAATTTTAGAAGGAACAATGCTAGGCAATCCATCTACCATATTTTGCTTTTTGCATCAAGGCAATATTATTAGAATGTATGTGCCCAGGTCTATCATACCAAACATTAAAAGAAATGGTAGTAAGCAAAGAATACTTTAAACGAGAAAACTCATAAAATTTGAATAAGTTATCATTATCCATTTTAGCATTAACAATAACTTGGTTATGCTTTGGATCAATGATATAACACATATCCTTATAGAATTCAATCCTATAATCTTGCCAAAGCTTAGCAACATAAAGAAAATTTGATTTTAATTTAGGAACATAAAGAACATCATGTAATTTACCATTAGGAACACTGACATCACCAATAGCTTCTACTTTACAAGTATAATTGTTAGCAAGTTGAACATGAATATTCGAAATATTGAGATGCATAGAATAAAAAATTTCTTTATGAGAAGTAACATGTTGAGATGCACCAGAATTAATAATCCATTCAAGAGGCTTTGAAGCATTGTAACTACAAGTAAATGCATGATGAGATGAATTACCATTATTATTACCTTTTTTATAACTAGGTTTATGTAGTTGATTATTTTGGTTCATAGGCTTTTTACCATTTTGTTTCTTAAAACAATTATTAGTCACACGACCATCCTTACCACAATACGTACAACGAGGCCTCTTAGAATAATTATTCTTTTGATTATTATTATAATTGTTATTATAGGATTTAGAATGAAATTTATGTTGCTCTTTACTAAGTTGTCATTAGTTTTATGTCCAAAGTCATTCTATATACTCTAGTCGGTTAATACTACCGAAAAGTCCAGTCGGTAAACACCAAGGTCACCGGTGTCAGTTACAGAAGAAAGACAAGCCACCGAGTTGATACACACCGAGCTGTGAACCGAGACACATACAAAATGTCTACCGAGTAAGGTTTATATGTTTACCAAGCAGCAAAGAAGGTATACCGAGTTAATCTGAATCGAGTGAAAACGTGTTACCAGATTCAATGAACCTGGACACCCATGTGAAACGTGTTACATAATTCGAGAAGATGAAACCGTTACTACATTGGAAATTGCATTTTAAGATTTTGTATGATTTTGTATGATTTTGTGTTACATGAAGGAATAAGATTGACAGAGATAATCACAGGTTACCGAGAAGGTTTCAGAGAACAGTTTAAGGAACAAAAAATACAGAAGTGGTTACTGAGTTGATTTATCAATTACCGAGGAATGCTATGAGCAAGGTAATTTCATATTAAGCACATAGAGTCTGCTATAATATTTCAGATGTGAAGTTGTAGATATTTTGTAAAGATTTTGATTGAAATATTAAGTTGTAATAGAAACCTTTAACAGGGTAAAAGACTCTAATAAAGTCTATAAATTGTAAAGCCTTTAACCAGGTACAACATTTTGTAGAAGTGTTTGTAAAATCCTTTAGCAAGGTAGATCTAAAGATCTTTATACTCCTAACAGAGTAAGCTATCAGAAATGGCTAAACATGTAGTTCTAACCGAGCAATCTTGATTACTGCAGTAGTGAAATTGTGCGTGCCATCCCCACCGCACTTTTTCTCTCTAACCAAGAGTTTCTGCGTGACCAAAAATCATTGTGCTATGGTGTGATATTTTGATGCATGTTATCTTTATGATTATGTTTCAGTATTTTATATCTCTGAGATCAGCAGTACATAGTTTGTGTTTATCAGTAAAACTATTTTTCAAGAAAAGTTGTGAAGTACTGATTCACCCCTCCCCTCTCAGTACATTAGCTTTCCAAGTAGGACCTAACAATTGGTATGAGAGCTTTACTCTTGATAAAGGGTCTAACAGCCTAAAGAGAAAGATCCTATCAATGGAAGGCTATAAACAATCTCGTAGGATTGTGAATGTTCAAGAAGAATTGGATCATGCTAATCAAATGATTGCAGATATGCAGAGGCAAATGCAGAGATCACTGAAAGTCAGAAGAAGGTTGTCTGATGATTTACAGGACTCACAAGAGTTAGTGGAACAAATTGAGACATCATCTGAGAATAGCATATCAGAAGAATCTGAAGAAATGATTACAAAATTGAAAGAAAAGAACAAAGCACTTAGTGAATAGTTAAAAACAATGAGAAGGGAACATGAGTATTTTAGCACACAGATGAATGAAAACCTTGATGCATTGAGAACAACTGAAGATAATAAATGAACTATAGAAGGAGAAAAACAACAGCTAGAAGAAATGGTGACTGCAAAGAATGATAAAATATAAAGGATGACTGTAGTTCAACATAATCTGTCTGATCAATTGGACTATGCACATCATGAAGCTACTCAAAAGGAAATGAGAACCAAGCATTGAAACTTGAAATATCAAGATTGACCGATGAACTGGAAGCAGAAAAGAAGTCAAAAGAAACACCAAGGAAAATCCATGAAGCATCAAGAATGTTGGATGGGCAACTAAATATAAGAAAACCCAACAAAAATGCAGGACTTGGTTACAAAGGAAACAACTCTACCAAGAAAGGGATTAACACTACCGAGAAAGGAGAATCATCAAAGCAAGCTGGAAACAAAGAGAACATCAAGGACAAGAAGCCTATTTGCAACTACTATGGAAAACAAGGACATACTGCCAACGTTTGCCGAATCAGAAAAGGTAAGCAACCGGATGTTACTAGGTTTTATGGTTATTGTTACAATTGCAATAAGTATGGTCACACATATATGCAATGTAGAACAAAGTCTGTCAACAATTATGAGAAGGCAAAATACAAAGGGTTTTGCAAAAAATGCAATAGATATGGACACAACACCAAGAAATGTTTGTTTAAGCAGAAAAACTATATGTGGACTCCATATCGAGAAAACATGAGAAGTTACCGAACTCACACAAATCTCAATCGACAATATAATTCACTACCATGGGATTACAATAAAAGAATTTGGTGTGAATGCTGTGGAAGCTATGGACATATAAGTGCAAACTGTATGATAAGGTTTGGAATGAACAACCGGAGATAATGGAGAAGTCCAGGAATGACATGTTTTCATTGTCACAAAGTTGGACACATAGCTAAAGACTACAAAGACCAATCGAGAGGAGATACTGAGGAGATAAAAATCAAATTGCAGAAATCTTGGAAAAAGAAGGAAAATGTGTCAACCAATGAAGGAAGCACCTTACCTACCGAGTTAGGTGCATCTACTTCGAATTAGTCCATAAAGGTATGGAGGGACTGCATTCTCAAAGGTTAGATCTTAACAGTTCCTATGTATTCATGCACTTAAATTCAAAATCTGCATAGCTAAGATGCAATAGAAGGTTTGAAAAATTATCTAGTCTTTTGATTTACCAGAGAAGTTGGTAAAATTATTAAGCCTGTCTAGTCAATAAAAAGCTAATAAGAGAGTTAGTCGGTAAAGGGAAACCAAGTACATTTAATTTCTATTTAACCTAACCACACGAATCCCAATAAGGTCAAAAGGAGGTATTAAAAGTATTGAGCGCGGTCATTTTTCACTTACCAGTTTTTAAAGTGCAGAGCAGAGCCAATCAAAAGGCGATCAAACATTTCCAAGAGTGAATTCAAGGTATTTAGCAAATCTAAAACCACATTTTCAGCAGTTAACTGATCAAGTCAAGTTGTGAATATTTGTGAAACATTTACTAAGTTGGAAGCGTTTTCTGGTTATTTGAAACCCTAAGCTATTTCGTAAGAAAAATTTTAGTTTGTAATGGCCCCCAAAGTTTAGAAACCCATTGTAGTAGAAACCATTGAGAAGCCTACACTGAAATACACCTTACCTCCCAAAGTGGCTTCCGAACCTGATGAGAAAACTGCATTTTCTCTTATTCCGAATAGGGTTCTGTTGATTGAAGATGTTAGATTCTATACCAAGTGCAGAGTTGATGAGCTAGGTCACACCGAGATTAAGGATATGTATGATAAATTGTGCACCGATGGAAATCTGGACAACACGTTTGAGCATATCAAAATCAAGGGATTAACCAAAGCCCTAACCTACCCTCGAGTCTTCAAACCCCAATGGGTCAAATTTGTCTTGAGGTGAGTACATGACAATTTTATGTGGCTAGAGGAACAACCTTTCAAGATCACTAAGGAGATCATTCACACGATAACCGGATATCCTATATTTGACCATGCCCGAGCACAAAAAATGATTTCACAAAAGGAATTGATAACATTAACAGGAGTTGAGTCTAATAGAAGAGGTCTTAAGTTGAAAAATGTGATAGATGCAGAACTTAATTTTGCTATTAAAGTTATTGGTTATTGTTTCTTCCAGTCGGCAAAAGAAAACAATGTACTATGTGCAGCTGTAGATTTGGCCTACAAAATTGTTAAAAAGGGTATGCAAATTGATTTATGTGAAGTGTTGTTGAAGAATATTTTTGAAAATCTAAATACAATAAGGAAACCGAAGAAGAATAATACTGCTAACACACTAAAGTTTTGGTCACACCTAGTGTGTATGTTCTTCTATTTTAAGAAATTCTTTCCATCAGTCGGTAACATTGTTTGGGAATTACACTGATCTATCACCTATCAAATAAATGATTTCATCAATCAGCTAGGTGATAATTTCAACACGATAATGGATGATTACTTCAACAAATTCCAGGAAAAGATGCGTAGCAGGTACAAGATTCCACCTCAGCTAGTGCAGAAATACAAGGATACTATATGTTTTGAATTGGATACAGACTACTGTTATGTCAATGCAGTAGAACCCAAGACTCAATCATTACCGCCTATGAGTTATGAGATAGATTTTGACATTGCTCAACAACAGATAAATGCCTTCTTAGCACTTCCAATGCATGCTACCAAGATAAGATATGGCACCTATGAAGAGGTGAAAGAAAGTAAAAATGAGCATAGTTGTACCGAAGGCTGCCAGAAAAGCCACAAGAATGATCAAGGACTTAACTGAAAAGTTTGGAGAAGGTTCTACCTCCACTCCTACTAAGAGTGATCAAATTTCAATCGAAGAAGAATCTGAAGCTCAAGAAGCAGCAATTACACTCAACACCAAGTTGCCAAAGGGCAAAATTTTGAAAAGAAAGAAATAGGATACAACCAAGGTATCACCGACCCCACCAGTGAAGCGACCAAACACTAGATCTTTTGTTGTGTCACTAGGTAAGAAGCAAAAGAATGTAGAAATGCCTAAGGTTACAAAAACTTATAGAAAGAAGAACAAAAACCTAATTTTGGAAAGTGACACAGAGTCAGAGGATGTAAATAAACTTTAGATTATGAAAAGCACAAAGGAAGGTGTGCATAGTGTCGACAATTTTTGTGCAAAATTGAAGGAATATGGTGGATTTGGGTCATTTAGATATGTAAAATATGATACTAGAACAGATGAAGAGAAGAGGAAAATAGAAGAGACTGTAATAAGTACACTTCTCAAATTCCGAGTAGTTACATTGGAAGTAACTGGTTTTCTTCCAAAAGCATTATACTCACACATTGATAATAGATGGAAATATGCTATGGAATCGGAGAAGCAAATAAGAGAAAGAGTTTTGGTACATCTCTTTCCAGATATGTTGGTAGATGAAATAAAAGATCACTTGAAAAACTACCAGACAAATTTTCAAGTCAAACAAAGAGCCTTAAAAATGATGAATGGCCTATATCTAGAAGTAGAAAATGAAACCAAAGAGAAATGGAAGAAGATATTCAGGATTCAGGCTGAAGAACCAAAAGGTGAAGAAGAAATAGTTGACATCACCGAGCCAGATCTTGCTTCCACTATTCAGTTAGATGAGGATGTCAGACACTGAAGCGTGGGATGGAGAAATGATAGAAGGAAACGCCTATGCCAAATTGGTTTCAAGTGAATCAATTTTGGAACAGGTCAAGTCCTATCCTCCGCTCACTCAACAAGACTCAGCCAATAAAATTCAAGACACAGATGAAGGCACAGAGGCTCCAAAGGTTAAACAAGATGAACCTACCTCTCAGGCCACCGGCGAGCCAACTTCTCAAGTTCCTTCAAGCACCGAGACAGTTGCCACTGATACTTCAAGCAAGGAAACACCGAAGGATAAAATAGAGGCTACAGGAACCGACAAAAGTGTTGCCTCTGTCGAGCAACATACCGAGGAAGGTCAAGTCTCCAAAGCCATTGTACCCATTCAATCAGCAAAGGCATCATCAAAAGAGAAGAAAGAAAAACGACACAGTTTTAAGGTAGATCTGTGAAAACCTATTGTGCTACCGAATGTTGACCTAACAAAATTGAAAGGGCAAGCACTGATAGAATTCGGTGAGCTTTGTAAAGCCAAAGCAGAGCAGGAAAGACAGATAGCATGTAATGCCCATACCCTAGTCGGACTTTTAAAACCCGTTTAACCTTGATTGAATTCCTATGTGGCATTCTTGAATGGTAGATTAACTGATATGCAATGTGTAGTTTAGATAATATAAATAAATTGTGCATCCTTATTATTGTACTTTTGCATCGATTCTCGTGTAAATGTAATTGTTTCCTAACCCTTGAGATAAATCTTGAGCTAACGCCTTCATTGAATATGTATATGTATATGCATGCTTGTATGAATTCATGGGTGCAGGAGATTGCAGGTACAACACCGCTTAGGGCAAGGTTTATCTCCTTTGGAATTTGCAAGGTTGAGTATGTTCCTTCATCTTTTGAATTCGGATTTAGTGGTCATATAACTCTCGTCTTGCCTTAGCCATGGTTAGGTGAGCATCATGTGTGGATTCGTGGGGCTTGCCTTTCATTGGGATGCATGTCGAGAGATTTGGAGGACTTCCTCGATTTGCGTGCCTTGCGCGAGGTAAGTGAGGTTTGTTATCCTAAGTATTAAATTCAAAATTATGATTAAACGTACACATTAGAGATATAGAAATTTAAATAGGTAGTTTCTTTTATACGATTAATCAGTAATTTAAGAGATTTGCTTTAAATTATTATTGTAGCAAGCTTAAGGTATTTAACTGGGGTTAGTGTACTCATTTACGCATTTGTAACATTTACGCATTTGTAGTTGAGAAATTAGAATAAATAAGACTCTTGTATTAGATTAGTCTTTTATTTAAAAATGTCGCTTTATTTTGTTGTAGCGAGTTAATTTAATAGTTAATTTTAATAACTACGATTTTAATAAATTATGCATTTTAGAAAGGAAAATTTTTAAAGTCGTTTGGGAGATAGAAATAAATTACTCATTTCCGCATTTTGGAAGAAAAGGGATAAATTATTATTATTTAAACGAAATTATTTCCTTTTTACTTGAAAAGCCGATATAGTATAAAAGTTTGACTTTTAGAAAATTAAATTAATCAAAACGCCTTCTTGGTCAATAGTTCCGAATTATAAAAGTAGGCCTAAAATTTATATTGAGAAATTAAAATTTAAAACGCAATAAGAAATAGAAGTATTTTAATTTTAATAAGGAAAGGGAATAAGATGTATTAAATAATGTAAATGAATGATTTCCATTTTCATTTTCATTCATTTTATTTTAAAAATAAATGCCTAATTTCGAAATTAAAAATTAGGGCAAAATTAGGGTTTCACTTTTTAACCTAGTTTTGGAGACATTTTGGGGGTTCTCTTGTTGGGGGAAAAATGTGGAAGAAAATGGGGTTTTTCCTTTCTTGCTTGGAGTGGCAGGTGGAGCTCTTTTCAAATTCATGCCAGGAATGCAAATGGAGGTAGGTCTCTTGTTATCTTTCATTTCATCTGAAACCAAAAGAAGTATGTTTGATTCTCCCTAAAGAAATCTGAGTTCTTGGTTGAAATTATGGTGATCATTGGGTCTTGATGGAAATGGTATGAGTTGGAAATATCCTCTTGTAAGTTTTTTTTTAGACTGTTTTTTTTTTATGAAATTGGGGTTTTGCTGCTGTGAGTGGGAGTGGTTGAAAAACCACGTTTCTTATTTTGGATAATACCTATTGTATGAGTGAATCGAAACATCTAATTTTTGAAACATTTCATGTGTTTTTTTTTATTGTTTATAAAAAAAAAGGAACCACATTTTAAGGCACTGGGCGTTATTGTTTTGAATGTGGGTTGGGGGTTTGGAGGGCGGGGAGCGGAGCTCCACCCGCTCCTCCTCCCCCTCCCCCGCTCGCTTCACCGACGTTCATCCCCGCACGCCTCCCCGTGGACTCTCCCGCTTGCAGGTGAAGGCACCGGTGGCCGCGGCACTGCAGTGGCCACAGGGCGCCGCGGGCCTGCGGGCACCGCAGTGGCGCCGCCACAGGGTCAAACCCTGCGCGAACCCTAGGGCAACGCCCTCTCTCTTCTTTCGATATTTTAAGTTTTTTTTTTTATAAGTATTATTTCATTAAAGTTTTAAAATTGCTTTAGGGTTTAAAAGAAAAAAAAAACGTTTTTGTTAATTAAAAGTTAGTTTTTAAGATGTGTTTTTTGTTATGTATTTCTTTTAGTATCAAAACAAAGAAGCATATAATATTTAATATTATATTTGATGTAAGTTATTATAATGTTTAGCAATATTGTATTTTAAAAAAAAAAGGAGAGTTGAGGGTCTATTTTAGTGAATAATGTCAAAAAAAAAGGAAAAGAAGGATATAGGCGTGTGATATATAATAAAAAAATAATAATATAAAATAAGGAAGAATTCAGATTAACAAATGAATTTAAAAGGTTGTATAAGGGATTTTAAAATCCAGTCTCCTTGATATTACCTAACTTTAAATTCAGATCTTATCCTAATTAATTTCAAATTAGTAAATAACATATTTGGATTTTTAGAGAACCAACATATAGAAAATCCATACTCCAATACCAGTTTTTAATTTCATAATGATTACATCATACTCGAGTTAATACCTGTTATTATCATGGACGAGATAGTTATGGTGGACCAAAACGAAATTGTAAATAAAAGTCAAATTATCAAATCCGTAAACTTGATCGACATTAACGGTTAGACAGATATGGTAAACGAACATCTCTACCGGATAATTGCCTATGTAGGTTTAAATTTCTATAATAGAATTTGGATATGAAATGGCAAGACTTGTTGTGACAGTGGTTGGTTATAAGTCGGTCAAGCCACTAGTTAGGCTACCGTCAAGCAGGAAATTCTAGGCTTGGTTGTTTTCTTTTGATATGATTTAATTTGACCCGCTTTTAAAAGGGATCACTATGTAATAATCTAACGAGGTAGATGTTGAATAGTGTATGTGTTCGCCTAAAAGGCAAGAATGTAAAGACATGTAAATATGTAACCTTAACTATATTAAATACCATAGGGGTCTTGCAGTTGAGCAGACCCGGAGATGTAGCCCATCCGGGGTGAACTCCGAGATCATATCTGTGTTATGCGATGTTTATAGCGCGCTTTGTTTTATGTTTAAATTATCATGAATGATTGTATTCTTGCATAAGTGTATGGTGAAAATTTAATGAATTCAAATTTAAGTGCATAACATTAATCATCTGGATAAGTGTAGTTATTTAAGTTCATAAAACATTGTGATTATGATTATGGCAAAATATTTAAGATATTGTAATTGAAGTTGTGGAAAGGAGTATTTTGATAAGGTTAATTAAACGTAGTAATAATGGAAAGAATCTTGCTAGGTTACATCAATGAATTAACTTGTTATTGAGCATGTAAATTGATCAAATGAGAAATGGGAAAACAAAGTTGAATTAATGTTATAAACCCTAAGTGAAATCTAAAGGATGAATCTCATATAGGCATTTACCTTCTTACCTTTGTAAATGAACATCGCCATGTTAATTGTAATTCACTTTATCAGATGAATTTACTTAATTGTTTACATTTTAATCCTAACAAATAATCTTTATCAGATTAATTTCATACAAGAGTGAACTCAACTAGTATCTATATTTGTAACCTTAAATAAAGAATCCCTTATGGATGCTGAAATGGAACTAAAAAGGGAAGTTTTGGTATAGTTATTTAAATCTTAATCTTAATATATGTACCATCTCATATTAACTTCGTTTATAAAAAGAGATATGCAAAAAAAGATAATTGTATTTTAATCCTAAAAGAAGAACGTCATTATGATCTTATTACTCTAACCTTGAAATGATAAATATTATCTTGCTAACTATATCTTAAAGTTAAAGGATGAACTCATGGGGCTCTAATACATTTTCAACGTAATGATTTTAGCCATCTAGTAGTATTATTAAACCTTCAAATGAATTTCCATGGCTACTCATATTTTACCTTTCATAAAAGAACTTCAATTCATTAGTTGGCTACGCATGAAATCAAATAAACGGACCTCACTCTATTAATTGTAGATAATCCTTAAGGAACGAATTCTTCCTATTAACCATACCTTTTAATATTAAAAAAAATATATATATATCAAATGTGAGTGAATACTTTAAAATCAAATGATGGAATCCTCGTTTTACTAATCGTGGTTTAACCCTAAACGAATGATTCTCATTAAGCGTATTTATAGCATTAAAGGATGATGTCAAGTGTGGATGGTTATTTTAAAACTCTAATTAATGAACTTTGTTATATTTAAAACGCTTGAACCCGTTTGGAGACCTCCTAATGAAATTATGAATTAAAGTGCTTTGAGTAATTAACCTCTCGATGGTCTCCTCATCAACCAAAGCAATTGAACGCTTCCTGAAATTATAAGATGTCAAACCATTGAACACATATATAATCAAGAGCTATGCAGTATCTCGTAAATAAGATATCCAGTTTAATGGATCTAAAGACGCAAGTTGAGTTGGGTGTAAGGTTATGTAATCGCGTTAGGAAACTCCTTAGGATTGTTTGAGCCTTCCGCTGTGATATCTAAGTTGACAGATAACTTTGAGATAACTTCAATCTATCTTAATATTGTAACTTTTTCATTAACGCTCTTAATTATTATAAAAAAAAATAAAAATTTACACTCTATTTGAGTGTTTTAACTTAATCCCTTAGGGGTTTCCTGGCGGGGCATTACATAGCAATACAATAGAAGAACCGAGTACTTTAGAAGGTCAAAACATTATTGACAGATATGATACTTGAAGCTACCGTCAATAAAGATATTGTCCTACATGTGCAACTGGATGAACTACTCACTCAATTGGAGAAATCAGGAGTAGAAGCATCAGAATACCTTAGCAAATTGAAGGAAAAAGAGCTAACTGCCAAGATGATTGAAGAAGTGCAGAAAGCAATTGCGATAGGTAAACTAAAGCTTATTGAATTCATTGCTGAGTTTTCCCCTCAACTCAAACATATTATTTATTTATTCTAGAAGTTATGTACATTCTCATTCTTTATCAAAGATATCAAGAATAAGACTGAAGTCATTGAAAAAGAGATCACCGATCTCTCAAATAAATTGACTACCGAGCCAAATTCTCTTCAGAATTTTTATTCAAGGATACAAACACTTATGGCTCAACAGTTAGAACTTCGGAATGAAGAGCATACAATAAGGATGGATATCATGACTCTTCAAACATTATTTATTCCCCATTTGTCATCAGTTCAAGAGCAGATCAACCGAGCTACCCAATTGTCAACTCAAGTCGAGGGAAGAACTTTAGATGGTTTGATCACACTGTCAACTGATATTACAGCTCAGATTACAATATTGGAAAGTGTCAAGGATGCCCTTAAGAACACTCTTATAGAAGCTCATACAAAGTATAAATCTATTTTTGATTAGTTGCCCCCACCAAATGGTAACTAGTTTTGATGTTTGTCAAAAAAGGGGAGTGTACCGAACACATGACCAAGAATGAATACCTGAGTGTACAGTTGAAATTGTCAAGGGGAGCATGGAACATCAGGAGCTTGTAACATCAAGAGCATGGAACATCAAGTTATGTACAAAATATTGATAAGGGGAGTATGTAATTGAGTATGTATTTGAACATTGTATATACTGACATTTTAGTTTATTTTGTAAGTATATAGATTTTGTATTATGACTTTGAAAGGAGTTTTGTCAAACATACCAAACTAATGTCAAAAGGGGAGATTGTTTCTATTTACTAAGTTGTCATTAGTTTTATGTCCAAAGTCATTCTATATACTCTAGTCGGTTAATACTACCGAAAAGTCCAGTCGGTAAACACCAAGGTCACCGATGTCGGTTATAGAAGAAAGACAAGCCACCAAGTTGATACACATCGAGCTGTGAACTGAGACACATGCAGAATGTCTACCGAGTAAGGTTTATATGTTTATCGAGTAGCAAAGAAGGTATATCAAGTTAATCTAAATTGAGTGAAAACGTGTTACCAGATTCAATGAACCTAGACACTCATGTGAAACGTGTTATATAATTTGAGAAGATGAAACCATTACTACATTGGAAATTGCATTTTAAGATTTTGTATGATTTTGAATTTGAATATCCAATAAAATAATTTCTACATTTATTCATTCAATAAAACATGTATTGTATGATCGAAGCATGAACAAATCATCATCTCAGAGATCTATATAAACAGAATGATTTGAGTACATGAATATAGTGTGACATGTAAGGTCAATCAAGAGAAGAGAGACGAAGGAATGATTAAGTCAAACATGAAGGAATAAGATTGACAGAGATAATCACAGGTTATCGAGAAGGTTTCAGAGAATAGTTTAAGGAACAGAAAATACAGAAGTGGTTACCGAGTTGATTTATCAATTACCGAGGAATGCTATGAGCAAGGTAATTTCATATTAAGCACATAGAGTCTGCTATAACATTTCAGATGTGAAGTTGCAGATATTTTGTAAATATTTTGATTGAAATATTAAGTTGTAATAGAAACCTTTAACAGGGTAAAAGACTCTAATAAAGTCTATAAATTGTAAAGCCTTTAACTAGGTACAACATTTTGTAGAAGTGTTTGTAAAATCCTTTAGCAAGGTAGATCTAAAGATCTTTATACTCCTAACAAGGTAAGCTATCATAAATGGCTAAACATGTAGTTCTAACCGAGCAATCTTGATTACTGCAGTAGTGAAGTTGTGGGTGCCATCCCCATCATAGTTTTTCTCTCTAACCAAGAGTTTCTGCATGACCAAAAATCATTGTGTTATGGAGTGATATTTTGATGCATGTTATCTTTATGATTATGTTTCAGTATTTTATATCTTTGGGATCAACAATACATAGTTTGTGTTTATCAGTAAAACTGTTTTTCAAGAAAAGTTTTGAAGTACTGATTCACCCCTCCCCTCTCAGTACATTAGCTTTCCAAGTAGGACCTAATAATTTATTATTAGAATAATGATTATTATAATTATTATTATTATTGGATTTATAATGATTATTGTGATTTTGATTTTTAGACATAAAAGCATGTTCACTACTTTTAAGAGTACCAAATTGAATTAATTTAGATTCCTCTTTATGTAATAAATTATGAAAAATATCATGTTAATTGAGTAGCTAAACTAGGAATGACAAGTTGAGCATTAATATTAGTAACAAATTGCTGAAATTGATGAGGAAGACATTTTTTAAGAATAAGATGAATTAAACATATATCAACTAGTTTAACTCCTAAACCAGTTAATTGACTATTAATAGAATCAAAATTTAATAAGACTTCATCCATGGATTTAAAATCTGTATACTTGATGTCTTCGAGTTGATCTTGAAGCTGAATTTTTCGGGATTCATTTGAGCTATCATAAGTTGTTTTAAAAATTTTCCAAGCTTCATAGGCTTTTGTACAATTTTCAATTAGAACATACAAATCAGGAAACATTGAAATTCCAATCAAACCAAGTGCTTCCTCATTTTGAGCCTTCCATCTATCTTGATTGGCTTGAGGTGCAGTTGAAGCGGGCTTTGAGTTTTTATCAGTAGCAACATCCAAAAGGTGCTTGAAATGAAAAATGAAGGAAATATGTGTTTTCCATGAATGATAATTACTACTATTTAACTTAATTTGAGGAATTCAAGTAGACATGATAGTAAAATCATGATTAGAAATAAAAATTACCCTTTTATTTAAAAAAAACCTCCTTGATTAAAAATAAACCAAATTTGAATAATAACTTTTAAAAATAACTCAAAAAAAAAAAAAAAAACTTTTAAAAATAACAAAAAAAAATTAAATTTTTTTATGAAAGAATATTATTTTCAAATTTATAATAATAAATTGAAATTTAAAAAACTTAAATTTAAACAAACTTTATTAAAAAATTAAATCTTTATTAATAAAATAAAACAAATTTATATTAAAAAACTTAATATATATAAACCTTTTAAATTTAACTTTATCCCATACGTGAAGGATTTAAATGGAGTAATTTTTTTTGAAATTTTATTGACAACTAAAACGTAATAGTGGAACGATTTAGACACAGACGTTACGATGCAGAGGTGATAAAAGAGATGCAGAAATGTAATGGAACAAAGGCGTTGATTGGCAGTAGGTAGCGGTAGGAATAAGGTTCTCGTAATGGAAGAGAGGCGTAGGTTAATTTTTTCAATTTTTACTTACCAAAAATAAATGAGAATCTGTTTGGCCAAATAAAAGATGATAAGCACAAGGTGATTTTTTTTTTATAGAGACACAAACGTTGGGACAAAAAAGAAGAGGAACATAGACGTTATATGAGAATGCAACTCTGACTACAATTATACGTAGAACATGCAGGAGAAGAAAGTTAATAATATCTACAACATGAAAAGAGACGTAATAAAATGCAGGAGGAGCAAACAAACAGAGTTAAATTAGTACCTAGATATATAATAGAGATTGAGGCTTATATATAACAAAGATAAATCAGAGATTTTTTTTTTATCAATACCTTGCAAGAAGCGGAATGATAAAATTCTTAGTAACCAAATCCTACAAGCAAGATTAGAGAACTTATTGAGATTTTTAAGATAACCCTGCAAATAAAACATAGAATATCTTGGTGGCAAGCCTTCCAAAACAAGTTATACATAATGGGTTTGGCGGCAAGCCTTCCAAAGGTTTAAAAAAAAATTTAAACTAGAATCAAATTAGATCTGCTGAAAAAAAAATTAAAAACTGAAACCAAAACCTGCACAAAACAGATTAGAGAATAAAATTCTACTCTTCTATCAAAGAGTGCGTCTAAGAAAGGTAAGCTCCAAAAAAAATGGCAACCTTCATCAAATTCAACTTAAACAAGGATTAGTAACTCGCTTTGATACCGTGGAAGGAAATATAAGAACAAAAAAATGAAAAATAAATCCAAGTATGTTGATTGAAGTAATGTTACCAAAGTAGAGAACGACTTGAGAGAAATCACTCAAAACTTGAAGAGGAGACACAACAACTTTTGAAAGGGGAAAAGAAAAGAAAAACCCCTTATGTATTATGAATGAAGGAAAAGAAGAGAGAGAGAGAGAGAGAGAGAGAGAGAGAGAGAGAGAGGCTCATTACAATGATATCCAAAGTGAATAATGAAAGGAGAAACATCTCTTAAATAGAGATGAGAAGATGAGATACAAAGTAACTCCTAAATCTATGAATGCTACCATTCATAATATGTGTGTGCAATGTGTCAACATCCTCTTAAGGAGGTTAAACTAATATTCCTTAATAAAGGAAAATAAAATAAATGACTTGTCCTCACACATGTACTAGAGGACAAATTATATGTAGGGATTCCAAAGGAATATCCCAAACTAAATACAAATAAACCTAAGCCAAGTAAAGATTAAATATTCTAACATGGAGGAATCTGCTGACAGAGATGAGAGTGGCAGTATTAGGATTTGAAGAGTTGAAGACCTTGTATGATGATGACCTGGATTTTGCAGAACCTTGGAAAGCATGTAGAGAATTGATTATGGTGGACAAAAGTCAGTGGTTGGATTATTTCATTCAGGATGGAATGTTATTCAGAGGAGTTCAGTTGTGTATACTTAAAAGTTCTATGAGGGAGAATCTGATAAAGGAGAAGCATAGTGGAGGATTGGTTGGACACTTTGGTGTTGACAAAACATTAGCATTAGTGAGTGAACATTACTTTTGGCCTTAGATTCATAAGGTCAAGAAATTTGTGCAAAGCTGTAGAATTTGTCTAGTTGTAAAAGGTAGTAGTCTGAATGTGGGATTGTATAAGCCTTTGATAGTACCTGAGAGAGCTTTGGAAGACATAAGCATGGATTTCATACTTGGATTACCTAAGACACAAAGAGGAAATGATTCTATATTTGTGGTGGTGGATAGATTCTCAAAGATGGCTCATTTCATACCTTGTAAGAAGACATCAGATGCAGTGCATATAGTTGACTTATTTTTCAAGGAGGTAGTGAGATTACATGGATTACCTAAGAGCATAATTTCAAACAGAGACACTAATTTTGCTGGTTATTTTTTGAGAACGCTTTGGAAGAAGATGAAGACAGATTTGAAATTCAGATCTACTTTTCACCCACAAACTGATGTATAGAGGTAGTAAACCAGAGTTTGGGAAATTTGTTGAGATGCTTAGTTGGAGAGAAGACCGGAAGTTGGGATTTGATTCTTGCACAAGCATAATTTGCTTACAATAATTCAGTAAACAAGAGTACCAAAAGAATACCTTTTGATATTATTACCAGAGCACGCCCTAGAGGTATATCAGAATTGAGAGATATTAGTAATCAAGATAAGAGGAGTGAACAAGAATAAGAGTTTACAGATCACATGGCAACCTTACATATTCAGGTTAAACAACATTTGGAGGATATGAACAACAAGTATAAGGAGAAAGCAGATGAGAAAAGGAGACAAAGAATTTCACGTTGGTGATGAAGTGATGGTGTATTTGAGAAAACAAAGATTTCCAATTGGAGCATATAACAAGTTGCAGATGAGGAAGTTTGGACCTTGCAAGATCTTAAGGAAGTTCAGTTTCGGAAATGCATATGAAGTGGAGCTACCAAATAGTTTGAGTATTTCACCTGTATTCAACATTGCAGATCTACATCAGTATCATGAATCAAAATTCAGTAAAGACAATATTGAAGACTTAGACAAATAGTTGCCTCGGAAGGAACCATATCAGATTGAAGACATTTTGGACAGTAGGATTGGGCATAGTACCCGGAGCAGTCAGTACAAGGAGTATCTTATGAAGTGGAATGAAAAACCAGTTGACAATTCATCTTGGATTTCTTAGGTAAAGGTGGACTACCTTGGTTTTCCTCTAACCCCAGCAAAGTGAGGAACTCACTTTTTCAACAACTTTGGATGTCTGATGCAGGAACATCCCTGGTTCTTCGCAATCTTGCATCAACCAAAAACCTTTTTTTTGTTTGTTTTCTGTTTTACAATTTCAACATTCCTTTCTGTATTTTCTCACCAAATCTTGTGGAGCTGGATTTTGCTTGTGAACATGATCATCTTCCTTATTCCTAAACCGTGAAACATTTGGATCATTTTCCGACAATTTATCGCTTCCAAATTTTGAGACAATTTTTTGGCACTGACACCACTTGGACCTATTTGCTATTGGTGAATCTTGCGCATGCTTTTCGTAGCTTGGGAAGCTTTAGTTTGTTGATTCCAATGTTCCTTGGCATGTGGTTGACCTTCCCTTTGATCCACAATTTGTCCTTTGGATTTTTTGGAGGATTCTCTTTGGCGGAGGCCAACCTGATGGTTTTACACGTTTGATCTTGTTTATTGACATTTGATCCCTCTTCGGCCGATCAAATCCCTTTAGACCATATAAATCAATGTAATTTAGCATCATAATTTAGTTAGAGAGAGCTTAGAAGACATATCCTATTATTTAAAGGTCCGAAGTTGAACGATTATGTAATTGAACATGTATGAAGTAGGCTAGTGAACCAAATCTTGTATCCTGAATGTTACCAGTTATTTGTAATCAGTTTTCCTAATCTAATTCATTAAATTCTGCATTGCCTCCATCATATCATTTTGTTTCCATTGTGTTTACTCTTACTGCCCGATCTAGATTGATCTCTTTGAGATCCCTCTTAACTGGTGACTGCACCAATTTTAGATATTGAGATTTTGATGGAGGAAAGGCTAGGGATTTTGGGACATAAGGACCCAAAATGGACGAAGGAGGTGATGGAGGAATAAATTTTAAAGGTTTGGATGGAGGAATAGCAATTTTAGATGCCAATTTTTATGTTTCTTTTGACTGTTGTGCTTCGAGGAGCCGCTTGGGAATCCACATTGTTTTTTATTTTTCATTCATTTGTGGTTCTTTGGAATGCATTGCTTGCACAAGGGATTTAGGAGCCCATATAGATTTTGAATTTTCTTTCTTTTTCTCATTGGGCCTTTGTGACCTTTTGGATTTTTCTTTTTCTTTTTGGATGATATTTTGCTTCATTTTGACATGTCGATTAGATTGGACATGTTGATCCTTGAATGCATGTGGATTGCTAGACTTATGAATTTTAATCTTGGCATCCAAATTGTTTGGAGGGGGAAAGGAATGCATGGATGTATAGGAATGATATGAAGGTCTTTTGGATGGATGGAAGGTGCTCAAAGATGTGTACCTTTTCTGACCTTATATAGGGGATGAAGGGGAAGGCATTTATTTGGATTTAGGTTTTCTAGGGATACCAATGTCTTGAGGAATGTCATTGAAGCCATAACCATTAATATTTTCTTTGATATGGAGAGGTTATTGCTTTTGAAGGTCTACCCCTTTTCCTTTATAAATATTTTGACTTGTAGGACACTCTTTGCTTCAGGAAGAAGATGCGAGTCCATTATGAGATGGGTATGATATGATGGGATCATGAAGTGGATCAGACTAGACCAAAGTGGATGAACCCATTGTGTCTATAGGGGAGTCATGAACATCTTGTGCTATCATGTTATAATCATGAGGGGGATCAGGAATAATGGTAGTCTCTTCATGAGATGGAGTGGGAGGAATAATGGGATCATCAAAATAAATGAGCTTGGAGTGTATATGGACGATTAAGAAATGGAGATGGAGGAACAAAGGGATATTGTGGAGGATTTAAAGGGATGATAGGGTCTTGTAGTGTACATGAAGATGAAAGGATACTTTGATCTTGACAAGGAGGAAGATCATGGGATTCCTCTTTAAAGGTGCTCTGCTCTTAAAATTCAATGGGATCATTAGAAAGGATGGAGGGGATATCTTGACCTTTCTTAGGGAGTGGAATGACAGTGGGAATTGAAAAGGTGTTGTGTTCTTGGATAGGAATAGGGGGATCATCATGAGTGTCAGGGAAGATGGAACCCTAGTCAAAAATTGGATGGGATGATAAGCTTTCGAGATCTTGATCTTGATCTGTTTTAGGACTCATTTCTTTGTGATCTAAATTATCCTCTTGACATGGGGTTGGAATTTGAACATGCATGGGGGATTCTAGCAAGGAATCAATGGTTGGACATGAGGGAGATGGACTTTGAATGGGATCCTCTGAAATATGTTAGCTAGGAAATGAAGCACATGGGCATGGACGTGCACCACGAATTGGATTATCTTGGTAATCAATTATGGATAGCCCTTGGGGGATTTCATCCCTGGGTGTATCATTTGATGGGGATGATATGGAAGGATCTTGCAAATTTTCAAAAGGTGTAGGAATAGATGCCACTGGAGAGTCAATTTGCTTATGTGGGGATGAGCCATTGCTAGACATAGGTGGATGATTTTGATATTTCTCAAAAGAATTGCTTAGAATTCTCTTTAGGAGATGTGTAAAAGAGCTACCTTTCTTTGGAGAAACATTTGAATCCTTGTGAGGTTTTGACATGGTTCGGTTTTGATTTTGAACTTATTTGAAGGTGATTTGGTTTTGGTCCGATGTTACGTTTTGATTTTGAATTGGGTTTTGGTTGAATTTGTCTAACATGCTCGAACCTTGGCTTGGTGTGTGTTGCAAATTTTGTTTTTGAATTTTTGGTTGTAGTTGTTGATACTAATTTTTTTGTCGATATTTGTTAGTTGGTTGGACCATTTGTTGACATTGTGTGCTTGTTTGAACATATTATTGAAATTGCAACATTGGTTGTGTTGGTTGGATATGTTGGACCATTGGCTATGTATGTTGGATATATTTGAGCATTGGTTATGTTGGCTAGATATGTTGGACCATTGGCTAAGCTGGTTGGATCATTGGCTTTGCTGGTTGGATCATTGGTTGTTGATAGACCAGAGTTTGATCAAATGAGGTCTGACTTAGGATTTGGTTAAAATTTGTGCTTGTTGCTTGAAATTGTTTCATCATCTCTATTTGTGAGATGAGAGCTGGTATTTCTGGTCTTGCAATGAGAGATTGTACGTCAACTGGCTCAATGTTTGGATTTGGACCTTGAAATTTTCAAAACATTTCGATCATTTGGGGTCTTAGACTTTTCACTATTTTTCACTTTTTGTTTGAAGATTTCTATTTCTCGAGCTAGTTTCTCTTCTAGTTTTCATATTCAGAGGCTTGTTTCGTCATAAAAATTTTGATCCAAATTTTGGGGCACATGTATAAATTGGGTTGACATGATTGATTGTTCAATTGTGATGACATGGTCTCATAAGAAACCTAGGACCTCATTTCAATAGACATATCACTATGCAATGCAACTAATGGAATTGACAAATGAAACCTAAAAGGATGGCGATGGAACTTGATTTTTTGGTCTTTTGGAGTTTTTGGAATGATAATGATATGCAACTAAGTGTAACCTTAGAGGATGATGATGCAATCTACAACAAGAATGCAACCTATGTTTTTTGGATTTTTGAAGATTTGGACAAACTTTTGGAATACAAACCTAAAGATGCAATCTTGGGAAATTGAAGTGAAGTCAAGACCTTAATAGGACACAAGACAAAAGGACCATGCAATGATAGGAAAAATGACAATGTCTCACCTATGTATTTGGATAATAAGCTAGGTTTGACAAAATGATGTTGATAAAAGGACAAATGTTGGACAAGGTCAAGACCCCCTAAAAATAACTTAGGGTTTAATCTAAAGTTTTAATTTTTGCAAGTTTGACAAACCTTATTTTGAGACTAAATACAAATTGACAATGATAATGACAAGGACCTAGGGTATGAACCCAAGATATGATATGAATATGATCTCAATATTTGCTATGACCTAGAGATATGAAAATGACCTAGGGGTATGATGTAACCCAAGATATGACATGATCTAAAGATGTGACACAACCTTATGCTATGATATGGACCAAAGTTATGCTAATGATGCAATGATAGGATCTAGGGTTATGATATGATCTAATGCTATGACAATAGTATGAACCAATGATGTGAAAGGAAATAATGTTGTAAGATGAACCAAGAATATGAATGCAAATATATGACACTGCCAACCTAAGACAAAACCTAGGGTTTAGAATATGCAATGATAAAGCCAATGTGATATGAATTTATGTAAAATGCAACCTAAGCCAAGACCTAATTTTGGTATGATAATGATAGTGCAAGATGTGACCTAAGCCAAGGCCTAGTTTTGGTATTATGATGAAAAAGCAACCAAGACATAGGAAAATGATTCTAAACCTAAGTTCAAGTGGAGATGAATGACCAAGCAATGGACCTAATATGAAAGGAGATATAAATGTATGCCTTAAGACCTAAGTTTGGCCTATGCAAAACCTAACCCTAAGTGACATGAATTTTGAAACTAGGATATCCAATGTTTTGAAAAGCCATGTTTATGAAATCCTTTTGAATGTTGGATGAATACTTTGAAATGTCTTGAAACAAGTTTGACTTTGTTTTGGACATTGTTTGGATACTTGTTTCAATTTTTTGCAAACGTTGTTTGTTTTGAAAAACCAAGGTTGATTATGATTGCTTTTGAAGGTTGTTTTGTTTGCCAATGTTTGTTTGATATGTTGTTTATGTCCTTTGTTTATGGTTCACTTTTAACAAGCACAAAGAATAGAATATTTGTCTGACCTTTGCATGAAATAAAACTTTCAAGCACAATCCTAAGGCTGGCTAGAACAATACCTGTTGAATTCCCTTACCCAGAATACCTCATTCAGTTGGATAGTTAGAAGCTTGGTAGCACTGGCTCCACTCCATGACACACACTTCTCGAGAATACCAAGCTTTGAATTTCTAAGGACCCGAAGATCCTAAGAAATTTACTATCTCAAGTTCAAGGGCACATGAGGGGTTTCTTTGACATGCATGTATCACAACGCCTATGTCAACAAGTAGAAGGTTTTTTGGCAACTAAACAAAAATATTTTTAGTATGAGACTCTCTTTCAGGCACTCGTGTACGCTCTCTCCCTCAAGAGGCTTCCTTCCTATATAACACATGTATTGGGGAAGTCGGTGTACGTAGGAAATTAGAACCCATTGTGAAGACTTTTGTCCCACATATTTTGTATAGCGGCTGAGAGGTGACTTGGATTTAACTCATTACCACTTGGGTTATTCCCTCTCACTTAGCATTATGGGCTACTTGGGAGGCAGACCCTCTACCTAAAAAAATGAAAAAATGAGTGTCATTGACACTTTTCTCATGCACCCAGGACCATGAAGGCCAAGGGGAGAGGATAGTGTATGTTAGTTGTGGGACTACTCACACCCACAAATGTGACCAAGCAAAGAAAACACAAAGATAGATGATCTTTTTAATGCCCAAATTCCAAATGCTTTCTAACTACTAAAACAAAGACAATCTTTTTCAAAAGTTGTCTTTGACAACATCTTGCATCAAATTGTATTATTAGTTTATGTTTAGTCTTCTCACAACATTTGCCAAGTTGTTGTACAAAATATTAGTAACATAGAAAACCCAAGCTCTGCAAATGAAGCAAAATTGACATTCTTGAAATCTAAAATGAAAAGTTATACCTTAGGTTCTGTCTCTACACAGGTGTAGAATAGTCCACAGGCACAAAAAACCTCAACACAAGCGCCGAAAACTTCAACACAGGCACAAGAAACTTCAACACAGGCGCAAAAAACCTAAACTCAAGCATAGAAAAACTCAATACAAGCACAAAAGTTCAATGTGCCTACAAAATAGAGAAAATCAGACAAGCAGAGGGTAAATCCTGCAAAATTGAAGCCATAACATGCATGAAAACCCTAATTTTGATGAAATCTTGATCTGTTTAGCCTCACAACCCACTATAATTACAATATATTGATCCAATTTCAAAGAACCATGATGAATTTATGCCTAAAGGAGCTAATGAAAATGTGAGATTTTGCCAAGATCTAGAGGCAATGGAAAGCACAAATAAGAGAGAACAAAATATGACAAGAATAAACTGTATTCCCATCAAGATGCAAAATATGATCAACTCGATCATTACAAGTAGTTCAAGGATTGCCCGTACAAACAATGTAGATGAGCCTGCTTATATAGGCAAGGCTATATGGATATGTGAGCACACAAACATGACATGTGGCTCAATAAGAAACAAGGCCAGGTAGGAAATATGTGTGGGTAGGTAGGATAAACAATAAAATATTCCACATGAGGTGGAACGTAACAAAAAGATAAGATCAACACCATAAAAGGTGGAAATTCTCCTACACACACAATCCCAATGTGGCACAAACACCCAATTGTCTCATACCCAAACTTCTATGATATGCATGTACCTAAGTAAACTTAAGTAAAGTGTAATAATATCCATGATGAATAATTATTTACACCAACACCCCTTTCAAGTGCAACTTAGGGGAATGCACTAAAGTCTACAATGTAACTAAGTAATGAAAGATGGGTCCCAGCTACAAGGACATGTTAGGTACCCATGTACAAATGCAAATGCAATCTCCCATAAATGGAGAAAGAGAGAAAAACCCAATGGGAAAAAAAATCTCCCCCAAAAGAGAGATGATGAAAGTACACAATGCACTCAATGATGAATCTCCTGCAAAGATGGTCCAATGATGTTGACCAAAATACCTCCCCATAAGGAATAAAGAGAGCCAATGTTGCACCAATAATGTAGAAGTGTGACAAAACCAGGTACCATGTCGATGACGATGAATCACTCGCTGCAACAAAAAAGAAGATCAAGCATGGAGACAACCTGCTTTGAGCATCATCTGGATACTCATAAATGGCAGAAATAATGGTACAATCCAAGTCTCATGGGAGTCATTCACAAATGTGTACAATCTAAGTCTCAACTGGAGCCATGCACCAAGTCTCACAAGATGTTCCTAATCTATGTGTACAAGAGGATTACATCAAATAGTCAACATTGACAAGATACAAAGAGGTGTGGCACTTTATGATAGTGCGAGTACAACATTTCTTAAGCAAGAGCATACATCATGATAAAATATTTAAATGTGGAAACATGAAAATGATGCCACCAACAAAGAAGCCCTGTAGAATACTACAAATGAAGATGCCTCCGAATGGAATTTCACCAAGAGATATAAATGAACAATTGATCCCCCATAAAAAGATCATGTTGGCACTTGAAAATAATGGCAAAGTGGACTTCTAATTTCAATGATTACAACTTCTCAAAATGAGATATAAGAGACTTCAACAAATACTGCTAGTGATCTAAATTGAGATCCAAGCAAAATACAAGTACCAAATAGGCCAAAAATGACCAAATACTGAAAGTACAATATCCACTCAAAATCACTACAAACTAATGGCCGAATATTAAAGTAGACAAAAAATTATGCACTTAAAAAAAAGGGCACCTGAAAAGGAGTCCATATGAGCCCAAATGAAGCCTCCAAAGTTGTAAAAATTGGGATTTCCTGATTTTCAAAAAACCTGTATCCGAAAAATAGAAAACTCCTACACCATTGTACAGATCACAAAATTCTACCCCAAAACAAAAAAACATTTTCGAAAAAAGGAGTCCGGATGAGTGAGATATCACTATTTGAAAATTGCCTACAAAATTATAATTTCTGGAAAATTTCCACTACAGCTTCAAATTTCAAATGTCTCTAGATTTGGCCTCTAAAGTCCAATTTGGATGAAAAAAAAGGAAAAAATGACTTTCTTGGACCTCCCCAATCTAATGGTAACCTCATATTTGACCCATCAAGCTTCAATAATAACCTGCAATAGAAAGCTCCAAAATGCAAACCTCAAATAACATTAATTTTCTCTCAATAGGCAAACCAATGACACTCTAATGGCTCTGCTACCATGTGAGATTTTGCCAATATCTAGAGGAAATGGAAAGAAAAAATAAGAGAGAACAAAATATGACAAGAATAAACTGTACTCCTATCAAGATGCAAAATATGATCAACTTGATCATTACAAGTAGTTCAATAATTGCCCGTACAAACAATGTAGATGAGCTTGCTTATATAGGCAAGGCTAGATGGATATGTGAGCACACAAACATGAAATGTGGATCAATAAGAAACAAGGGTAGGTAGGAAATAGGTGTGGGTAGGTAGGAGAAATAATAAAATATTCCACATGAGGTGGAATGTAACAAGATAAAATCAACACCATAAAAGGTGGAAATTCTCCTACACACACTATCCCAATGTGGCACAAACACCCAAGTGTCTCATACCCAAACTACTATGATATGCATGTACCTAAGTAAACTAAAGTAAAGTGTAATAATATCCATGATGAATAATTATTTACACCAATAGAAACACTTAAACCAAAAAATGCAAAAGTTTGCAGCTTATGAAAATGAAATGCAGGACTTAGGAACGCTAAAACCCTAACAACCCTAATGTGAAAAGTTGTTATTCATTTCCATCCTAATTATCTTTATCTGAGTTAATTCAACCCTTATAACCCTAATTAGACTAATTGTAATTGAATTTAAATCAATTTACAAAATTTGAGTGTGTTGTAAAGCCCAAATTGAAGTGTTTTTGTTATTTCTTAATCAATTTGCATGGAACAAAAAGATGTGAAAATTTGTTGTTCTTTAACCAAAACCTAATTAATACGAAATGAGTTCATTTTATGCCATTTTGATCCTTAATTACTCCTATTCTATCCCTGTAAGGTCCACAAAGTGAGAAACTAAGCAATTTTAGTTCTAATTACTAAGGGGTCCAGAACACTGCACAAGCACAAGGTTGGGCAACACAAGTGCGACTCTGACCAACATATGCATATATATCTTTAACACAAGTACAAAAAAATGGAACACAACCAAAAAAGTATTCCACATAGGTGCAAAAGACTAGAACACAAGTGCAAAAGTCTTCCACACAGGGGCATAAGACCTCAACACAAGCATAGAAGTCCCGATTAAGCCAAGAAAGGTCCCTTTTCTACAAATTTCACTTGCAGATCACTCAAAATCACTTAAAGGCAATAGATTAGTCATGTTTCACGTCAAGTTTACTAGAAAATGTAACTAGGAATTTAGGTAAAGGTGATAGTTCTGATACTTAATGTAAGTACAGATCCAATAGCCAACAAGATGAGAGGGGGGGGGGGTGAATCATACAAACTTAATCTTCCATAAAAACATCAGATTCAACCTCGGTAACATATACTTCAGCAATATAACCAAAACTACTAAACATGCATAACTCAAAAGCATATAAACATCATATCACTCATAACACCAGATTTAACGTGGAAACCCAAGTAGGGAAAAACCACTGTGGGATTTTGGACCCACTAAGAAACATACTCTTCTAGAGTATGCTCGGTTAAAAGAAAATCCTGTTAAAGATTACAAACACATTGCTCGATGTGACCCGGTTAAGGGATTTCCCTTAGATCTGTTAGGATCTTCACCTTGTTAGAAGTGACCTTGTTAAAGGATTTCAAACACTCAATCAGAATGTCACCTTGCTAGAGGGTTTTACAAATAAGACTATTAAGTCCACTCGGTTAAGAGATTTTTTATCACTTTCACAAAATAACAGTAATAAAAATCTATCTGCAACTTCACATCTAAAATGCTAAAGAAGATTCTTATTTTCTCAATACAATCTAGACATAGAACTAATCTTGTCCATCTGCTGGGCTTCTATACTCTATTATTCAAACAGGTCTTCAAGCTTCTGTGCTTGGTAATCACTATGTAGCATCCCTGTGCATACATTTGCCCACGTGCATTGTTTATCAACAACTCCCTATTTATAAACAATTAGCTATCCGCTTAATCTCTTTGATCACATTTCCCATGATCAATCATAGCCATCAGATCTTCAATCTTGTCCAGGTTCAATGTATCCTTCGATCTGAAAAATGTTTTACCCCGCCTAGGAACTTGCATACATTTCTTCGAACTTGTGCTACGGTAATGCGGTTCAATCTGCGCTATAGATCTTCATGCCGATTTTCCTTTGCCATAGATTCATTAACAAACTTCATGCACGACATACCAATCATTTAATCAGTTCCAGCTCATCAGCTTCCTTCATTAAATAACGCATGTAGCCATTTAATGTATTTTGTTACAGCTTGGTTACAACTCGGTAACAACTCGGTGAATACTAAACTTTACTCCGTAGACATTCCGCCTTCATTAACCGATAGTGATAACCTTAGGGTTTATCGACTAGGTTCTTTGCTCGGTAACATAGTATAGTATTAACCTTACAATTTATAACATATGTATGATGTTAAAACAATCTAAACATCATGATCTCATCATTGTCTGACTCGGTAATAGTTGCCCATTGAATACCTTATTCATCCCCTTATTCATCATATTCTTTCTGTGTCTTTTACCGACATCTTTATACTCATCAAATCATACTTCTCAAGATATGGCAACATCATATTGAATTAGAAAATCAATTTCTTGACATCAATGACAAAATAATAATATTAAGACAGTAAACATCCTTAATCAGTTATATCCATAATCATCAACAACATTCTCAATATCCTTATTGAAATGCCAACAATCTCCCATTGTCTGTTATAATGCCAAATGCCAACAATCTCCCCCTTTGACATTGATGGCAAAACCAATTGATTTGACCTAATTGATTCAGATTGCTGTGAGTTGTTTGTGAGATCTCGAAATGCTCTCTTCTTGTCATTAGAATTCTCCCCCATACATTAGACTTCTCCTCTTTTCTCTAGTCTTCTCTCCCTTTTTCTTCAATCTTCTTCAATCTTCTCCCCCTTTGACAACAATGCCAAAAAAAAAGAACTAAAACATAATTTCTTCCTATATGAAGTGAATTCCTGCTGTAATGTGTCAACTTAGTCTTGGTCAAAGCATTTTGTCTTCAATTCTTGTTTCTTGTATTGTTTCCTGCACGCCTTTAGAAAACATCCTAAAGTGTGTAAATCAGCATCAACTCTTAAAAGATATTCGATAGAGTCATCGAATTGATGCTTTCACCGAACTCGGTCAGTGAGTAGAAGATAGGGGTAGGACCCCTAACTTACTTCTGAGATACTCAAAAGTGTCCCTTGGTACTGGCTTGGTGAAGATATCTGCTATTTGTTCCTTTGTGCTAACATACTCCAACACAACTTTCTTCTCTTGAGCTTCTTCTCTAAGATAATGATATTTGATAGAGATGTGCTTTGTCTTAGAGTGCATAACAAGATTCTTTGAAATGTTAATGGCACTAGTATTGTCACAGAATATAGTTACTGGCTTAGTAACTTTCTCATTTATACCTTCCAACAGTTGTTTGATCCATGCTATGTTGGTACAATTCAATGCTACAACAACGTATTCAGCTTCTGCTATTGACTGTGAAACACATCCTTGTTTCTTGCTAAGCCAACTCACTAGTCTTTCTCCTAAAAAGAAATCTCCTCCACTTGTGCTTTTCCTGTCATCAATGTTGCCTGCCCAATCAGCATCGGTATAAACTTTTAAATCAAAATCATTTCCTTTCTAATATACTAAGCCATAATCCTTAGTGCCTTTCAAGTATCTAAAAATTCTTTTGATTGCTGTCATGTGTGTTTCCTTAGGATCTGCAGAGAATCTTGCAACTATACCTACTGCATGTGCTATGTCTGGTCTATTGTGAACAACATATTGTAGCTTTCCAATCATGGATCGGTAAAGTGTCTCATCAACAGATGCAGATTCATCATTCTTTGATAGTTTATAGTTGGTAGTCATAGGAGTACTTACTGGTTTTGAATCCTCCATTCCAAATTTCTTCAAGATTTCCTTTATGTACTTGGATTGAGTAATGAAAATCTCATTTTTCATTTGCAGTATCTGTAAACCTATAAAATACTTTATCTTGCCGATTAATGACATCTCAAATTCTTTGCTCATTTCATTTCCAAAGTTCTTGCATAAAGAGTCATTTCCACAAAATATAATATCATCAACAAATATGGCTGAGATCAGTATTCCATTTTCATCATTCTTCATGTACATATTTTTGTTCTCACTTGTCCTTATAAAACCAATCTTAATCAAATAAGAGTGCAATCTTTCATACCATGCTCTAGGTGCTTGTTTCAGACCATATAATGCTTTGTTCAATTTACATACCTGATCTTTACTCTTGTCTTCAACAAATCCTTCAGGTTGTTCAATAAAAACTTCTTCTTTTAATATTCCATTTAGAAATGCAGATTTGACATCCATTTGATATACCTTGAAGTTTTTGAAAGCAACATATGCCAATAATGTTCTTACTCCTTCAAGTCTAGCCACAGGTGTAAAAGTTTCACCATAATCAATTCCTTCTTCTTGAGCATAACCTTTGCATACTAGTCTTGCTTTATTTCGAATGACCTCACCTTTTTCATTTAGCTTGTTTCTGAAAATCCACTTTGTACCATTACATTTTTCTCCTTCAGTCTTGGATTAGTGTCCATGTGTCATTCTTCTTGATTTGATCAATCTCTTCTATCATAGCATTTATCCAATCTTCACTGTTAAATGCCTCTTTCACTATTCTCGGTTCAAATTCAAATATCAAACATGTGTTCTGTCTCAGTTTGTTCCTTGTCATCACTAGATCATCCTTATCTCCTATAATCTGACTTGGTGCATGATGTCTTCTGACATACTTAGCTAATACAGGCTCGGTAGGCTCTGTATGATCTTCTTCATCACTCGATAACTGGATATTCTCTTCATTTTCTTCAATAGTTTTCTCGGTAGGACTTGTCGATTGAACATAGACAAATTCATCATAATCTTCTGGTTCCTTGGAATTTCCTTCATCATTTCTTTCTGCAAATTCATCAATTTTCACATTTGCACTTTCTACTATTTTGTTAGATGATTTGATTAGACATTTAAATGCTTTGCTTCTAGAAGAATAACCTAGAAATGTTCCTTCTTCACTTTTCTGATCAAACTTGCCATTTCTTTCATCTTTGTGTGCATAGCATCTACTTCCAAAGATTTTAAAATAAATTACATTAGGTTTCTTGTCATACCAGATTTCATATGGTGTCTTCAAAGTACCTTTCTTCAGTTGTAGTCGGTTCAGGGTGTAAACTGCTGTGCTTATTGCTTCCCTCCAAAATGTTTGTGGCACTTTCTTTTCAATCATTAGGGTTCTGGCACAACCCACAATAGATCTGTTTCTTCTCTCAACAATTCCATTTTGTTGTGGAGTTCTCGGTGTAGAGACTTGTCTTTTAATACCATGATCATTGCAAAATAAGTTGAACTCATCAGATGTGAACTCTCCTCCTCTATCTAATCTAAGACATTTCAGTTGTCTTTCTGTTTCATTTTCAATTCTTTCCTTGTACCATTTAAACATTTGAAAAGCTTCTGATTTTTCTTTTAAAAACATTACTGACATCATCCTTGAGTAATCATCCACAAATAATATGAAATATTTGTCACCATAATAACTTTGAACTTTCATAGGACCACAAAGATCAGTGTGCATAAGATCTAAAATTCCCTTAGAAGTGTAAGACTTACTTGTAAAGCTTGATCTTGTCATCTTACCCATCTGGCATCCTCAACACATAGCATTCTCAGGTTTTTCAAGACTCGGTAGACCTCTTACTCGGTGCTTCTTACTTATTTTGATCAGATTATCAAAATTTACATGACAAAACCTTTTATGGCATAACCAGGTATCATCTATCTTTGCATACAGACACTTGTTCCGAGTTGAGTCAAGATGAAATGTATTACCTTTTGTTTGTGTCCTAGTAGCAGCCAACTTTCCATGCTTGTCATGAACTTTGACAATTCCTTTATGAAATTCTATTCGGTAACCTGTATTGTTTAGTTGTGCTACACTCAACAAATTGTATTTCAAACCTTCAACCCAATAAATATCATTGCATCTTGCATTGTCAAGAAGTGTTATAGATCCTTTACCTCTTACTGGACATGGTGCATCATTACCAAATCTTACATAGCCTCCATCATAATCTTCTAACATAACAAACTTGTGTTTATCACCTGTCATATGATGTGAGCATCCACTATCTATGATCCAAGAATCATAATATTTTATGTGAGATATAAGGGCTTTTTCTTCATACCTTTCTTCATCTGATCCATCTTTGATAGCCACATAAACTACTTCTTTTGTATCAGTTTCATCTGATTTATCATCGTTGGATTCCTCATCGGCTATTAAGCATGTCTTTCTATCTCTTCTTCTAAAGTCTCGGTGTCCTCTATAATGATTATCTTTCTGTCTGTCATCTCGGTAATCTCTCTTTTTAGTAGAATCTTTGTCAGGACAGTTAGAAGCCATATGTCCTATTTTATCACAATTGAAACTTTTCAAAGGTAGTTTTCCTTTATACTTACCTTTGCTTCTCGGTAACCTTCTGGCTAATAGTGCTTCAAACTCTTCTTGCTTCTTGATTTCCTCATACAGTTTGTGTACTTCTTCCATGTTCTTACGAAATCTTTCACTTGCTCCACTATGATCTCCTTCAGAGTACTTATACTTTCTTTCATTGTAATCATTAGATTCATCAAGATGAAAAGAACTAAATGCAGATTCAACTTTATTTACCGAAGATCCACTGTTATCAAAGTTACTTAACTCAAATGCATGTAGCTTACCAATAGTAGCATCTAAAGAAACTGGCATATTAGGTACAGACCTCAATTCATTGATTGCAGAGACTTGGATTGCATAAGCTAGTAGAAGGGTTCTTAACAACTTGTTATATCCTTTTCTTCAATAGTTCCACCTACTCCTTTGATTTGATTGACAATCTCCTTTAGTCTTGTACTATACTGCGTTATGTTCTCACCTTCATTCATCCTCATAGATTTAAGTTGTCCTCTTAGAATATCTACTTTTGCTCTTTGAACATGTTCATCACCACCATATACAGATATGAGCTTGTCCCACATTGCCTTTGCATCATTGCAGCCTTCTAGATCATTAAACTCTGAGTCAGTCAATGCAAATTTTATTTCAATCATTGCTTGGATATGTTCTTGCTTTGCCTTTATTTCTTCCATAGTCAATGGATAGGTGCTCGGTGTGATGAAATCATTCTCCAGATAATATACAACATATTCTCCAATTCCTGATAGGTGCAGCTTCATCCTTTCCTGCCATGTAGAGAAACTTGACTTGTTCAGCTTCGGTGCATCCCTCTTATACATCTTTGGATCTTTGCCTCAAGTACCTTTAAAAATTTTCTTTCGGAGTCCAAAGATCTGATACCAATTGATAGTTTTGATACTTAATGTAAGTACAGATCCAATAGCCAACAAGATGAGAGGGGGGTGGTGAACCATACAAACTTAATCTTCCATAAGAATGTAATATTCAACCTCGGTAACATATACTTCAGTAATATAACTAAAACTGCTAAACATGCATAACTCAAAAGCATATAAACATCATATCACTCATAACATCAAATTTAACATGGAAACCCAAGTAGAGAAAAACCACTGTGGGATTTTGGACCCACTAAGAAATATACTCTTCTAGAGTATGCTCGGTTAAAAGAAAATCCTGTTAAAGATTACAAACACATTTCTAGATGTGACCCGGTTAAGGGATTTCCCTCAGATCTATTAGGATCTTCACCTTGTTAGAAGTGACCTTGTTAAAGGATTTCAAACACTCAATCAGAATGTCACCTTGCTAGAGGGTTTTACAAATAAGACTGTTAAGTCCACTCGGTTAAGAGATTTTCTATCACTTTCACAAAATAACAGTAATAAAAATCTATCTACAACTTCACATCTAAAATGCTAAAGAAGAATCTTATTTTCTCAATACAATCTAGACATAGACCTAATCTTGTCCATCTGCCGGGCTTCTATACTCTGTTATTCAAACAGGTCTTCAAGCTTCTGTGCTCGGTAATCACTATGTAGCATCCCTATGCATACATTTGCCCGCATGCATTGTTTATCAACAACTCCCTATTTATAAACAATTAGCTAACTGCTTAATCTCTTTGATCACATTTCCCATGATCAATCATAGCCATCAGATCTTCAATCTTGTTCAGGTTCAATGTATCTTTCGATCTGAAAAACATTTTACCCTGCTTAGGAACTTGCATACATTTCTTGGAACTTGTGCTAGGGTAATGCGGTTCAATCTACGCTATAGATCTTCATGCCGATTTTTCTTTTCCATAGATTCATTAACAAACTTCATGCACAACATACCAATCATTTAATCAGTTCCAACTCATCAGCTTCCTTCATTAAATAACGCATGTAACCATTTAATGTATTTTGTTACAGCTCGGTTACAACTCAGTAACAACTCTATGAATACTAAACTGTACTCGGTAGACATTCCGCCTTCATTAACCAATAGCGATAACCTTAGGGTTTACCGACTAGGTTCTTTGCTCGGTAACATAGTATAGTATTAACCTTACAATTTACAACATATGTATGATGTTAAAACAATCTAAACATCATGATCTCATCATTGTCTGACTCGGTAATAGTTTCCCATTGAATACCTTATTCATCCCCTTATTCATCATATTCTTTCTGTGTCTTTTACCGACATCTTTATACTCATCAAATCATACTTCTCAAGATATGGCAACATCATACTGAATTAGAAAATCAATTTCTTGACATCAATGACAAAATAATAATATTAAGACAGTAAACATCCTTAATCAGTTATATCCATAAACATCAACAACCTTCTCAATATCCTTATTGAAATGCCAACAATCTCCCATTGTCGGTTATAATGCCAAATGCCAACAAAAGGCATTATAGCAATAGATTAGGTAACCACAAAACCTAAATTGCAATTAAATTAAATCCCAATACACTCAAAAAAGGAATGATAGACAAGATTCAAAACAAAAGCAAACCAATATTACCGCAATCTCCTTCATTGACCTTAATTAGCATTCTTTATCCTTCAAATAATGTGAGTGTTACCTACAAATGCAAGTGCAAAGGATGGATTTGAAAGCAACAACATAAGGATACTCGAATTGTGGTTCCGAATGATCGAGGAAAAGGACTTAATTTATAGACAAAATGTTGAAGCGATCAAATTAGAATGAGCAATTTAAAAGAGGCAATTGAATTCAAAATTGGCATGATAATGACATGATTGAATGACAAATTGCTATGTCAAAATATGACAAATTGAGAGAAAATTGTGCTAATTAATTATGACATGATTAGGAGAAAAAATAGCCATTTAGCTATGACAAATTACCCATAAAATTTTCTCATTGATGGATGACAAAATGGAGAGAAAATAGCTTCACGATTTATGACATAATTGAGCATAAAAAGTGGAGACAAATTAGTGGAGAAAAAGATGGGAAAAATTAGGAGAAACTTAAGTGAAAAAAGGAAATTAGATAAATTAGGAAAAATTAAAAAAAAAAAAGGCATTAATTAATAAATTTTCATTTATTAACTAACTCACAAAAGAGGAAATAAAATATCCAATTAAATAAAATTTAATTGTGACATAGAAGACTTAGGATAAATGAATAAATTCAACTAACCTTAAGAGGATAAATGTTAATAGGGTTAAATGAATTAATCATCAAACCCTGAGAAGATGGACTAGAAATGAAATTAGGTATTGACATAGTTAAAGGACAATTGACAAAGAAATTGATCATGATAAAAAAAGAATAAATGATGAGCATTTGATATTGATAAGACAAAGATCGATGGTGAATCAATCAAAGATGACAAAAAGATCAAATTGATAGAGGATAGTTGATAAAGGATCAATGACTGATTGACCCAAAAGCGATGAAGATTGATGATTGATTGAGATCAATGACAAATCAATCAAAGATTGATAAAATGCCGATTTGATCAAGGTTGACTTGATAAAGACTGATGATGAATTGATTGAAATTGATAAGGAGACTGATAATTGACGGTTGAATGAGATATAAAATGATTCAAATAAATTGAAAAATGATCATGAATGATTGATAATTGATTGAAAAATGATAAAGATCTAGGACAAATCCCTAATTTGACATTGATTAGGGTTGACGATGTCCATTTGACATGATAAGGTTACTAGACCAATGATTACAATTCAAAAATGATATTGATAGGACCTAATTGAAATGCAAGAGAATGGAATCAAGAAGGGAAGTGCTAGCAAGAGACACTGCATTGTTGTTTAGATGTTGTCATTGATGGCAATTGGAGTTAGATATTCAATCCACAGTTCATGATTCATTCATACCGCAAGTAAGACTAAGGTCCAGTGAGATAGAATAGTATATCCAACAATCCATATTAATTTGGTTGATGGTTTAGTTGTGTTGAGTATTTTATGTTGCGGATCTCAGAGAAGCATTGTGGATGTGTAATATGCCTTATTCCTGGTTTATGGCCTCAGGTGATGATTCTTGAATAAGTTGGAGGATCCGATATACAGGTTTTTGGTTAGAACAATGTTCATCAACAATAACATGTGGAAATTCGTTGTGTGGATCGTGCAGTGTAATTTTAGTGATTTTTTGTGTGTTCGAGGATGATAAGCTGACATATGGGAAGCATGTGGACAATTTTTTTTGGTCCGCATGATTATTTTGGATCAGATTGAGCCAACTTGGATAACACGTTTCATTTACATGTTATGCATTTTAGGGCCGACGTGTCAAAGATTTATTTTGATGTTGCAGATAAATATGAGATATTGACTTGATTATTTTTAATATTTGTGGTTGTGTGAAAAGTGTGTATGAATGATTGTGGGCAGTTTCACATGCGCTACCAAAGGATTTGTGCTCTGAAATTTAGCAGAACAGAGCAGTGTTGCAGAACAGAGTATTTTGTGCTTAATCAAAACTATTTTTGGCATTTGCAGATGTTGTTTATTAGTTCAAACATTCTAATTATTTTTTGTAATCATTTGTAAGGCAATGAGCCTTCTGGGGTTGTAGCCCTTATTGTAGTTTGAGTAGTAAGTTCTAGGTAGTGTGCTTAAATGCATGTGCATTCCCCTCATGCAATGTTTTTATACTTCTAACAAGGTATATTAATATTGTGGGTCTCAATCCCACAATGGTTTTTCCCTTAACCGGGTTTCCACATAAAAATCCTAGTGTTATGCTATTATGGCTAATTGCTTTGTGTTTTTGCACACTACTTTTATTCATTTGCATTAAGTGTGATGCAGAGCCCTGGTGTAGGTATTGAATAGATTCCCCAATCCAAGGAAAAAATGAGGACTCTAGAAATCAAAAAAGACTCTTAGGGGTATAGAAGGATCAATTTTACAAGTCCCACATCCTTACCTTCCTAAATGCTTCCTCATAAGGTCACATACCTTGAGTGCTTCACAAGGTCTTTTAGTGATTCTTAAGGACCCTATAACCCAACAAGGTTTGCTCCTCTCTCCAATTCATCAATGCCTATTTAGGGCTTGGGTTGAAGTCCCCTAGGTTAGGAAGACTCTTTGAAATCACCAATTTAGGTTCCCTCTAATGGTTTGTGCCAACTGCTGCAATAAGGCCTACAAATCCTAGTAGCCCTGACAGACCGGTTTTCCACAATTAACTCCTTATTTCTCCAAATGACCTAGACAAATAATTCTAGATTTGGATACCCTTTATTGAGTTACAAAACATATCCAAATGGTTCTAGCATTTCAGAAATACAAAGGTCCAAACCCCATCTTGGTTAGGAGACCTAATAGCCCCAATTAGGCCTATTTTACAAAGGAGATGATTGGTACAAGCCCTATCTTGTCAAACTAACACAAGGAACACTCTTATTACATGGTAAATCCACCAATTCCTAAGTTTTAGGCAATGATCAGACCCCTAACACTTGATGTGAGACCTATTTGCTTGCACTTGCACGGTGGCCACATGGAGTTGCCCACCTTAATGCATTAAACCCTTCCCTCCAACCGATCCTAACTTGCAAAATGTTTTCAAAACCCTAAAATACATTGGCCATAATTTCATCTCCTCCAAATCCGTGGACCATCAATGAAAGATCAATAAGATGAGGCCATTTCTTTGTGAAACCCTAGATAAAACTGTCAAATCTAGAACACTTCCAGAAAATTGTAGGTTCCACCCTTGTCTTGGTGAATTAGTACTTTATAATTGATGCATATGAAAGGTGAACGATGATTCTAATTCCAAAATGTTCATACAGTACGGTACACCATGTAGAATAACAAAATTGCAGGAAAATCTCAGAACTTTATTACTTCAATGATGCCAATTGTTTACAAAACTCTCCTCTTCCCCCGATGATGATTGGTAATGACATTTTATAACTTACTCAATGGTTATCAACCACTATTTTAACTTTGGTGACTATTGGAAAGAAGTTTCTCTTTGTAACCAAAAGTTGTCATGAAAAGTTGTCATGTTTTAGCAACTTTGACACATGTTAAGTTCCCATACCTAGAGTTTTTCCAACATGTCTTAACCCTTCCTAAGACACCTCCAACACATAAAAACCTAGAAAATACTCAACTAAATTCCCCTAGGCTCATATTCCCATGGTGGCTTATCAACTTGCCAAATCCATGTCATTGGGTAACAAAGTGGGGTTTATTACAAAAATCAAACAAACTAAACTATCATATTAAATAGATTGAAAGATCACATTATCATGTGTGATCTTTAGGCCTTCATTGCCTTGAATATCTTAGTCATGAGGTGCCCCTACACCATACTCCCGGGGTGAATGAATCTCAAGTCCACTTGCGATGAGGTCATGTAATGTGGTGCCATGCTTTTTGATATGATCTTCATGCAACCAAATGGCTTCATAGTCTAGTTTTCCATTCCATTTGACCAAGTATTGCTTTTACTCATTTCTCCTGGTCTTCTTGACAACCTTGGTATCCAACACTTTCTCAAGTTTAGGTGGCTCATGTTTGGGAAGATCTATATCTATTGCATCTTCTAGGGTTTTGTTGTGAGTTACCTGCATTAGAATCACCTTTAAAAGGAGTTAGATCACAAACATTAAAAATAGGAGATATGCCAAGGTCAAGTGGTAATTGAATTTCATAGGCATTGTTGCCAAACTTCTTCAAGATTTGACATGGTCCTACTCTCCTCTGCATGAGCTTAGTGTGCTTGCCCTTGGGCAACCTTTCCTTCTTCAAATTCACCCAAACCAAATCTCCAATCTTAAATTATAATTCTCTCCTTTTCTGATCCACATGTTCTTTGTACTTGTCTGATGACTTTTGAAGTTGCATGTTGACCTACTCATGGACTTCCTTTATGACTTCAACAAACCTCTCCCCATCTACACTTATAGGGTCCGTATGGGGTAGTTTTATCCTCCAATACCCCTCTTGGATGTAACCCATACACAATCTGAAATGGTGACTTCCTTGTGCTTCTGTTTACAGTGTCATTGTAGGCAAACTCAGCCTGGGATAAGATTGAATCCCACTTTTCACCATGCTATCTTGTAAGGCATCTCAACAAGTTTCCTAATGACCTGTTTATCACTTTTGTCTGTCCATCTGTTTGTGGATGATAGGTTGATGAGAAGGACAAATTGGTTCCAAGTTTCCTCCATAGAGTTCTCCAAAAATGGCCAGCAAATTTGACATCCCTGTCAGACAGTATGTTCTATGGGAGTACATGAATCCTTGCTACTTCTCTGAAAAACAAATCTGCTATGTAAGATGCATCACTAGTGGACTTACATGGAAAGAAATGTTCCATTTTACTAAACCTATCCACTACCATAAATACACTGTCAAACCCCTTTTGTGTTCTAGGTAAACCCATTACAAAGTCCATCGACACACTTTCCCAAGGTCTTGAGGGAATGGGTAAGGGTTGATAGAGACCAACATTAGTGCTTCTTCCTTTTGCCTTCTAGTAAATAGTTTATGCATCTACAAACTTTCTTACATCAACCCGCAGTTTGGGCCAAAAGTAGTGCCTCCTTACCAATTCAAGTGTCTTATCCAAGCCAAAATGACCTACCATAGCCCCACTATGCTTTTCCTTGATGACATTAGTCCTCATTGAGAACCTTGGTATGCACAATTGCCCACCTTTGAAGAGATGTCCATCTTGGATAAAAAAATTAGAAAATTCCACATGATACCTTTCATCAAATTTAGTACATACCTTTTAGATCTCCTTGAAGTCCTCATTTGTAGCATACATACCTTTCAATGCATTAATACCAATTCTTTCTAATTGGATTTCAGATATAGTTAGCACTCTCCTACTTAGTGCATCAACAACTTTGTTGGCTACTCCTTTCTTGTGTTTGATGGAGAAGGTGTAGTCTTGGAGGGATTCTACCCATTTCATATGCCTATGGCTTAACGTTTCTTGAATATTAATGAAACTCAAGGCTTGGTTGTCAGTATAGACCACAAATTCCTTTGGTAGCAAATAGTGCCTCCATTTTTTCAAAGACTGAACTAATGCATACATTTCTAGGTCATAAGAAGAATATTTTCTCTTCGCCTCATTGAGATTTTCACTAAAGAATGCTATAGGTCTGTCTTCCTGGCTTATAAATGCTCCTATGGCCACATGACTAGCATCACATTCAATCTGAAACACTTTATTAAAATCAGGTAAGGTAAGTACCAATTGTTGAGCTACCTTCTTCTTGAGAGTTTCAAATGCCTCATCCGCTTCCTTTGTCCAAAAGAACCTACACTTCTGACCACCTTTTATGGTTTGCAACATTGGAGCACATATTTGACTGAAACCTCTTGTGAACTTTCTATAAAATGTGGCTAATCCATGGAAACTCCTAACCTCACCAATAGTCCTAGGAGTAGGCCAAGAGAGAATTGCATTTACCTTGTCCTGATCCATCTTCAAGTGGCATTTAGAGATCACAAATCCAAGGTAGGTGAGCTCTTCCTGCATGAACAAACACTTCTCCATATTGATCATCAATTCCTCTTCACTCAATTTTCTCAAAACCATGTCTAGATGCCTCAAGTGCTCTTCCTTTGTCCTGCTAAATATTAGTTTGTCATCCAAATATACTATTACAAACTTCCTTGTGAACTCTTTCAAAACTTCATTCATGAGTCTCATGAATGTACTTGGGGCATTGGAAAATCCAAATGGCATAACCTTCCACTCATACAACCTTCATTTGTTTTGAAGGTTGTTTTCCAATCATCACCAGGTCTAATTCTAATTTGGTGGTATCCACTCGTTAAATCAATTTTAGAGAAATATTTTGCACTCCCCAAACAATCAAGCAAATCCTCTATTCTAGGCATTGGAAATCTAAACCTTATGGTGATCTTGTCGAGAGCTCTTGAGTCAGTACAAAGCCTCCATGTTCCATCCTTTTTTCGTACCAAAACAATAGGGACTGCACATGGGCTAAGGCTCTTACCAATCAGGTCAGAATCTAGCAACTCTTGAATTTGCCTTGCCATCTCCTCATTTTTCTATGGTGGGAGTTTGTATGCAGCCTTGTTAGGAAATGTAGCCCCTGGGATCAAGTCAATACAGTGAATGATCTCCCTCATTGGCGGCAAACTCCTTGGCACTCCATCTACAACTATTCCTTGATATCTACCAATGATCTCCTTCACTTCCGGACTGAGATCCTTTTCCTTTCCTTCTGCCTTGTCATTTGCAACAGGCTTCTTCTTTGGTATTGGTATTGGAAGCAAAGAAAAACATATTCCATCCTCCATCTTTATCTCCTTGAGGAATGGTTTGCCTTCCACCATCATCACTTTGGACTCAGTCTCTTTCTATTCTACATTGTTTTCAGTCAAGGGAAATAGCTCTATGACCTTTCCATTCTTTGTGATTGAGTAGGTATTCCTAAAACCATCATGGTGTGCTTTGAGGTCATACTTCCATGGTCTTCCAAACAAGAGGTGACAAGCATCCATGTTAACAACATCAAACATAATATTATCTTTATATGCACCTATCTAGAATTCCACCCATGACTGCTCCTTTACAAGTGTTTGTTGCCCCTTTGTGATCCAAGACACCTTATAGGGGTATGGATGGGGTATCCTCCTCATTTTTAACTTCTCTAACATTTCTATTGACACAAAATTCTCAGTAGAACCCGAGTCAATCAAAACCTTACACACCTTTCCTCCTGATTAGCAAGTGGTGCAGAAGATAGACTTCCTTTGAGGTGGCTCCATAGGTGTTGGTACCTTCAAGAGGGTTCTCCTCAAAATTAATGCCTCTCTGGTCTCTGGATAAGCATATAAATCAAGTTTACTCCCACCTTGGTAATCTGATTCTTGAATCAGGATGGTTCTCCTTTCTCCTTGGGAACTAGACCCCATCTTCTCTGGGAACCTACTGGAAATGTGTCCCTCTTGGTTGTAATTAAAACACATTATTGGTCTTGCTCCTCTTCCTGATGATCTACCTCTGAAATTAGGCCTTCTCCCTCTAAATTTTCGCTTATTGTTGTTGTCATTCCTTGAGGAGTCTTGACTGCTCTCTCCTTGGAACTCAAAATTTGATCCTCTTCCTCTGAAGTTGCTCCTTCCTTTTGATTGCTTACCCCTTCCTCTACTACTCTTCTCTTGTCTTTTTTTAAGCTTCTCCTCTACCTTCAATTCTAGTTGATAGCATTTATGAACAGTGTCAGGGTACAAGAGGTTCAACTCTTCTTGTATGTTCCACCTTAGGTTGTTTAGATACCTTGCCACTCTTTCACTTTCATCTTCAAACTTCTTAGACTTTATACTCAATTTATGAAATTCTTCAATGTAGGCACACAAATCCATCTCTTTTTGTTTGAGATTCTGCCTTCTCTTGTGTGATTGGACCTCATAGTCCTCAGGTACATATACTCCCTTGATCTCTGGAATCATCTTCTTCCAAGAGGTGATCATTCCTCTTGCCTCTTTTAATATTTCCCCTTACAAAAAATTCCACCATGTTAGAACTACTCCCTGCATTTTTGACTTGGTAATCTTCACCTTTTGATTGTCAACAATGTCTTCACATTCAAACAAGTTGTTCAAGGACTCTATCCAGTCCATCACTCCATCAACATCCATCTTCCCATTGAAAATAGGAAGATTTGATTTCTAGTCCATGGTTCTCCTCTCCAAAGACTTCAAGGCATTGACCAGGTACCTATGCTCTATCGGAACTTCCTCTTCTTCCTGCCCCTATGGGTTCTCCTCTTCTTCTCCCACTTCCTCTGAGCCATCAGGTCCTCCTCTCTCTAGTCTGCCTTCCAAGTTTTCTATCAACTTTCTAAGCCGATTATTCTCTTCTTTGTTTTCTTGCACCATCTTGGTAAGTTCCACATTTTTCACCTATGATGGCATGCTTCTAGCCTCACCCTTTGATTCTTCTGCTGACATGTACTATTATCCTTCCCAAAAGGATTCCTCCTATGCTTTGATACCAATTTGATGCGGAGCCCTGGTGTAGGTATTGAATAGGTTTCCTAATCCAAGGACAAACCAAGGACTCGAGTAATCAAAAAAGACTCTTAGGGGTATAGAAAGATCAATTTGAAAAGTCTCACATCCATACCTTCCTAAATGCATCCTCACAAGGTCACTTACCTTGAGTGCTTCACAAGGTCTTCTAATGATTCTTAAGGACCCTATAACCCAACAAGGTTTGGTCCTCTCTCCAATTCATTAGTGCCTATCTAGGGCTTGGGTTGAAGTCCCCTAGGTCATTAAGACTCTTTGCAATCACCAATTTAGGTTCCCTCTAAAGGTTTGTGCCAACTGCTGCAATAAGGCCTACAAATCCTAGTAGCCCTGCCAGACTGGTTTTCCACAATTAAATCCTTATTTCTCCAAAGGACCCAAACAAATAATTCCATATTTGAATACCCTTCACTGAGTTACAAAACATATCCAAATGGTTACAATAGTTCATAAATACAAAGGTCCAAATCCCATCTTGGTTAGGAGACCTAATGGCCCCAATTAGGCCTATTTTACAAAGGAGAGGATAGGCACAAGCCCTATCTTGTCAAACTAACACAAGGAAAACTCTTAGGAAATGGTAAATCCACCAATTCCTGAGTTTTAGGCAATGATCAGACCCCTAACACTTGATGTGAGACCTATTTGCTTTCACTTGCACAGTGGCCACATGGAGTTACCCACCTTAATGCATCAAACCCTTGCCTCCAACTGGTCCTAACCTTAAAAAGGTTTTCAAAACCCTAAAATACATTGTCCATACTTTCATCTCCTCCAAATTTGTTGACCATCAACGAAGGATCAGCAAGATGAGGCCATTTCTTTATGAAACCCTAGGTAAAACTGTCAAATCTAGATCACTTCCAGAAATTGTAGGTTCCTCCCTTGTCTTGGTGAATTAGGACTTTAGAATTGATGAATATTAAATTTTATTTGCCACTCTAACACATCCCACTAGTTTTCTAATTCCAAAATGTCCATACAGTACGGTACACCATGCATAATAACAAAATTGCAGAAAATTCTCAGAACTTTATTGCTTGAATGATGCCAATTGTTTACAAAACTCTCCTTTTCCCCAAATGATGATTGGGAATGAAATTTTATACCTTATTTAATGGTTATCAACCACCATTTTAACTTTGGTGACCATTGGAAAGAAGTTTCTCTTTGTAACTAAAAGTTGTCATGTTTTAGGAACTTTGACACATGTTAAGTCCGCATACCTATAGTTGTTCCAACATGTCTTAACCCTTCCTAAGACACCTCCAACACATTAACACCTAGAAAATACTCAACTAAATACCCCTAGGCCCATATGCCCATGGTGGCTTATCGACTTGCCAAATCCATGTCATTGGGTAACAAAGTGGGGTTTATTACAAAAATCAAACAAACTAAACTATCCTATTACATAGATTGAAAGCTCACATTCTCATGTGTGATCTTTAGGCCTTCATTGCCCTGATTATCTTAGTCATGAGGTTCCCCTACACCATACTCCTAGGGTGAATGAATCTCAAGTCCACTTGAGATGAGGTCATGTAATGTGGTGCCATGCTTCTTGATCTGATTTTCATCCAACCAAATGGCTTTGGAGTTTGGTTTTCCTTTCCATTTGACCAAGTATTGAGTGTACTCATTTCTCCTAGTCTTCTTGACAACCTTGGTATCCAACACTTTCTCAAGTTTAGGTGGCTCATGTTTGGGAAGATCTATATCTATTGCATCTTCTAGGGTCTGATGTGAGTTACCTGCATTAGAATCACCTTTAAAAGGAGTTAGATCACAAACATTAAAAATAGGAGATATGCCAAGGTCAAGTGGTAATTGAATTTCATAGGCATTGTTGCCAAACTTCTTCAAGATTTGACATGGTCCTACTTTCCTCTACATGAGCTTAGTGTGCTTTCCCTTTGGTAACCTTTCCTTCTTCAAATTCACCTAAACCAAATCTCCAATCTGAAATTATAATTCTCTCCTTTTCTAATTCACATGTTCTTTGTACTTGTCTGATGACTTTTGAAGTTGCATCTTGACCTGCTCATGGACTTCCTTTATGGCTTCAACAAACCTCTCCCCATCTACACTTATAGGTTCCGTATGGGGTAGCTCTCAACTCCAATACCCCTCTTGGATGCAACCCATACACAATCTGAAATGGCGACTTCCCCGTGCTTCTATTTATAGTGTCATTGTAGGCAAACTCAACCTGGGATAAGATTGAATCCCACTTTTCACCATGTTGTCTTGTAAAGTATCTCAACAAGTTTCCTAAGACACCTCCAAAACATAAACACCTAGAAAATACTCAACTAAATACCCCTAGGCCCATATGCCCATGGTGGCTTATCAACTTGCCAAATCCATGTCATTGGGTAACAAAGCGGGGTTTATTACAAAAATAAAACAAACTAAACTATCCTATTACATAGATTGAAAGATCACATTCTCATGTGTGATCTTTAGGCCTTCATTACCCTGATTATCCTAGTCACGAGGTGCCCCTGCACCAAAGTGGTTTAAAGGACAAATTAAGAATGTTAAAAATTGCAGAACACTGATTCACCCCCCCCCCCCCCTCTCAGTGTTGCTTGACTCTGACAATTTCTATCAGAGCCTATTTCCTCGAAAGAAGCCTAACAACTTGAGGAGGATCTAGGATGGTGAGTCAATGGATTTTGGTAGTCAGAAACATCAACTTGTTGTAGTACTTGAGGATCTTGATCAAGCTGAAACTGAGGCCCGACAAGTAAAATCAAACCTTAAGGATGTTGAGATCTTCATTAAATCATTGAAATATCAGTTGAACAAGTCAAGGGAGAAAAGAAAGGAATCTGTTGATAAGCTGAAAGAGAAAGAATGCCAAAGCATTTATGATCAAGCCCTAAAGGAGAAGACGAAAGAGTTTGAGAGACTTACTAGAGCTAATGTTGTCCAGAATAATAAGATGGAAGCCATTGTGATGAGATTAAGAAAGGAGATTGAAGAAAGGAAGAATAATGAGGAGAAGCTTGCTCAGTTCTTGAAAGACAAATTTGAAGAATGTTGCAGACTTGAGAATGAGAATGGAAAACTAAAGCTTGACCTGCAAGACTCTAGACAACATGAGGAAGATCTTGAAAGGTAGATCATTCTTCTTATGTATGATCTTGATGTTGCAAATGAATATAATGAGAAGTTCTGGACCAGCTCAGCCAGACTTGATGAAATCCTTGCACACCAGAAGAATCCTAATGATACTCAAGGTCTTGGATTTGAGAAAGGTGAAAGCTCTAAATTAGCACAACAGAAGAACAATTCAAGAAGGCCTCCAATAAGGAAACCTAATGCTCATAAGCTCAATGGTAACTATTTTGTTTGTAATAAATTTGGTCATATTGCTAGTTAATGAAGAAATAGGATGATCAATAATGGTCCATCTTTTACCAATCAATGTTTTAAATGCAACATGTATGGTCACAAGTCAAATGAATGTAGAAGTATGATGAATAAATTTCAAAATAGGAGAAATGTTAGATGTTTTTCATCTGGTAGGTTTGGACATGTTGCTAATCAATGCAGATCAAGGGGAAATCAGATAAACTTCAAGTCTAGACAATAAAATGTTGTTTTCTATGCTTACAACAAATCTAGTCTCATCGCTAAGTATTGCAGAAGTAGAAATGTAAATAGGAGAGGTCCGGAAGACAAGAACAAGAATGTGAAGCCAAATGAGAAGGGAAAAGAAAAAGTTGAAGAGAGCAAAGATCAAATGAAGAAGACTTAGGTTAAGAAGAGTGATTTTGAAGCTTCAAATGGTTCCGCACCTGATTCCGGTGTTGGAACCTCATCTGGTAACTGAACTAAGGCATCCAACCTTTTGGGAAGCTATCATGAAAATATTTCAAACCTCTTATTTGAGATTCATGCCTAATTCTGGTAGGTTTCATAGGTGTATGTGATGATCAAAGAAATTTTTGATGGATTTTCGGAAGAGTTTGAGGAGATTTGAAGATTCGCGGAAGATTTTTGTGAAATGCAGAGTATCTAGAAGTATTAAGGCAAAGTGCATTTATTGTACCTAAAGGTTAGGTATTCGGAGGATAAAAATCAATCTTACCACTTCATTTGTCACTATGCATTGGAAGAGAAGAAGTTTGGAGAGCTCTAAAAGAATAATTGTCAGGCGATTTAGCAAAGAAACCCTAATCTGGTTAGCAAGTTATTTATTGATAGAACCTTTTAAGTTTGAGGTGTTATATTTTTGAAATGGCCACATCTGGTGTTGCTACCCCTCTTGTTGTTGATATCATTGAGTGTGCATGACCAAATTTCAAACATCATCCATTTGTCTCCATGGAAGATGATCCAAAAAGTGCATTTTCAAATGTGCCCTACGATGTCCTGCATATTGAAGATGTTAGGGTTTACACACATTGTCCCATTGAGGAATTGGGAAGTTCACACATGTCAAATCTATACAATAATCAACTGTCTGATAAGAATTCAATGTTGAAACCATAATTTCAAGGGTTAAAAGACAAGGTTTACGCGCAATTTGTTAGATTTTTGATTCTCTATTAACCCGAATGGATCCGATACATATTGAGTAGAATGCATGAAAAATTTATGTGGTTGAACAAGCCCCAAAAGATCACAAAGACTATTATTCAAGCTGTGACAGGACTATGTGCATCCAAAGAGATGCCATATTTGAAGTCTGTAAAGAATGATATTGTGACAAATGCAACTAGATCTAAATTTGACAAATGGGTGATGATTCTCAATGACATCCTCAAGCATGACATCAAATTTGCCTCTATGGTAATTGAATATAAGGTTTATTATTCCAGCAGGGAGAATTCAGTCTCTGGTACTGCAATATATGCCGCCTATGAAATGATGAGGGAAAACAATAAAATGACCTTTCCAAACTACTCCAGAGTGAGCTGATAAAGAATATAAAGAAGATCAAAGAGAACAAGAAACATCCTTTCAAGTATGGTACACTGCTCCTATGTTTATTTTTCTACTTTATGAATGAGATTCTAGGTGTTGGATAGGTGCAATGGGCCTTTGACAGGCCGGTACGAGTTCAAATTAGAGAATATTTGTATAACTCCAGTGACTCTAAGGTCCATAATAAGAGTTTATGGGGTTATTTCAAGAATTTCTAGAAGGAAATGCATGAGATGGAAAGAATTCCTAAGTACATAATGGAGAAATATCAAGACACAATTTGTTTTATGGTGGATATTTACCAATGTTTAATGGAATCCATGGAGCCCCAGATGGTATGAATTATGCCTATGGGTTATGAAGTTGAAGAGAATATATTGGAACTTTATGCAAAACATATGTTGATAAAACCGGTGGATCCCGACGAAGAAAGATTTGGGACTTATGCAGAAAAGAGTTTAAAACTACATCAAAAATTCAAGAAATCAATGATTCAGAAGAAAGTTTGGAAAGAAGTTGAGGCTCTTGCAAAAAGGATGGGAATAACTAAGGAAGCAATCTGGAAAGAAAAAGAGGAGAACATCCTTTTTGAGGAGCAGATTGTTAAGGTGGAGAAGAAGGCTAAACTGGAAGCATATACTCCTAAGCCAAGGAAATCAAGAAGTGTTTCTCCCTCCCCTGATTCACAGAAGCCTTCAAGAAAGCCCGATAGCAAGCCCAAACCATTATTCAAGACATTTGGTGGTGCTGAGAAGAAAAGGAAGACAATCAAATTTGTGACTGTAGATGATGAGGAAACTAAATCTGATGAAGTAGTCAAGGAGGTCAAAGCCAAAGCTTCCAAGGCCACCAAGGTCTCAAAAGGGAATCCATCTAGTAAGAAATATATACCATCCTTGATAAGGCATGAAAGAAAGGAAAACTTGAAGTTAAGCCTCCTATGTCTTTGCATCAGATTGTGAATGAGGTTGTGAAGAATGGTAGCTTGAAGCCATTATCAAAATGGTATGAAAATTTTGATGTATCTGGAAAAATAACTTTAGAAGAAGCAACTGTAGAATACTTGAATATATATAGTAAAGCTCTAATTGAACTAATGTCAGTCATACCCAAGAGCTTGTATGAAATTTTGGATGCTAGGAGACAAACAACAAATAAAGAAGATGAGAGATTGAAAGAATATGTATTAGTTAATCTATGTTCGGTAATTTCTAAGGAAGAGATAGAAAGATTAATTAAGCTAGCTAAGAATGAGTTCAGGAGTAAGTACAAAGTGAATAAAATTATGTTTGGGAAAATTGATGAGGTTGCAAAAGAAAATGAGAAAATTTTGACAAAAATATTACTTGATAACTAGTATGAAATTAATTCGGCAAAAGGACAAGATGATACTCATCTAGAAGCTCAAAAAATGGCATCACAAGTCGAGCAGAAAATGGATGATACTTCTATCCCAAAAGTTCAAATTGTTGAGAAAGTACAGGTTAGTGTGCAAGAAGAAGTTAGAGCTGAAGATGTTGTTGACAAGGGTGAAGAGGATGCTAGAAAAGAAGATGAAGGTAAGAAAAAGGATGATAATCCTTCGGTTGATGCAGTTAACCCTCGGGTTCTTGAGAAGGAAGCAGATACTGAGAAGAATGGTGAAAAGGAGAAGGTGGAGGTTAAGGTTGTAGTTGAGATTGAGGCAAAAGACACTGTAGAGATAGTGAAGTGAAAGCAAATAATTGAGGATTCAGAATTTGTGCAAGATCTTATCAACCTCGCTTCTCTATCTCCTATTCAAAAGCTTCAACTTGCATCATTTTCTCAAGAAAAGTCCAGTGAGGATATTTTGAAGTCACACACTAAGGATAGTATGTTGCTAACCCTGGCAACCAGTATTTTGGATAAATTAATGCCTTCATTTTAGAAGGATACTTCAGAAACCCCATTCGGCTAGTCAAAAAGTTTGATTAATTTTGTAAATACACATTTTGAATCTTTTGAAAAAATAGGTTGAGGAGAAGGTGCGAAATGAATTCAATGCAAAGAGGCTTTGAAAATTGAAAAAGATGATTGCCAAAGATAGAGTCACTTTAGATGCCTATGTAAAGAGTATGAAGGATGGATTATCCGAAGGTGGCAACTTGTACAAATCATGCCTATCTTTGAAAAGGTTCACTGAAGACTTTGAGAAGAAATCTAAGGAGCATGAGGATGAGCTACCATGCATATCCCAGTCGGTTGATCCTCTATCAATTTCCTTGAGTAGTCATGAGAATCAAGTAATATATCATTGTTTGAGAGAATCAGAAGCTTGAATCATGAGAGTGAGAGAATAATTGGAAGAGTTGGAGAACTTTGGAGTGCATTACTCCTAAGTGGAATTTTATGCCTAGTGCTCTCAAGGATACTCAAGATGCTCTGGCCAATAATGATCCAGAAGATGTAAAAACAACATAGGTGCAAGCTTACTTGTTTAGTGGATTTATAAGGGTGTCGGAGAGTCTAAAGAAGGATCGAGATAGCCATCTAGGTACATTGAATAATTCTTATGTAGACATCTTCAAATTTTTGTGAGTATGTAAGGATTGTGTGTACATATGTTAATAGCATTTTTAGCTTTAATTTTTTATTTTCGGAACCCTACCTTTGCCATTGATGTCAAAGTGGGAGTGTAGAGGAGTGAAAAATGTTGATCTTAGGGGGAGTTGTTGATTCTTGGAGTCCGGTTGATAGATTCTCGTTGCAGTGTATATTATTTTTCTTTTGGTCCGGCACTTAGTCATTTTTCACTAAGTGTTGCCATCAATGCCAAAGAGGGATATTGTTGGCAAGAGATTGCATTGTTGTTTAGATTGCATTATTGTTTAGAAATTGGAGTTAGATATTCAATTTGCAGTTCATGATTCATTCATACCGGAAGTAAGACTAAGGTCTGGTGAGATAGAACAATATATCTGGTAGTGTACAGTAATTTGGTTAGCATTCAGTTGTGTTGAGTATTTTATGTTGCGGATCTCAGAGAAGAATTGTGGATGTGTAATATGCCTTATTCTAGGTTTATGGCCTCTGGTGATGATTCTTGAATAATTTGGAAGATCTGGTATACAGATTTTTGGTTAGAACAATTTTCATCAACAATAACGTGTCAAAATTCATTGTGCGGATCGTGCATAGTAATTTTGGTGATTGTTTGTGTGTTTGAGGATGATAAGATGACATATGGGAAGCATATGGATAATTTGTTTTGGTCAACATTATTGTTTTGGATCGGATTGAGCTGACTTGGGTAACATGTTTCATTTGCGTGTTATGCGTTTTTTGGCCGGCATGTAGAAAATTTTAATTTGATGTTGTGGATATATATGAGTGATTGATTTGATTATTTTTTATATCTATGGTTGCATGAAAAGTGTGTATGAGTGATTGTGCACAGTTTCACGTGCGCTACCAAAGGATTTGTGCTTTGGAATTTAGAAGAACAACAAAACAGAGTAGTGTTGCAGAACAAAGTATTTTGTGCTTAACCGCAATTGTTTTTGGCATTTGTAGATGTTGTTTATCAGTTCAAACATTCCAATTATTATCTGTAATCATTTGTAAGGCAGTGAGCCTTCCAAGGTTGTAGCCCTTATTGTAATTTGAGCAGTAAGTTGTAGGTAGTGTGCTTGAATGCATGTGCATTTTCCTCATGTAATGTTATTATATTTATAACAAGGTATATTAATATTGTGGGTCTCAATCCCATCGTCGTTTTTCCCTTAACCAGGTTTCCACGTAAAAATCTTGGTGTTATGGTTAATTGCTTTGTGTTTCTTCACACTACTTTTATTCATTTACATTAAGTGGTTTAATGGATAGATTCAGAATGGTAAAAATTATAGAACACTGATTCACCCCCCCTCCCCCCCCACCTCTCAGTGTTCCTTGACTCCAATAGGAAGAAATGTAGAAGAATAACACGATGTCAACAAATGATAAAGACTAAATGAATGTGTGACATAAAGGAAAGAGTTAGCAAGCATGAAAACCCTAAAATAAGGTCATGCAGACATGTTAAAGTATGACACCACAAGTGTTGACCATTTTTAGACAACTACACTATATATCTATATATCCCTTTATTTCTCTCCCCCTTTTTATCTCTACTTATCAGTTTGTTTGTCTCTCTGTATATTTCTTTCTCTCTTCATCTCCCCCTTGCCACCTCTCTCTCTCTCTCTCTCTCTCTCTCTCTCTCTCTCTCTAGTTCTTGGTTTGTTTATCTCTCTCTATATATCTCTTCCTCTCCCCCTCTCTATATCTCCTTATATCTCTATCTCTTCACCACTTTATCTCATGACCTATATATTTCTCTGTATTTGTCCCAATTCCTCTTCCTCTCTATCTCTATCTCTCCAGAGATATTCCTCTATCACCCTTTGTCCCTAAGTTACATGTCTTCCTCTCTCTATCCCCCTCTCTCTCCCTCTTCCTAGAACTCTATATCCATATCTATTTTCCTTTCTCTATCTCTCCATATTTCTTCTTCTATCTCCCCCTCTACACAAAATGAGTATATTGGTAATGGAGCTTCATTATCATCCCAATTCATATGTCTTTGTTTCAGTCATGTTTGGATCAATGTAAGTGGATGCATAGTTGATTTTAAGATACCATTTCTCCATTGAGACATTTGTTGCATAAAAAAATCATTTTCTAATCGCCTACCAATTGACACCTTGTACTGCACAAATGCATGTAAACAATAGATCAATTTTTTGCCTAATTGACCTTCCACATCTATTCGGCGTACCCATTGCACACCAAGGCGTGATTGCTAGTTTATTATTATTTCATTTTTTGTGGGAGTTGGTTGTGATTTTGAGGAAGTAATAAATTAAGTTATTTAATAAATAAACTATGATTTGTATAGTTTTTGCTTATTTTTGGTTGTTGCTTTCCCATACATGTTTGGAGAGGGAAATTTATTTTAGTTTTGGTTTTTGGTTTTGGGAGTTTTTGATAACATGTTGGAAAATATTTTGGAGGAGATTTTTGAAGGAAATTTGGGGGAAATACTTGCAAATTTTGGATTCAATTTGGAGGAGATCTTTGATGAATAATTGTGTGGGTTAGATTGAGAATTGGACTGGAGATTGGCTTGCTTTGAATTGCTTGTTGGTTGTTTGGATTCACTGCTATTTGCTGGAGTATTATTTTGCAAGCTTTTTCCTTCATTTTCCTTGTTTCTCAAGTTTAGAGGTAGGGTTTTTTATCCGCCTTGTTTATTCTTTGATTTTCTTGTTTTGAAATGGAAAAATGGTGTGTTTAATAACTTTTGTTTCAATCTAAAAGTGGTGTTAAATTTTGGTTTGAAATGCTTTTGTTTCCATTGAAATAGTTTGGGTTACTTCTAGGTTTTGTTGTCTTGTTTTCTGTGAGAGTGTCTTGGGGTTGAATTGATGGTGTTTCTAGAAGGTGAATAGGTACCCCTCAAATGACTCTTGGCCTTATTTTTCCTCTGGAGTCAATTCGATATCCGATTAAGCGTCCCTAGAAAGTGCACAAGTATTATATCAATTGTACAACTTAAGCCTGCAATTGCGTAGGTATTGAGTCAATTGCCTAAGTTTTTTGTTTTGTCTTGATTAGGTCCCCAAAGCATTCTAAAGGCTCAGTTTGTTCTTGTACCTTGTTTATCATGTGATTTTGGGTTTATATGATCTATATTGGGTTGCTTTGTGTTCATGTGTCCATCTCTATGCTTTCTTATGAAAGAATCCAATTGATTTTGCATTTGGAAGTGGTTTCATGGTTGGATCCTTAATGAATAAGGCCTAGAGAGGCCTATGTGTATGATTATATGTTTCAATTTCTGATTATGGATTCATGTATGATCTATATGAGATATCTATGTTCATGAAGTTTATCGTTCCTTGGATTGAACCATAGGGTATGGGTGTTTAGATGTAAATAAGGGAGAGAAGCTCTTAATGGGGGTCGAGGCTCTAAAGAGGCTTCTAGGGTAACTCATTGGATGGTTTCTTAATCAAGAGATGACCTAATTAACAAATTAGGGTAAAACACATTAATAAAATAATATGGTGCCCTACCCATGGCCTTGAGTACTTGTACAGACTAAGGATGGGATCAAGAAGGCCTAGTTGTCCATGGAGCATTGATCTGGCATAGTTGAACCTCCTTGTCTTCATGAAAGGACTATTTGGTTTCACATGAGCTATCAAATGGGGGCTGAAGCGTGGAGAGGATACCAGGGTAACTCATGTTGAGGTTGTGCGATGACACTCTTTCCTTCTTGTACTCTAGTATCCTATCCTATTTGGTGGTGAGTAGAAGCCTCTAGTGGTACATCATCTTGTATCTTACTTGACCTTATGTATACATTATGCTCCATTGGATGTTGATGTTGTGCTTGAGAGTAGACCTTGATCTCCCTTATTTTTTTGTTTGTTTGGGGTCTTGTATCTATCTCATGAGAATGGTGGGGTGGACCTAAGGGTTACACATGGTTGAGTGGTTGTTTCCAACCTCCACTGGGGACCGATAGACTTGTTTGTGTGCATTGGAAGGATCTTATCTTCTTCATTCAAGTACCTTTTTATTCATGATGCAAGTTATTCAGTCAATGTAATTGGTATAATATGATATGTATAATTGGAAATCATTGTAATTGTATTGATATTGTAACTTGAACACCCCACAAGGAGGAGTATGTGAGTTGGATTGATGTAATTAGTATTCATGTAATTCTAGAATAGTGTTTAGTTAGTTCTATGCTGGCACTGATAACTCATGTGTGGATGTATGATCTATCTTATCTCATGTTGAAATATTATCATAGGAACATTTGGTTTGGTTCTTTAAATGAATGTAGCTATAGATGTTCTTATGTTATGTAATGTTGTAATTATTTTATTTATGATTTATGTATCTTAGTTCTTGTATAGGAGTGATGCATAATAGGAACGTTAGGGATGTTGGAATTTGCATGAAGATTGCATTAATGATATGTTATGTTGTCATTGATGTCAATTGAACCGGTAATGGTATTTATGATATTGATGATATTGTTGTTGTTATTGATATTGTCTTGTAACCGGTAGGAAGATCTTTGAGGGAGATGTTGTAAACCAGTATGTAATTTTGTGAGTTGAACCGGTAAATTGATGTATAAGGTTAAACCCTTTCTATGCAATGTAACCGGTAAACCCTACCAGTTGTTTTTGTTAAACCCTAACCGATCAAGTTTGTTGGTTTAAGATCTAATGATGAGTGGTAATGATAGTGACATGTGTGATCATTGTATGAGGATAAGTTGAGATTGTTTTGGCACATTTGTTCATTTGTTTGATTGTCTAGGGAATGAGCAAAGTGGATTGCATCTAAAGCATAGAGCGTGATGAGTTACAAGTCTGATGAAGCAGTGATCATGGAGCGGTTGGAATTTTCTTGAAGAATGTGTATAGATTGCTATGTAAATTCAACGGTCACACTTGAACCGATTTGTTTGTAATCTCTATGAGAGAATTAGGTTTTTGTTGTGTTACCAACCTAATTGATTTGTATTTAAGGTCGATGAAGTTGTTTGTAAAGTTGTTGGCAAAGTGTTGGCAGAAATCAGTTGAGTGTGTGGTTGCCTAGCTGAAGAATGGATCTGTAGTTTGAGTAAAGGCAAATTGAAGCTTAAAAGGATCTAATCAAGCAAATGTAGTGCTATTTAGACAGATCAAGAAAAAATGTTGTTTTCAAAGGATTATAGTAGAAGTGAAATCCCCTAACCGGGTAAGCTCTAACAAGCTTGGTTACTTCTTAAATCCTCTAACAAGGTGATCCATTAGCTTGGATTCTCAAATCCTCTACTGAGGATACTCCTAATAGGGTATTTTCTTTTCATCAAGGCATTTTGTAAATCCCTTAACCAAGTGATTCCTAACAGGATCAGTTCTTAACATGACTTATTGTAAAAGCTTTAACAAGCTTGGCTCCTAACAGGGTGAACTTTAGAAGAGTTCAGATAGCTATCCTTGTGAGTCTCATCTCACCATGGTTTTTACCTATTTGGGTTTTCCACGTATAAACATTTGTGTCAAGTGGTGAATTTTTTTGTGGTTATGATCTTATTTGTTGATTTGATTGACTACTTAACTATTATGATAATGTAATAACCCACTATACTTAACCCAACAAAATTTGACTACTTTTTTTTTGTTTACTTTAATCATTTGTGTTTGATTCAATCTCATGCTCTGGGCATCCATCCATTAGGATTAGGCATTCATCCATCTAGGATGAGTATCTAACCATACGGGTTAAGCATCTATCCATACGGAGCAGAAGGTTTCATCTATCCAATACGGGATAAGCATCTACCCATATGGGGTAGGCATCTATCCAATTGGGATAGGAGGTGCTCTGGCCAGAGACTTAGACTCATCAGGACCATTCGGGTCCTGAGTCACTCACTAAGTACTACACTCTTCTAATAGGAGTGCACCGAGGTTGCCGTCCTTAGGATAACTTAAAATAAAATAATACAAGCTTGAATTCCACCTTGGGAAGTCAAGCGAATCCATACGGGATTCCTTCCGAGTATGCATTGAATTACTTTTTCCTTTTTATTATACTTATCTTTCAAATTAGGATTCTACTCAATCCTCCTTCTTACCAAACCTAGACCCCACCCACGAATGCCTGAGTACTAGGGACAACTCCGTCCCAAGACTGCCTACATACCCGTTTTGGCATGGGATCAAGGCTTAAAGTATGTAGTTCTATTTTCTACTCTATGGTTTGATGTAAATTGATTAGTGGGTACGCAACCCTTTCTAGGGTCAATGTCCCAGACAGTTTCTCTACGGTTGCTACCCATGGTGGCAGCGCTTAAGCAAAGGCTCAAGATGGCCTATTGCTTGTGGCCTAAAACAACTAGATCTAGATCCTAATACCTATCATAAGCATCATCCTTGACCAAATTGTCATTCATCAACAACTCTTCAAGATTAAATCAATTTCAAAAAGGCATTTCACTTAATCAACCCTAAAGGGGTTTACTATGGTTTAACCCAACGGATGTAAAATCATTTAAGGATTATCTTATTAGATTATCGATCCAGGGGGATTATCTGCCCATTGGGTTTTAACTTCCAAGTGTCCCTTATTACTCCTCGATGATTTATAGGGACGCTGCCACAAACGTTGTTGATGCAACTTTATTAGGCATTAAGTGCAGTAGTTCAACACGATGACATTACCCGTAAGCGTGACCCAGAGGCACTGTATATGTAACAATGTTATTATATATAAAAAAAAAGAATCTATTCACAAGCATGGAAGATAATAGAGGAAATTGTTTGAGCCCCCAAAATAAATACATTGTGCTTGAAATTGAGGCAAGCAATACAACAAGAGGAGATTTTTATAAAATTTCTCTCATGACAGAGAGGAAAAAAAGAAATGGATTAACTCCCAGGATTTAAATAAGTTTGGGTACATATGAACAGATTTAAAATCAAAGTAAGAGATTTCCATTTGAATGATTTTCACTTGAAGAACTCAAGATTCTTACAGTAAGTTTTATTCACAGGAAGACATGATAATTTTAATTTATTTATTTTTATTTGCAGTAAGATTTACTCCCAGGAAAGAAAAGAAACAAGAAAACAAGATCTGTAATTAATCTTTCTTCCCAATAAGTTTCATTCACAGGAAAACAAAATTTCTTACTGGAGAAATTAATTCATTTATTCTTGTTCACAACAAGATTTACTCACAGGAAAAAAAGAATTAAAATAGGAAATGAGATTTGAAATTAATCTTTATTCCTAATAAGTTTCATTCACAGAGAAGTTAATTTATTCATACATGAGAAGCAAGATTTACTCATAGGAAAGAACTGAATAAAACAAAATAACAGGATTTGAAATAAATCTTTATTCCCATTTAGTTTCATTCATAGGAAAAACATATTTTCATACATGAGAAATTAATTCATTCATAGCAAGATTTGCTCATAGGAAAGAAATGAATAAAACAAAATAACAAGATTTGAAATAAATCTTTATTCCCATTTAGTTTTATTCACAGGAAAAACAGATTTTCATACACGAGAAATTAATTCATTCACAACAAGATTTGCTCATAGGAAAGAAATGAATAACACAAGAAACATGATTCAATAAAAAGAGGAGAACCTGGATACTTGAAGCTTGATGTAGAATCCTCTCCAAATCTTCAAGCCTAGCCTTCCTTGATCCTTCCTTGCAAGCTTGGAAAAATTCTTCAAAACAAACTTAACTATTCTCCAAAAATGAAAAAAATATATGACTAGAAAGAAAAAAAAAAAACTATTTGAGAAAACTTTCTTCAAGGCATAACCAACTCCTTCCTTTTAAAAATTGCATACAATATATAGGAAAAATCCCTTAATTCCACTATCTAGAGAAAGTAATTAAGAATGAGATTCTTTTTCAATATTGGACTCATGCAAAATTGATTAAAATCCTAGTGGGGGAGTTACATGCAAGGTATTGAAGATTCCTCTAGAAGCTTCTAATTCCTCCTACAACATGTGTCATAATTGGGAATAAAAAAAATAAAAATAAATAATGCCTTTTGAATTATATTCCCCAAGTGTGTGTGTGGGTCCATTATTTATTCTTTTATAATATTTATTCAATCATTTTCAATAGTTCAACCAAAAATATAATAGAATTGTATCAAATCAAAAAGTGATAAAGGAGGGTTGTGACAGATAAGGCATAATTGGAAACATTGAGAGATGGAGTATGTTGATATATGATTAAGCATTTTGATGTTTACAAGATTGAAGTTGTTTATTGTTAAGTTGTTATAACAGTTAACCAATTGATGTTGAGTATTCTTATGAGTATTGATCTTGATAGTAAAAGTTTACTTTGTGAGTTTGAATTTGAGATTGGGAAGTTAGTATCAGTTTTTTAGTTTACTGATTCAACCCCCCCCTCTCAGTAATCTACCAGATATTTATTCTTTCATCATACCATCAATTGGTATCAGAGCATCTCAGGTCCTCTTAAATCTAAAATCCTAACAACTTGAGGAAAAGATCTTGTAGATCATGATGAAGAAGGAATGTCTGAAGTTCAACAAAGATAACTATAGGATATGAAGCGACAGAATGAAGATTTACATTAAGAGTCTGAGAAGTCAGTATTGGGATCATGCAGAAACTAAGTAAATTGCACCTACTAGAACTCTGATTGATGATTAGAAGAAAGTTCAACAAGAAAATCATCAAGCATTGGAAGCTATTATAAGTTCCCTGTCTGATACTGAATATGTAGATGTTCATGATCTTGAAACTACATATGAAGTATGGAAATAACTTGAAGACATTTATAGTGGTGATGAAAATGTTAAGATTGTTAAAGAGGAAAGCCTAAGAGGAAAGTTTGAGGACATGAGAATGTCTGAAGGTGAGAATAACCAACAGTATGTGTTGAAATCTGGCGACTGATCAGCAAAGTACTGTACACTCAGCACGTATCCTCGCCAGGGTCTGGGGCTGGGTCGGGCCCTGGGCAGGGGTTCGGGGGCGGCAGCCCCCGAGAAAGCGGGGGTTCAGGGGCGGCAGCCCCCGAGAAATTTTTTTTTTTGCCGTTTTTTTTTGTTGATGAAAACCGACATTGTAATAAAACCCTAAAAAAGGTCGACTTTGTTTGTTGCCCTAAAAACGCATGTTATAAGCGGTTGGGATGCTTAAGGCATTGTAAGGTTGATGTACTATTTTTGCTGGATAATAAGAAAGATTGGACGGCTGTGTATGGTGGACGTAACCCATTCTGGGTGAACCACGTTAAATCTCTGTGTTATCTGTGTCCTGTTTTATTTCTTTATCTTTTGTATTTAAATCTGCATATAATTGTTAGTTCATATTTGCTTCAGATCTGCTTGAAACCCTAACAATTGGTATCAGAGCGAGGTTTTCTGTAAATTGGTAGGACTTTCAGATTTGAGTGGGAGCAATGGAGGATTCCAAATTCAAGGTCAAAAAGTTTAACGGCCAGAATTATCAGTTATGGAAAATGCAGATGGAGGATTACCTGTATCAAAAGGATTTGTGGCGGCCATTGGAAGGAAAGGCAAAGAAACCGACCACAATATCAGATGAAGAGTGGGACATTTTAGATATAAAGGCACTGGGATCCATTCGATTGTGCCTTGCGTCATCTGTAGCATTCAATATAACAGAAGCAAAAACAACTGTAGATTTGATGGCAACATTGGCTAAGCTGTATGAAAAACCCTCGGCTTCGAATAAGGTATTTCTTATGAAGCGTTTGTTTAATTTGAAAATGAGGGAGGGAGGATCTGTAGCGGAGCACTTAAATGAATTTAATACAATTACCAGTCAATTGTCTTCGGTAAAAAGTACCTTTGCAGAAAAGGTTAGGGCTCTCTTGATTTTATGTTCTTCGCCAGAAAGTTGGAATAGCTTGGTTATGGCTGTAAGTAACTTTGTCTCTGGTAAAAATACTTTGGTATTTGATGATATTGTTGGTGTTATTCTAAGCGAGGAAATGCAAAGGAAAAGCACAGGTGAGACTCCAACATCATTGGGTAGTGTTTTGAATGTGGAGAACAGAGGAAGATCAAAGGAAAGAGGAAAAGGCCTTGGAAATGAGAAGTCACGAGGGAAGTCAAAAAAAGGACGCTCTCAATCTAGAGGAAAGAAAGATTGTTGGTACTGCGAAAAGCCTGGTCATCTAAAGAAAGACTGTTGGTCTCGGAAAAACAAAGAAGGAGACAAAAATGAAAATGATAGTAAGGAAGCTAATATTGCAAGTAATACTTTATAAGATGCTTTAATCTTATGTTTGGATAATGTTAATGATTCCTGGGTAATAGATTCTGGGGCTTCATTTCATGCTACACCCCATAGAAAATATTTTCTAGATTATGTTCAAGGTGATTTTGGACACGTATATTTGGGCGATGATGAGCCCTGTCAAATTGTTGGAAAAGGAAAGATAAAGATCAAGTTGCAGAATGGTAATGACTGGTTTCTGCAGGAGGTAAGACATGTTCCTAATTTAAGAAGAAATTTAATTTCTGCAGGGCAACTGGGTAGTGAAGGTTGCATAGTTACCTTCTCAGATAGTATGTGGAAGGTCACTAAAGGATCATTAGTAGTAGCTAAAGGTGCGAAGGTAGGCACATTATATCTGTGTACTGGTAACACTTACTCTACCTTAGCTGCTACAGATAAAGTTACTGCACGGACAACAACAATAAATGTTGCAAGAACAGATTCGATAATGTGGCACCATAGGCTTGGGCACATGAGTGAGAAAGGGATGAAAATCCTTCACTCCAAAAATCTATTGCCAGGACTAAAGAAGATTGATTTAGAGTTTTGTGAAAACTGTGTTTATGGTAAACAGAAAAGAGTCAGATTTCTCAAGGTTGGGAAAGAGAAGAAGAGTGAGAAGTTAGAGCTTGTACATTCAGATGTATGGGGACCGGCTCAGGTATCATCTCTTGGTGGCTCTTATTATTATGTTATTTTTATTGATGACTCAACCAGAAAAACATGGGTATATTTCCTAAAAAAAAAATCAGATGTTTTTGAAACTTTTAAGAAGTGGAAAGCTTTGGTTGAGAATGAGACAGGAAAAAAGTTGAAGTGTCTCAGATCGGATAATGGAGGTGAGTATTGCAGCAAAGCATTTGACGATTATTGTTCCTTAAATGGGATTCAAAAGTAGAAGACAGTTCCAAGAACTCCACAGGAAAATGGTGTGTCAGAGAGAATGAATAGGACCATCATGGAACGTGCGAGGAGCATGAGATTGCATGTTGGATTGCCCTTACATTTTTGGGCAGATGTTGTACATACTGCTGTCTATTTGATAAATAGAGGACCTTCAACCCCTTTGGATGGTGGTATTCCAGAGGAGGCATGGACTGGTAAAAAGGTAAATTATTATTTTCTAAAAACTTTTGGTTGCGAAGCTTTTGTCCATGTTGATAAAGAAAACAGAACCAAGCTTGATGCTAAATCTCAGAAATGTACCTTCATTGGATATGGGATAGATGAATATGGCTATCGGTTATGGGATTTTGAAAATAAGAAAATAATTAGAAGTGGAGATGTTATATTCAATGAGAAGGTTATGTATAAAGAACAGATGCAGGAAAAGAAGCATGAACAGGACAAACAAGAATATGTGGTGTTGGATGAGATTCCTGAAAATGAAATGCCACAGGTACCTGATGCTCAGCAACAACAGATTGTCCCACAAACTCCTGCAAGTGTTAGACATTCTATGAGGACAAGTAGACCTCCTAAAAGATTTTCTCCTTCTTTGTATTCTATTTTATTAACGGATTTTGGTGAACCAGAAGAATATGAAGAAGCAATGCAGGTGGATGCCAAACAACAGTGGCAGCTAGGCATGAAAGAGGAGATGGACTCCTTGATGAAAAATAAGACTTGGGACTTAGTCCCTTTACCTGCAGAAAAAAGAGCCTTGCCTAACAAATGGGTTTATCGGCTGAAGGAGGAGGAAGGAGGTCAGAAAAGATATAAGGCCAGACTTGTGGTAAAAGGTTTTGCACAGAAAAAGGGTATAGATTATGATGAAATATTTTCTCCAGTTGTAAAAATGACTTCAATTAGAACTGTACTTAGTCTTGTGGCTGCAGATGATTTACATCTTGAACAATTAGATGTCAAAAAAGATTTTCTCCATTGAGATTTGGAGGAGGAAATTTACATGTTGCAACCACAGGGATATGAGGTCAAAGGTAAGGAGAACTTGGTGTGCAGGTTGAAGAAAAGTCTGTATGGCCTAAAGCAAACACCCCGACAATGGTATTTAAAATTTGATAGTTTCATGGCTGAACACGGTTATCATAGATGTCATTCTGATCATTGTGTATATTTTAAGAGATTTGATAATGGCAGTTATATTATCTTGTTGCTTTATGTTGATGACATGCTTGTTGCTGGGTCTAACATGCAACATATAAATGATCTTAAACAGAAATTAGCCAGGTCATTTGCTATGAAGGATTTGGGTGTAGCTAAGCAAATTCTCGGTATGAGGATTACACGGGACAGGAAAAATAAAACCTTGAATTTGTCCCAAAGTGAGTATATAAAGAAGGTGTTGAAAAGATTTAACATGCAGGATGCAAAAGCAGTTAGTACACCTTTGGCTAGTCATTTCAAATTGATTAAGGAGATGTGCCCAAAGGCACAGGAAGAGGTTAATAAAATGTCTAACATCTCGTATTCATCAGCTGTTGGCAGTCTGATGTATGCAATGGTATGCACAAGACCAGATATTGCACATGCAGTGGGAGTTGTGAGCAGGTTTATGAGTAATCCGGGTATGGAACATTGGAATGTTGTGAAATGGATTCTTCAGTATTTGAAAGGAACTACTACGAAGACATTATGTTTCAAAGGATCTAATGCTGTTCTAAGTGGATTTGTTGACTTTGATCTGGCGGGTGATATTGATTCACGGAGGAGTACTACAGGGTATGTTTTTACTATAGGGGGAACTGCAGTCAGTTGGATTTCTAGGCTGCAAAAGGTTGTTGCACTTTCAACCACTGAAGCTGAGTATGTTGCTGCTACAGAAGCCAACAAAGAGATGATTTGGTTGCAATGTTTTCTGAAGGAATTGGGTCAGACACAAGAGGATAGCCCATTGTATACTGATAGACAGAGTGTCATTCATCTTGCAAAGAACTCTGCTTTTCATTCAAGGACAAAGCACATTCAGCTCAGGTACCACTTCATCCGGACTATTTTGGAGGAGGGTCAGTTACGGCTTGAGAAGATTCACACAAGTGAGAATCCTGCCGATATGTTCACAAAGGCAGTTCCCCAGGAGAAGCTGATTTCTTCATCAGTTTCTGTTGGTCTTCTTGATTGATAATTGTGGAATCTATACCAGTCAAGTCCTAGTGTTTTATCCAGCGGATGTTGCATGTACAGTGGTGTCGTGTAGTATCAATCTCCAAGTGCGAGATTGTTGAAATGTGGCGACTGATCAGCAAAGTACTGTACACTCAGCACGTATCCTCGCTGGGGTCCAGGGTCGGGCCGGGCCCCGGGCAGGGGTTCGGAGGCGGCAGCCCCTGAAAAAGCGGGGGTTCAGGGGCGGCAGCCCTCGAGAAAAAAAAAATTTTGCCGTTTTTTTTTGTTGATGAAAACCGACATTGTAATAAAACCCTAAAAAAGGCCGACTTTGTTTGTTGCCCTAAAAACACATGTTATAAGCGGCTGGGATGCTTAAGGCATTGTAAGGTTGATGTACTGTTTTTGCTGGATAATAAGAAAGATTGGACGGCTGTGTATGGTGGACGTAACCCATTCTGGGTGAACCACATTAAATCTCTGTGTTATCTGTGTCCTGTTTTATTTCTTTATCTTTTGTATTTAAATCTGCATATAATTGTTAGTTCATATTTGCTTCGGATCTGCTTGAAACCCTAACAGTATGGTCAAAGAATAAAAGAGATAGTTGGTGAAATAAAGAGTGCATGAGGGAAAGTGGAAGATGCCACACTGATCAGTAAGGTATTGAGAACCCTACTACCAGTCTATGCTATCTGAGTTGCAGCTATTCAGGAGCTAAAGTCCATTGACAAAACTAAGATAACTCTTGACTCTATCATTGGCAAACTTACTGCTTTTGAATTAAATGGCTATGATGGTAGTGTACAGAAATCAGAATCTGCATTCAGAGCTTCTGTCTCTAACCCATCTATGAGAAAAAGTAGAGATACCCTTCATGGTTATGAATTTAGATCCAACAAATATGTTGATGATGAAGACAACTTAGAGGAGCTTGAAGTATTGTTGGCAAAACGACTGCCTAGAGGCACTGGTAAATATAGAGGTAAACTACCTTTAAAATGTTTTGCATGCAACAAGATGGTCATATAGCAGCTAACTATCCTAATGGTGAAAATGAATACAAGAGAGACAAATTCAAGAAGTATAAGGGCAAAGGCAAGAGAGATTGTCTTATAGCGGTTGAAAGTGGTATTACTAATGAAGAATTTGATGATAAAGCTAGTGAAGATATTGTGTTTGTAGCTGTGTATGGTGAAAATGGATAACAATAATAACAATATTGAAAGGCTAAATAGATTCAACCACAAAACCCTAGCCTAACAATCAACAAAGATCCACCATAACATTAGAAGATTACCTAAGACAATGTAAATCAACTGAAATCACAAAGATTATACCATCATATGTCCAATAGGGTTTTGATCTCCATTCTTCCTATCTCCATTGATCTTGCTTGATATATTTGCTCTCAGATTTTTATATGCACAAGAGCTCAACAAAGAACGGAATGTGGTTGCAAGTAGGATCGTAGTGTAGTCAATTGATCAAGTTGTTAGCTCATTAGGATCATTAGAATGCTTGATTAGAATGCATAGAACGATTAGGGTTTGATAATGAAGGAAGCATCTCCTTATATAGAAGACACTATATGAAATGGAGGGATAAGATTGAGAGGTGTAAAAAGGAGGTCGGCTAGGATTAGAGGGTAGGTAGAAGAAATAGTAAAATAATGAAAGAGGTAGGTAGTGTAGGAATTAAGAGATGAATGACATGTGTCATGTGTAGAAAAAGATAATGAATTAATTAAATAAATAAAGATTTATTTAATTAATAGAAGAAGTAGGATAATTAAATAAATAAGATATTTATTTAATTTAGGAAAAGGATAATTTAAATAAATAAATGTATTTATTTAAATGAGAAATAAGGCTAGAAGAGGATAAATGAATTAATTAAATAAATAAAGATTTATTTAATTAATAGAAGAATTAGGCTTAGATAATTAAATAAATAAAATATTTATTTAATTAGACATGACAATTTTGGGTGTCTACATTTTGCCCCTCTTTGAGACAATGCGGCTTGTCGCGTTGTTTCAAAGAAGATAAGATGAACTGATACAGAGTTGCCCCGGGATGGGAATGATATGCCCCCTCGAGAGATTGGATGAAAAAGTCTGAAAAAGATTGCAGACAATCTCTCGATAAGAAAGAAAGGTTAGAATGGATTGACCGGATAAAGTGACAGAGTCACGGGATGAAGAAGACTGACTCAGGAAATGAAGGCTAAGGCTAGGATAGGTTATAAGATAGACCACAGGCAAAAGACATCCTCATTGTCATCTACACCCTCACGAGATCACAGTGCAGAGCGAGAAAAAGAGCAGCAGCAGTCAGCAGCGATGGCTTTCGTACACAAATTCGACCGCGTTCGCCGATTTCAGAGACCAGCAGAGGCAGGAGAGCTGGTAAGTACCACCAAACCTCCTCGTACTTTGACACATTTGCTTTTGTCATTAATGCATGTCGAATAGAGAAATAAATGCACCTAGGAATAGTGTACAAAAAAGTGCAAAAATGTGAAATCGCGTCTGCATCGGTGCCAGGCGCGTCTGTGTCGGTGCCAGGCACGTCTGTGTCTGGAACCGCGTTTGTGTTGAATGCGGGCGCATCTACGTCTTTCAGGGGCGTTTATGCTGCAAAGTCACGTTTGTGAACAATTTAGGCACGTTTATGTCAAACAGGCGCGTCTGTGTTGTTTAGGCGCGCTTGTGCAGTCAATAGGCGCGTTTGTGAGTTAGAAACGCGTTTATGTCTGAAAATGCAAGGTTTTTTTTTTTTAGGTCAAATCGGCAGTTCTGTGATGAACATACGCTGTCGATTGGATAAGCTGCTGAGACGATACACTCAAGCAGGTCCTCTAGGAAGACTAGGATAGATCAAGGCACTTTGTGATGAACAGGGAGCACCAAGATAGAGTACTTTGTGATGAACAGGGAGTACCCAAAGCATGAGCAGCACTTTGTGATGAACAGGGAGTGCAAAATGTGAGTAACACTTTGTGATGAACAGGGAATGTCACACACGTAGTACTTTGTGATGAACAGGGAGCACTACTAGGATAGATAGCAACACTTTGTGATGAACAGTGAGTGTCACTGAGATAGATGACCATATGCATTTAGATAGCGAGTAGCATTTTGTGATGAACAGTGAATGCCACCATGACTGACATGATTAATTTGTTTGACTGCAAGAGTATTTGCCTATGCTAGAGTCACGGGAGAGATTCCCATCCACACAGAGGTTGCGACCGGAGTTGTCTTTTCCGGATAGAGCTGCCATCGAGGAGATGGGTTTGAGACACGTATTGTATGTGCCTGAGTTTCGGGCAAACATGGGTTTGCTGACTGCGCTGGCCGAGAGATGGCATTCAGAGACATGCACATTTCATTTGCCGATGGGTGAGATGACAGTCACCCTTGAGGATGTTTATAGGATTCTACATATACCGATCGATGGAGAGCTCATTCCATACGATCGCGATGGAGACAGAGAGGCTTTGAGATGGGTGTTTCAGGATCCCGGCCTAGAGATGAGAGCAGGACATGTGGCATGGGATACCATGACTGCGACAGGGTTACCTTTGCCAGCTGTGATTGGAGGAGCTATCAGTGGGTTCCTATGTCCGGACAGAGCGACATGGGGGTTGGCAGTGGGTTGAGGAGGAGCACTGGAGATATTGGTGACGCAGCACACCAGATATGCGTGGGGTCCATGTGTTTTGGCCCACCTATATTATGAGCTTCACCAGTTTGTCTACCATGGATCAGTGGGACTGGGTTGTGGAGTGACACTACTGCAGGTTTGGGCATATGAGCATCTGCCTATCACGTGGCCGATACACTTCAGAGGGAGAGGTCATAGATGGAGTTTTGTTCATTTGTACGACATGATCACTTCACAGCCTCAGATTGGCAGGTTAGAGCATTGGCGGCGAGTGATAGACATTGACGTCGTCATCTGGAGGCTGTATTTGGGATGCGAGGAGTGGGAGGATGATGCAGTGGAGCTGCCTTACACCTTCCAGAGCAGGTATTTGATTGGGCGGATGCCCTATATACTGGAGAGGCAGCTGGTGGATAGAGTATGCAGGCAGTATGGTAGGATCCAGAGGATGCCACGAGGCTCGGGTATGTATGCCCGTACAGTTAGGGATCAGGCGCAGTTCAGGCCTCTATTGTCATATGATCAGGCAATCACACAGCTGGCAGAGATGGTGCCCCTACCTTGGGATATGTGGCCAGAGATCGAGGACGCCGGGATGGATGTAGAGTATTCCGCATATTGGGTAGAGCATCCGTTCCCACGGTTGACAGATCTAGGAGAGTTACTGGAGGGCGATGGAGGAGGCAATGATGATAAGGATGGTGGGGGTGATGGAGGCCGAGGCCGACGGAGGTGGAGGGGAGTAGTTGGGGAGAGGAGGGTGGCACCTCAGAGAGAGGGTGGACAGGAGGGACAGGCCCAGGTGGTGAGGGGTCGCGGTGGAGTGCCCCTGCAGGTACCAGCAACACAGGGTCCTAGAGCATAGGGACATAGACAGGGACAGGTACAGGGATAGGTGCCAGTACAGGCACGGGGACCTAGGCATGTACCGAGACAGGTACCCGTTCAGGCACCAGTACAGGTACAGGGACAGGTACAGGGGTAGGCACCCGTAGAGGGAGAGCCACAGGCAGAGGGAGAGGGTCGGGATCCAGAGGAGGATGAGCTGATTGAGCTCAGGGAGATCTGCCAGGGCTAGGCAGATGAGATCCAGGAGCTGGAGAGGGAGAGGGACCGACTCAGGATCAGGCTCAGGGATACTGAGCGGGAGAGGGATTAGGCGATTCAGTGCTACATTGAGGCTAAGACAGCGCTAAGGGCAGAGAGGCAGGCGGTGGAGGACACAGGAGCAGGCTACGCATATGTCCTGCGAGCTGGAGAGGAGATTGCCTACTGGAAGGACCTGTATTAGGGTGTCGTGCCAGCAGATCAGCGGGCGAGGAGCTTCCATAGACCATCACGGACAGCGACAGCTACGGGAGGGAGCTGGAGGGGACAGACATCGAGTAGTGGGGTCATGGGTCCTCCACCACCACCAGATAGGGGGGACAGGCAGGATGATCCTGGAGCGGGTCCTTCTAGGGCTCAGATTCCGTCGAGACCAGGCGGCTCCGAGGGAGGGAGTTCATCATAGCCATAGAGGGCTCCCTTGTATCAGTATTTGTACCATTTTTTGTATTGTAGACACCTGCGGGTGATTGTAGCCATATGATTTTTTGACATCATTGTATCATGACATTTTTTATTATATATATGAGAGATGATTCATTTTTGCGGCAGCTATATGCATGTGTACCTATGTGATGAGATGTTCTTAGAATGTATGCTTATGATATGGATGCAAATATATACATAATGCAATGCAATATATATTTTTGTTCTTTTATGTTGTATATGCGATGCATGATGCAAATGTGAATGTATGTGATGAAAATGAATATGATAATGCAAATGTAAATTGTGCTAATAGGTGTTGTGTGCAGGATGTGATGCAATTGTGATATCTATATGTATGTGTGAAATACTTATATGTGGTAATGCAGGTGCAAACTACATGAAATGCAAATGTTTTTGGTGTGTCATTATACTCAGTCATGTGATAGCGGGCTACACGGACTCAAGAAGGATGGTGGAAGTCAATCCAGAAAGGGGGATGAAAGACAGAAGATATGAAAGTGATAGAGCTTCTTGTGGGTTATCATCATTGAGCTTATTATGGCAAAATAGGTTATGACAATCGAGACATTTGTTCGACCCAGAAAGTCATTGTACCCGTTTGCATGGAGATAAGACAGTCACAAACAAGGAATGCCCCAGTTCATACTAGACTCACAGTGTCCTCATATCCTTTGCCAAGTTATAGCATTACTAAGAGACAATCCACAGACAACAAATACAAATATGTGACGATACCTCATCCTCGCCTTTCTAGTCAAAGACATCCTGGAGATAGAATCTCTAGTCAAAGACATCCCGGAAAAGCTAAAAGACATGTCACCAAAAAAAGATGAAATCAAAAGAAAACCAAGACTCGACACCAACAACCACTGTAATCCTCAAGTTTAGTGTCTCTTGTCACTTGTATAAGTCTTATTTGATTGTGGTCACAATGTTTACTTTCACAGAAAGGATAGATAGCACTGTACCATAATGTTGTCTGAGTCTGTCAAAAGATTTGATTTGTTGAAGCCCATTGTTACTGCTGTGTCTCATCTGAAACTGACTGAATCCATGAAACTGATACTTTATTGCGGAGAAGATGAAACTTTATTGTGGATCTGTGATGCCGATGTTGCTTTATATCGGATTACGCACGAATAGACTGAAGAAAGCTGGAAGAAACTGTACTCCTCAAAACATGTGATGTTCTTAGTTCCACACCCATCACTAGACGTAGGATTTGCCTTAGCCACAGATAGGATCTGATTTATTATGGATAGAAAGGGAGTGAAAAGGGGGGTTTATTATGAATGGATAACCAATCTTGGGTAGATCAATAACAAGCCATGATGGGAATGGGTAAGTTTATTGTGAGTGAATAGGTTGTGAGTGTGTGCAATGTGAAGTGATGAAAGTGAATCCTAAAGGAGGGAGGAGCAAAGTCTCTACGCATGGCGCTGGGAACCCAGTTTTCACCATGGTACTTGCCCAGGGCGCCACCGAAGTGGTTTTCACCGTTGGACGAAATTATTTCTCTTTACTTTTTTGGATTTCTCAATTTATTTTATTTTATTTTATTTTTGTGTCACAAGGCGCCTGTTTGCCAGGTTTTCACCAAGCAATGATTTTTTTGTTTTATAATTTTTTTGTATTTTTGAATTTTTTGATTTTTTTTTGTATTTTTGAATTTTTTGATTTTTTTGTATTTTTGAATTTTTTTGATTTTTTTGTATTTTTGAATTAGGATATTCCGGAGAACTATGTGTAAAATCTGTGAAGATGCATGTTGTTGATAGGATCCTCCAAAGGTTCACCTTCTGTAGTAGAGAGCTGATATGCCCCAGATTCATAGACTGCTGTAACAATGTAAGGACCCAGCCAGTTTGGTTCAAACTTGCCCTTCTTCTCTCTGTCTTGCTGATTTTTGGGATTTTCTCTGAGAACCAAGTCACCTACCTCAAATGTGCGAGGCTTGACTTTGTGATTGTAGCTGCGACTCATTCATTGTTGGTAAGCCTTGAGATGATTAAAAGCAATTTGTCTCCGTTCATCCAATAGTTCTAGTTCTTGTAAGCGAGAGACCCTGTAATCTTCATCAGCGATAATGTTTTGCAAAGAGACCCGTAAAGAAGGTAACTTGACCTCAATAGGCAAGATGGCTTCAGCGCCGTAGACAAGTGAATATGGTGTAGCTCTTGTAGGTGTGCGGACACTTGTGCGGTAGGCCCAAAGTGCAGGATTGAGTTGGATATGCCAGTTACGGCCAGCGTCGTTGACTGTCTTTTTGAGGATTTTAAGAATTGTTTTATTAGACGCCTCAGCTTGGCCATTACCTTGGGGGTAATATGGTGTGGAGAAACGATGGGAAATATGGAAGCGGTCACAGAGTTCACGAACATCCTGATTTTTGAAGGGACGCTCGTTATCAGTAATAATGGACTTAGGAATACCATATCGGCAAATGATATAGTTAAGGATGAAAGTAGCAATTTGTTTTCCAGTGACTTGTGTGAGAGGCACGGCCTCAATCCACTTTGTGAAGTACTATGTGGCTGTGATAATGAATTTATGACCATTGGAAGAAGGAGGGTGAATCTTGCCTATGAGATCGAGTCCCCACTGACAAAAGGGCCAAAGAGACGCAAGTGGTTGTAGTTCTTGTGCTGGTGCATGTATGAGGTCTCCATGAATTTGACATTGCTTACATTTCTTGACAAACTGATATGAGTCTTTTTCCATATTGGGCCAGTAATATCCAGTCCTGATGAGTTTCTTAGCCAAGGTAGGACCACATATCCCTTCATGCACTTCACGTAACGCAATCTGAGCTTCGTCGCTTTCTAAACATCTAAGAAGAGTGCCATCTAGACCTCGTCGGTATAGGATATCAGCTAGAATGACATATCGAGAGGATTGGCGAATGAAAGTGCGGCGTTGGTTGTTTGATAGATCAAGAGGTAAGATATTGTCACGAAGATATGTGAATATGGAACCATATAACTGGGATTCGGGACCAACAACGCATATCATTTCAGTAGGAGTGATCTCATATGAAGGAACCGACAGGTTGTCTACCAGGAACTCATAGCAGGTCTCATTTTGAGGTAGATCAATTAGTGAAGCAATTGTAGCCATGGCATCTGCAGCACGATTCTGCTCTCTTGGTATCTGCTCAAAATCTATCTTTGTGAAGTGTTGTTTCAAATCATCTACCAGTTGCTTGTAAGGCATTAATTTTTCATCTTTTGTTTGGTAATCATTAGTTGCTTGACGGATGACAAGTTGAGAATCCCCAAAAACACGAAGTTCTTGGATCTTCCACTGAACTGCAATTCATAATCCAGTTGTTAATGCTTCATATTCCGCTATATTGTTAGTGCAAGGAAATGATAAGCGGTATGATTTTGGTATAGAATCGCCTTGAGGAGTTATAAAGAGAATACTAGCTCCTGCCCCATGTTGTGTGTATGAGCCGTCAAAGTACAGTTGCCATGGCCTTGCCTGTGATATTGTTAATATGGATTCATCTGGAAATTCTGAATTTAGAGGAACATCATCTATCATGGGAGCATCTGCTAATTGATCCGCGATTGCTTGTCCTTTTATTGTTTTTCTGTCCACATACTCAATGTCAAATTCACTCAGGATCATTACCCACTTGGCCAGTCGCCCAGTAAGTGTAGCTTTGTTGAGAAGGTATTTTAATGGATCAATTCTTGCAATCAACTTAGTCTTATGAGTGAGCATATAATGTCGTAATTTTTGTGAAGCAAAGACCACAGCGAGACATGCACGCTCGATTGGTGTGTAGTTTAGCTCATATCCCACCAATGTGCGACTGATATTGTATACTGCTTTTTCCTTTCCGTCAGCTATTTGTTGTGCTAGGAGTGCCCCCAGTGTTGTTGGAGTAGCTGATATGTATAGCAACAAAGGCTGATCTGGAATTGGTGGCATCAAAACTGGAGGATTCAAAAGATAATCTTTGAGCATCTGAAAAGCTTGTTGACAGTTATCATCCCATTTGAACTTGATATTTTTATGTAGCAGGTGTTGAAAAGGATTACACTTATCTGCAAGTTGTGCTATGAATCTTCGTATAGACTGGAGTCTCCCTTGTAAGGATCGAAGTTGACTGATATTTCTGGGTGGCGGCATGTCCAAGATAGCCTTGACTTTTGCTGGCTCGGCTTTGATTCCTCTTTTGGATACAATGAATCCTAGGAGCTTCCCAGAGGTTACTCCAAAGACACATTTCTTGGGGTTTAATCTTACCTTGTACTTTTCCAACCGATCAAAGACGACTAAAAGTATGTCCAAATGTGTATCTCTGTCTATTGATTTACCCAAGAGATCATCAACATAATCTTCCAAGGTTATGTGCATGAGATCATGAAAAATAGTGGTCATTGCTCTTTGATATGTAGCACCTGCATTTTTCAGCCCAAAGGGCATGACATTCCAACAGAAAGTTCCCCACGGACAAGTGAATGATGTTTTGTGTTGATCCTCAGGTGCAATCCTGATTTGATTATAACCAGAAAATCCATCCATTAAAGATAACATTTCGTGACCTGCTGTGAGATCAACGATCAAGTCAATATTTGGTAATGGGAAGTCATCTTTCGGACAAGCTTTGTTGATGTCTCTGAAATCTGTACATATTCTGATGCTGCGATCTGGTTTTCTCACAGGTACTAAATTGGAGATCCATTCGGGATAATCAATTGGGCATATGAATCCGACATCCAATAATTTCTCCAGCTCTGCTTTGACTAGTAATGCCACTTGTGGATGCATTTTCCTTAATTTTTGTTTCACTGGCTTTGCCCCCGGTTTGACTGTCAAATGATGCATTACCAAATCCGGATCCAGTCCAGGCATATCAGTGTATGACCATGCAAAGTTGATTTGTCGTTCTTTGAAGAAGCTTATGAATTTTGATCTTTCGGACTCTGTTAATGATTGAGCCAGAAATATGTTGTGTGGAACCTCTTCTGTACCAATGTTTGTTTTGATAGTCTCCTCTACCAACATGGATGACTTTTTCTCATATGATGCTGGGAGAATGTCGAGCCTTCCATCTTCGAGTGCCTCAGAGAGGTTTTTGCCCTCAGATATGTCCTTTCTTTTTACTTGTTTGGGATCAGATAGCGCCACAGTGTGGTTTTCGCCATAAGACCCTTGATTTGTTCTTATTTTCACATTTTTGCGACTGGAAGATCCAACACCCTCACCAAAATATGCCATGTTGTTGAGTTCTATGGTGTATCCTGCTTTGTGGTCCCCAGGGGGAAGATCATCTCGTATGCCAAGATAGTCAATAATAGCTTCGTCATTTTGAAATGTGTCAAATTGTGCTGGTCCTTCATAATCCCAGTCAATGAGTTGATGGTGAACAAGGGGAAGGCCTTTAGTGTTTTCGGAGTTTGCGGGGCTAAGAGTGAAGATGTGGTTATATTTAGGTATATTGAGGCAATCGTCGAGGTCATCGATGGCACTCTCCTCATCAGTTTCGATCGCAAGCGAATCCAAATTGTCGTCACTAGTAGCGCCTTCCGGGACAGGTGTCCTCATCCTATGTGATTTCGACCTAGAACCTTGAGACGAAGACTGTGCGGAATCCTTATGGGTTGTTTCTTGACCTACCCTGAACTTTTTATAAAATTCCTCTTCTTTTGTCGGTTCATTTGGCTCTCTGAATGTCTCGGTGAGCTCATAGTCACTGGAGGATTTGTCTGAACCCCATTCCCATTCGTTGGAATCTGTGGAATAGTAATCTTCTTGTTGAACTTTGGCAACTTTGATTTGTGATGCCTCTTCTGTCCTTTTAGTGTGGATCTTGGAGGTCAGAAAACCAAGTCCCTTTGAGCGTTCCCTTTTTACAGTCAATTCAGGTTGTAAGGGTTCCATGACGCCTTCTTTGCGTAACCCAAGAGGGCTTTTTCCATCATACCCAAATTTTTGTAGAATCTTGAAGCCTTTGCCATATTTCTCACAAGGTATATTGATCTGATCATGTGTGTCATCTTCAATGTCTTTCTAGAGCATTTTGTATAAATCTTCTTCTTCTAGTTCGCCCCATCTTTGAAAGATAGTAGGATCCCATTTGAGTATCATGATGGATATTTGCTTGTTAGGATGTGGCCTTCCATATTCTTTTGGAGAGCTCATGACTTGTCGTAAATACATGGTCTGATTTAAAGTGTATTCTCCCATGCCTTTGTCTTGAAATTTGCCTTTATGTTCACCTTGTTTTGATGTCGAAGGTTTCAATGACTCAGGGTCAATGTATGCCGAAGAAGGAACAGCTTCACAATTACTAGGAATGATGGTCTCCGTATGTGATCTCAAGTTATTGCAATATATGAACGGATTAGGATCACCGTTAACTGTTACCTCGACTCCATTATGAGGAAACTTAATGCATTGATGATATGTTGATGGGACTGCCCTCATCTCATGAATCCAAGGACGTCCTAGCAATATGTTGTATGTGAGATCCAGATCCAGGACTTGACAAACCACATCCTTTGTGACTGGCCCAATTCTTAGAGGTAAGCTGACTGTGCCCTTGGATGAATGCTCTTCATCGTCATATGCCTTGATGGTGATTTTGTTTGTAGAATTCACAGCTTTATCAGAATATCCCAATTGTTTAATAGTGCTCAATGTACAAATGTTTAGACCTGCTCCTCCATCTATCAGGACTCGTTTTATTCAATGTTTGTGTATGAAGGCTTCAACATGTAGAGGTGCATTATGTGGCTGACTTACAGAGGCGTCATCAGCTTCTGTGAATGTAAGGGAGTGTGGAATGGAAAGGTATCCCACCATGGCTTGAAATTGGTCCACATTCAGATCAGTAGGAACGACAGTGTCTCTCAAGATTTGGTCAAGAATAGCTTTATGAGCGGGGGATATACGTAAGAGCTCAAGGATGGAGATGAGCGCGGGTGTCTTCCCTAACTGTTCTACAAGGTCATACTCAGGTTTGGTTGATGAAGAAGCCGTATTTTTAGTGGAGGCACCTAGCAACGTAATCTTACCTCGACGAGTTGTAACATGACATTCAGAGGTAGGTTCGGAAGAAGATCCAACACCTCTTACAACAATCTTGGGTCTCTGAGGAGGATTCTCAGGATTTTTGTTCTTGATGGTAATAGTAGAGATATGATTGTCCATTGAGATGTGATTGATAGTTGAATCATAGTTGTAAGCTTCTCTAGTATAGTTGGCTTGATCATCTGTGACTTTGGCTTTTCCCTTGTCATGCTTTGGGAATGGTTCCTTAAACATCTCATGTTCTTGATTGGATGAGTGTCCCTCAATCTCAATGTCACCTCTATCAATGAGATCTTGCACAATATTCTTCAGTCGATGACAATTACTAGTTTTATGACCCTTGCTCTTATGAAACTCACAATACTCATCATCATTCCACCAATTTGGTTTGACCTTTGGTTCATATGGAGGAAAATCTGGAACCGTGATCACTTTGTTTGCCACTAGCTTTTTGAAGACTGATTCAAGTGGTTCTCCCAATGGGGTGTACTTCCTTCGTGATCTAGAAGTTGTTTGAGTATTCACTTGATTGTTTGTAGAACTTGATCCTGAAAAGATGAACTTGGGTCTCACTGTATTGGCATCGACAACACCATCATTAACTATGCTCTTGTTTTTATTCCAAAATCTTGGCTTGTCTTTTCCTTTAAAGTCATCTTTGTTTTCCTTGAATATCTTAATGACTCCTTGCTCAATTAGGACCTTTTCTGTTGCTAAGCCTTTTTCAATGACGTCCTTGAAGGTGGACAAACAAGCTTTCCTTAGATCATAGCCAATATCCTTGTTAACGTTTTGTGTGAACATTTCTACCATTTGTTTTTGGGGAATTTCACAAGAGCATCTGCTAGGTAGATTTCTCCATCTTTGTAAAAATGACGCAAAAGATTCTCCCTCCTTTTGCTTAGTATTGCACAAAGTAGTGACTGAGATATCTGTTTCTATATTGTAGGAGAAATGCTGAATAAATGCCTCTGCTAAGTCACCCCATGACTTAATACCAGGAGGTAATTGAGAGAACCATTCCATAGCTTGATCGCCTAAGCTTTGCGGGAACAACCTCATCAAATATGTTTCTTCTGCCGCTACCTCTATGCAAGCTGTGAAAAATTGTCATATGTGTGCCTTGGGGTCTCCTTTTCCTCTATAATTGTCAAATTTTGGCGTCACAAAGTGTGCCGGAAATGGAGGCATTGGAATGCTCTTATCAAATGGATAAGGACATATGTCTCTCATAGTGTATGTTGGTTTTGGTGTACTCATGTCCTCCATTTTCTTTTGTAAATCTCTTATTTGTTGCTCCAAATTATTCTTAGGTGGCGATCGATTTCTTGTAGCATACCCCATGTTTGAGACACCAATTTGAGGAGGAGCTTGTTGCATGTATGGATGATATTGATCATAGACATGTTCATATGGAGGAGGTCTATATTGATGTGGCATATAGGGAGCACTTGGTATAGCTTCATGTTGAGGAACCCCATATCTATTTTGTGCATATATACCATATTCTATAGGCACGTCGGGTTCTATTGTGTTGCCCCCAAATTTGACATGAGGTTTCCTTATGTCCAAATTTTGAGCATGCCTTTGAATGTCCACTTGTTTTGATTGATCCATAGCTTGAGCATGTGATTGAGCATATCTATCTGCATAAGGGTTCCATAATGGTCTTCGAAGGTAAGTATCATATGTTTGAGCTTGTGTATGTGGGACTTCTGATTTTTGAAGCAAAGCTGATGGTGATTCAGGTACCATATGCGGTCCTCTATTTCCTCCACTATTGGGTCTCCTTTGATCCATGTTGGAGTGAGTTTGTTGCAAGGGTCAGTTTTCCATAAGTTGAGACATATCAAAGTCATGAGGTATTTTAGCTCCACTTTGTGCCATCATGTGTAAGAAGTATTGTCTATCCCTCTTCATTATCTCTTCAACCAATCTATTGAAATGAGGATTCATTATGGATTCTTCTATATCTGCTGATTGTATTGAAAAGTTGTCCATATTGTCATTGTGTGTAGCCTTGTTGTTTGTAGTGTCTGCGTTTTCCACATTTGGAATGTGTCTATAAACATCCATGTCAGGCAATGTAGTGTGCTCAGGATTGAAAAATAAATCATTGTCATACTCATAAGAACTCATGTTTGCGGACTCTTGAGCCTCTTTAGTTTCTCTCCTCGATTTTTGAAGACGGGTTTCAACCATGAACTAGGTATTGACCAAGATATGAGAGACTAGATGAAAAATGGAAAGAGTATGGAAGACCAAGAGTTAAATGGAATGTAAATGAGTCTGAAGTTTACTTGCAATGTCCAAATTGTAAGACCAAGTATGTATGTAGTAGAGTAGGTGTGACTTCCAAAGAGAGGATAGTTTCTCTTGATGAGGTAAGCTGACCTTGACTCTAAGTAAGACCAAATGAGACCCAAAGGTAAGAAACCTTGATGAGGGACCACTTAGCAAAGTGTAGTTGTATGTAGTATGTTGACAAAGTATGATGAGGACAAGCAAGTGACCTTTTGACTCAAGTTTAGACAATTGTGACTGTAATGAGAGATGTGAAGCAATGATGGACTGTATGAGACCCAGAGACGGGTTGAATGCTAGATGAAACCTGAAGAAACAACCTAGGAAGCTCAAGTATTCCGAAACTGATTTCTTTTGTTTGCTGGACTGTAAAAAAATTTAATTCTGTACACAGACGCTTCTGTATACTTCACAGACGTGATTCCCAGACACAGACGTGTCTCTGTTCGACACAGACACTGCTAGACACACAGACGCTATTATGCCCTTCACAGACGCGCTTAGATGACTCAGACGCGGTTAAAACAGACACAGACGCGTTTCTGTAAACTTCGTGCAATTTTTCCAATCTGTGAAGTTGTTTTGCTGTGACCAAATCTGACTGTGTGACTGTTTTTCGTGACAAGAGGACACAATGTTGATGAGGACTCAATGTTTGCAAGTGTTTAGACTCCAAAAGTGTGTTGTTTGATGTAAAATGTTTTGCATACACTTGAAGACACAAAAGACACAAGTTTTTGTTGTTTGGTCTTGAATGTTTTGAATGTTTAACATAAGACAAGCACAATTCTTATGGCTGGCCAAGACAATAGTTGTTGATCCCACATAGGGTTTTACCCCCGAGGCTACGCTATTCAGAGCGGATACTTAGATGCTTGACCTCACTGGCTCCACCCTCGGCACTCACTTCTCGGGTCAGCCAAGCATCAGTCTCCATGAAAACTCCCCATGGCGAACTTTGTATCTCTACTAAGAACCGTATGTGTGTGGGCCGCTACCAGAGGTCCGACCTCCTGCCTCAACAACTAGAAGGATTTGGGCTTTTAAAACAAAAAGGTGCTAGTAAGGGCATCCGCTTGTGTGGCCATACATGCGGCACTTTCAGCTCTGTAAATACAGAAGGCTCCCAGCCGGTAGGGGTTACGCCCTACAAATGATCAAATAAATTTGATCAAACGGGTTTATGGGGAGACATAGTGTCGGTATGAACTAATCAGCACACGTTATTCATAGTTTTCACCATGAATACATTTGATTATAGTGGTTCGGATGAGGTGGGTTTTCCTCGCTACCACTTGGGTTGTTCTCTTCTCACTAGTAGTCCTAATGACCACACGGGAAGACAGGCCCTCTAAAGATTAAACAAAAAGAGCCTATTGCTCAAGACACAAAAGACAATGATTCAATTTTAGTGTACCAATGGAAGTGTTTGCTAATCTATGAAAACAAGGCACACAACAAAATTTCAAAACCCTAGCCAAGGACCTGCAACAAAATTTGTTAGTAGTTTTGGGTTGTTTCAAATGATCACCCCTTTCTGCAAGCACACAAGTTAGGTAAATTTTAAAAACCCAAAAGACTTTGTGAAAGAGGGGCCTTCAAACAAAACATTTTTGCTTCCAAAACAAGCTGCACAAACTTAGTTAGCTAGATCTAAAAGGGTTAGTCCAAAAATAAACCAGATCTGAAACCCTAAGTACGAAATCCGAAAACCGAATCAATGAAAATTTGAAAATTTCGAAACATTCAAAACACAGGTGCTGTTACCCACGACACAAACGTGCCTGTATGACACAGACGCGGTTATGTGACTCACAGACGCGGTCAAAAATCACAGAAGCCCTTCTCGGACACAGACGCGATCAGAAACAACACAGATGCGCTTATAAAACACAAACGTTCCTGTCTGAGACCTGCAAACTAAAACTTGTCAAAAAAACAGACGCGACTCCAGTATCCGCAGACGCTCCTGAAAATCAGAGACGCGATCCAAAAGTTCGCAGACGCGAAAAAAACCTAAAATGTCATCGAAAAATGTCCGATCTGCAACTTCAAAAACGCAAAATCTGCAACAAAAAGGTTAAATGCAAAGGGACGAGTCCCACCGGGCATGCCAAAATGTGTATGGTGAAAATGGATAACAATAATAACAATATTGAAAGGCTAAATAGATTCAACCACAAAACCCTAGCCTAACAATCAACAAAGATCCACCATAACATATGAAGATTACCTAAGACAATGCAAATCAACTGAAATCACAAAGATTATACCATCACATGTCCAATAGGGTTTTGATCTCCATTCTTCCTATCTCCATTGATCTTGCTTGATATATTTGCTCTCAGATTTTTATATGCACAAGAGCTCAACAAAGAACGGAATGTGGTTGCAAGTAGGAGCGTAGTGTAGTCAATTGATCAAGTTGTTAGCTCATTAGGATCATTAGAATGCTTGATTAGAATGCATAGAACGATTAGGGTTTGATAATGAAGGAAGCATCTCCTTATATAGAAGACACTATATGAAATGGAGGGATAAGATTGAGAGGTGTAAAAAGGAGGTCGGCTAGGATTAGAGGGTAGGTAGAAGAAATAGTAAAATAATGAAAGAGGTAGGTAGTGTAGGAATTAAGAGATGAATGACATGTGTCATGTGTAGAAAAAGATAATGAATTAATTAAATAAATAAAGATTTATTTAATTAATAGAAGAAGTAGGATAATTAAATAAATAAGATATTTATTTAATTTAGGAAAAGGATAATTTAAATAAATAAATGTATTTATTTAAATGAGAAATAAGGCTAGAAGAGGATAAATGAATTAATTAAATAAATAAAGATTTATTTAATTAATAGAAGAATTAGGCTTAGATAATTAAATAAATAAAATATTTATTTAATTAGACATGACAATTTTGGGTGTCTACAGTAGCTATTAAGGAAGAGATATCAGATCATAAGGCACTAGTGTCTAGGATGGATAACTCTGGTGATTGGATCATTGATAGTGGTTGTTCACATCACATGACCAGAGATCGGAGCAAATTTATTTCCTTGAAGGAATTTGATGGCGGTGTTGTTAGATTTGGCAATGACTCACCCTGTATGTTTAAAGGTAAGGGAGTTATTTCTCTTAATGGGAAGAGCAGTGCTGACGACGTCTATTGGGTTGAAGGCCTAAAGCACAATCTTCTGAATGTGGCACAACTTAATGATAGAGGATACCCACTGGAGTTTAGAAATGGTATCTACAAAATCTTTGACAACAAAGGTGAATTTATTACAACCGGGAAACAAACCAGAGGTAATCTATTTCATCTTAATCCTAAAGTTAGCAACTATTTAATTGCAATGATAGATGATAGTTGGATTTGGCATAGGAGATTTTATCATATAAACTTTGATAACATTGTTAAAGTGAGCAAGTCCAAGACTGTAAGAGGTCTGCTTCAGCTAGACAAACCCGTTAATGCTCTTTGTAAATAATGTCAGTTAGGAAAGATGACTTCTTCAACTTTCAAGAGCAAGTGTTAGATTTGGTTCATACATATCTATGTGGACCAACAAGAACAAGAAGCATTCAAGGTGATAGATATTTCATGATCTTCATTGATGATTGTTCAAGGATGATGTGGGTCACATTCTTGAAGGATAAGAATGAAGCTTTTGGTAAGTTCAAGGCATTCAAAGCCTTAGCTGAGAAAGAGAGTGGCAAAAAGATAAAATGTATGAGAACAGATCAAGGCAGTGAATTTACTTTTGAGGAATTCACTAGGTACTGTGATGAGAATGGTATCAAGCGGCAACTTTCTGCACCAAGGACACCACAACAAAATGGTATAGTAGAGAGAAACAACCGGTCAGTGGTTGAAGCTGCTAAGACAATGTTGATACAAGGAAACCTAGTGAAACATTTTGGAAAGAAGCTGTAAGTAAAACTGTCTACACAATGAACTGAGTTGTGATGAAAAGAGGTAAGGACAAAAACCCTTATGAATATTGGTATGGGAGATCACCTGATGTTAGCTATTTTAAGATATTTGTGAGCAAATGTTTTATTAAAAGAGGTGATTACATAAACAAGTTTTAAGCTAAGAGTGATGAAGCCATATTTCTTGGCTATTCCACCAAGAGTAAGGCCTATAAATGCTTCAACAACCGGACACAGAGAATTGTTGAGAGTGTTGATGTTCATGTAGATGAATGTCCTGAAGTCTTAGAAGGAACTAGTTTAGAGAAAAAGGATGAAGATCCTTGCATTTCTCTTTTGGAACCTAAAACTGTTAAATCAGAAACCGGTAAAGAAAATCCTGATGTATTTGTTCAACTGGAACAAATAAACTCAGAAGAAGATTATAATGAAGAAGTTGAACCTGGAGAGAATGATCATGTTATTCCTAGGTATGTGAGACTAAACCACAATCCTGAGCAGATTATTGGGGATAAGGATGCTGGATTACTAACTAGAAGGAAAATAAGAGAGAACTCTTGCATGATCTCCACCATTGAACCTAGAAGTGCTAAGGAGGCATTTGGTGATGATTATTGGGTTAAAGCTATGGAGGAGGAATTGGATCAAATTGAGAAGAACAACACTTGGACCCTGGTACCTCGAACGATAAACAAGAATGTTGTAGGTACTAAATGGGTATTCAGAAACAAGTTAAATGAAGATGGTGTTGTAGTTCGCAACAAGGAAAGATTACTTTGCAAGGGTTATGCTCAAGAAGAAGGAGAAGATTATGGTGAAACTTTTGCACTAGTAGCAAGATTGGAAGGCGTCAGAAGTTTACTTGCATTTACAACCCATAAGAAGTTCAAGATATACCAGATGGATGTTAAGACTGCATTTTTGAATGGGATATTGGAAGAAGAGGTATACATAGAGCAACCAGATGGCTATGCTTTGACAGATGAGAAAGACATGGTATGTAGATTGCATAAAGATTTGTATGGATTAAAGAAGGCACCCAGAGCATGGTATGAATGGCTTTATACACATCTGATGAAGATAGGATTTGCAAGAACCAGTGATGATAGTAATATTTATCTCAAGTCTAAAGGAGATGAAATACTGGTCAGTGAAGTATTTGTTGATGATATTTGTAGACACCTAAAATTGTCCAGTCTAATTAAATAAATATTTTATTTATTTAATTAGCTAAGCCTAATTCTTCTATTAATTAAATAAATCTTTATTTATTTAATTAATTCATTTATCCTCTTCTAGCCTTATTTCTTATTTAAATAAATACATTTATTTATTTAAATTGCCCCTTTCCTAAATTAAATAAATACTTTTATTTATTTAATTGTCTTATTCTTCTATTAATTAAATAAATCTTTATTTATTTAATTAATTCATTATCTTTTTCTACACATGACACATGTCATTCATCTCTTAATTCCTACACTACCTACCCCTTTCATTATTTTACTATTTCTTATACCTACCCTCTAATCCTAGCCGACCTCCTTTTACACCTCTCAATCTTAACCCTCCATTTCATATTGTGTCTTCTATTTAAGAAGATGCTTTCTTCATTGTCAAACCCTAACTACTTGATCAATTGACTACACTACGATCCTACTTGCAACCACATTCCGTTCTTTGTTGAGCTCTTGTGCATATTAAAATCTAAGAGCAAATATATCAAGCAAGATCAATGGAGATAGGAAGAATGGAGATCAAAACCCTAGTGGACATGTGATGGTATAATCTTTCTGATTTCATTTTATTTGCATTGTCTTAGGTAATCTTCATATGTTATGGTGGATCTTTGTTCATTGTTAGGCTAGGATTTAGTGGTTGGATTCATTTAGCCTTTCAATATTGCTCTTATTGTTATCCATTTTCACCATAAACAATATTATTTTTGGAGGTAATGATGTCATGAGAAATAGTTTTGCAGATGAAATGAAAAAAGAGTTTGAAATATCTTTAGTAGGGGAAATAAAAAATTTCATAGGCTTGCAGATATAGAAAATGAAGAATGGTATTTTCATTACTCAATCTAAGTATGTTAAAGAGGTTTTGAAGACTTTTGGCATGAGTAAATTCAAATCAGTTGGAACACCAATGGTTACAGGTTGTAAGTTATCCAAGGAAGATGCATCTAAGTCTGTTGATGAAAAGGAATACAGGTCAATGATTGGCAAATTACACTATATTGTTCATAGCAGACCGAATATTGCCCATGTGGTTGGTATAGTTGCTAGATTTCAGAAGAATCCAAAGGAAGCACATCCGATAGCAATCAAGAGAATTTTTAGGTATCTAAAAGGTATAGTTGACTATGGATTATGGTATCCATATGGAGGAAATTTTGATTTGAAGGCATACACAGATGCTGATTGGCTAGGAAATGTTGATGATCGAAAAAGTACTACCGGTGGAGCATTCTTTCTAGGAGGAAGGATAGTTTCATGGAGTAGTAAGATGAAGCTGAGTATGTTGCAGCTTATATGAATTGCACACAGGCTATTTGGATGAGGCACATTTTGGAAGGTTTTAAGATGAAGATCTTAGAACCTATAAAGATTTTATGTGATAATACAAGTGCCATTAATATTTCTAAGAATCTTGTTTTGCACGCTCACACCAAGCACATTGAATTGAAGTATCACTTCTTGAGGGAAAAAGTTCAAAGTAAAGATGTTATCTTAGATCATGTTTCTACCAAGGAGCATCTTACAGATATCTTTACCAAACCTCTTCCTAAGACCACTTTTGAGTATCTTAGAAGTCAGTTGGGGGTTGTCCCTCTTCATGAAGTTAGTTGACCATGATGCTGATTGCATTAGCTCCTAAATCACTTGCAAAATTTTATGTGGATTGATGAAGAAGTGGATGTATTCCACAAGGGGAGCATCAAGTTGCAGTATGTTGTTGATGCACAGTGAAATTTTGATATTACATGTTTTACTTTCAATTTGGCATTGTTGTCAAAGGGAAACCAACGACAGGCTGAAAACAGATAGAGCATGGTGAATACTTGGTAATGTAAACCAAGATTCCTATTCACCAATCACAACAACAATTAGAGGCATTAATATTTTATTGCCATCAATGCCAAAGGGGGAGATTGTTGGCATTTGCGTGAAGATTGCATTAATGATATGTTATGTTGTCATTGATGTCAATTGAACCGGTAATAGTATTTATGATATTACTGATATTGTTGTTGTTATTGATATTGTCTTGTAACCGGTAGAAAGAGCTTTGAGGAAGATGTTGTAAACAGGTATGTAAGTTTGTGAGTTGAACCGGTAAACCAGTGTATAAGGTTAAACCCTTCCTATGTAATGTAACTGGTAAACCCTACCAGTTACTTTTGTTAAACCCTAACTGATCAAGTTTGTTGGTTTAAGATCTAATGATGAGTGGTAATGATAGTGAAACATGTGATCATAGTATGAGGATAAGTTCAGATTGTTTTGGCACATTTGTTCATTTGTTTGATTGTCTCGGGAATGAGAAAAGTGGATTGCATCTAATGCATAGCGTGTGATGAGTTACAAGTCCAATGAAGCGGTAATCATTGAGTGGTTGGAATTTTCTTGAAGAATGTGTATAGATTGTTATGTAAATCCAACGGTCAGACTTGAACCGATTTGTTTGTAATCTCTATGAGAGAATTAGGTTTTTGTTGTGTTACTGAACTAATTGATTTGTATTTAAGGTCGATAAAGTTGTTTGTAAAGTTGTTGGCAAAGTGTTGGCAGAAATCAGTTGAGTGTGTGGTTGCCTAACTAGAGAATGGATCTGCAGTTTGAGTAAAGGCAGATTGAATCTTAAAAGGATTTGATCAAGCAAATGTGGTGCTATTCAGACAGATCAAGAAAACATGTTGTTTTCTAACAATTACAACAGAAGTGAAATCCCCTAACCGGGTAAGCTCTAACAAGATTGGTTACTTCTTAAATCCTCTAACAAGGTGATCCATTAGCTTGGATTCTCAAATCCTCTACTAAGGTTACTCTTAACAGGGTATTTGCTTTTTATCAAGGCATTTTGTAAATCCCTTAACCGGACGATTCCTAACAGGATCAGTTCTTAACATGACTTATTGTAAAAGCTTTAACAAGCTTGGCTCCTAATAGGGTGAACTTCAGAAGAGTTTAGATAGCTATCCTTGTGAGTCTCATCTCACCGTGTTTTTTACCTATTTGGGTTTTCCACATATAAACATTTGTGTCAAGTGGTGAATGTTTTTGTGGTTATGATCTTATTTGTTGATTTGATTGACTACTTAACTATTCTGATAAGGCATGATAACTGGAAGCATTGAGAGATGGAGTATGTTGATATATGATTAAGAATTTTGATGTTTACAAGATTGAAGTTGTTTACTGTTAAGTTGTTATAACAGTTAACTGGTTGATGTTGAGTATTCTTATGAGTATTGATCTTGATAGTAAAAGTTTACTTTGTGAGTTTGAATTTGAGATTGGGAAGTTAGTATCAGTTTTTCAGTTTACTGATTCACCCCCCCCCCCCCCCCCCTCTCATTAATCTACCAAATACTTATTCTTTCATCATACCATGAAGGGAACCCATAGAGGACATAGTTTTAATATATATTTATCTTTTGCTTGTGCATTGTAATGGTTAATTATACGATGAATTAAAAGATGTAATGCATTATGTTAAAAATAAAATTAATGCTATGTTATTTTGGTTATTAGTTATTAGTTGTTAGTCGTTTGGGGTTCCTCAGCGGGGCATTACAAAGTCTTCAAGTGTATTTTATTTTAAATCCATTTCACAATTGAGCACTCTATGTCTTAAAGAAATTGTCTAATTGAGTTATGAATAATCATCCATTTGATTGTTATTCATGAGTAAATTGGTCTTTGAGGTTTAATTAACATATTAAATACAAATAATTACTTTCTCATTACACAATCAAGAAGTATCATAAAATGAATATTGTCATCTTCCTACATAATTTATTTTTTATGGTTTGGCATATATATTATTTTAAAAACACCATTATATGGTGTATCTTTTTATGCTTTATGTATAATGTATTTTTTTTGGAACTTAAATTTTTGAATAAATTTAATTATAAATAATATGAGGAAAGCCCTCAATAAGTATGTAAATTCTAATGTACACGAGTATATTGAAAATCCAAAGAGCAATTTTTAGAGTTTAAAGTTATTAATTGTTAACTAAAAAATGATATGTTTTATTATTATAATTTTCTCGAGAGACAAACTGATATAATATAAATGAATAGACAAAAACCTAAACACCAATTTAATGATAGTTTATTTATTTTTGGTTTTAAATCAACCTAGGTTAGCAATTAGTAACTTTTAAAAAAAATGATTCAAACTTGAATTAGATACTCAAAATATTCATGCAGAATATAAATGTAGTTGCCAAAGAAAGCATAGAAAAAGTATTTCCAATGCTAAAACAACATAATGCAAGTGATATAATGAATGCTTAAATTGTCCTTCACCACTTACCTTTGTTGGCACATACAACAATATGACCACTTGATATGTAATTTCCATTATGCCAACCAATTACCTACTTCAATAGAAGAGACTTGTAGATCCTTTACTTACAGAGGAAAATCCTTGTTATTGAATTGGTTAGACAAGCTATTTGAATTTAGTTCATATTTTTCTTGCTAAATAATTCCTTGGTTTGTGACCCAAAACACAACTAAATTCACCTCTGTTTTAATTTTTTTGAATCATAGTCCTTCGAAGCAATTTTTCAATTCCAATGTACGAGAAATTAAGGACTCGAAGCCCATGATCTTCATTCTCTTCTATTCATGTAGTTGATAATTATTTAGTTTCCCTCTACCTAGAACTTCCAATCAAAGTCCAAAGTAGCCTTTCAAACCAAAAAGTATGGCTTTGTCTTCAACAAATGGGTTGTCCTATGGGATCATGGAAGAAAAATCCACCTTCTTTAGGTCCCAAATTTTTGTTGGTCACGCCATCCAATTTATGCTCTTTTGTATGGTTTTACATCTTTTGAGATTTTAAAAATTTAGTGAAACCTTGGCCACTTGTTGGCCCAAGCAATCTAATTTGGATGAATCCCATTCACACTCTTTTCTTTCCACTCAACAATTTCAACCAGTAGATTACCAAGTCATTCCATTTTCTCTCCAATGACTTGGATTTCTCCTAAAAAAATATTGTATTCCTTTAAGCCATAGATTTGATACAATTAATGAAGGTAAAACATCCCATATTAGTTTGATACTAAACCAAATTTGAACCTCTTAAAATATATAGCACATAAGTTGGTAGAATCCAATGGGAAGTTCAGTGTTTCATGACCTAAGACCATAGTTTCTTAGCGATAGGTGAGAATTTGACTCTTTGTTCTATTGGCTCAAAACATAATGAGAGGGGCTAGACATCCCAAATTTAGGCTCATCCATTAGCAACCAACCATAAAAAGGTTTTCCTTCGATAATCCTTTCCCTAACTAAATCTTGTTTATAGACAATGGGGGGCACATGCCCAATATAATCTAGAAGAAATGTATATTTTATACACTAAAACCTTAATGGATTGCCACTCATTCTAGACTAATTGATATTCCTAAGGGGTCTAAGGGGTAGGCTGATTCCTCAAGATCTATGTGATCCTATTAATACAATTACTCTAATTTGGGGATGCTCGAGGTAAATGGATTCATCCTTATGTCCATTCACCATCTTAAAGTAGTGAATTACCTTAACCCTAATTTTATCTTTAAAAATTGTTTAGTTTCACCAAAATATTCTTCTACACCAAATGGCTTATCTCTAACCCATGTTGAATTCCAAAAGGTATTGAAAACCCCTTTTCTAAACTTTAATCTAAGATCTTTGGCCTAAAATATGCCACACCTCAAGAAATTCTAAATATTAGAGCCAAGTAAAATAGAAGTCAAGAAGAAGATACTACCATACTAATTTCTCTCAATGTATTTTGTGTTACACTTTGCTCCATAATCTCTCTTTTTTTATGAATCCTCCAAATTATATTAAACCCTAGGGCTTTATTCATTCTTTTGGAAATCTCTAAAGCCAAGGAATCCCTCCTTTATGTCCCTATAGATGATCTCCCATATAATCGAATTGAATTCTCTTATCATTTGTCCTACTCCATAAGAAATTCTTTCACATATTTAAGATGGATTTGACTATCTCGAATGAGATTTGGGAAAATAGACAACATAAATAAGGATCATAAATAGATGTTTTATTAAGAATACAACTAGATAATTTTAACCACCTCACATTCTAAAAGAAAATTTATTTTGTAACCAGTCCATCAAATATTTCTAACCATTCAAGGACACCCTCTTATCTACTGGAAAATTACTCAAGTAAGAGTTGGGTATGGTTCTATGTTAGAATCCAAAAATTATACATATATGTTAAATGAATCCTCAACATAATCCCTTAAGAAAAGTAGTTTCAACTTACTCATTACAATTTTTCCTTGAAGCCATTTTTTCCAAGTCCAGTACCTTCTTGATGCTTCTAGCTTCCCTAGTACTAGCCTTTCCAAACAATAGAGTATCATTGACGAATTGGGGATGTGTAATATTATCAATTCTAAGGAAGTTTGAAGCCCTTGTAACCTCCCCTTAAAATATCTATCTTTGGGATCCTAACCCAACACTTCAAACACGAGGAAAAAGAAAGGAGAGAGATACCTTGCCTTAGACCTTGACCCACATTAAATAAATTAGTGATATGTCGGTAGTAAGAATTGAGTAATATGCTATTGATATGCAATCCTTGACCCATTGATACAATTCATCTACTAATCCAAATATTTAGAGTATTAAGCTAAGGAAAGAACAAAATACTGTCATAGGCCTATTCATGGTCTAGATTCAAGAACATTCCTTTTTTTTTGGCTTAATTGAATGCATGGTTTCATGAGACAAAATTATACGATCTAAGATCCATCTCCTTGCTAAGAATCTACTTCGCTCATTTGAGAATGCTATTCATACACTACTTTACTCCTATTCATTACCTTTGGAAGAAACCTACTTTAAACCATTTTAGTTCATGTGCCTTGCTTTCTTGAAAATAAGGTGAAACTATTGCAATGGAAGTTCTATAATTGTATGCAAATATAAAAACATTTCTATTAAATGTTACACAATATTATTAAGTGATTGCACAAATCAACAAGCGACATAATATTTATGCAAAGAAACCCTTGTGGGGGATAAATCCACAATTAGAGAGATCCAAAGCTTGTACTAATTCTTCAATAGAGTTTACATCAATACAAATATCTAACTTTCAGCAATACTTTGTTACTTCTTCAACTTGCAAAAATAAAATATCACCTACTAACTCAAGTCTCCAATTTATAGAAGATTCAGGATGAGAATACCAATGTGACATCTCATAAATAGGAGTAATAAATCACCTATAGAAATGATATGTCCCCACTCTAGGATAATTTTAAATGTAAAAATAAAATAAAATATCACATGGGTGCCATCACTCATACCCAATAGGAAAACAATAACTCCCATGGCATCTCACACCTCATGACTCTTGGTGGTTGGCATGCACAACCTACTACCCCATCATGCAAAAACAAGCATTGAGAAATGGGTTAATGATTCCTCAACTCCCATTTTAAAATTCCCATGATGAGGAATTTTCATTTAACACTTGTAACTTCCACTAATGACTAGATCCCTCCTTTATGAACACAATTATAAAATATTTTTAATATTTATCCAACATGTCCTGATACAAAGTACATCTTCCAGGGATCATGCAGACATATAAAAAAGACTTAGGATTCAAGGTTAATGTCATCTTATCCTAACTTTCTCCCAATTGACATTATATATTGTAATTACATCCATAGGAAAATATAAACACTAATAATCAATTATGATGATCCTAGGCCCATGCCCTTTTATGTTACTAGCTTAATGAGAGAATTTACAACATTATCTAAAAACAACTTACCATTTTCAACCACTCGTATGAAATAATATTGATCATCAACATGCTTAATAAGAGCATGATACATGAGATTCTTGGCCAAACATATAGCACTTTGATTGTAACACTCAAACCTAACAATATTGCAATCAAAACCAATACTTGTAGCGTGTATTTATAACCATACCACCTCTTTAGAGGCACATATTAAAGCCATATACTCCACTACTTTGACAAACAAAGGAATGGTATGCTATCTTTTACTCATCCAACTCACTAATCTTTAAATAGAGATAACACATAGCCACTAGTGGACCTTTGACTATCCAAGTTACCTACCCAACATGAATTAATGAAACCTTGTGTGTCTATTGACTTGACCACATCACATTAGTACCACAATAACACAAATATTAATAACTATTTCAACAAAATTACAATGCTCTCTACTAGGGATAGACGTAAGCCTTTTCAAAACTCGCTATTTGGATAATATCTAGTATAGTACAAACCATTGCATACATCAAACTACCAATAATAGTAGCATAAGGCACCTTATACATTCCTTCAAAATAATCATCAGATTTAGGACAAATGTCTAAACTAAACTTAGTACCAACCAGAAATTTAATACTTACATGCTTACAATCATGCATATTAAATATTCATAAAATGCTATCCATATACTTACTCTAACTTAATAATTATTTTTGTGTACCCAATCCCTATTGTTCTCCATCCAGAGAATATATTTAATAGCCCACAAGTATAAGTGATATCAAATGTGTCAAAAAGATGAGTCTTAAGCTCTCTAATAATCACATTGTTATTACTCATAAACAACATGTTATCCACATACATGACAATAATTATTATTTAATCATCAATCATTTTATAATCAACATAATGATCTTCCTTTCTCCTCACAAAACTTAATTTTAATGCAAAGTCATCAATTTTTTGGTACTACATCATGTGTGACTAGTTTAGACCATACAATAACTATTTTAACTTACAAACCAATTGTTTGTTTCCTTTTAGAACAAAACTATCTAGTTGTTGCATATAAATATCTTCCTCAAGATCCCCATGTAAGAAAGAAATTTTAACATTTATTTGTTCAAATTTGAAATCTAAATTTGCAACAATAGCTAAAAGGAATATAATAGAAGAAAACTTAGCAATAGGAGAGAAAAAATCACTAAAATCAATTCCCTCTCACTAAAAGTAGCCCTTGGCCTCCACTCTGGCCTTGTTGTAATGCCCCTCTTCATACTAGATTGATGCGACACCTGTTTTAGGTTACTGAGGCCATTGAAGGATGTTCAGGATTACGATTATGATGCCAGGTATTTTAGCTGCCTAGCATGGTGCTATGCATTAGGCGGATGCATGTTATTTGACGAGTGTATGGATGATGGAGTAGTGTCCACCTTTGAGAAATTCCCTTTCCACCTTGGAAGACTTGATTGGACCTTTGTCTTGTGTGATGGATATGATAGGCTTGATTGGATTTACATATTGCATGAATGATATAATGGCTTTCAAATATGCCTCACTAATGATCCTTGATAGACAATACATGATTTGATGATTATTGATAGATGTTATATGATTCCACGATTCCTAACATTTATGCTTATTTAATGAGTGATTTTGACTTAATGTGATTTAGATGCTTATTATGATGATGACTAGTTTCTTTATGCTCTTATTCCATAATTTGATGCATAGATAATGTTATTATTTTGGATTATCATGTATCTTGATAGAGGTATTGATCTTGTTTAGCATGCGATGGGAATACTAACCCCTAGATGATTTACTCGTGAAGTGATGATTGCATGTATTACTGGTTGCCTATTGTGTGACTATTTGTGGGTAGAATCGACGACACATCACTAATTGCGAGCGCCCTGTGTCATTGTGATATTCTACTCTTTGTTTGTTGTGTAAGTATATATGTTGTATGCACATGTATCTCATGTTGTTGTAGGTTGCAGGTACATAGACATTAATTCCTCCCGGGAAACTAGGTGTGAGCTCCCCTGGCTTGACAGGTGTGAGTGTGCCTCTTCCCAATGGCAATATGTGGTTTAGAGATGTCGTTGGTTTCCTTCTCGCACTCTATGTATAGGTTGGACGTTGAGTCCTTGTTATCAGTCTTGGCAAGTTTTCCATGTCATCTTCATCATGACTTGTGAGTATGTGGCATGGTTAGTTGATTATTCAGTTATTTTATTTAATCTATGAGTAGTGATTGATTTATTATTTAGCATATTTAATTTCGGCATTTGATTGACCATGTTTGAGTGGTTACTTGACACTAGTTATGGCCTCGTTAGTAATTTTGTTATTTTAAAAGTTATTAAAATTTAACGATTTTCAATTATTACTATTTCCGTGTTTAAAATTTGGTAAATGCTCATATTGAGATTTCGAGATTATATTTGGCCATTTACATTTTAAGTTGATTTAATTTATTGACTTTATTGTCTTTTAACGATTTTAATCTTTAATTATTTATTTACCTTGATCATTTTAACTGAATTATTTATTTAATGTCGGATTCGATTTCTATTCGGTTAATATTGAGTCAATTATTTGATGAAATTAGTTTGTGTGATTTTTAAATCACGTATATATATATATATATATATATATATAAACATAATTTGAATGATTAAAAAGAGATAAGATATAATATTTTATTTACTATGCCTTGCTATATTTTAATATTCACTCTTTTATTTTGGAAGTTGTTTTAAAAACTCACTAAGAGAATAGGTATAAAAAAAAATCCCATAAAATGAGATATGACAATTTCAATATTTTATTTTTATTCCATTTTCTCTTGACAAATAGAGCTAGGGTTTCCAATTTGGGGATTATTTTTCTCTTCACAAGTTTTTGGGAGATTCTAGGTGTTTTGGAGGAGGATTGTTGAAAAAATTGAGGAGATTGAAGAGTTGTTGAAGCTTTGTTGTTGGTGGATTGTTGAGCCACTGTCCAACTTCTCTTCTCACCATTTGTCTCCAATAAGAGGTAGGATTTGTATTTCCTTGTTTCTCTCTTTTCTCTCGTGAGATGGAAATGAAAATTAGGGAGGAAAATCTTTGTTTCTCCCTCTTAGATGCCTAGATTTGTTTGCAATCAAATGGGTTTAAAATTGATTTCTTTTCCATGGATTGGCTTGCAAAAAAATTGTTGTTGTTATTCTATTTTGCTGGGTAAATATTTCCAATTTAAATTGTCAGTTGGAGAATTGATTTTCTTGCTGAAATGGGAGGAAAACCACAAAAACCCTCTGATTTCAAAACCGGACTGATCAAAAACCCTTGTTGCTCCTTCTAGTTAAAGAAATTTTGGAAAAATGGGACTCTATTTCTACATTTTGGGTGTTGTCAAAACCTCATTCCTTTTTCCTGAGGCTACTGTCATTTGGCATTAAGACTGTTGATTGTGAAAAGGGATTTTTAAAAATAAAAATAAAAAATAAAAAATAAAATAAATAAATAATATTTAAGCCACGTAGTGGCTGGTGCTGCCATCACTACCCACCACGTAGTGGGGGGTACTGGGCAACCCACCCACTATGTAGTGGTGGGTGCTGCCAACAGCAACAACACCACCACTACGTAGTGGTGGGTGTGTTGAGCCACCACCACCACATACGTGGTGGGGGGTGCAGCCAACACAACAAAAAAAAAGATTTTTATTTTATTTTTACTTTTTTTAAATTTAAAAAAAAAACAATAATAATAGACAATAAAATTATTAATATATATATATATATATATGAGTTTGAAATATATAATAGAATATTAAGCGTGAACAATTAAATATATATTATAAAAATATAAAATATAAATAAAAAAACATATATATATATATATATATATATATATATATATATATATATATATATATATATATATATATATATATATATATATATATATATATATATATATATATATATATATATATATATAAACCTTACGTGTCGGTGGTCAATAAATTGAAGTATTTAGATAATAAAATAATGATATGATGACAATAAATTGAAATGGCATTTTAATAATTATAATATTATTATTTTAATGCGATGTTGTATTTAATGGTATTACTGTTATTATTGATATTATGTTACTTGGTAATACTATATGTTATTTGGCATGTATCTAGCTATGTATTCGTGAGTATGACCTCGTATTGTCGTATCTATGGATTTCCCGTTAAGTCAACCTTTTTCCAATTAAGAGTCTTTTTAGTTTATGCTTGCATCAGGAGGTTGTGTGTGTGTCATTCTAATTAAAACCAATGGTTAATGTGAGTTTTTATTTTTACTTGTGTATCATGAGATTCACTTGCCCGTTTTGACATGCCCCCATGATGATTTTGCCATGAGGAGGGATTATTTATACTGTTCATTTTATAGTAGCGAGTGTGAAGACCTCGTAGTGTTGGTAATGTTTTGGTTGCATTATTGTTATGAGTTGGTTATATTCTTTAGATAAGAGGCTTGTTCTTTTATATATGTCTTTGCCCTATCTATGGGTATGTGTATGTTGTGGTATGCATTGTTGGCCTTTGTGTCAGATTTTTACCTATGTAAGAGCCTCTTGTTTTATTGGTTTCTACATACATGTAGAGGGAATGGGCCCCTTTATGACACCCAGGGGTCATGAAAGATGGACTTTCATGAGGTTCCTTGTAAGGATGCGTGAAGTCTAGACCTTTTGGGCGTAAGGGAGTTTGCCATATTTTAATCAAGTGATAACTAATTAATGAATGGGTATGGGTACTTAGCTAATTTAAAAAGATAATAACTTATCAGTGCCTCATGACTCAGTCCTAGGGAGGATGTTTTAGGCTGAGTATGGGAAGACCGTAAAGACGGTAAGCTAATCTCCCTTGTTTTCTCTCTCAAGGTCAAGATGGCTCTGCATGCCCATAGGCTGGTGACTTGTTCTTGGTTTGGCATGTGATGGCACTCCCTTGTACATGTGAGTCCTTTTATTACTTTCACCTTCTTGTTATGATGTTTTATCAACCTCTGGAAACCTCTTGTTCTTTCTTGTTTGCTTGGTGCATGGTTGTGTGCATGAAAGTTGCTTAGTGTTAGTCCCTTTGGTAAAGCGTCAACCGTGGTTTAGTGTGCGAGTTGGGACCTAGCAACATCTCCTAGCTCGAAGGGTGGTTCCTTGTGGGTTCCACATTGGTCGGGTGGTTGGAGCTTTTTGCCATTGGGATTTTTCCTTCTTCTTTGGTATTTTCTTCGTGCGTGGACTTGGAGTTTCCGTCATGTTGACTGTGAACCCTTGGAGCAGATTCATGTATTGGTCACTTTGTGATAAAGACACTCTTATCATGTATTAAATAGGGAATTGTTGTATAAGAAGTGAGTTAAACTCACGATTGCATCACTATGTAAAAGCAACCAACTTTGTATCCATGATTTACTCTAAATTGTACATTCATATGGAAATAATATAAGTTAATCAAAATGTAAGTAGAAAGAAAGAAGAAATGATATACTCTTAGTAGTAATGTCCTACCATTTGTTAGTCATGTATATTTCCTTAAATTAGATTCATAGAACATGAATGATTTGTCATGCTTAGTATATGTGATGGATTAGCTATTTGTAATTGAAATGTACCTTGTCAATGAGTTAAATCAGCAATATCATTATTTATGCAGTAATTAAATGTTAGGTAGTGGATGCGTAGATGTGATTTCAATGCAACAGAAAATGGATGTTATCACTTTCTCCATGATATATCTTTAGAAATGGAAATGAGATAATGCTTGTATCTCCAATATCTTCATGAGACTATGAATGAAAATTATGTTGATGTTAGCATATAGTTATGAGATCAATGTTATGAACAATATCATTAAATGAAGAACTTAAACTAACAATGATAGAGCATGGGAAACACAAAACTATTGATGACATAGTACATGTTAGGAAACTAGAATATCGCTAAGGCTGAAAATTATATTGAAAACTATAATGAAACTTAGTACATAGACACCATTAAGAGCTAAGTTAGAATACATATCATTGTGTTATGGCTGCCATAAAACTAGTGTTGCATAAATAGCATTAAGAAAATGTAATTTGCATGCATGGGTTAATGAGCATGCTTGTGGGTTGATGCATTGAATAGTGGACATCAATAGTAGCATAATTATGTGAAGTGTATAATATAGGTTAAATTGCATACATGTATTTGTAGTTATGTTCCTTGGCAAGGATAAATCATTAGGATCATAGAACTGAACTAATATGAAAATGGTAAATGAAAAGTATAGATCATAGATTATAAATGGTGCAAGTCTAGAAGTGACATCAATACCCTAGGGAAATGATGGAACCTTGTAAGCTACTAAACCTCGTAAGCATGACTTCACTTGTGTTAGTAACGTAATGTATGAAGCAACAGATAAACAATTAACATTAGAATTTAACTATAGAACTATATCATAAACTTAATGTTTAGATTGAGTTAGATGTAACCTTGTCAGTAAACAACAACAACAACAAAAAATTATTCCACCCTTTTCGTCTAGTTCTAGTGATTTTCCCTTGGGTTTGTTGGCGGGCACTACACGTTGGTATCAGAGCATAGCTTATGAGTTCTGGGTACAACACTGGGATCTCTAGTTGATGTTGTGAGTTTCAATCATGCTGAAAAATTGGTATTAGGAGTTGTATTGCAGCAAGATACCAGTGTTCCATCCCACTCCAGAAATGAACCTATGCTAGTCCATGAGATTCAATGGTCACATAAACCCTTAGCGATGTATCTAGTTTTTCAAGTTGTGTAATTGAGTCTTAATTGGGTCAAGGAGGTCAAAATGTATGAGCATGCCCAAGGAAGGGTGGATTGGATGAAAAATGTCTATTTGGGGTCCATATTTAGATGTTTTGAGTGTCCATACAAAGTTTTAGTAAGCTTGGAGTTAAGGTACAAAAGTTGTCAATCTTGGCGTAAAAGTTGTCAAGCACAAAATGCATTGTAAAATTGTCACAAAGGGGGTTGTAATCAGACATGGGCAGATGTAACTGTGAAAGGGATTTGTAAAGGATATAAAAGGTTTTTTTGGATGAGTAAGAGAGAATGGTGGTTGAGTGAGAGGAAATTTGTAAGGTAGATCCATAATGCCTTTGATTGTCACTATGGTTCCTGCAGGGTTGGTGGATAGTCAATCATTCTTTCATTAGTTGGAATGCATGAGATGATGGTAGGAGTAAGGAAGGAATAAATTGAGTATATAAAATTTTAGATGTGTTTGTAAGTCTATGCAATGAATAAGGAAATCGTTTATTGCAATATTATGACTGTTCACATGTTGACAGTCATGGTTACTTGTTGTTTCAATGGAAGTTTCATGTGCCATTGGGTTAGGTGGAGCTTGTAGCCTATTTGGAATGATAAGTGCAGAAAATTAACTTTGTTTGGGATGTGATATTGAAGTAGGATGAATGAAATTCATTTCGGTTTGAGTCTCATCGAACTTGGTGCAATATTAAGGAAGATATGAGTGTTTCTAGGATTGTACCTTCCAGATTCTCCCTACAACAGTCCTGTTGCAGAATTTGTTATGGCCATGTGAGGAATCATAATAAAGAAATGATATATTCATTAGAAAGGTTTATGAATCCTCTTTCTAGTGCCTTTTTTTCTGAATTAATTTGGTTAGGAATTGAAGAAGATATGACAATTTTTCTAAAATTGTTTGAAACTTGTTGTGACAACATTAGTGAGAAGGGTTTGACGATAACTTTATTTTTATTTTTAACCATTCAAAATTCATGATATTTTGGATTTTGATAGTGTATTATATGTTCTTTAATATGGAATTGATTTGGCAGCAAATGGTTTTGTATTGAGAGAGTTATTTGATGCACTAGGCGGAATGTAACATAGTTCTTCTTGTTCTATGACAGTCAAAAATAGTCCCGGAACAGAGGGCATATCTTTTTATTGCACTGTTAGATCTTCGCAAAAATTGGATTTGATGCTCCTATCTAGGTTTTCTACATTCCTACCAAATAGATTGGTCTAATATATTTTTGTGTGGAAGTTATGAATGACAAAATTTTGTACTATCAAATTGTTGTCTAAATCCAAACAATGGTTATCCAAAACATAGTTTCCATATTTGGCCATGATGGAATGTTTTTTTAGGAAGGTGATCAGAGGTTGTTTTGCTGAGACTAATGAAGTTGATTGTGAATCAAGTAAAGTGAACATGATGTGAATCTCATTGTCTTATGGTTGATGTTATTGTTTTGTCTAAGGAGACTAATGTTGTTATCAATGCACAACGAAACCTTTTGGATTTATGATTAAGAAGGAAGGATAGAGTTAAAAGGCCATGGTGATGGGATCAAGTGAAGGTAATGGAAGAGGTAAATGGATGATTTGATTGGTACGGATAATGTTGACTTTATAGCATAATTTGTTGAGTGGATATTTAGAGTAGTGAATTTAATGTGTAATGGACTTGAGTAAGGAAAGATTGGATATTGATAATTTGGATTGGTTGAATGAGTTTGATCATAGAAAACTAGAGCATAGCCCAGCCATTGGAGATCATGCCAAGTTATGATAAGAAGGAGTTGAAAGAGTATGTTTGTGGTCTAGGAGGAATTAAGCCCTAGAGGGATGAATAAACAGGAGTACAAAGGTGAATGATATGTTAACATTGATTATGGTTATGAAGGATAAATATGGTGATGTACTAAATTTTCCCTAACTTGAGATATAGGAGTTAATCAGATTACTTATGACATCTCAATAAGAGGATAATACTGAAAAAGAGATGAATGTGATTGGTTCTAAGTGTATAGATGCAATGGATGGATACCCCACACATGGATGAAGTAGGTTAATTAATGGTAGATGCTTAGCCTAGAGGATTGCAAATCAGTTAGCAATATTTGAATGTGTAAGAAGACTATCAAGTGTTCTATCTAAGTATAAATCTGCCAAAACCTAATCACTTTATGAAGGAACTCAATCGCCCTTGTGTTGTTAGTTGTATATAGAGTGTAATGGTGTAAGAGTTTTATCTCTTAAAGTATTCATGGAGGAATTCAACATTTATATTTATATTATGACATAAATAATTTGACCTCAAGGTATAAAGGAAGTGTGGATACAACAACATTGATGTGAGTGTGTGTCTCTTGTGTAGATCCAGATGTACTAAGCCACCCCCAATCTTTTTGTTTGCAATTATATTTCTGACCTAAAGGCATTCATGTGGATCTCATGAGAAGGGATACATTACGTTAAAGGAAATTAGGAGAATACAAAAGCTAAGCAGAGGTCATAGTCGCAAGGTGCACACTCTCTATCCATTCAAGGGCATTGGATTTTTGAGTGTTGGGTAGCAGTTACTTTCTTTGGCATGACTGATATTAGTCACCTCGTGATGTGGATTGAATGAATTGTTTATTTGGTTTTGAATTTCTCATTATTGTGAGTAATGTGGTTTCATATTTTCCTTACTTGGGATTGGTCGCCAATTTTTACCTTTTCTATTTTAATTTACTTTCAAGCGGCACTTGCCACATTCATTTTTTATTGGATTTCATCGGTAATTTTTCTTCTTTTTGTGATTTTGAATTTAAGGATTTTTCCTTTTTGGTGCCTCTCTTTTTGTATATGGTGACTATTCCAAATGTGATTGTGTTGTGAGCATGTTATGTGTTAAGTGTTGTTTCTATCATGTCCCCTTCGGACCTCTGATAGTATGTGCAAGGGAGAACACTGCAAAGAGTTACACCGGATTCACAAATTTGTTGAGTAGTGATGATATTTAGTAAATGGATAAAATATATGCCAATGAAGTAATAATACCGATAAATCCTCGAATGTAATAAGGATTGAAATGCTTGGGATTGGATAGACCTATGATGCTTAAAATAGTTAATTAAATTAGAGTAGCATAGGGGAAGCATAGAGGAGGAGATTTTTTGGTCTATATGTCAAAATTCCACGAATTTTAAGAAGTAGGTCACCCAACTTAAAGTGGAATTGACTAAAATTAGCCTAAAGAGGTGCACTTTTGAGATCACTTAGACATAAGACATGGACTCTCTAGCGATTTGAAGCAGCCTAGGAAGGAAGTACTATGCAAAAGGGCCTAATTACCTTTTTATGTTTACACAAATAGTTGTTAGAGGAGAGAGTCGACATGCATACATAGAGTAAACTATCTCACCTACGGTTAAGAAGTAGCTAGATAATACAAGGTTATTGAAGCCCAATATTAGGTAGTACGGTTAATCTATTGTTAAGTATGTTGAGGTAGAACTAGTTATCATGTAGGTTTCAAGTAGCATTAGGACAAAGTAACGATTGATGTATCTTAAACACTGCGACTTCCAGAAGTAAGTCAGACCCAAGGGGGGAGGATGTAATTCCCCTCCTCATACTGGATTGATGCGACACCTATTTTAGGTCACTGAGGCCATTGAAGGATGTTTAGGATGCTATGTATTTTAGTTGTGTAGCATGGTGTTATGCATTAGGCAGATGCACATTATCTGATGATTGTATGGATGATAGAGTAGTGTCCACGTTTGAGAGATTCCCTTTCTACCTTAGAAGACTTGATTGAACCTTTGTCTTGTATGATGGATATGATAGGCTTGATTGGATTTACATATTGCATGAATGATATTTTGTCTTTCATATATGCTTCCCTAATGATCCTTGAGACAATACATCATTTGATGATTACTGATAGATGTTATATGATTCCATGATTCCTAACATTTATGCTTATGTTATGAGTGATTTCGACTTAATGTGATTTAGATGCTTATTATGATGATGACTGGTTTCTTTATGCTCTTATGTCATAATTTGATGCATAGATAATGTTAGTATTTTGGATTATCATGTATTTTGATAGAGGTACTGATCTCGTTTAGCATGGGATGGAAATACTAACCCCTAGATGATTTACTCATGAAGTGATGATTGTATGTATTAATGGCTTCCTATTGTGTGACTATCTGTGGGTAGAATTGATGACACATCACTCATTGGGAGTGCCCTGTGTCATTGTGATATTTTACCCTTTGTTTGTTGTGTAAGTATATATGTTGTATGCACATGTATCTCATGTTGTTGTAGGTTGCAGGTACATAGGCATTCATTCCTCCCGGGTAACAGGGTGCGAACTCCCCTGGCTTGACAAGTGTGAGTGTGCCTCTTCCCAATGGCAATATTTGGTTTGGAGATGTCATCGGTTCCCTTCCTGCACTCTAGGTATAGGTTGGATGTTGAGTCCTTGTTATCAATCTTGGCAAGTTTTCCACGTCATCCTCGTCATCATGACTTGTGAGTATGTGGCATGGTTAGTTGATTATTCAATTATTTTGTTTAAGTTCTCTGAGTGGTGATTGATTTATTATTTAGCGTATTTAATTTCGGCATTTGATTGACCCTGTTTGAGTGGTTACTTGATACTGTTATGGCCTCGTTAGTAATTTTCTTATCTTTAAAGTTATTAAAATTTAACGATTTTCAATTATTACTATTTCCGCGTTTAAAATTTGGTAAATCCTCATATTGAGATTTCAAGATTATATTTGGCCATTTACGTTTTAAGTTGATTTAATTTATTGAACATTTGTTGATTTTCACGTTATTGACTTTATTGTCATTTAACGATTTTAATCTTTAATTATTTATTTAACTTGATCATTTTAACTGAATTATTTATTTAATGTCGGATTCGATTTCTATTCGGTTAATATTGAATCGATTATTTAATGAAATTAGTTTGTGTGATTTTTAAATCACGTATATATATATATATATATATATATATATATATATATATATATATATATATATATATATATATATATATAATATTTGAATGATTAAAAAGAGATAAGATATAATATTTTATTTGCTATGCCTTGCTATATTTTAATATTCAGTCTTTTATTTTGGAAGTTGTTTTAAAAACTCACTAAGAGAATAGGTATAAAAAAAAAATCCCATAAAATGAGATATGACAATTTCAATATTTTATTTTTATTCCATTTTCTCTTGACAAATAGAGCTAGGGTTTCCAATTTGGGGATTATTTTTCTCTTCACATGATTTTGGGAGATTCTGGGTGTTTTGGAGGAGGATTGTTGAAGAAATTGAGGAGATTGAAGAGTTGTTGAAGCTTTGTTGTTGGTGGATTGTTGCTGCCCAACTTCTCTTCTCACCATTTGTCTCCAATAAGAGGTAGGGTTTGTATTTCCTTGTTTCTCTCTTTTCTCTCATGAGCTAGAAATGAGAATTAGAGAGGAAAATCTTTGTTTCTCCCTCTTAGATGCCTAAATTTGTTTGCAATCAAATGGGTTTAAAATTGATTTCTTTTCCATGGATTGGCTTGCAAAAAAATTGTTGTTGTTATTCTATTTTGCTGGGTAAATATTTCCAATTTAAATTCTCAGTTGGAGAATTGATTTTTTTGCTGAAATGGGAAGAAAACCACAAAACCCTCTGATTTCAAAGCCGGATTGATCAAAAACCCTTGTTGCTCCTTCCAATTAAAGAAATTTTGGAAAAAAGAGACTCTATTTCTACATTTTGGGTGTAGTCAAAATCCCATTCCTTTTTATTGATACTGTTGTCATTTGGCATTAAGATTGTTTAATGTGAAAAGGAATTTAAAAAAAAAATTCAAAAAATAAATAAATAATATTTAAGCCATGTAGTGGCTGGTGTTGCCAACACCACCCACCACATTGTGGGGGGTGCTGGGAAACCCACCCACTACGTAGTGGTGGGTGCTACCAGCAGCACCACCACCCATCACGTAGTGGGGGGTGTTGGGCAACCCACCCACTACGTAGTGGTGGGTGCTGCCAACAACACCACCACCACCACTACGTAGTAATGGATGCTACCAACAGCACCACCACCACCACTACGTAGTGGTGGGTGTGTTGAGCCACCACCACCACATACGTGGTGGAGGGTGCAACCAGCACAACAAAAAAAAAGATTTTTATTTTTTTTTTACTTTTTTTTTTAAAAATTAAAAAAGAAAAAAACAATAATAATAGACAATAAAATTATATATATATATATATATATATATATATGAGTTTTAAATATATAATAGAATATTAAGCGTGAACAATTAAATATATATTATAAAAATATAAAATATAAAGAAAATATATATATATATAAACCTTAAGTGTTGGTGGTGAGTAATAAATTGAAGTATTTAGATAATAAAATAATGATATGATGGCAATAAATCGAAATGACATTTTAATAATGATAATATTATTATTTTAATGTGATTTTATATTTAATGGTATCACTATTATTATTGCTATTATGTTACTTGGTGATACTATATGTTATTCAGCATGTATGTAGCTATGTATTCGTGAGTATGAGCTCGTATTGTCGTATCTATGGATTGCCCATTAAGTCAACCTTTTCCAATTAAGAGTCTTTTTAGTTTATGCTTGCATCTGGAGGCCGTGTGTGTGTCATTCGAATTAAAACCAATGGTTAATGCGAGTTTTTGTTTTTACTTGTGTATCATGAGATTCACTTACCCGTTTTGACATGCCCTCATGATGATTTTGCCATGAGGAGAGATTATTCATACTATTGATTTTATAGTAGCGAGTGTGAAGACCTCGCAGTGTTGGTAATTTTTTGCTTGCAGTATTGTTATGAGTTGGTTATATTCTTTAGATAAGAGGCTCGTTCTTTAATATGTGTCATTGCTCCGTCTCTGAGTACGTGTATGTTGTGGTATGCATTGTTGGCCTTTGTGTCAGATTTTTACCTGTGTAAGAGCCTCTTGTTTTATTGGTTTCTAGATCCATGTAGAGGGAGTGGGCCCCTTTACAACACCCAGGGGTCATGAGAGATGGACTTTCATGAGGTTCCTTGTAAGGATGCGTGAAGTCTAGACCTTTTGGGCATAAGGGAGTTTACCATATTTTAATCAAGTGATAACTAATTAATGAATGGGTATGGGTAGTTAGCTAATTTTAAAAGATAATAACTTATCAGTGCCTCATGACTCAGTCTTAGGGAGGATGCTTTAGGCTGAGTATGGGAAGACCGTGGAGACGGTAAGCTAATCTCCCTTGTTTTCTCACTCAAGGTCGAGATGGCTCTGCATGCCCATAGGTTGGTGCCTTGTTCTTGGTTTGGCATGTGATGACACTCCCTCGTACATGTGAGTCCTTTGCTTACTTTCACCTTCTTGTTATGATGTTTTATCGGCCTCTGGAAACCTCTTATTCTTTCTTGTTTGCTTGGTGCATGGTTGTGTGTATGGAAGTTTCTTAGTGCTAGTCCCTTTGGTAAAGCGTCAACCATGGTTTAGTGTGCGAGTTGGGACCTAGTGACATCTCCTAGCTTGGGGGGTGGTTCCTTGTGGGTTCCACATTGGTCGGGTGGTTGGAGCTTTTTGCCATTGGGATTTTTCCTTCTTTGGTATTGTCTTCGTGCGTGGACTTGGAGTTTCTGTCATGTTGACCGTGAACCCTTGGAACAGATTCATGTATTGATCACTTTGTGATAGAGACACTCTTATCATGTATTAAATAGGGAATTGTTGTATAAGAAGTGAGTTAAACTCACGATTGCATCACTATGTAAAAGCAACCAACTTTGTATCCATGATTTACTCTAAATTGTACATTCAGATGGAAATAATATAAGTTAATCAAAATGTAAGTAGAAAGAAAGAAGAAATGATATACTCTTACTAGTAATGTCCTACCATTTGTTAGTCATGTATATTTCCTTAAATTGGATTCATAGAATATGAATTATTTTTCATGCTTAGTATATGTGATGGATTAGTTATTTGTAATTGAAATGTACCTTGTCAACGAGTTAAATCAGCAATGCCATTATTTATGCGGTAATTAAATGTTAAGTAGTGGATGTGTAGATGTGATTTCAATGCAACAGAAAATGGATGTTATCACTTTCTCCATGATATATCTTTAGAAATGGAAATAATATAATGCTTGTATCTTCAATACTTCATGAGACTATGGATGAAAATTATGTTGATGTTAGCATATAGTTATGAGATCAATGATATGAACAATAGCATTAAATGAAGAACTTAAACTATCAATGATAAAGCATGGGAAACACAAAACTATTGATGACATAGTAGATGTTTGGAAACTAGAATATCACTAAGGATGAAAATTATATTGAAAACTATAATGAAACTTAGTACATAGACATCATTAAGAGCTAAGTGAGAATACATATCATAATTTTATGGCTGCCATAAAACTAGTGTTGCATAAATAGCATTATGAACATGTAATTTCCTTGCATAGATTAATGAGCATGCTTGTGGGTCGATGCATTGAATAGTGGACATCAATTGTAGCATAATTATGTGAAGTGTATAATATAGATTAAATTGCATACATTCATTTGTAGTTATGTTCTTTGGCAAGGATAAATCATTAGGATCATAGAACTGAACTAATATGAAAATGATAAATGAAAAGTATAGACCATAGATTATAAATGGTGCAAGTCTAGAAGTGACGTCAATACTCTAGGGAAACGATGGAACCTTGTAAGCTACTAAACCTCATAAACATGACTTCACTTGTGTTAGTAACGTAATGTATGAAGCAATAGATAAACAATTAACGTTAGAATTTAACTATAGAACTATATCATAAACTTAATGTTTAGATTGAGTTAGATGTAACCTTGTTAGTAAACAACAACAAAATAAATTATTCCACTCTTTTGGTCTAGTTGTAGTAAGTTTCCCTGGGGTTTGTTGGTGGGCGCTACACTTGTACTGTTCTAATCAACCATCTGCATCAAATTTATTTTTATACACCCACTTTCAACCAATGGGATTTCTTCCTCTATAGAAACTAACAAGATCCTAGGTATCACAACTATCCAATGTCATCAACTCACCCTACATGGCCTGCATCCAAGACTCACTATCCTCTAAAGAATGAGCTTCCTTGTAAGATCTAGGTTTAATGTCAGTGCTTAACAAAACAAATACACAACAAAAATCTAGTGAGTTATACTTGTTGATTGGATTTCATTGTCTTGTGGATCTTTTCAAGGTAGGAGTAATGGGCTTCACATGTTCTTTTGTATGCTCATCTTGCACATCATCTAAACTATCTAAACCCTCTTATTCTTCTTCCTCCTTTGATCAACTTGATTGTTCTTCCGCATGTATATCTTATTTATTATCTATTTTTGTTTTTATGTGCACTATTTTGGTTATTTCTTTTTCATTTGGTTTTCTTTCACCTAAATAAGCCCTAAACTCCTTTGAAATCACATCTCTAAAAAAATCATTTTTTAGGATAAAGTATTCCAAAACTCATAACCTTTAACATTCTCACCATAACCAACAAAGGTACATTCCTAAGCATCTGGATATAATTTAGATTTCTTGTCTTAAGGTACATGAACATAATCCTCATAACCGAATACCCTTAAATGTAAAATATAAGGGTTTTTACATATTCACACTTCATAAAGTATTTTATCAACAAGAGATAAACAAGGAGACTATTAATCAAATAACAAGAAATATTTACAACCTTTTTCCTATAAGCATTAATCTAGGTTTTTACTACTTAACATACTTAGAATAGATCATTTCATTAGGGTTTTGTTAATTATCTCAGGTACCTCATTTTGTTGGGGACTATGAGGTGTAGTCTTCTATTGAACAATACCTATATTCTTATAGAATTCATCAAATATGAGGTTATATCTTTCTTAGTTTCAACATAAAACAATGATCTATTATGTTTTCCAAAAATATAATGCTCACAAAAATTACTATTACCAATAGAATAATAAAAAAGATCATCAACCAATTTTTTATTAATAATTGTCCTAAGACTTTTTTCACTTATGTGATCCAAATATTGGTGCCACAACATACTTGCATTTCCAGTGTTAGTCATATTGGTAAAATTATAAAAAGTTGAGGAACTAAGCCTAAACAAAGTTCCAATCCAAGATCCTTTACCAATGACCAAATTATCTCTTTCCAACTTGTAACTAGACTTGCTAAACGTCACATGTATTTCAAAATCATTTAAATTGTATATAGAAAGTGATTTTTTTGTATGTATTGAAATATGCAAACATCATCAAGAGTTTTAGCTCTTCCATCATTGAACAAAACTTTACCTTTCCCTTACCAAAACTCTTCTTAGTGCTATTGTCACCAAAGAAAACTTATTCTCCATCATAGGATAAATATGTAGAAAAAAATATTTGTGAGGAATCATATGGTAGGACCAACTTGATTTAATTAGCCAGACATCTTTACTTACAACATCTTTACTTACAGTGTTAGCAGAAATAATTAAAGAATTTATTGCTATCATCATCAGAAGACTTTACTGTGAAGTAATCTACATTCTTTTTCTTATTCTTACATTCTTTCTTCACATGTCCCTGTTTTCCACAATTCTAACACTTTTCTCTTCCTTGGAGTCTTAGGACACCCTTTAGACTTTGTTCTAGTACCTTCATCCTAGGTCCATTAAAATTCAACAAAAAAGAGCATGATATGAAAAATAAGAGACCAAAAATTGGCATAACAAATTTTAAACGTGATATTAAATCAATCCTTATGAAAATACATGAAGGAGACCTAAAATCTCCCATTTGAAAAAATAAATCAAATTCAATTTCAAAATAAACAGCATAACTTATTTTTCATGTAAAAACGAAAAATGTCAGATGGACTCCATTATTAAGACCTCCAATTTTAAAAATATTTAGTTTAAAAAATTTCAAAAACTAAAAGTACCCTTTGGATCCAAAAATGCACAAGATCTATTCTATGAAGTCAATTTTGATTTCAAGCATTTCAAAGAATGGGGCATTATGAGGGCACACTATAGACAATTTGAAATTTTTTAATTGTAATTTAAATTTAATCTAATTGCATAAATTGTATATTAGAGATAAATTCCTATGATACCTTAAGGGTAAGCATGACATCCAAATGAAATAACATAATGAAAATGATAAGAAATGAGGGACTTACCTTATTTTGAATGCATGCCCAAAACAATGATGAACTTTCCAATTTTCCAATTTTAGAGGATGAAGATTCACACACACTAATACAACCCCATTTCTATACTAATCCAATCAACTCCCAAGATTTTCCCAAATAAATCCTATCTAATAAGATATTCTTAACACAATTAAGTTAATCTTTCTTGTTAATAATTTTCATATAAATAATTTTAATTCATTGGAATATATCCGTGGAAAGTAAAGAATTCAATCCATCATTCAACTTAGGTATATGTTAGCATTTCACAAAAATAACAAAAAAATCTAGAATTAGCTTCAATTTGGATCTAGGTTAACACAGTTCTTGACACATCTTCTACATGAATTAATTTCTATAGTGTATGACAATGGAAAGGACCAATGTGACATCTCCAAACAACCACCATTGGGGAAATAACTTAGACCTGTGTAGCCACTTGGAGAAATATCCTTGTACTTGTAACCACTCAACCTACATGTCAAGCGTACCTACTTAATATATATAGATGACACAAAACATAATCATCCAATGGGGTGTAATCATCATCAATATAAATATAAATAAGTGAACCCAAATGATCTAGAATCATGATAATATTTAATCAAACATGAATAATATTGTGTACATTTATTAATTGAAACACTCAAATAAAGCATACATATAAACATAAAACAAGCACCTCAAGGAAAATAAAATACCAACAACTAACATGTTGAGGAACCTCATATTTAAAAATGTAGTTGGTCTAGACCCACCAAGAGAAAAAGAACAAAATCCCTAATGAAAATGGTGAAGATAAAACATTGATCAACATACACGACAAGAAGCATAAGCATGAGCATGACCTATGCATATTGTGATACATAGTCAAGGAATAGTATTGAGATCCACATATCAAGGCTATAAATGGGAAGGGAGTTACATCCACCCCCACTAAGAATAGGCTTACTCCTAGAAGCCTACCAAAGAAATGAAAGGGTACACCTAGAACTTGACCCTTTAGAAACAACATACTTCACAAGATCCACCCTTTAGACTACCACCAATTCTAGGTCTCACACACAAAACACACACATCTCTAAAGGTGAATGAGATAAGAAAAAATAAGAAACTAGGTGTACAACCACTTTAGAGATCAAAACACTATCTTCAATAGCTACCACAATAATCGAGAGCAATGATCAATGAAAGGGTCCATTAAACCACAAGCCAAAAAAGCTCTACTCTATGACTACTACAAATATTAGGAAAATACATCCAATCACTAACATAGCCAAGGAAGGGCACACAAGCCTATAATCTTATCTCACTAGAAGGTAGATGAACACAAGGTTGCACTTTCTATAGTCTCTCCTAAGACCAAGGACTTGACCTTCAAAGCTACAACCTAAAAGTTGGGAAAACCATGTCATAAGGCTAGAGGAAACACTACCTCACCTCTATGCTCACCAAGAGAATGCCTCACTTCCAACTATGGCACACTCCACAAGATTTTGTTGTAGGTAACACTCTAGATAAGTGATCATTTCCTTAACTCACAAGATTCTTAACATGAAACTAGGGACAACTTAGGGGTTCTTAAAGGAAATAATCCAAGAATATACCCATCAAAAGAATAGTCATTGATTAAAAACATCAAAACTCACAAGGAAACAACCAAGGAGGCAGCTAAACACTAAGAATAGGTAAAAAAACCTTGATTTTATGCTACCATGATGCTCAAATATTACTAAACTAAGGGTTAAACAACAAAATAAGATCATGAAACATGATTGAGAAGGAAAAAAGGAACCATTACAAGGACAAAACATGAAGCAATCTCTAAGGAGAATACATAGGATAATCAATTATTTCATGCAAAAACTACATCCTTTCCAACACAAAGCTAGGAACACCTCTAAATTGCCTATAATGCACTGCCAAGGAACCCTCGAGGATAAGAGCTATTAAATAAAAATAAGAATGAATGGAATGTTTTCTTTTTAAATGATTAAGATCAACACATGCATCTCATATAAGTTTCAAAGCTCAAAAAACAACATCTACCTGCTTCACAAGGTGCAAAACTTAATTGGGCTTTAGGCCATACTAATACAATGATTGTAGTATGCAAGATTTATTTTAAGAAATCAACATGAATACTAAACACGAGAGGAATGATCAAATTTAGATTCAAATAATGTAGGACTCACAAATGCACTTTCTATCTCACCAAACATTTGTTGGCAAAATGGTCAGTGCTCCCCTCGGGATTCATAACAAGGGACTAACCACCTCTCGTGTGATCCATATCCCTATAGTTTGTATCGTCCGTTGACAGATCGGTCTTTTGACACAACAAAAAATTGGGCCAAAAAATGGTATCAGAGCATTGGGTCACAGGTTTGAATCCCCTCGGGTAATGTTGAGGGGGATATTATTTGCAAAATGGTCAGCACTCCCCTTGGGATTCATGACAAGGAACTAACTGCCTCCCATGTGATCCATATCTCTACAGTTTGTATCGGGTATTGACAGATCGGTGTTTTGATGCAACGACAAACTAGGCCAACAACATTTTCACAAGCACCATGCATATGACACATTAACACCCAACTCTTTAACTTTTAGAAATGACACCATTTAATTTAACCATCTAGGTTCCCACTAGAATCCTAGGAAATGACATAATTTGGAAACATAAGTTATTGACCCAAATTTTCTACAAGCAAAATTTCCACATTTCAGTCATGCATTGATAGAACCTTTTCATGCATATGAAAATGCACTCGCATGAAGATAGATGCAGAATGCGTTTTAGGGTTCATACAAAACACCTTCTTCACACAACGAGAATATGAACATACACCACCACTTTCACATTAAAATGCATAATTCACATAATACAATTCACAATGCTCAAACATAAAAGAAAAAAATAAGCTTCCCGCTTTTTGAAGAGATTTCATACTCATGCCATGCAAGGGAACATGCAAGTATGAGAATGACCACACAAGGGTCACTACACATTCACACTCAGTAGGACATAACATCAGGAAGGAAATCCCATGTGAAAGCAACTTCTCAAAAAATTTAAGGGTCTAAATAACCCTTATAAACAACCATTCCTCAAACATGTCATGCTAAGAGAAAACTAGACAACATCATCTATTATCAAAAAAATGTGTGTACACATGAAGGGCCAACACATGCTCATACACAAAATAAAATTATGAAAGAGTGATTATCCTCCACCTAAGGAGAATATGTAGTGCCCTTCCCTGATTCATCCTGTCTATTTTGCATTAATAGATCTAATATAGCTTAGTTTACTTTATGATGATTTGATGGTATCTAACCATGTACTAACCCTAATTCATGATTATATTGGATTTAATTTGGATATGATGATGATTATGGTATTGCTTGATTGTTTGTGAGTGTCTTCTACTGTCTGCATGATAGGGACGATGTCACATCACTCATTGCGAGCGGGATGTCCCATTGCGATTCTCTAACACTTGCTTGTTATTATATATATTGTATATGTTGTATAGTGGCCTTATGGATGCAGGATTTGTAGGTACCAGACATCGACTCCACCTGGCTTCATAGGTCTAAGCATGTCCTATCCCAATGGCAAGTTGACCAGAGATGACATAAAATCCTATTCTACACTCTAGGTTTAAGATTGACTACCCTTGTCAGTCTTGTGTGAGTTGTAGTTCAGTGTTGAGTGATCTCTTGAGTTGTCTCTTGTTGCCATGCTTGGGGTGTTGTATGTATTGATTGGTTTAATTATTAATTAATTAAGTAATTTAAATAGTTTAATAATGTTAAATTAAATTAATACATCTATACAGTTTATAATAAATTAAATATCTATAGTTGGTAATAAAAAGATAAATAATTGAGAAAGAGTAATATTGGATAATATTATCCATTATTTAATTAATTGTTTTGGAATTAATATTATCATTTAGTAAGAAGAGGATTTATTATTAATTAGAATATTTATTTATTATAGCCTTGGTTTATTTATTTATTGGGGTTTATATTTAATAGGTGATTTTATATTATTGATTAAGTATTTATTGATTTATGATCATTGGATAAGTATTATCTATTAATTTGAGTATTTGTCTGTACACCCTTGGCTATTTTGTTGATGGGATTTTATAGTTAACTATGCCCATGAGTATTATTATTATTCCTCTTTTTACACTTGGTATAATTAATATATTCTTTCTACTTACCCTCTCATTCTATTGGCGGAATTATTGGGTAAGTTAATTAAATAATATCTTATTATATTTACCTTGGAGTTTGATATGGGTTGGTAAGAAATATTATTTTGCCTATTATTTTGATTGGCCGACATATTCCATGGGTTTTGGTTTGATTTTCTATTTAATGGATTTTATGTGCATTCACCCGGGTTGGCTTCTAGGAAGAATTTTCTGCGTATTCGACTTGGCTTGGGATTTTGGTTGCTTGAGGATTGTTTTGGTTGTTCTTCATCAAATTCTTGGCCATAAATTTTATTTTCCAGGTTGGAGGAATTTTCTTCCTGTGTATTTTATTTTCAGAAAAGAATGTATTCTTTGTGATTGCTCAGAAAGACTGTTTTCGGGTAGATTGGGAAAAATAAATTTATTATATAGTTTAATTGGAAAAATTTTATATACACCTTATGTTTAGTTAAACCTAATAGCTAGGGAAAAATATATGGGTCTTGGTTGTACGTAGTCCTGAGTGCATTTTGTCTGTGTATTCTGGATTCCTTCCTGTATGTGATTTTGTTGGATTTGAGTGCTTTGGTTTCAATGGAATCTTTTGTTAGGTTTTGGGAAGAGTTGGGAAGTTTTGATTGTCCCTGTGAGCTATCCCATGTCTCAATTTGAGATTGGTTTTCCCAGAACTGTGATTGTTGTTTCGATAAATTCATTCCTTGTGACTTATGATTTGAAGATTGGTTTATGTCATTCGATTCCTATGATCTGGGCGTTTCTTTAGAGCCTTCATTTGTGAAATTTTGATACTTGACCGATTTTATTTTACTCCCAAAATTTTATTATTTCCATCTAAGTATTTGAGTATCTGTGCTAAAATAACGTATGCGCTTAAACATTGAGCACTTGCGCTATCCTATTTTCCATATGTGTTGTCCTACCTATCAGAAGCGCTATCTTAATCGTCAAATGCGTTGTTTCAGTTTGAAAGCACTAATCTGTATCACTGAAGCATTGTTCTGTATGTAATAAGCACTAAACAACAAGGTATATGTGCTATTCTATATGTCATAAGCGCTAAATCATGAGGTAAAAGCGTTGTTCTGGCTTTTCTTCTATGTTTTGGGTCTTTTTTCATATTTCTGAGTTCAGTTTGGATTTTTTCGACTATCAGTTATTTCCAGGGGTCTGTCCAGAGGCTTTGTTGTGTTTTCTTAATACTCTTGGATGTTTGAAGTAAGATTTTGGATCCATTATTTGATCATTTGTATTGTTGGAAAGAGGAATAATGCCTTTCTATGTTGATGGATTCTTTTATCTATGATGTCGTGCGGTCTATGTGACCTATGTGGTATATGTTGTTGGTTCTTGTGCATTTATGATGTTCTATCTTGGTTAGCCGATGTGTTTTGTGAGCTTTCTTGTTTGAGTAGGGGGAGTGGGCTTCCATGAGTCTGTCGAGGTCATGAGGAATAGACTGCTAGGATTCTCGAGTAAGAGAGTCGAGGTCTAGACTGTTTGGATAGCTCATTGGAGGTTTTCCATTATAAATAATAAGTGGTAACATAAAAATTAATCTTAGGTAGTAGTAACTCATTTAAGCAAGATAATAAATATGGTGTCGTGCCTATCTCATGGATTGGATACCGAAGTGAGGTAGAGGATTTGGTAACCGGGTAAACCGAACTCCCTTGATTTCCTTAAAGGTTGAGATGGTTTTGCATGTGCATCCTTTGTGGTAGCATGTGATGACACTCTTTCCCTACATGTTGATCTTAGTTCCTTATGTCTTGATGTTGAGTTTCCTCTGGGGGTTCTCTTGGTTGATAGGTATTAGCTTAGATCTAGAGTGTGTGTGGGATCTTGTGTCATCTCCTAGCACTGTGCATAATTCATTTGACATATGTATTGGTATTATCCTTGATGTAACTGTATCTAGAGAGTTATACTCATTGATGTAAAAGACATTGTATTCATGTGTTAGGACCCAGAGGCAACTGAGAGGGGGGGTGAATCAGTTGTCTATTAATTTCAACCCAAATATAACTTAATCAAACTTGATGCATAATATCGATAAACCAAACTTAATGTCGGTAAACATTTTAACAGTTAATAATAGTACTGGTAAAGTTTAATGTATGAAACAGAAAGACAAATAACATCCACAACACATAACACAAATATTTGTACGTGGAAACCCTGTAAGGGGAAAAACCATGGTGGGAAACCTTACCCACAATCAGATGATACTACTGCAGATCGTATGTGTGTACAAATGGGGTTTGCACATGCAGAAAGGCCAACTACCTAGAGCTCACTGCTCAATCACAAAATGGGAGTCACAGTGACTACAATTGGATGGTTAAATCCAATGATAATGTACTACTCAAAATAGCATCTTCATATGTTGGATTCAGTACCGGTTAAGCTCTGATTGTCTTCTTCAAACCTTCCTTGAATCTTCAAATGATGTATGTGTGTATAGCTCTGCTTATATTCGCATATATTGAATATCACAACCTTGCAATGCCTTATTACATTCCTTATATCAATCTCACAAATGAGATCTTACATATATACCAAAACCTAAGACCAAATGTGTAGGTCGGCTTACTAAGAATATTACAATTAAATCAATTACAAATGAATCAATATGTGATGCATCATGTCGGCTCAATGAATTTACAATAATAACCAATCAATAAATCATCTCCATAACATGTCATGTTGATCTGGAATAGACAATGCTTGTCGGTCCATAACCTAGACCAGTTTGCCGGTAACAAATATGCAAACTCGATTAGATCAATAACCAAATCACCAAAACCAAGTGTCCAAACAATGTCTTCGACATAACCAAGTAATCTCCAGATGATAAAAAGTCATCCTCAATTTTGGTGAACAATATAACCTGTCAGGGAACCATATACCGATGACTGTGCATAAGTCATTGAACATGTCGATGAACATAACCAAAGATCTCCAGTGCTGATAAGTGTTGACAAGTATTGACATCAATGACAAAACTAGTGCAACACATCCATAATACCAACAATCTCCCCCTTTGGCATTGATGGCAACACAAGATGGAAAAACCATCTAAGTGCCAAAGTAGAAATGCCAAAAACCAAAAACCAACAATATCCCAAAGAGATCAATTACCAAAAATCAAAATACAGAATATCTCTCCCCCTAGGAATAATCTCTCCCCAAAAGATAATGTGTTTTTCCATAGATATCTCTCCCCCTTTGATATCAAATGCCAAAGCAATACAAAAACCAGATACAACTAGTTCATAGAACTAATTACAAATACCAACTTATCCAACTACTCCCCCTAAGAAGTAGCTCTCCTTCATCAAAGCTGGGAAAAAGGTTTCTTTGTTAATTCCTGTCGGTTTGATGCCAATCTCCAACTGTCTAAGTCTCTACCAGTGAGGGTATAACCCCAAGCTTCTCTTCAAGATATTCAAAAGTTTCCTTAGGCAAAGGCTTAGTAAAAATATCTGCAATTTTCTCTTTAGTATTCACATAAACCAATTTCACTTCTTTTGCTTCAACATTCTCTTTCAGAAAATTGAATTTGATAGAAACATGTTTAGTTTTAGAGTGAAATACCAGATTCTTAGATATATCAATTGCTTCCATATTATCACAGTAAATTAATATAGGTTCTTTGCATTTTACCTTTATGTCCTTCAACATTTGCTTAATCTATAATACCTAGGTACAATTCATTGTTGCTGCAACATATTCTGATTCTGTTGTTGATAACGATGTACAACTTTGTTTCTTGTTCAACCATGAAACCAATCTGCTACCAAGAAAGAATGCTACGCCGATGGTTCTCTTTCTATCATCTACATCTCCTGCCCAATTTGCATCTGTGTATGCACATAAATCAAAATTTTCATCTTTAGGATACCATAAACCAAGATTTGTTGTGCCTTGTAGATACCGGAAAATCCTTTTCACTGTTGATTCATGATTTTCTTTAGGATTACTCTGAAATATTGAAACAATACATACTGCATTCATAATATCAGGTCTTGTTTGTGTCAAAGATAGTAAACCTCCAATCATAGATTTATATCTTGTCGGATTAACAGGTGTTGATTCATCCTTAAATGATAGTTTATTAGTTGTAGTCATAGGAGTACTTATCGGTTTAGAGTTTTCCATACCAAATTTATTTTTTAGTTCTTTCAATTATTTTGATTGACATATGAATATACCTTTATCAGTCTGTGAAATCTGCAATCCTAAAAAGAATTTAATCTCCCCAATCATAGACATTTCAAACTCTTCCTACATCTTATTAGAAAAGTCTTTACACAATCCATCTTCTCATCCAAAAATAATATCATCAACAAAAACTTCAATAACCAAGATGCCATCATTAGTCACTTTGAAATATAAGTTGTTGTCAGCATTACCTTTAGTGTAGCCAAGCTTCAAAATATATTTGTCCAATCTAGCATACCAAGCTCTAGGAGCTTGCTTTAATCCATATAAAGCTTTCCTTAACCTACAAACCATATCTTTGTCATTTGTCAAAGAAAATCCATCAAGTTGTTCAATGTAAACTTCCTCTTCAAGATCACCATTCAAAAATGCACATTTAACATCCATTTAATATACTTTATAGTTCTTGTGTGCTACAAATGCTAAGAATAGTCTGACTGCCTCAATTCTAGCTACTGGTGCAAAGGTTTCATTGTAATCAATTCCCTCTTTCTATGAATATCCCATACACACTAATCTTGCTTTGTTTCTGATTACCTTACCATCTTCATTAAGTTTATTTCTGAATACCCATTTAGTTCCAATTACATTTTTGTTTTTAGGTCGGGGAACCAATGTCCATGTGTTATTCTTTTCAATTTGTTCCAATTCATCTTCCATAGCTTTAATCCAATGTTTATCTTCACATGCCTCAAAAATTGATACTAGTTCAATTTGAGAAATTAGACATACCTCTTCATTTGCCAGTCTTCCTCGAGTCATAACACCTTGATACTTATTCCCAATTATCTAACTTTAACAATGATTCAATCTTACATACTTGGGTGTATTCACTTGTTGTTGTTGTTCAGTCACTGTGGAATTCTCAGATGGTGTTGGTGTGACTGGATCAACATTATGTACCGGTGTATTCAGTGTAGGTTCATTTGTGATTATCTCAACTGCCAGTTCAGAGTCCATAGACCTTGAATTACCTCTTAACTATTCATCAATCTTCACATTTGCACTCTCAATGATTTTCTGCAATCTTTTATTAAAACATCTATATGCCTTTCTCTTAGATGAATAACCAAGAAATATTCCTTCATCACTTCTAGGATCAAATTTACCAATATAATAATCTCTCCTAATATAACATTTGCTTCCAAATATTCTAAAATATCTAAGAGTAGGAGTATTACCAAACCATATTTCATGAGGGTTCTTGGCGGTTTCACCTTTGATGTGAACTCTATTGAATGTGTAAACCGTTGTATTCACTGCTTCTCTCCAATACACATGAGGTATGTTTGCTTCTAATATCATGCTTCTAGCTGCATCTAGAATAGTTTTGTTCTTCCTTTCCACAACTCCATTCTGCTGGGGTGTCCGAGGTACTGATAGTTGTCTTCTGATTCCATTCACTTCACAAAATGTATTAAATTCCTTAGATGTGAATTCACCTTCTTGATCTGATCTTAAAGATTTGATTTTCTTACCAGTTTCATTCTCTACCATTACCTTGAATAATTTTAATTTCCCAAAAGCTTTTGATTTCTCCTTGAGAAAAGTAACCCAACACATTCTAGAATAATCATCAATGATTAGCATAAAATATCTATCTCCTTGTAAACTTCTAGTTCTTGCCGGACCACATAAATCAGTATGAATTAAATCAAGAACATTATTGGATTTCTCTGGAATACTCTTAAAAGTTGTTCTAACTTGCTTTCCAAATTGACATTCCTTACATACCGGATTGTGAGGTTTTACAATCTTAGGTAAATCCCTTACTACCTTAGTTTCACTTATCTTAACAATGCAATTCAGATGTGTCTCCATTCTGATCTTCCATATACCATAGTTAGTTCCATCAAGTTTCGGACTGTCCTTCTTGAAATAGTTGGTTGCCATAGAATCTCCTCAAGTTGTTGAACTTCTACAAAAAGAGGACTTAGCTCTGATACCAATTGTTAGGACCCGGAGGCAACTGAGAGGGGAGGGTGAATCAATTGTCTATTAATTTCAACCCAAATATAACTTAATCAAACTTGATGCATAATACCGGTAAACCAAACTTAATGTCAGTAAATAGTTTAACAATTAATACTATTACTGGTAAAGTTTAATGCATGAAAAAGAAAGACAAATAACATGCAAAACACATAACACAAATATTTGTACGTGGAAACCCTGTAAGGGGAAAAACCACGGTGGGAAACTTTACCCACAATCAGATGATACTACTGCAGATAGTATGTGTGTACAAATGGGGTCTACACATGTAGAAAGGCCAACTGCCTAGATCTTACTGCTCAATCACAAAATGAGAGTCACACTGACTACAATTGGATGGTTAAATCCAATGATAATGTACTACTCAATCTTCATATGCTGGATTCAGTGCCGGTTAAGCTTTGATTGTCTTCTTCAAACCTTCCTTGAATCTTCAAATGATGTCTGCATGTATAGCTCTTCTTATATTTGCATTTACCAAATATCACAACCTTGTAATTCCTTATTACCTTCCCTATATCAATCTCACAAATGAGATCTTACATATATACCAAAACCTAAGACCAAATGTGTAGGTCGGCTTACTAAGAATATTACAATTCAATCAATTACAAATGAATCAATATGCGATGCATCATGTTGGCTCAATGCATTTACAATAATAACCAATCAATAAATCATCTCCATAACATGTTGTGCTGATCTGGAATAGATAACACTTGTCGGTCCATAACCTAGACCAGTTTGCTGGTAACAACAAATATGCAAACTCGATTAGACCAATAACCAAATCACCAAAACCAAGTGTCCAAACAATGTCTTCGACATAACCAAGTAATCTCCAGATGATAACAAGTCATCCTCAGTGCCGGTGAACAATATAACCTATTAGTGAACCAGATATTGGTGACTGTGCATAAGTCACTGAACACGTCGGTGAGCATAACCAAAAATCTCCAGTGTTGATAAGTGTTGACATAAATGACAAAACCAGTGCAACACATCCATAATACCAACATCATGTATCTAGTAGATGTTATTAGGATAACTTAAAATATGTATCATGTGTATTTTGAGATTGTTTAATAATGAGATTAGTGGATATTGAATCTATGGATGGGTACTTAGTGCTATGTGTGTGATGATACAATTAGTTCATATTGCTATGGTTTAATAATGTAGTAATCGGTATTGAAATGGTTAATTAATGTTAAAGAAAAGAATGGTTGGGATTAGGAACATTTGGTATTGGTGCTTAAAATGAACTTTATGGGATGATTGAGTATTCATAAATGGATGCAATCATTCTAGGATAAAGTAATCAATCATATATGATTATGTGAAAGGAATTAATGATAATAAGTTAGATTGCACATGGATTATGGAAGTTAAATGATATCATAATTTGTAATTGTTAAAGGTGTAGTTAAGTACTGGTGTTGATTACCGTAGGGAAGTTAGATGGCTATTGATGTATTGTATTTCATTTCCGCTTGTGCAATTTCAGTCAGGAAATTTGGAATATGAATCTAAGTAAGTGGAAGTTGAGCTGGGTTTTCCCGAACTCTCTGGAAGAGTTCTGGCAGCAATGGTATTTCCCTAGTTCCAATTCTAAGAATGTTGAGCTTTGGAAACTTACTCTCCCTATTGTCACCTAGAACATCTGGAAGGAGTGTAACAACAAGATTTTTAGGGAAAAAAGTGTGAACCCTGAAGTGGTGGTGGATAAAATCTATAGAGGGATCCATGAATGCTTATATGGAATTGATAATGGTTTAGATGCTAAAGAAGACTTTGATGAAAGATGGAACCTCTCCAATAGTAGAAACAACAAGGATAAAGGTAGGGATGTTCTTTTCTGGTGCTTTCCTTCCCAGGGATAGATCAAGGCCAACTTTGATGGGGCCTCTAAGGGAAATCTTGGGAATGCTAGTTATGGGGGCATTGTTAGGAATTTTGCTGGAAGTTGCCTTGTGGTTGTTGTTGGCCCTTTGGGTAACCAAACTAGTCATTATGTTGAAGCCTCGGCTACCCTAAATACTTTGATTATAGCTAAAAATCTCAATCATGATAATCTATGGTTGGAGGGAGACTCTCTTAACATTATTAAATGACTTAAAGGAGAAGTTGAGCCTTCATGGACTATAGAAAATATTATTTTTAAAGCCAGAGAAATTATTTCTAGCTTTAATTCAATTATTATTGAGCATGCTTTCAGGGAAAAAAATGTCATAGCGGATGGTCTTGCTAACCTTGGCGTTATTTCCGAAGATCAAAGCATATGGAATGGGGAAGATAATATTGATTTTAATATTAAAGAACTCATTAGAAAGGACATATTTATGGGGAAAGAAGGATCGCACGTTAATCATGGAAGTATTAATGATTAACCATCAAATTTTTAGAAAGGTAATGATAGCTCGTCAGAAGGGGAGAGTCCTAAATAAGAATATAAAAATTTCACACGCTTTGTGGGTGTGCATTTTCAAAAAGCCAAGTGTCATTTGGAAGAAAGATCTGAAGTTGCAGAAGTAGAGAAATTGTAAAATGAATTCTAAAATGGGGGGTGATCTTAGAAGAGAGGAACCTAATAATATTTCCAGATGGCGAGAGATGCCTAAGGTATGGACAAAGCTGGAGAAGGGTTTCATGATGCATTTCAAGGAAAAAATGGTAGACTATGATAAAAGCAGAGTTAACCTGGCGTTTACCAGAGTGACTGAAAACTGGAAAAATGGGTCCTTCAAAATTCATGGTGTTAGATTCAAGCTGGACGCAGACCTCATTTCTACGATCATAGGTATGCCCCATTCTGGTCTTAATTTCTTTAGGGACCTGAAAGTGTCTAATAATGTTGTGAGGCTCTTTCCATGTAAAGAGAAGGAGAGAGTGAAATTAGGCAAAGCTTCTAGGGGGTATTATGATGCATCTAATATCAAAAAAAATATGGGGTTGTGTGCTTAGTTCCATTATGGAGTATATTACTATGGAGGGTCGTTTCACTAGGGTCCACACCTACCACTTTGTGCTTCTAAATCACTTTAGACATGAGAAGAGGATTTTTCTACCCTATTACCTTTTTCAAGTCTCTCTCGCGGTCTTTGAACAAGCACGGTAAGAACCCCTCTTCTCATGTGCTTCATTATGGCCTTATTTTGCTCATTTATGAGCATTGTAAGATTTTGGCTATTCAGGAAAACAAAAGGTTGTCGGTGTCACCAGGGAAAGGAAAGAGGAAAATTGAGGAATCTGGGCCCAGTAAGGATGAGTTGATACAGAGTAAAAAGGTTAAAAAAGTCACTGTGGAGAAAATTCAAGAGGACATGGATAAACAAAAGGATATGGAGGTTGATTCTGAGGATATGGGAAAAGAAGGAAGTGATATGGAGACTGATGAGTCTGGTGGAGAGGAGAGATGGAAAGAAGAATAAGTGGGGGAAGAGGAAGGAGGAGCAGAGGATGTTTCTGATCATAACATCCCTACCCACAGCGTGAGTATTGGTAATTTTAATAGCCAACCTATGGAGGAGCAGGACAATTAGATTAATAAGGAGGAAAGGGAAATGGAAACTGAGCAGAACAAGGATAAGGAGGAAACAAGAAGGGAACAAGATAAAGCTGGAGATAGGATTATTCTGGATAAACTCAAGAACCAATCCGAGGCTCGTCTAGGTTTTGATAGGTGGGTATATGAAAGAATCAATAAACTGGAAAAAATAGCTATGCAACAGGAAGAGCAGGGAAAGAAAGATGAAAGTAACCAAGAGCAGTGGAAAAAGGTTATGGATGAAAAAGTGGAGAAGTTGGAAGCTCAAATCAGTAAGTTGGAGGAAGGAAAGACAACCATGAAGAACTTCTTGATTATGATTCTGGATATCCTTAACTCTATGAACAAGAATATGGAGGAAATTGCCAAGTACCTTGATGGCTCCAGTACTTCCAAGCCTGTTGTGGACCTAGATGTTGATGATGATGTTATTGAGGCAGGGAGTGTGGATAGTGCTCCTGGTGGTGTGGCCAAAAGGACTAGGGCGAGTATGAAAAAATTTGCCTTGGCCTCTTCCAAGGAAATCCCAATGCTCAGGGATAATATCAAAGAAATGTAAGGGATTAGTGGAAAATTGGCTAATGCCCTTAAAAACATTAAGTAATTTGTCTTTTTCTATTTTGGCTAGATGTTGCTAGTTTTGTTGGGCTTTTATGCTAGCTTTTGCCCAGAACTTTGCTAGTTTTTTTGCAGAATGTATTTTCTTGTTTCTTAATGCTCTTATCTTTTAAGGATCTCTTGTAAAGGGTTTCGGGTCCCTTCAAAACTTGTTTTTCCCGTAATAAAAAATATGATTGGTGAATACATTCGTGATGAGTAGTTGTGTATCAAGTTAATGGATGTTGAAAGAATATGAGCAGTTTATTATAAATGTTGTATTAGGTTATGTGATGTTTTAAAAAAAAAATGTTCTCTCTATTTTGTATGTTAGTTAGTGTATTTCTCTAGGGTATTTTGGTGGGCATTACAGAATCTCAATGAGTGTATCTTTCCTTCCCTATCAAGTATGATAAGGTCTAGGAGGTACCATTATTCCTTAAACACACTTCTCAAGTTGGTTCAAATTGAAGCCTCTAAAATGTCACATAAGGAATCCAAGCAAGAAGACAAACAATCAACTCTTGTCAACAAGCACTTGAGTGACCAAACGATAAGAACAAAAACCACATGGTAGAGAAAATAAATTGCATATCCTAGTTCTACAACATGGGATTTGATACTAGATGTAATGATCCAAGTTGAGAAATGAAGGACAAAACCTAATTAAATAAATTTTTTGATGCCATGACAACAATGTCGAAAATGTGACAATGACACATGGTGCACTTGCATAATAACATGCACACAAGTTCCATGTGAAATGCAAAGAGATGCGAACAACAAAAATAATTATGAACTCACCAAATGTTCATAAGAAAGGTGACACTATTATAAGACTTAACAATAATGGAATAAAACCAGGCAGACCACCACTGATATGGAGACAAAAATGAAAGACATCCAGCTGAAATAGGAGAGCAATGATCTGAGAGAAGCCGCTAAGGCCATGATGCTTTTGGTTCAGAATGCTGAGGAGTCTATAAAAGTTTTCATTTGATATGTAATTCTGGGTTTTGGATGCCAATTTCGCGTTGGCTCCTTGCTGTCCTTTTGTCCTAGCTATTGGTTTTTGTGCTGGTTTTTTGCAGTTGTTTTGTCTTGGTCTTTTCTTCTCTCATTTCTTTCTTGCTCATCTATCGTATTGTAAGTGGGTTTCAGGTCCCTTAAAACTTGATTTTCCTTAATAAAAAACAATAATGGAAAAAAACCACCATGATAAAACTATGAGAGGTGAGATGACACCCAAAACATGATTAGGTACTAATTGAGGATCATATTCTCTCACAAGACAAAACAGGTGTAGAATGAGGGAGTCGTCAAATTCAAATCCACCCTAAGGCATACTTAGGAACTCTTACAACACACATGGAAACCCACATAGCTGGTAGAACAACTTGGAGCCAACACCACTTGACTAGATGATGCAACCAATGGTTCCATAATAAGGAGTAGGATGAGGGAATATTCACCTCCAACCAAAACATTAGGGAAAACCTTCATGAGAGGTTTCCTAACCAAGAGGTACAAACCCTCCACCAAATGAAATGATGATGAGTTAGTTACAACCAACAAAATGATTCCCAAAGCAAGGAGATTCTATACAAATTAAGGTATGAAAATTTTCAACAAATTGACAATATGCAAAGACTCCCTAGGCTAAGGAGAACAAATTTCATAAATAAAGTTTCCCCAAAAAATGGTTATAAGAACAAACAAGTGATGAAACAAGGAAGACAAGGCACTAGAGGACACTAGCACTTAAAGATAACATTATCATTAGTGCTAAGGTGTCCAAGTCTAGCAATGGAGTCTTAGTGTAACAGTGGAGACCTATTTTGATGTTGGATTCCTTGCCAAGAATTATAATCCTTCCTAGACAAAATCTACAATTGGTTAGTTGAGGTTAAGGAATATGATGAAATTATATTGAGAGACTTGATTTTTTTGGCCTTGGCAGATGATTTTCACTAGTGATGGTGGACAACAAGTTAACAAGACTTCGGGTTGTAAGGAATCGATTCCATGTAGAATTAAAGCCTAATGAAATGACATTTGTTTCATGGAAGAAATTGGTGAAGGATTTGATAAAGGCCATTCAAAATCTTTCTTTCTAGCCCCTTGCTAGAAATCACCTCACCTTGCAAGATCGAATTGCTATAGAGGTAAGCAAGTCTATTGTTTTTTATTTACTAGATTACTATTCTACATCTTTCCTAATTATTAATTTTTTAATATTTTTATATATAACAAATATCATAGATTTATATGTAAGTGTTTTTTAATTTATTAAATACATTAATCTAATTATTTGATTTAAATATATGATATTAAAAAATTTATTTACTATTTAATCTAAAATATGATTTGTTATTTTATTTATTAGTTATGTTATAAATGAGAATATATACTTTATTTTTTAAGTTAAAAAAAATAAAATAAAATTATGTTAGGCAATACTATTGCATTCACTGAAATCTTAACTAATTATTAATGAATTATTTTTCACCATTTACAAGATTTGAGATATTTATTTATTTTAAAATTAAATTTTATAAAGTCAATATGCAAAATTTTTAACTAAAATAATCTATAATTTTTTATTTTTTTCAGTGTGATTGGCTAAAATCATTCGAGTGTTATAGGAATGATAGATTTTTTAGGTTTTTTTGGGGGATTTTTTATATTTAGAAAATAATTTATCTATTTTAATATTTACTTATTTATTTTTAAATAGTTAATAAAATCAATTAACTATTTTATAAGGATTTGGATTCACAACATGAAAATAATAAAATAAAACTTAAATTAAAGCACATGCCTTAATTAGCATAGAAAAAATAATCTTGTCTATTATATAGAGATTGGATTTTACATAATTAAAATGAAATTTTCCTATTCACAATATGCTTTATTCTACCTCCTTAGGGATAACTCCCTCTCCCCAAAGGTTAATGGGATTAGGCTCCTTGATGATAATGAATTGATGAATATTCAGTTTGTCAATGACACGGCTCTTTTTCTTGAGCTCACCAAGAAAAACATGGATAACCTTAGGCTTAAAATCCAATGCTTTGGGTCAATTTCTGGAGCTCGGATCTCCCAGACCAAGTCTACCTTCCTTAGCTGGATGGATCACCCCCTTAACTGGTTTGGACACCTTGGCTACCAATGGGGTGGTCCTAACAAAATCGTTAGATACCTTGGAGTTCCCTTCTCGATGTCCCCTTCCCTCAAAGGTATGTGGCTCTGGGTTAAGGAGAAAATTGATAAGAAACTTTGTAAATGGAACAATAGATTCCTCTCCCTAGCTGGCAGGGTTCAAGTGTGCCAAAAATTCCTCTCCTCCTATAATATCTACTACTCCTATGCTTGGATGTTTAGCAACTATCAGATCCTTGAAATTCAAAAGGTTGTTAGACGGTTCCTTTGGTCTGATGGCAAAGGTAATAATAAATTACATGTTGTTAGCTGGAAGTGGTGCCATATTGAGAAATAACTTGGTGGCCTTGGATTAAAAGATCTTAGGATCCAAGGTATTGTCCTTGCGGCTAAATGGATCTTCCATTCTCTCGAAGGTTAGGAACCTTGGAAGGTTTTAATCAAACACAATATTGAGAGGGTTGTCCCTAAGAATGCTAAGTCTTGGAAGTGTTTACCTCTCACTGACCTTGTGGCCAGTGGTTTTCCCATTTCTGTCCAGGGCACTTGTGTGTTCAAGTCTATTTGGAAAGCCTGGGAACATGTTAGGGGATTTTTGGTCAACACTAGTGTCAACAATGGTGATCGGATTCATGGCGAGAGATTTTTATGGTGGAACCTCTTCCACGATGGCAAACCCTTGGCCCTTACTCAGGGATGCTCGGCTAGAGCATGGCCCAGCAAAGGGATCAAATATCTTATTGACATTTTGGAACATGATACTCTTATTACGTGGGAAGATCTCAGCTCAAAATTTAACCTTCCCCCCGCTCAAAAAAGAACCTACAACATGATTAAGCAGGCTTGTATTGACTTCAGTCTTCCTAAAGACTGTGATGTTGATTCTCATAAATTTTTGTCTTTTAAATGGGCTGATGGTGCTCTTTTGGCTAAAATCAAGGCTCATAACATTTACTCTATCTTAACTTATGAGGCTTCCATCATTAATCATGTTAACATTTTATGGTATTTTGATCTTCTTGTTATGCAGTGGCAAAAGACCTTTAGCATGCTATGGAAAAGTTTGATCGAGCCAAAAATCAAGTGCTTTAAATGGCTTATGATACTTAATAGACTTCCTCTCTGGAGGAATTATGATAATAATGATTTATGCTCTATTTGTAAACTTCCTGAGATTGGCAGGCATATTTTCTTTGATTGCTCCATTGCTAAGGAAACTTGGTTAATGTTTGGCTTTTCTATCCCTGATCTTGTGAATATTATGGAAATTATTTCTGGGCACATTAAAGGATTGAAAAAGGATGCTAATTTCTTTTGGTTTACTTTATCTGCCAATATTCTTTGGTATATTTGGAAAATTAGGAATGTTGATAGGTTTGAAGGCCAAGCCAGGGCCCTTACTGAGTCCTTTCGAAGACTCACATTCTTCAAAATTGTCGTGCAGGTTGCCTCTACTATGAACGTTGAGAGACACAAGCTCTTGAGGTTCCTCAAGGATGGTCACACCACCATGTTCATCAATGAGATGAAGGATGGTTATGAGTGGAGACGCAACGAGGACAACCTATCCTCTTTTGAGGAGGCTCTCAAGAAGCTGAACAACAAAATTAAAGATAACAAGGAGCCCTCCTACACCCAAGTTGAGATGCTAGCACATATTCAGAGTCAGAAGACCATTGTTTGGATGGAAGGACCTCAGGGATGGGTGGCATGGGTTGAACCCCATGACGACATCCTCTCTTGATGCTTTTGTTGACTTCTCATGATGTAGTTAGTTTGTTAGTACTCTTTTTGTGTGGATTACGCACCCTGTTGATTACTTGGGTTTTTGTTGTCCTGTGGTGGTGACATCTATGTTTTGCTGAGGCCTGGCCTCCTTGTTCTAGATTCTCTCGATTTTTAATATATAAAAAAATATTAACTTCAAAGCATAAATAAATATACAAATGAGATTTTAATTAAAATAAATAAATTTATTAATTAAATTATAATTATAATCTTAATTATTATTAATTATTATAATCCTAACACAATTATAGTTATGATTAGAATTATAATAAAGAACAAGGTAGGAATTATGGTTAGACCTATTCAAAATCAAAATAAGTTTAAAAATTGTATTAATAAAAATCATTAAAATATGATTAATAGATATAATGCTATCATAGGTTCTAACATTCTCATATTTTATTCATCAGCTATTTTTATTTACAATTCTATTGTCGTATTAATTCACAGGTCTTTTTTGAAATGCCACTCTACAATTCTTTACAAACCAATCTATTAATTAAATTATAACTATAATCCTAATTATTGTAATTGTAAAATCACTATGATTACATTTAGAATTAATATTAGGGTTAGAACTAGGATTAGAATTAGCATGTAAGAGGCTTATAATTAGGGTTAGCGTAAAATTAGAGTAAAAAATAGAATTAGGACTAGGTTCTAAATAAGTGTTAGAATAAGGGTTACTATACTGATTACAAAAATATAAATAAAGCTTCCCTTCTCACACTTGAAAATTATCTCAATGTTAGGATTAAAATTAGAGTTAGGTTTAAAGTTATGTTTAGAACTAGAAATATAGTAAGTGTTAGTGTTAGGGTTGGAAATTATGATTAAGGTTATAATTATGGTTACAATTAGACTTAGGGTTAGGGTTACAATTAGAACTAGAGCAATAATTAGGGTTATAATCAAAGTTACAATTACAATTAGAATTGCAATTAGGGGTACAATTATTGTTAGGGTTAGGATTATGGTTAAAAATAGGATTACCTTTAGGGTTAGAATTAAAGTCAAAATTAAAAAAAGATATCTCTACCTAAAACATAGATAGATAATAAATGTATATTATTTTACAAGATATCATTGTTGAAATTTTTTATTTTTTTTAGATTTATATTATTTTACTATGAACACACTCAATTTCAATTGTGTTAGTCTCAATTTCTCGTAGTATGAACAAACTGTGTCATGCCAACTCATCTATCAAGTAGATAACACAATTATTATCCAAGTCAATAAAAATATGAACTAAGATTACAAGTTAGTGTAGTGAACTAAGTCAATAATAATAATAATAATAATAATATAGTGATTTATGAGAAAAAAAAATATTTCAGGATAAACACACCACACTCCAAAATTCACTCAATATACTATTCAAAAATTATAAATGGTTAAAATTTACAATGATAAATTATACATAAAATGTGGCTTTTGGGGATGCTACTCCCAAACCTCCATCGTAGCTCCTGGATTCCTTGCTGAGAGGGCCATTCCCCCACCCCACTTAAACCCCCACACTCATTTACTAACAATAACCTTTTATTATTGTAAAGTTGAGACACCATTTTCCTAACACTTGCCACTACATGGCACACTTGTCAATACTTGCCATAGGAAATAGTATTGCATTCAAATATTTAATTTTATAATTTATTTTGAAAAAAGGGGGTAAATTTTTTATTGAAAATCAGACACAAGAATTACAAAGAGACCCAAGGCCCCAAGGCCCTAGAAAAGAACCACAAGCCCAACCCAAAATCAGCCAATCTCATACCCATCCAAGTCCTCAGCAAGAATCTTTTGCAGGTCTTGACAATAATCTGGGGAAAGATGATCCCACCCTTCAACTTTCCAATCACTACCATGTTCTGAGGCCCACTTGGCCAAACAATCTGCTGCTCTATTCCACTCATGAGGAATATGGATGAAAGACACTTGCTCCATAGCCGAGCTAATATGAAGAATCTGACGAACAATCTCTGCCAACTGCCAATGCACCCCACTCACCTTCTACTCTATCAACAAGTTCACCACAATTTGTGAGTCTGATTCACAGATAACCTTTATGCGACCCAACTCCCAAGCACACTCCAAGGCATAGAGAATAGCCAAGCCCTCCATAAAATTATTAGAATGCCACCCTTTATGAACCAAAAATAAGAGGACCACCTCCCCCATATAATTCCTACCAACACCACCAATCCCAGCAGGGCCTGGGTTACCCCTAGAGGAGCCATCGGTATTACTTTTGATAATCTCGTCCTGAGGAGGTATCCATCTTCCCATCCTTTGAACCTTCTTCAAAGAACGTCTACCTCTCCTGACACAAGATGAGGCAGGGGACAGTTCTTGCAGCCCCAACCTGCTCACAATATCTGCCTCGTCTTTATTCAGAGGATAATGCACCTCACATTTAGCTTCCACCGTCTCCCTGATCATAACTATGATTCTATTCCACACCTGCTGAACCATCAGTCTGACCTCACAAAAGATCCTCTTGTTCCTCTCGAGCCAAATCTGCCACAAAATGAAGATGGGCCCAATTTACCAGACAGTCTAGAGAAAGGAGGAGAAGATAGGAGGTCTGCCCAAGCTACTCCAAAACTCCACCAGTGAATCCACCTGAACACAAGGATGCTTCCACACCCCCCACCAATAGTGCCAAATAAGCATAGAGAAGGGGCATTGGAAAATAGGTGTGAGGAGTCTTCCTCCCCATTACCACACAAGGCACAAATGGAAGGCCCCAAAAATCCTCGCTTGCGGATATTATCCCAGGTTAGGCATCTATTCAAGGCCAAAGTCTAGGCGAAGCAGTTACACTTTGGCCAAGAAAGATTACTCCACACCTGTTTCCACCAAGGCACCTCTCTTCCCTCAAGTCTTCGGTTCAATAGTACCCGATATCCACTAGCAACAGTAAAGACGCCCTTAGGATTTGAGAGCCAAGCAAGTCCATCCCTACCCTTGAGAGAACTATAGATTCTATTCTCCAGAATGCCATACAACTCCACACACTCTTCCTCCATCCCAGCAACCGGTCACTCAATAGGGGCCTTCCACTGCTCCATCTCTAGCCGCCCACACCTATACACAGCCTTGAAGTCACTCACCCTAGACCACCCTGCCTCCAAAAACCTCTAGCAGAGAGTCCCAAGGTTGGGAAACTAATCCAGGATGGGGGGGTAACCATCCCAAGAGTCATTCCAGAATAAGACCTCTTCCCCCCTCCTGCAAATCCAAAAGAGACCTTCCTTAATAAGAGAGGCCCCCTTCTTAAGAGTACTCCAAATCATTGAACCTTTACCCTCAAGTGGATATCTTGGAATTTCCTCCATCGGGATCCTGTGCATATATTTGTAGGCCAAAATCCTATCCCAGCCACGATCCTGCTCAACACACCACCTCCAGTACAGTTTAGCCGCCAGAGCCTCCCCAAATAAAATAAACTGCCTTAAACCAAGCCCCCCCGACTGCTTTGGGCTATACACCAACTCCCAATTGACAAGACTCCATTTGGAGGAGGAGAGGCTACTTGCCCATAAGAATTGCCTAGTCAGAGAGTCCAATCCCTTCAAGAACCACTTAGGAGCCGCTTGAAGCATACATTGATAAGTCGGAAGAGCCTAAACCACCGACTGAATCAGCTAAATCCTCCCAACAAAGGATAACCATCTATTAGTCCAGTGATCAACCTTCATGTGAAATTTATCCAAGATGCCTTGCCAGGAATCCTTAGGAGAGTTACCAGGAGAAATAGGAATACCCAAATAAGTCAAGGGCAAAGAGCCAACTTGGAATCTCAGGATAAGAGCAATCCTCCTTTAAATAGGACCTGGAGTGTTGAAAAAGAGGATAGAATATTTATCCTCATTAATCATCTGGCCTGAAGTTGCAAGATAAACATCCAAAACCTTTCTCAGATTAGTGGCCTCTCTGATCCGAGCAAGACCCATCAGGGTCGTGTCATCAACAAACTGCAAGTGAGACTGTGGTTGCAAGTCATTACCCCAACTCCATCCCTGAATAAATCCCTGACCCACATTATGTTTAATCAACCTCCCCAGGCCCTCAGCCAGAAAAATGAATAGGTATGGGGATAGGGGTCCCCCTGGTGAAGACCCCTAGACGCACTGAATAGCTCAATATGATCGCCATTGATTAGCACCGAGAAAGATGTAGACGTCACACAGCTCATTACCCATTGGATCCATTCATCAGCAAAACCAAACACCCTGAGAATCTTTTGAAGGAAGGACTAACGAACTCTATCATAAGCCTTAGCCATAGCCAACTTAATGAACATAGCTTTTTCCTTGGAAATTGCCATAGAGTGAATAGTCTCCGTAACTATGACCACCCCATCCAAGATTCGGCGCCCTTCCACAAACCCACTCTGCTCCTCAAAGATAACATCCCCCAGACACTTTTTCAACCTATCCACTATCAGCTTAGAGATAATCTTGTAAATCACATTACAGAGAGAGATGGGTTGGAATTGGCCTAACTGGTCAGCCCCATCATACTTGGGGATGAGTGCAATGAAAGTTGCATTCAATGCCCGAAGCATCTACTTATTCCTCTGTCAGGACTCCTAAACTACTTCCCATAAGTCCAATTTGATAATATCCCAGAACTCTTGAAATAATTCAACCGGGAACCCATTCAGGCCAGGGGCCTTTCCCTTTCTCATGTGAAAAACAATCATCTCTTGTTCCTCCAATGAAATGGGACCCATGAGCTACTCATTCATCTCCCTAGTAACTAGAGAAGGGATGCAATCAAGAACTTGATTCTCCTCCATCGATTCCCCCTAAGACTCCTCTCTGAAGAGGGCCCGGAAATAAAGTAAAGACTCCCTATAATCTCCTGTAATGATAAAAGCTACTCACCTCTATCATTAACCAGAACCGGAATGGCATTTCCATATCTTCTAGCTTTCACCAAATTGAAGAAGAAAGCAGTGTTCTTATCACCCTCTTGAAGCCAATCAATACGAGCTCTTTGTTTCCAGAATATTTCCTCCCTAAGCTCCCATTCCTCTAGAGCCTTGATGGCCCTGTCTTCCTCCCTAAGCAAGGCTTCAGACAAACCATGCTCTCTGATGTCACTGGTGATTGCATTCAACACATCCTGAGCAGCTTTCTTAGCATGGAAAATATTTCTGAAACCCTGACGGTTCCACTTTTTAAGCTGAAACTTAACAAATTGCAATTTCTTGGCAAAAGTATACATAGCAGTGTTGAAGGCCGACCTCCCTTGTCTCCACCAATCTGCAACAAGAGTCTACAAAGTAGGATCCCGAAGCCACATAAGTTGGAATTTGAAAGAAGGAGAGCAAGCGACCCGAGCAGAAGAAGAAACCAACTTGATGGGCCAGTGATTGGATCCTCTCCAGTTTAGAATCTCTGATCTAGTAGACCACTCCCCACCAATCCAAAAACTAGAAACCAGAAAATGATCCAACCTTTCTGCAATCCAATACTCCCCTATCCTCCTATTGTTCCAGGTGAATAGACCATTACGAGTCTTAATGTCAACAAGATGCAACGAAGCTATATTATCTCAAAAAAGGAAAGATGAAGGTTCTAACCGCATAACACCCCCCTTCTTCTCACTCAACTCAAGGATGGCATTGAAATCGCCCGCCATAGTCCAAGGATGCAAAGGGACCAACCTCTGCATACTAGAGATGTGGGCCCATAAATTATGCTAACCCTGAAGATCAGTGGGGGCATAGATGTTAGTAACCAAGATATATTCCCTAGTCTCAAGACTAGAGATAACCCTGGATAATGAAGATCTGGAGGCCACCCACCAGTCAGGATGAATCCTTAGAGGGTTCCAAAGACAGGCCACCCCTCCCGAGGAGCCCACAACACCAATGCACTGACACTAGCATCTCCCCCAAATCTTTGGCACCAGATCCATCATACTTTCCACATAAAGTTTTGTCTCCTGCAAAAAAAGGATATCAGGCGCATGGCTCCTTATCAACTCCTGAACAACTTTTTGTCTAGGGCCACTATTCAAGCCCCTCACATTTCATGATAAGACAATCATTTAGGGGGACTGGAAAAGTGCGAGTCTTTACTGGCCCTAACTCAACCAAATTCTCCCCCATCAATTTGATCTTCTCTAAGTCCTCTTTTCTTACAGCCTTAGAACTCTTCTCCAATGATCCTTTCTTAATGTCCTTCTGGTGGAGACCCAAATGTACACCCATCTTATTACTTTTGGCCCCAATAGGTTCCAATTTTTTAGCAGAAGGAGAAATCTCCCCCCAACCAACTCCACTACAGCACTAGGTATGGATCCCAACTGGGCTACACTTGGTTGATCCATCTCCATTTGCTGGCTCCCCACAATTTGCAAGGCCTGGGTCGAGTCCCAAACTACACTATTATCTGCCAACCTTGGAGCACCCTGATCCAAAGGAGTCAGCCTAGGGTTTACCTCCTGCTGGGTGAGGTCGTCCAGGCCTTCAAACCTATTGAAAGTATCCTCCTCCTGTCTCACCTATAAGGGCCTCTTTTGTCCCCGATTCCTGTTCTTTGTCTTAACTAGGACAAAACCATCAGAACCCACAGCTTCCCCAGTCATGGCGCCTTTTCCTTTATCAACCTTATCTGTGTTATGGGTTGACTGTTGAGATTGATGCACCGTTGGTTTATACCTAGGGCACTTGCACTGCAAGTGACCGTACTCATGACATAGGTGGCACTAGAAAGGTAAAGTCTCATAAACTAGTTGTTGAACCCAGGAATAAGAAACCGCACACATATCAATAGCATCTGGCAAAGGCTTACTGAGATCAATCTCAACATAGATGCGAGCGAAGGTCATTACCCTTCTCCCCAGGGTTTGCGAGGATGCTCCAACTAGCTTCCCAAGCACTGAAGCACATCCTCCTGGCAGCATTCCACCAGAAGTCGCAATAAGCGGACCCACACTGGGACCCTATTCAGGAGTTCCTCTGAAGTTTTGAACCCTGCATGTCAGGGTTTGATAAACAATCCCACCTGGTTGTAAAAATATGGCCCTCCTTCAAAAACCCTACTTTGATCCTCCATGCAATTGAAGGTAACCATGAAGTAGTTGTTTGCCAATAACATGATCTCCATCTCCCCTTCCTGACCCCAAGTTCTCTGAGCCCAATTTTCCAAAAACTGCAGAGAGACCCTCATCCCCAAAAACTTGTAGTATAACGAATGTTTGGAAAAGTAATCAACATCTTCCACTATCATCTCCGGAGGAATACTCACCCTAGGTCTCTCACTGCACTTCTCCAGGCAGCCATTAATCTTCGAAATCCGTGAACCCCCAGCGTTTCCAGCCCCGAACTTTGAGGCAAAAAGGTTATTATCATAGGTCTATAAATTATGGGATGGAGGTTTCAAAGCCCCCGCAGCCCGAAGCTCCATATCGTGAGGCGCTTTCGAGGCCTCCCCACTAGATCTATGCAACTCACCGCTCAAAGAGCCCACCATCCGAAGGGAGCTAGCCAAAGACTCTGAACCTTGCATACAGCAAACACCCTCACCCCACCGCGTAGCTTGAGCCTCCCCCAGCCCTACCCCATGCGCAGACTACAGATCCGTAGGGACTCCGAGCCCCTGCCCCCCACAGCACCTACCACCCCCCACAACCACCACACCACCTTCCCCCATAGCCCTGACGCCACCCCTTCTCGCAACAACACCCCCGTCCACAACCTCCACCCTCATGCCGCCGCACCAGCTAGCAGGCCCACCTACAAGCTAGGGTTGCGATGCCCTAGCCCACGCTCGGCTCCCATCATGCGCAATGCCACCATGATCGAAAATTCACCTAAACCTAGTAATTATATTTTCAAACGTATATCATTTAAATTTATAATTTATAAAATATATTTTCTTCAATATATTTTTTAAGTTTTTTGGGATTTTTTGACATTTAAAATAAATACCTATTCTAAACATATTTTTAATTTTTAATTTATAATAATATAAATAAAGCTATATAGATACATAAATCTTAGTAATTTTTTTATTTATAATAATATAAATAAAGTTATATAGATACATAAATCTTAGTAAATATTTTATTTATCAGAAGATGGATAATTAAATATATTAGTTCTTTTATATAGATTTGGATTCATACTATTAAAATAAAAATTAAATTAAAGAAGATCTCTAAATTAGCATAAAAGAGAAAATCTTCTTTAGATTATAGTTAAAATAAAAATTTAAATTAAATCTTAAATTATTAATGAGAATTATATTAAAATAACTAAAATTATTATGCCAAAGGTGTTCCCTTATATGAAATAAATGTTTGCAAATCAATGGTCCAAAATGTATAAAAACGTACAAGACAATTGAAAGCTCGTTGGTCGTGATACAACAGTCACTATTTTCTTTTCATTGTTTATTCGTCCATTTGTCGACTACGTTACTTCCTTTGTCTTGCACGTTTTTATATGTTAGGTGAAAGACGTTTCAATAAAGAGATTAAGATTGGTAGGTGTTCGTAAAAAACATCTACACCATTTCATTAATTGGTATGTACTTTTGTCATAAACATGTCCCCTCAGGCGATAGCCCTCATCATGTCCCCCATCCCCCACCCTTCTGCTTCCCCCCCACCCCATGCCCTCCTTGACCCCACCCCAGCTGTGGTTAAACCTCTCAATATTGGAAGTTCCTTGCCCACCACTTCAACCCCTTCCTCCCCTACAGCTGGGGATAGAGAGGAGTACTCTGGAAACTCCCTTGCAACTCCGTTGAAAGTATCCCCCCCATGTTCTCCTCAGATGGATAATGAAGAATGGATAACCCAGAAGAAGAAAGTCAAAGCCAAGAAAGCTGATGTGGGGGGAAACGAAAGCAAAGTTGGGAGACCTACAGTAAGAGTCCTGAGACAAAAGATTATGGCAAGGGACATTGCAAAGGGCAAACAACTAACCCTGGATGGACTTAGCAAAAGTAAGAAATGAAGTTCCTCTCTTGGAACATAAGGGGTCTGAACAACCCCCAGAAGCAGTTCACCATAAAACAACTCATTCTTGAGATGAAAATCGACATCTGTCTAATTCAAGAAGTTAAGATGCCTTCCCAAACCTTCGCTGCAATTGCTGGTAAACTATGGCCTGGAGCGGACTACTTGTATGTTGATGCCTTGGGTGCATCTGGAGGTATTGCTACCCTGTGGAATCCCATTAAAATAAAAGGCAAGCTATTCGCTAGCTCCCAGTATTTCCTAGCGGTTTCTGTCCACTATGGTGATCTTTGTCGGCAGATGTTCAATATCTATGCCCCTAACTCTAGGGCGGGAAGATGAAACCTGTGGGAGGAAATCTCCAATATCATTATGACTAATCAGAAGGACCGGTTGATGCTTGCTGGGGATTTCAATGCCCCCCTCTACCCTTCCGCGAAGTGTGGTGGCCTGGAGGATTTCTCTGACAGCATGAGCGACCTTGCCAACTTCATCAATGCTTCAAACCTAGTGGATATTGACCTTCAGGGTGCCCCATTCACTTGGTCGAATAATAGGAAAGGAAAACACCTCATCCAAGTCAGATTGGATAGATTTCTGATCTCCACCAACTGGGATTTGGGAATGAGTTCCTTCCTGAAATCCCTCCCAAGGACGGCGTCTGATCACAACCCCCTTCTTCTCCATTGGAAAGACAGACCCTACCAGCCCCCCCCCCCTTCCGCTATGAAATCATGTGGGCCTCCCATGACCTAGGATCCAGACTGGAACAACTTCAAATTTTAATGGCTATTGGTAACCCCCCGGACCCCATTTTGAAAGAGGAGGAAGATTGTCGCAAAAGCTAGAAAAATATCCTTGCCAAGGAGGAAGTGTACTGGAAACAAAGATCCAGGATCTAGTGGTTGAAAGAAGGGGACAGAAATTCTACTTTCTTCCATAGATCAGCTTCTAACCACAAGAGGAGGAACTACATCAAAAGTATTAAGGATGAAATTGGCCAGGAGATTTCTGATGACTCTTTGATTGGACAGAACGCGGTGGACTTTTTCACCAGTCTGTATGCAGACGGTGGAACAGCTTCGCCACTCCAGGACTGGCTCATTAGTAAACTGTTGATGGCCATTGAGGAGGACAACAACCGACAACTCTTGTCCCCCATCTCTTTTGAGGAAGTTCACAGGGTGGTCTTTGCTATGGGAGCTTATAAAACACCGGGCCCGGATGGTTTCCCCCTCGGCCTTCTTCTAGGACTTTTGGGATATCGTTAGCTATGATGTTACTAAAGTTGTTCAAGATTTCTTCAAAACAGGGAGATTGCTTAAAAAGATCAACAACACTTTCATTGTCCTCATCCCCAAGACCACCACTCCCAGCTGCCTGAAGGAGTATTGGCCCATAAGCCTTTGCAATACCATTTACAAGATTCTCTCCAAGGTCCTTGTACACAGAATCAAACCTTTCTTGGAAAAATTTATCAGTCCGTCTCAGAAAGGCTTCATCCAGGGACGGCAAATTCTGGATGCCGCCATTACAACTCATGAGATAATCCATTCCATGGATAGGAGAAAATTACCAGGTATGGCCTTTAAAATTGATATATCAAAAGCTTATGACAAGGTTAATTGGGAATTTCTTTTCAAAGTGCTCCTAAAACTGGGATTCGACCAAAAAATGGTGAGTATGATTCGTGAATGTGTTACCATGGTCCAATTCTCAGTCCTGATTAATGGGACTCCTAGGGGAGGCTTCAAAGCTGAGAAGGGTATCTGGTAGGGCGACCCCTTATCCCCTTATCTTTTTATCATGATAGCTGAAGTCCTAAATAGAAATGTGACTCATCTAGTCACCAATGGTAGGCTCCAAGGATTCAAAGCAGCCTCCACGCTCCCCCCTACTAATATCCAGTAGTTCATGGATGACACTTTCTTTTTTGGTAGAACTTATGTGATGGAGGCTAAAGCATGGAAGACCCTTCTGGAGGACTATGCCAAGGTGTCGGGACAATGCATCAACTATGAGAAGAGTAATCTCTACTTCTTCAACACTCCAAATGACCTCCAACTCAGAATCCTCTCCATCCTCGGATGAAAAATGGCTACTCTCCTGGGAACCTACCTGGGGCTCCCTCTCATGGTCAAGGAAGTCAGTCCCACCTTCTGGAACTCTATCTTGGAAAGAATGCAGAAAAATCTTGCAGGATGGAAAGGGAAATTTCTCAGTAGTGCGGGGAAGCTCCAGCTCCTCACAGCCTCCCTACAAGGAATTCTGGTCTACTTCCTCTCCATGTTCAAAATATGAGGGACCATGGGTGAAAAACTTGAAAAAATTCAAAAAAACTTTTTATGGACTGGCTTAGAGGAAAAAAAATGCCTGGCTCTGGTCAACTGGGATACTGTTTATCTACCCAAATCTCTCAGAGGTTTGGGTATACGAAATATTAATGCCCTCAATAAGGCGCTAATTACCAAGGTGGGATGGACCTTGGCTAAAGGGGAGGCGGACTGGTGCAACATCATCAAAGCTAAGTATTTGGACCGGGAGCATTTCTTTTATAATCTCAATGCTTCTGACCTTCCCCAAGGCTCCAAATTATGGAACAACATCCTAAAGAATAGAGTGATGGTCAGAGAAGGTCTGAAGTGGCAGCTTGGAGATGGCAAAAAGGTGAGATTCTGGGAGGACTTTTGGATGGAGGATAGACCGCTAATCAACACTCGTTTCCATCAAATCAGGAACCATTTCAAGGCTATCTTGGGGGATTATGTTGTGGATTATGTGGTCCCAAGAAGTGGTTGGAAGGACTTAGTCCCCATTTGTAGCAATCAACCAAACCTGGTCCCCCTGGCTTAGGAGTTGCAACTCTTATTGTTGAAAACTAGAATTCCCATGACCACGAATGAAGACAACTTCATCTGGAAAGAGACTCAATCGGGCCAATTCTCGATCAAATCTGCATACTCTTAGCTCCTAAAACACCCTGTGGATGCGGAAGGTTGGAAGAAAGTCTGGAACCCTTAGTTAATTCCCAAAATTAATTTCTTTTGGTGGTCCCTCATGCATGGAAAAACCCTCACGCTTGATAACTTGAAAAAGAGGGGATTCCATCTCCCCAATAGATGCAGCCTATGTAAAAAGGATGAGGAATCTATTGAGCACCTTTTTATTCTTTGTCGCTTTGCGGCTCACATTTGGTCTATCACGCTTCAGAAATGTGGTCTGTGTTGGGTCTTCCACAAGAATATAAAAAACTTTGTGTTTGATTGGACCCCCCCTTCCCATCATCCCCTCATCATTCAACTTTGGAAACAAATTCCTCCGCGGATCTGTTGGGCTTTATGGAAGGAGAGAAACAACAGAATTTTCAGAGACACTGAGACCCCTCCGGACTCTGTTGCCCTCACCTTCTTTAAGTTGATATCGGAGAATCTAGAAGCTACAAAATGGAAAATCCCCCCTATCCTCCTGATGAGATGGATAAGAATATCACTAGCGGCTGGAAGCTCCCCCTGGCTTCGATCGTTTCAACAATAGCTCACCAAGAAAAAGAGACAGATGACTAGGTGGTCTTCCCCCAGAATTCACTGGTTTAAATTGAATTTTGATGGCTCTGCTCAATGCAACAGTTAGGCTGGTGGTGGAGTTATCAGGGATCATCTAGGGAACATGGTTGTAGCCTATGCTGGCAACCTCAGTGAAAGTTCGGTCACTCAAGCTAAGGGAATGGCCCTCCTATGGGGACTGAAAATGGCTAACGACATAGGAATAAAGCATCTGGAAATCGAAGGAGACTCTCAAGTTATCATCGACTCTATCAAAGGGAAGGCTTCAGCTAGATGGAGAGTAGAACCCATTTTGAGGGACATCAGGCACTTGTTGGTCAAAATGGAGGACTTCACCATAGACCACATCTTCAGAGAAGGAAATAGAGTGGCAGATTCCATGGCGGCTAAAGGAAGGTTGTAGATGGGCTTACGATGCTCGAGGAACCCCAATATGCTACCAATCACAGTTAAGGAAATCCTGGATAAGGAAAAAGCCTTGTGCCAAGAAAGGACTAACCCTTCCGCCCAATGATGAAGGGAAATATGTTAATCTTTTGAAATTGGCGCGGAGATCCCGCCAATTTCTACCACAGACGGACACATAGCAGAGGTATGCGGAGTCATCACTACCACAGGGGACAAATTTATAAAGAAAGGACTAACATCGGGAATGATTACCATTCATTTATGACTCAGATGGTGCCAACTGGCGACGACAAAGGCGACGCTGAGGAGCTGTCAACTCACATTGGCCTGAGAAAAGAGTTGTCAACTCACATTGGCCCGAGTAAAGGCTCGCACGCTCTGAGTAGATCTCTAGCCAGCGATATCTACGAGACCTTAAAGGATAATAATCACTATGATTATTACGACTGTTTAACCCAAGTCTAGCACATTTTCCCTAACCATTTCATCTTCAGTTGCTTCGGCTCTGCGTTCTGGCTTTCTGTCATTTTCAAATAGTGAAGCTGGAGGATTCTAAAATGGGGGGGACAGGTTCAGACTGGAACCCAACAAAGTCAAGGAGTTCAAAGCCAAACCAGCGGCCTAGTTCGTGTGCACCGAAGGAGGCATTGACAAATTTATGGAGAACATGAAGGGCGACGACGAGAGACTCTCTAAATAATTTGTGTCCTCCTAGGAGGACAGAAGGGTGACTATGGGGGGAATCTCCTTCGAAATAAATGAAGAGGTCATAGCCTAGGCTACTAGCCTCTCAATGGAGGGCAGAAAATGGCAAAAACAGAGCCGCATTGCGGACTCTACCAGCCTTAACCAATTTTTCTGCCACGGCGAGAACCCTATCAAGAGGGCTAGAGGATTTAACAAAGAGGAACTCCTGCACCCTTGGGACGAATTCTGCTACATAGTGATGAAGTATTTTACGCTCGAAGGCAGGTATGGCATTTTCTACTACTACCAACTCCCCTTCCTGAACCATTTAAGGAACAAAGACCTCATTTCCATTCCGTTTTTTTTATTTCACTCGATGGATGCTAACGTTAAAGATATAGCTAAAGCCAAAAAGAAAGGAAAAGACTTTCCTATCCTGCACCAGGGCCTTATGCTCTACCTTTTCAACTTCCACCTCACCCTCTGCCCGCCCCGTTCCATTTCTGTGCAGAATGTCGGCCCCTCGACCCAACCTCTGGCCATTAATGATTCAAGCCCCCGTTGCACGGAACTTGGCTCCTCTAGCAAGAAAACCAAGAATCACTCCTTGGAGGAGGTCAGAACCCCTAAAAAAGTTAAAATCCAAGAAATTGATTCGGACCTGGACTTTACCGAAGACGCCAACACGCCCCGCTGCTCTAGCAAATTGGCCTCTAAACCCTTTGATAAATCCCTAAGAGACCCCTCCTCCTTGCATGACACGGGAAACTCCATTCTGACTGATAAAACCCCCCAAGCCCAGCACAAACATTCCCCCCTTTATGTGAGCTCAACCCATGTTTTTGAAAGCCCGGTCGCCTCGATGAGCCCGGAACCTGCCAATTTCCCTTCCCCGACCTTCAAGATTGAGAAAATGCTGGTTGTTGAAGAGGCTAGTAGTGTGAAGGAAGAAGATCCCAACCTGGCAAAGCTTAGGAAAAAGATGGAAGCCCTCTCTGACAACCTGCAGGTGATTACCAGCAGACTGGAGGCGATGGAGTCCAAGATGCATGATGTGTCTAAATTCACTATGAATGTCATGAGATGATCGGCCACGACTCTATGCCTTTTGTAGGATAGCGCAAACAAAGGTAATGGCAAGGAGGACGAGGACTTTAAAGGCCTGTTTAAGTTCCTCACCAAGGAATAGACTAAGAAGATGCTCCCTAAGAAGAGCCGTGGGAAAAAAAATTAAATTTCTGCATGTGGAGAAGTTTTTTGTCTATGCGGTGTAGTAGGCTGGATAGATCTAGTTTCGGCTTATGTTTATATTTTAATGCTTATAGCCCTGCATGGCACTGGAAGTATACTCTGACTGGTAGTATTTTATTGCTGATAAACTCTCGTATGATGGTTTTTGTTTTTGATAGAGGTAAAAGGTTGCTTCTGTGCTGATTGTTTGCGGACAATGGTCCTTCCATTGTTCTCTTAATTGTACCCATGGGTCAGCCCCCTCGTTTTTGGCTGCTTTTATTATCAAAAACATATAATTTAATTTAATCAAAGTGAAATATATCTATTCATAGTGATCATCGTAAGGCATGATTTGCACTACCTAATTTAGACATTTAAAGATAACTTTAACAAGTAGATTTTTTTATATTATAAAATATTGTTTTAAGAAGATTTTTTTGTGAAGATTTTTTTTCAAATAATATTTTAGATGTATTTTATTATATATTAATTTTCTATAAAATTTATATTGAATATATTTATTATTATATTATATAATTGTATATTTAAATATATGTTACTTCATAAAACATAAAATATAATTAATATATATTTTTCATAATATATTAATTAAATTAATTTTAAATAATATAAAATAATAAAACTGGATTGTATTATTATAATGTATATAATAAAATGAATTTAACATTTTTGAAATTATCTTAATTATTAGACATAATATTATTGTATATTATTATTTTTTAATTATTTAATATATATAAAATATGTTTTTCATAATATATTATTAAAATTAATTTTAAACAATATAAAATAATAAAACTGGATTGTATTATTATTATTTTTTTATAGGTAATTGGTCGAAGCCTGAATAGCTTTTGACTGGAGCTATGAACCAGTGGGGCCACAGTAGGGGGCCCCATCCCCATTACATATCTTTGAATTATTATTATTATTATTGTTGTTGTTGTTGTTGTTGTTGTGTTTGATTAGATTGACCCCAAGACCTTCCCCATTTTTTGGAAGGCCAAGAGTCACAGCTTAGAATTTCACTTTAGATGTCCCTATTGGGAATTGAACTTGGGTCTCCACAATGAGAACCCAGTGTTTTAACCAGTTAAGCTCAACCCCTTGGACAAACTGGATTGTATTATTATTAAATTTATATTATTGAATAAATTTAACTTTTTTAATAATTATATTAATTATTATACATAATATTATAGTATATCATAAAATATTTAATAATTTTTATTAAATTATTTAGTATATAAAATATTATACATGTTATTAATAATATATAATATTTCTAATATTTATTTATTTAATATATAAACTATTTAGGAAACATACAAATAAAACAAAGTCGATTATTCATAGATTTAGGGATTTTTTAGTTTACATGGCAATTTTTAAGCTTCATCATTAAATAAACTTCAAGCTTCATTGTATGCATATAAGGATCCCTTCATACATAGACTTGAGACTCTCAAATATATTGAACATCACTTTCCCTATCCTTCTCCATCTTTATATCCATATCTCTCCCTTTGTCCCTCTCCTTCCATATATTGAGTTATATCTCACAGTTTCCCCCACTTCGGTCTCACTCAATATCTCCCACCTCTACTTATCTCTCTCCCTATCTCCCCTCACTCCATCTCTCCACATTTATCCTCTCTCACTCCCTCTCTCACTCCCTCCTTATTCCCCCATCTATCTCTCTATCTTTCCCTCCCTTGATCCCTCCCTATCCCCCATCTATCTCTTTATCTCTACCTCTATCTTCATCTTTATCTCTCCCTCTATCTCCCCATATTTATCTTTATCTCTCCCCCTCTTCCTCTCTCTCTTATGTCTCTAATTATCTTTATTTGTTAATCTCTTTATCTATCTATGTCTCTATATACCTCTCTCCCTCTCCTTTATCTCCTTATATCTCTATCACTCTATCTCATCATCTTTATGTCTTCATCTCCCCCACTCTCTCTATACATCTCCCCCATCTATCTCTTTATCTCTACATTTGTCTTCCTCTTTATCTCTCTCTCTATGTCCCCCTATTTCTCGTAATCGAGCTCCTCGTCTTATTCTCTCTCGTTTGTCTCTAGTTCTCTTTTTTTGTCAATCTCTGTCTTTATGTCTTTGTCTCGGTCTCTGACTCCCTTTCCCCCTCTCCTTTATCTCTTTGTATCTCTCTCACTCTATCTCTTCATCTCTCTCTCTCTCTCTCTCTCTCTCTCTCTCTCTCTCTCTCTCTCTCTCTCTCTCTCTCTCTCTCTCTCTCTCTCTCTCTCTCTCTCTCTCTCTCTCTCTCTCTCTCTCTCTCTCTCTCTCTCTCTCTCTCTCCCCTTATCCCCCTCATTTGTCTCTCTATCTCTCCCTCCCTCAATCCCTCCCTATCCCCCCTTTCTCTCTCTCTATTATTATCTCTACTTCTTTGTATCTATTAATATCTTTATCTATGTCTTTGTCTCTATCTCCCTCTCCCCCTCTCTCTATATATCCTTATATTTCTATCTTTATATCATTTTATCTCATCATCTATATGTCTATAACTCCCCCACTCCCTCTATATCTCTCTATCTCTTTCTATCTATCTCCCCATCTTTCTATTTCCCTATCTTTATATCTCCCTCTACCTCTTTCTATCTATTTATCCCCCTATTCCTCTCTCCCTATATCTTCAATTCTACCTCTATCTTCCTCTCCCCCCCTCATTCTCTTCCTAAACCTCTATATCTATATCACTTTTCCTCTATCTATATCTATCCATATTTCTTCTTCCATCTCTCCCTTTGTCTCTATCTTGTTATCGCTCCTTCTCTCTACTCTATCTTCATCATTCTATCTATCCCCCTCTCATCTTACTCTCTTAATCTCTCCCTCCTCTCATGTCAATATCCCTCTCTATCTCCATCTCCTCCATCTATATATCTATCCATAGTTTCTACCTCATTAACCCTCCTATCTCTCTCTTCCCCTCTCTCCCTCTCTCCCTATTCCAAACATAACATGAGCCTGTTGGTAATGGAGTTTAATTATCTTCCTGATTAACAGGTTTTATTTCAGTTGTGTTTGGATCCTATATGTCAATTCAAATCAAGCTATCACTTCTTCATTGATACCTTTGTATCACAAACAACATAATTTGGTAAATTGCCTACCAATTTTCATCATGTACTACACAACTATATGCAAAAATAGACCAAATTTTTCCCCAATTGACCTTCCACACCTCTTTCGACGTACCCATTGCACACCAAGGTATGACTTATAGTTATAATTACTAATAAATTATAATTATAATAATTATTTGTACTTGCAATACTATTGCATTCAGTTATGTGATTTTTTGCACCAATCAAAATTGATTATTACTTTTGTTTTCAAAATAAACTTGATTTTTATAAAGTTGAGATTTATATTTTCAAACTAAAAAATATTTATTTACAATATGATTTGATGAAAAAAATTGGTGTTATAGGAACAAATTTATAAGGATGATAGATTTTATAGGCTTTTTAAAATATTTTTTTATATTTAAAAAATAAATTTTATTTTAAGTAACTTTTTGTAATAAAATTGATTAACTATTCTATACGAATTTGATTCACACCATTTAAATTAAATTAAATTAAATTTGAATAAATACTTAAATTATCTCATTACAAGCATTACACAACAAATATTTCTATTTAAAAAAACTTAAGTATGTATGTTTACAATTATACTTTTGTATAATTTTTTTTGAAATCATTCTATTTTTGTCAATACTTTTTGAAAATCGTAATTTTCTTTTTGATCATTTTTTTTTATATTAGAGATCAAGAGACCAAAAAAGGTTTTATACAACTGAGTTCAGGGGAGGCAGGGCCTCAACCGTTAAGCAGTGAAACCAAAAAGACTTAAACGAGTAGCATATATAGTGCACTACAAAAAAAGACTCGGAATAAGGAGAGACTAAGGAGTAAATAAAGATGTGTTTGTTGTCATAAGGTACTAGTGGAGGATTTCATCCTGGTCCTCCAGCCATGTGGTCCAACCCTGTGGTCCTTCCATCCAGACCACCTCCTTCCTTTCCATGATCTGTAGGCACATGTCTATCCTGTTGAAGGGGGGGACTCTAGTATCTTGAAGCTCCTTAATCAGTTTCTTTACTGCACTCTCAAAGACGGTTTGATTCTCTGCGATCCTGGCCCATTCATACCCATCTTGCATTTCGTAGATAAACATGGTGGCTCGGCCTTCTTTGAGGAACCACAGGAGCTTGTTTCGTTCAACATTCATCAGGAAGCAAACCTGTACATCAATTTTGTAATGTGTGAGTTTTTTTTTAAAACTAGTAAGTTCCCTAGCATTACCTTGGAACTTCTCATTTCCGAGTTTCCAAATAAACCAAAGGATAAAAGAAGACAAAATTTGCCAAAATAAGTTAGCATCCTTTTTAAGATGATGGATGAAACCAGTAACTATATCATAAGTAAAGACATGTTCGGTAATAGATATTCCAAACATTAGCCAGATCTCCCTAGCAAAAGGGCAGTCAAGGAAGATGTGCCAAGTGGACTCAGGCTTAATGCAAATAGAGCAGAGATCATATACAGCCACGTTATTCCTTATAGGCAATCTATCCAATAAGAGCTGCCATCTGAAACACTTAATCTTAGTGGGGATGGGCAATTTCGAGAGCTTCTCAAAGATTTTATGCTAGGAGGTGGGGCTGTGGTCAACATTCCACAAGGTATTAACATGATCGATCACTGAGGTGTCCTGGTTAAGAAGGTTGTAAATAACCTTGGCTTAAATTTTGGGGAGGGGGGAGCCATCCTTCCATAGGAATGAGAGGTACCTGTGGGCATCGACATGAGTGTTTCTAGGAAGGTTGGGGGTCTTACATGCATTCCTAATCATATTGTAGGTCCACTTATGCGAAGCAAGGAGATTATACTTACTACTGAGGTCCTCCCAGGTGATGAGGTTGTCATTTTCCAGGATATCCATAAGATACTTGATCCCCTTATTATGCCAGAATCTAGCAGAGCAGCCTTGGGTTAAGGCCAGAGGCTTAGAGTTATGGTAGAGGTTCCACCATATCAACCTTTCACCATGGAGAGTGTTATCACAGTCAATGTTAGAATTGCCAATAAGTCTACGCACATGCTCCCAGGCTTTCCAGAAGGACTTAAAGACCCAGGTGCCTTGGATAGACACAGAGAAACTACCAACAACTATATCACTGAATGGGAGGGCTTTCCATGATTTGGCAACCTTGGGGAAGCCATTTTGAATGTTGTTTCTGACAAGAATCTTCCAAGGTTCTTGCCCTTCTAGTGCATGGAATATCCATTTGGCAGTGAGGGAGATTCCTTGCATCTTTAGATCCTTAAGGACTAAGCCTCCAAGCTTTTTGTCTAAGTGGCACCAGGCCCATTTCATCGCATGGGCCTTTGTTTTGCCTTTACCATCAGACCAGAGGAAGCGTTTGATAGCCTTTTGGATTTCAAAAATTTGGTAGTCGTTAAACATCCAAACCGAAGAGTAGTAGATGTTGTACGAGGAGAGGATTTTTTGACATACTTGAATCCTACTGGCTAGGGAGAGGATCCTATTATTCCATTTGTTTAGTTTTCTATCTATTTTCCCTTTGACCCAGGTCCACATGTCTCAAAGAGAGGGAGATATAGAGAAGGGGATACTGAGATACCTGACTATTGTGTTGGGTCCTCCCCATGAGTATCTAAACTGTTGTAGCCAGTCTGGTGGTTCATCTTTCCATCCAAGTAGGATAGATTTGGAGTTGGAGATCCGGGCTCTAGAGGCTTTACCAAAGGTGTCAAGTTTTAGATTGAAGGAATCGCTGTTATGCCTAGAGAGCTCCAGAAAGAGAGAGGTATCATCGGTAAACTGGATATTGAGCAGTTCATATTCATCCGACATCCTGATACCATGGACGTTAGGAAATAGAGTGTCATCTCTAAGGATATAGAATAGGGCATCTGAGGCAATAACAAACAAAGCAGGGGCAAGAGGGCAGCCCTGCCTAATGGATCTAGAGAGAGGAATAGGTTGGGATAGAGTGCCATTAACTTCAATTAGGGTGGAAGCATCTTTGAGGAGAATTCGGACATAGTCGCAGAATTCGTTAGGGAAGCCAAAAGCTTGGAGCATCATGAGGATGAAGTCCCACTCGACCTTGTCATAGGCTTTTTCAAAGTCAACAAGGAACATGGCAGAGTCCTAGTTAGATGTTTTGGCCCATTCCATGGATTCCCAGCTCGTGACAAGGTTTTCCAATATATACTTGCCTTAAATGAATCCAGTTTGGGTAGAGCAAATGAATTTGGGACGAATCTTTTCAAGGCGGTAAGCTAAGGCTTTGGCTAGAATTTTATAGGAGACGTTAAGGAGGGTGATTGGTCTCTAGTTTTTAATGAGTGCTTTGTCCCCTTCTTTAGGGATGAGTTTAACAATACCTTTATTTATGAATTCCCCCAGGGTGTCATTGTCAAGAGCTTCATTGTATATGTCATAGAGGTCATTTGTGACCCATTCAAGATTGGCTTTGTATAATTCCGCAGGGAGTCCATCGGAGCCTGGGGCCTTATTATCCTTGAGAGCCTTAATGGCATCGGAAATTTCTTGTATAGAGATCCTGGCTCTAAGGAGGAGAGCATCATCCTTAGAGATTCTTTTAGGGATGATGGTACTACGTTTATGTCGAGCCTCTTTCGAGGCTTCATTGTCTTCTGAGGTAAAGAGATTCCTATATAACATTGCGAAGGCCTCTTTGATATCATTGAGATCCAGGAGTTCCTTGTTGTTTGCAGTTATTCTATCAATTTTTTCTCTATTCAGCTTCTGCTTAAGAAGGTTAAAGAAGATTTTGGAGCCTTTATCTCTAAATTGGAGCCAGTGGTTATGGGCTCTAATGAAGGCTCCCCTGATTTTGACCTGCTGGTGTTTTCTGAGGATATCTCTGGCTTTAGAGACAAGCTTAGCCAAGGTAGGGGAAGAGGGTTGAGTTTGGATATCTTGTTCTAAGGAGTGGAGGCGATGGGTGAGATTTTTTTCCATGGCTCTAGAGTCCTTGGCTTTCTTTTGGCCAATAGTTTGGAGAATTTTCTGCCAGAAGGAGACATTCCTAGTCCATCTAAGGGTGCAGGATTGGGGAAGCTGAGGCTGAAGGTTGAAAAGCCTGACCACCTTAATGGCACCTAGGACATCTCTATCTTTAAGCAGGGAAGTGTTGAGAATAAATTTCTTACTACAGAAGTTGTTGTTAGGGATGGCGTTTCTAGTGTTAATGACTGCTAGGATAGGAAAATGGTCAGAAAGGGTAACAGGTAGAACAACAACCGCATTCCCCAAGTGGTTAGGGGAGAAGGAGAAGAAGTCATTATTAACATAAAATTTGTCTAGTCTGGAGTAGATGCGATTGGGGCCTTGCTGAAAGTTGCACTAGGTGTACCATAGGTCAGAGGCAGCAGTTTTAGTGCCCTCAAGGGGGTCAAATAGCTGTAAGTTTTGTTTAAATTTGTCCCAGTGAGGTTTTTCTGAATTCTTCCATTCAAAAGGAAGTCCCCCAGCCTTGTCATCTTGATGCTCAGTCATATTGAATTCTCTAGCCACAATCCAGGGGATACTTGGGAGGGATGCCAACCAATTCCAAAGGGACACTCTTTCCTTGTAGTCATTAGGTGCATATATGGAACATACGCCAAAGCAGGAGCCCCTAATATCTAGGGTAGCCCAGGCTGCTCTATTACATGAGGAGATCCCTTTATCCCTAATGTTGCTTTCCCACTTAGGGGCAATAAGAAGGCCAACTCCCCCCTTTCCTTTCGGGTGCTTGGTGCAAATTTTGATTGCGTCTCTCCATATAAAGTCAAGTGAACTATCAAGATGGAACCCCATGGATTTAAGTTCTTGCAGCATCAAAAAATCTAAGTTCTTGTGGGAGCTCAAAGAACTTTTGATGACAAACTTCCTATCAAGTGACTCGAGGCCTCTAATATTCCAAGAAATGTATTTCATTAGAGAGGAGGATTAAGAGGGTCAACTAGGGAGACCGCATGGATCTTCAGATTTCTTCTTATTCTTGGAGCCCATAGGCCTACCTTTCTTCTTAACCAAGGAGGATCCTTTCATAAGGTCATCCTCATCTTCACTAACTTCGGATGGTTCAGTCCTAGAAACTGCATTTCCTCCCGTGTCGGACCCAAACATCTGGGAGTCTGGAAAGCCAAGGAGCATCGTGCTAGACCTGATTTCATCTAGACCCTTATTGGCATAGATTACTTCAATAGCATGATTTTCCTCTATCTCTTTGAGCATAGATGCTGTCGAGGGGTTGGTGATGTTAACCTCAGGGGTAAGCCCTGCAAGTGATGAGGAGTCCAAGTTCTTGGGAGTTCCAGACCTGAGCATCAATCTTGCAGGGTTATCACTGGTGCTAGCATCATCAACACTTCGACTAGGGTTCTCAAGATTTTTAACCATTTTTTTAACTACAGAGTTAGCCAGGGCTTGAGGGGTAGTGGGTGAGCTATTATTTGCAGGGAGGGGGTACTCGCAATTGACTGACAATTGGCTGCTAGTTGGGATACTAGGTTGGATTTGAATCGGGGCGTTTAAGTTGTTAATTTTCCTCCTTCGCTTTCTAGAGGTGACCAACTGAAAACAGTTAGAGGGCGATTCTGTAGGACCATTTGGGGAGTCTGAGGCAGGGCCGAGGGGTTCAGAGACAAGGGGCATGTGGTCAATATGCATGGGTATTAATTCTATCGGATTGGCGATGGGTACAATAGCTTCTTTGTTAACAGAGAGTGGGGTGGCCGAATCTTGATTAATATTGGTTTTAGGGTTTGAGGATGCATCGGTTAAATTAGTGTTGGGTTTTTGTTTTCTGCGATTAATGATAGGGCAATTTTTTCGAAGATGCCCTTCTTTCTTGTAGAGAAAGTAGACATTTAAGCCTCCAAGCATTTCAATAGGGCAGACAAAGGTTTCTCCATTGATGTTTAGGGTTAGAGATAGTGGGATATCAATCCCTAGCTTAATTGATACAAGCATTCTGGCATCCAAGTTAGGTACCAGGTGGGTCGTCTCATCAATGCGGATTGTTTTTCCAAAAGGCTCCATTAATTGGGGAAGAAAACACCAAATAAAGGGAGGGACATCATTAAGGATGACCCATCTGGGGGAGGAGAGTGCGAGAACCTCTTCACCAACCGCCTCCAGAGACCATGCTAGGGCACAAAAGGATGTACTCCCAACTCTCCAGTATTGACGCTTTAATGCCTCACTTTGAGCCTCATGACTGTTAAAAAAGATAAGGTATAGACCCTTTTGAATTTGTCTGCAGAATGATATCTTAAGCCCTAGCTTTAAATTTTAGAGATTATGAAACCAATCATCTAAGAATTTCCTAGGTGGACATTTCTCAATATCAACACACGCAAAGAAAATGGTCGTATTACTTAACCTAGCCTTTTCCGAAGTAATTTCATTCATCATTTCATTATTTGGCGAGATGCAGAAGGAATCCGAAGTAGTGCTAGGGCACTTACCTTCCTCACCGGGTCGTTCATTGCCAGAAGCCTTAAGAAATCGCGCGCAAGGGTTGATTCCATTTGCAGGCGGGGCGACGGTTTCGACGAAGGATTTCTTCAGAGGGGGTTTAGTTTGAGTTGCGGATTTAGGGCCATTAATGGCACCGCCATCCGACTCTAGTTCCATAGGGAACCAAGGTTAAAGTCGCACGAGCGACAAGGTAGGTGAGGGCGTTTAGAATTAAATGAAACCCACATAATAAACTTGTAGAGTTTAAAGAAAATCAAAAAACAGAGCAACAGAGAGAGGATTCCAAACCAGGTGGAGGAGATTTAACCCCTCCATAGAGATGCTGAGGTATCCACGTCAGTAAGGTTGCCTCGAATAGTCCGCTTACATCCAAATTGGAAGTTTGCAAACCTCGAGATATGCAGTCGCCGAAAATCGCAGTCCCATCTTCCCACTATTTTTAGCAATATCTTCTTAATCATTTTAATATATACAATATAATTTTATAATATTTACTCATAAATTTAAATATTTTTCATTAATCATTAAAAAGACTTATTTTCACTTTAATGTTTATATGATGTAATTTTATAATTATTAATAGTTATTTTATTAAGATCAAATATAATTAATATTACATAAATATAATTAAAATAATTTATAATCTTAAACTAATAATTAAGTTCAAGATTAATTTTATTATTATATAGATTTTTTAATTAAACTAGAATTATATTCTTAAGAAAAATATATATTTTCACTATAATGTTTGTATTATATTATAATTATTGATATTATTTTATTGAAGTGAGAGTTATAATTAATATTACAAAAATATATTTAAAATAATATAATTTAAAAATGACAATAATTCTAAATTATACTAATTAAGAATTACAAAAATATTTTTATTACCTACTATGTGGCACTTGTTAATTAGTACAATCCTAAAGCATTATAATTAGGATTAGGATTAGAATGAGGACTAAGGCAAGAATTGTGGTTAGAACTATTAAAAAATTAAAACAAATTAAAAATAAAATTAATAAAAAAATAGTTAAAATACAACGAATAATATCATATTATCTTAGGTTCCAAACTTCTCATATTTCATTCATCTAATATTTTTATTTGAGACCCTATTCCTAATAATAATTTAAAGGTTTTTGTTGTGATACCACTCTACAATTATTTTCTAAAAGTTCATCAATTTTTTAAAATATTGTTTTTAATGGAGAGAATTAATTGCTCTTGTGCTTGCGACAAAACAAATTTGAAGCCAACGTCACTCAATTTTATTTATAATATTCCAATAATCTATTTCATTGAATCTATATGTCATAACCCATCAATCTAGTGTCAAATAGACAAATATTATTATTATAATGTTACAAAAACAAATACTCATCACTATGTAACACTTGTTTCAAAAATATTATATATCATTTAATTATAAAAATTAAATTAAATAATCATACATTTAATTTTTAAGTTGTCAAATTTTTAATTATTTTTATTTACTATTTTTACTATTCTATATATTTTATTTTATTTTAATAGTGATAAATATTATATATTTACAACATACATTAATTTATAAATTTAGTTATTCTTTTATATATTAAATACATCAAGCTTACATATACTAAAATATAAAATAATACTAAATTATTTATTATATATTTAATTATACAATAATTTAAAAATATATTCATCATTTTATTTAATAATATATGCCAGTTTTTAATATTTTACTATATTCACTATTTAATATTTTTTTACTATACAATTGTTAAAGTCAACATAATTATCATATTGACATAATATAAATACTATAGGACTCCACAATCCTTATCCCCCAAAATAATGTACGATATAGCCATCCACTATCTAAATACCACAAAAAGTCTCTTCGGAGACATCCGTTCAATAAATACCACCAAAAAAAAAAGCTACTACGAGCGTCTGACACGTGGCAGCTGCGTTTAGGAAAAACACAAGTACGGTTGTTGAACGACAAGGAAAGGGTGTTCCCAAAGGAATCCACAATGCTGTAACGTCTATTGTATTAACTTCCACAAGGACGAGAAAAATCTAAACAACCATCTGTTCAAGAGACAAATGACCACACGTCTCTATGTAGAATACGTCACGATAGAGTTAAGCTTCACTCTAAAAAAAAATTCATACCATGAAGAAACGGCTATATCTAGCTTAAAAAACAATTGTTTGTTTACATTTAGTCAATGGATTTTTGGTATGTTGGTGAAGTTGAAACGGTCAATAATTAAATCTGAGATTGTAAAAACTTAGACACAAACCTTATTTGAAATTTTCGACAGATGTCCTATGCTTTCACCTCTTTCCACTCTTGCTTTTCTTATGCCAGTGCTTATATCTGAGATTGCTAAAACTTAGGTGCAAACCTAATTTTCAAATTTAGACAAATGTCCTATGCTTTCACCTCTTTCCGCCTTTACTTTTCCTTTAAATAGTATCACTTCACTGTAAAAATCTTGTTTGCTCAAAATACTCTATTAATCAATGAACCCCTGATCGATTAGTGAAGTAAAAACAACCAACATTTAAATTCGTGTGGCTTCGGATCTTTAAATATCAAAATGGTCTAGCTTTGACAAATATTTTGAGTTGTACATCATGTTAAAATATTAATGTAGTAGACATGATCTTTGTGTTTTTAAAGCATTAAATCTCAAAACAAAAATATTTTCACAATTGGATGTTCAATTGAAAAGATTAACACAATAGACATACATGTACGCTTAATCAATGATATTGAAATGGTATTGCTCAATTATAACGTGTGTTTAAGTATATTTTCTTTACATTTAACCAGGAACGCTTATTTCAGGTTTACAAGAATTTTTAGAGGTGTTAAAAATAGGTTTCTTATATCGATCTTGAAGTTGTGTGCAATCTGTCATTGGAAGGACAACAACTTCGAGAGAGGCTTTTGCTCTCATTTTATTTTGCATATTCGCCCTATTTTCCATTTGAGAACATGATGTGATAGATATGGTTATAGTTTCTTTTATATATTTATGTTTTCATGAAATAATTTTCTTTTATAAAATTGTGTCAATATATAATTAGTATATCTATTTTTAAAAGAATATATGTAAAGTATTGGGAAAATATCATATTTGTTCATATTTCTATTAAAAATTATTATAATTTTATTAAACTCTTGACCAAAACAAAAAAATCTATTAAGACTACATTATTATTATATTATTATATTTTATTTTTATTCATTCTTATTCTTATCATGCATTTATGTGTCACAAACACATCAAATTAAATGCTTTTAGTTTTTATTGACGGATATTTTACATCCATATGTGAGTATATAATTAGAAAATGTTAGATATATTTAAAATTCAATAACTTAATAAAAGTTGAAATTTAATTCTATGTTAGAATTAAATATGTTTTTATCTTTAAAAAAAATATTTATTTAATAAAAAGTTACAAATCAAAATAAAAACAAACTAAAAATTAAAACTTATGAGATTGTTATTGGTATAATTGTTATAAATTAAATTAGATATTATATAGCAATACAATTCAATTGTTTCATGATATTTGGAAAGAACATTTGAAAGACCTGGAATCAAATTCATATTACAATTTAAAACACGATATGCATCTCATTAGGTTCTTACAAATTGTATGTTGATTTTGATGGATTTAGAGATTAGATAGTCGATCTTTGGTTATTTGTGTGTTAGCGTTGGGATCATAGACATGTTCATGATACAAGTTGAACAAATTTTAGTATGGATGAGATTACAATATGCAAGTAGCTAATAGAATAGTTGGTCTTAATAATTTCAATAAACAACATTATAAATTTTTAGATTATAATATACTAGTAGCTATTAGAATGTCATGGATGATAACCATAGAGACCCCCTCTATCTCAATTGCATTGAGATTGCAAGTTTTGAGTACTAGTTATTGCAAAGACTAAATGCTCCTACCTTGTTATTGGTACCCAGGGGAGTTTTTTTAGGATGCTTTGATTAGTTTACCATTCTCATCTCTTGTAATGTATCTGGCCTTGATCCTATGAATCCAATTATTCTAGTTGTAATGGTTATTGGTGGTACAATTTTGTTTGTGTATTTTTTTTTTCTAGTTTTATGTCAATTATGAATACAATGTCATTTATGATATGGTTTGCTTTCTTTAAGACTAAGGTTGATGTACAAGTGAGTTCAAATTTGTTGAATTGTATTTCATATAGCATTTTGCATTTCAAACCTATTGAATTGTGTTTCATGTTATTTTAACAATGTAAGTATTTTAGCTTTGTGTTTTTGTCTTAGTTGTTCATATATGAGACAATGCACAAGCCATCAACTTTTTCCTTTCTTTGGTTGCAATGTTTGTATATTAGCATCTCCTACATACCTATTTGCAATCGTAAATTAGTACATGAAACCTTAAATCAAGAAAACTAAATCATGTTGTGAAAATTTCTCATAAATATTGACAATTGTAGAAACAAAATTATATCCTTAGAGGGTTTTGGATTGAAGTTGAGGCCCATAAAGACACACTTGACAGGGGAGGATTAGAGTAAAGCAAAGCAGGTGTAATGTTATAGATGACTCAAGGGGAAACAATATTTTTTTTGTGATATAGCAATTCATTAAGAGATATAAGGTACTTATCTAAGATAATTGTAGATAATCTTCTATTGGTGGAGTGAATTTGACTATATATATTTGTCTATTGTGGAAAAATGTCGGTATCTTGGGAAGCAACTAGGGATTCAAAGAGTGCTAGATTGAGTAGAGATTTGTAACCATTGGATGCAATAATATTAAAAATATAGATTAAAAGGAATAATATCTATTTTTGAACCTAGAAGACGATTACTTAAATAAAAAAAATTAGAATATTAAGTTGAATGGTCATATTAGACAAGCTTGCCTAGCTTGCATCCTTAGACATAGGATGTACAGACTAAGTTATCCTTTTGATTCTCATTTGAAAAGTGGTTTGGACAAGTGCATTTCAAGTTGTTAGAAAGGATGTACAAAAATAATTCTTTTGTACAGTTCAAAAATAATTATTTCTCATTTTACTACAATTCAAACAAAATAAAAACTATTCTTCCAATTTTTGGCAAGAACTTCACTACCTTGTAGCTTTTGTTTTATTCGAAAATATGTAATTTTGTGGTTAGTAAGCCTTAAATCTTAACTTTGTTTAAGGGAAAAAATAATAATTTAAAATATATCTAAGAAGTAAAATCTGGAAGAAATAAAAAACAATGTCCATTTCAGAAGTGAATGGTGAAGCTAGGGTTTAGGCGCGATGGCCATTTGCAATAGGTTTGGCATTACAAAGGGCAAAGGATTGAAGGCTATCATAATCGAGAATGGCATCCCCCTTTTAGGGCATGGCAGGGTCAGGAAAGCCAATACATGAGAACCCATTATGATCATAGATATGTATTCACTCGAGGTCGAGAACTTGATCAAAAGAACTAGGGTTCTATAGCAACTGCAGCAATACACTTGAGGCCAAGAGTCGATTTCAAAATGGTTGAAAAAAAGTTTTGGTGGATGAAGGTGCAACAAAGTGAGCCAACGACAAAAAAGGTATGCAAAAATGGGGATCATTCACTTGTGGTTTCTCTTTTCATTGAAAACCCGGAGTGAAAGGTGTTAGTTCAACTATTGAAAGATAGGGCTTTTTTATGAAATGGAATGGGGATTGACCTACTTTCTCTAGGGTTTGGTCCAAGGTTGATACGCATTAGGGAGAAGCGTGTGTTCTAAAAACACTCCCAAATGGGTTTTATCTTGTCATTTTCCCAAGTGAAAAAGACAAGGAATGGGTTTTGAATAGTGGCCCTTTCCTTAAGGGGGGTAAAGGGTTTTACATCAAGGATTGGAAGGCCAATTTTGATCCCAAAATGGTGGAGATTGATTGTGTATCGCTTTGGATAATGTTGTATAATCTCCCTCGGGAATATTGGGACTTGTAGACTCTCAAAATGATTGGAGATAAATTGGGAGTCTTTTTGAAAGCGTATGAAGCCTTGGAGGTTAACAAATACAATATGTATGCCAGAATTTGTATCCAATGGAAATCTAATCATCCCCTCCCGCAATATATTGAGCTGAAATCAGGTGAGGGTGTGTGACGTCAACCCATCGAGGTTGAATATCTCACATAGGTATGTTCAGTTTGTAAAAGTGAAGGGAATACAAATGCAGAATGTTGCAAGAACCCCAAGGGCAAAGGGTTGGATAATAACACCCTGCAAGACCTTCTTATTAAACTAATAGAGGATAAAGTTATCTAGATGCAGGCAATACGAATTCCCCGCCCCCCAATAAGGAAATGCAAATGTAGGTGAGGATGACATCTCCTTTGACGTTGAGAATGATGGGGTAAATTCTCTACAACAGAATAGAGTTGATGGTAATAATTGTGAGTTGCATACAAGGGAGTTGAATTTGGATACTGACACGAAGGTTTTTAGGGATTCTGGAAATCAAGGCCTCTCTAAAATTTGATAATGGTATCAGGCTTCAAAAGGCCTCAAACATACTATCAGAGGATCCAATATTAGAGGAGGCAAAAGGTTTGGTAGGAATAGTGTCGCACAATGATGCTAGGGGTAATCAGTGGGTTTCAGAGGAAGGTATGGGAGAGGATTGCATTCTGAGTGGGTAGAAGGAGGAACAAGTAGGCTTTGGTTTTAAAAACATTACTAATGAGTCTCATTATCAAGATACAAGTCTGGATCCATCAATTATCGTCTCTTTAGTTGACATGCTACTCATATCAATGTGGAGGAGGTGGATGAGGACGTTGATATGTATGATGATGGTGTTTTCAAAGAAATACAGATCTTGTTGGCATATGTGCAGAATATGTTGACATGACGATATTGTGTTATCATTGATGTCAATATGCTTAAGAGAGAACCGATAATATGCTCAAGAGAGAACCTGTAATATGTTGAAAGAGAACCGGTAATATGTTGAAGAGTGAACCGGTAATATGATGAAGAGTGAACGGGTTTGTTGAAGTTAAGAAACTGGCAAAGTGAACCGGTAGAATGATGAGAACCGGTATATGTGCGAAAGGTGAAGCGGTTTAATATGGTATGACTACCGGTTGGTAGTCTCAGCTTCAGGGTTTCCAGTTGAAGTGTTTCGAGCCTATGTGATTCAACCGATGGCATTGTGTGATGAGTTAGCAATGTAATGGAGATCATATCATGTTGCCACATCGGCCTCATGCGCGTGAAGGATCTTGCATGAAGGGTATTGATCCTATCTACCTTGGGAATGAGTGAAGTCCCTGTAAACGGTGGAGAACGCGTGATGGGTTATTGCCTCCAAGAAGCGGCGAAGAACGAACAATGGAGAATGTCTTGAGATCTATTCAAGCCCGTTGTATTCAAATGCAAAGTGTTCAATGGTCAAGATTGAACCGATTGAATTGCTCAACCTAAATGTTTAGGGTTTAGGGTTTATGTTACCGACCTATCTGTTTCCTATAAGGTCGATGTTGTGTTTCATGTTGAAGTTGTTGGCAAATGTTGTGTGTGTATCTAAGAGAAAAGACACGTGATTCTTGCCAGACCAAATAAGAGGGTTGATACCTGCAGAGTGTGTATGCAGAAGAAAGGAACTCAAGCGGATCTGCATTGGCATTGAAGTGCTATTACCAGATCATTGTAATACCTATTGATCTCTAACCACTTCAACAATTGGAAAATCCCTTAGCATGGTAGCTTTAACTAGCTTGTTGTAAATCCTTTAACAGGGTAACTCAAAGCCATTGGGTTCATGAAATCCTCTAACAAGGTAACCTCTAATAGGGTTTAACCCTTAACCGGGTATTCTAGCCATCCCTTAACCAGGTGATCCCTAACAGGATCGGTTCTTTACAGAACCTGTTGTAACAGTCTTTAACCGGACTAGGCTCCTAACAGAGCAGACTTCTAAAGAGTTCAAAAAAAGCTTGTGGGTATTCATCCCCAACGTGGTTTTTCCCAGTTGGGTTTCCACGTGAAAAATATGTGTGTCATGTGCGATGTCCTTTTCATGTGATGCTTTGTTGTTTTCTGTCAAGCGGTGAATCATGCTAATCTAGCATGTTATTATATTTTTGATGATAGATTACCTGTTTATGCACAAGGATAATGTGGAAATGAGGGTGTAGGTTGTGTGGTAAGATAAGTGTTTCCAGTTTATATCTTTCACAATCTCATTGTGTTTAACCAGTAGTAATTTGGTTTATGACCGATGTTAGTGATTGCCAGTCAAGTTCACTGCTTACAGTCAAACCGGTTCAGGAAAAGTTTTTTTTTATCTATACTGATTCACACCCCCCCCCTCAGTACTGGTTTGGTACTCATTGTTCACCATTGTATTATCAATTGGTATCAGAGCGTCCTCCAGGTCCTTTGTGTTGTAAGCTTAACCGCTTGAGGGAAAGATCCTATTGTAATGATGAAGAGGGATGGTCCAAAGTTCAATAGAGATTGATGCTCTGCAAAAAGGATTAGAAAATCTGTTTGATGACAACACACACAAGAGCACAAGAAACAAACGTTAGTGTTAGCAACAAAATATTATCCTAAACAGGCATATCAAGAGAGATATTAAGCATGAAATAGAAAGCATACAAACATAGAATAGATAAACTATACTCCTCCAAATGCTAATCAAGATGCTCATAGTTGCTCCTCCCTTGTTCCTCTCCTCTCCAAGTCCCAAATGAGTGTAGCTCTCAGCTTTTAGCACTAGCCATGGATGCCATATGGAGATTCAAGATAGTTGAATATGATAAGCAAATGCTATGCAAGTGTAGATAGTGATGCTATGAGAAAGCTCTATGCTAATGCCAGTATAACAACAATACTCTAATGCTTCCTTTTCTTGCTTGAGGAGAAGGGTTCTATTTATAGAAGAAATGGGGAAATGAAGGGTTAAGATTGAGTAATCTTAACAAGGGTTAGGATTGAAAGATATTCAATCCATGTGAGACTTTCAACCCAATCCCATGTTGACAAGTGTCACCATGAGGAGGCTTGAGAGGAGAGATAAGGAGCATTAAATGCTTGAGGGGACATGATGGTTACCCTAGTCAAAGAAATAAATGCTTTGAAGAGACACATGGGTTACATGAGGGTCAAGTTAGGGGTCAAAGTCCTTAACCATGGGTGCAAGTGGAATTAACCATTAATGGTCATGTAAGAGCCATAAGTGGTTTGGAAGACTTTAGAGGTTAATTTGTTGAACACACAAAGCATTAATTGCTTTTCAAAGACTTTGGAGTCTTTGAGAAGTGACTTCAATTTGCTTAGGAATGTGACAATATTTAGGGGATGGATTAGGTTAATTAGGAAGGGTTTAAAAGAATCTAGAAGGCGTTTAAGCATGCAAGTGGATTTTGTAGGAAAATGCAAGTGGGAGAAATTTTGGTATTTTCAATTAAAATAAAATCATTTATTTCAATTAAATGGTGTAATTTGCATTTGGATAAATATTCAAATAAATATTAATTTATTTAAATGAGAAAAAGGAAGATAAAGCATTAAAATGCTTGAAGACTTTGAGGGAAACCATTAAAGGCTTGAAGACTTTAAGGGAAGCAATTAAAGTCTTAAGAAGACTTTAAGGGAAGCCATTAAAGGCTTAAGAAGACTATAGAAGGAAGCCATCAAGTTTGAAAACTTTAAAGCCATCAAGTTTTGAAGACTTTAAGGGAAACCATTAAAGGTTTCAAGTGGGTGAGGATAAATAGGATTTTAAATAAATAATTTATTTAAAATAGTTGTGCAACTTGCATTTGTAGGAAAATGCAAGTGGGTGAAGATAAATAGGATTTTAAATAAATAATTTATTTAAAATAGTTGTGCAACTTGCATTTGTAGGAAAATGCAAGTGGGTGGAGGATAAAGGTGATTTAAATAAATGATTTATTTAAAATAGTTGTGCAACTTGCATTTGTAGGAAAATGCAAGTGGGTAGAGGATAAAGGTGATTTAAATAAATGTTAATTTATTTAAATGTGAGAGGTGGGATTTTGGGGGATTTAAATAAATATTAATTTATTTAAATGTGAGAGAATATTTAATTAAATAAATATGATTTATTTATTTAATTAATGGTCTGAATTTGGTTAAGTGAATTAAATCAAATAAATTGAATAATTTATTTAATTAATAGGAGAAGAGGGTTAAGATGAATTAATTAAATATATTAATTTAATTAATTATTGATTGATGGTTAAATAATCAAATAAATACTAAATATTCATTTAATTAAGTGGACAGATTTATGTGACTACAGAGATAATTTCAAAATATGGAAGGACAGAATGAAGATCTACATCAGAAGCATGGGTGCTCAACACTGGAGCTATGTTGAGAATGCTTATTTTATTCCTACCGATACTCTCACCGATGATCAAAAGAGAGAGATCCAGGAGAATGGGCAAGTCATGGAAGCCCTAATCAGTAGCTTATCTGACATTGAGTTTATTGATGTCCAGGATAAAGAAAATCCCAAGGAAGTATGGGATACTCTTGAAAATATCTATGGCGGTGATGAGCATGTAAAACAAGCTAAGGAAGAAAGCCTTAGGGGAAAGTTTGAAGACATGCAGATGGTTGAAGGAGAGACCATTCAACGAATAAGAATAAAAACTGTTGTTTGAGATATCAAGAGTGCATGTGGTAAAATGGAAGATTCCACTGTTGTTAGCAAAGTTTTGAGATCCTTATTACCGGTCTATGCAATAAGGGTTGTTGCTATTCAGGAGTTGAGGTCAATAGACAAGACTAAGGTATCCCTAGAGTCCATCATTGCAAAGTTGACAGCCTATGAGCTAAATAGTTTTGATGGCAGTGTTTAGAAGACTGAATCAGCCTTTAGAGCATCTGATGCGCCATCTAGAAAAGGAAAAGAAGCTAGTACCAGTGGTGAACCAAGACAGAGTAGAGAAATGGATGATGAGGAGATCTTGATGGAATTTGAAGCTCTTCTTGCCAAGAGACTTCCTAAGGGAACCAGTAAATACATAGGTAAGCTTCCTTTGAAATGCTTCTCTTGTAACTAGATAGGACACATTGTTGTAAACTATCCTAATGGTGATAGCAAGGACAAACCGGAAAAGTTCAAGAAGTTCAAAGGAGGAAACTAGAGAAACTATTTTGTAGCAGTTGATGAAGGTGTCACTGATGAGGAGTCAGAAGATGAAGAAAATGAGAATAATGTGTTTGTAGCAGTCAAGGAAGATATGTCAGACAAGAAGGCTCTTGTCTCCCGCTTTGATAATTCCAATGAGTGGATTATTGACAGTGGTTGTTCTCACCATATGACTGGTGACCGGAGTAAGTTTCTTTCTCTGGAAGAATATGATGGTGGTGTGGTTCGTTTTGGTAATGATGCACCATGTATGGTCAAAGGAAAAGGATCCATCTCTCTGAATGGAAAGAGCAGTGCTGACAATGTGTATTGGGTGGAAGGTCTCAGACACAACCTATTGAGTGTTGCCCAGCTGAATGATAGTGGACGCACTCTGGAATTCAAAAATGGAATGTGCAAAATCAAAGGAAAGACTGGTGAACTGATGGCCACCGGTATGCAGACCAAAGGTAACCTATTTCAGCTTAATGCAAGTATAAGTACGTGTCTTATGGCTAGGTTTGATGATAGCTGGATATGGCATAGGAGACTCTGCCATGTAAACTTTGATAACATTATGAAGGCCAGTAAGATCAAGGTAGTCAGAGGATTGCCGGTGTTGAGCAAATCGAAAAATCCTTTGTGCAGAGAGTGTCAAATGGGGAAAATGTCTTCCTCAACCTTCAAAGGTAAATCTTTCACTGCAGACAATTTACTTGATGTTGTGCATACTGATTTGTGTGGTCCTATGAAAACTAGGAGTGTGCAGGGAGATAGGTGTTTTATGATTCTTACAAATGATTGCTCAAGAATGATGTGGGTCACATTCTTGAAGGATAAGTCTGAAGCGTTTGGAAAGTTCAAAGCTTTCAGAGCACTGGTAGAAAAGGAAAGCGGTAGAAGAATCAAATGCCTTAGAACTGATCAAGGAGGAGAATTCACTTTCGATGAATTCAACAAATATTGTGAAGAGAATGGCACCAAGAGGCAATTGTCTGCCACCCCAGACTCCACAACAGAATGGCTTTGGAGAGAGAAACAACCAGATGGAGGTTGAAGCGGCTAGAACCATGCTAATCCAAGGAAAGGTTGCTCACACCTTTTAGAGAGAAGCGGTGAGCACTATAGTCTACATAATGAATCGGGTATTCATCAAGAAAGGAAAGGATAAGACTCCTTATGAGTACTAGACCGGTAAGACACCAGTGGTAAGCTACTTTAGAGTATTTGGAAGTAAATGTTATATCAAGAGGAGTGAATATCAGAGCAAGTTTGATGCTAAATGTGATGAGGGAATATTCCTAGGGTATTCCACAAAGAGAAAAGCTCTCAAATGTTTTAACAATAGGACTCAGAGAATTGTTGAAAGAATCAATGTTAGGGTTGATGAAAACTCTAAGAAACCTGAGGAAATTGGCAGAGAGCATGTAGGAGATGAACCTGTAGTAACCTTCTGGGAACCGGTTGCAAATCAGCCTAGTACCAGTAATTGTGCTCCTACACCGGTGGATGTTGATGCTGATGAAGATGAGGATGTAGAAGAAAAGCAAGAGGAATCTGTTAAGAATATACCTAGGTATGTCAAACTCAATCATGATCCAAAGAAAATCATAGGAGACAAAGATGCAAGAATTCTTACAAGAAGAAAGGTTAGAGAAAGCTCATGTATGATCTCTGAATTTGAGCCTAAATCATTCAACGAGGCACATAAAGATGAAGACTGGATCAAGACAATGGAAGAAGAACTTGACCAGATAGAGAAGAATGGTACATGGTCTTTGGTACCCAGACCGGAGCATAAAAATGTCATTGGAACCAAATGGGTCTTCCGAAATAAGTTGAATGAGGATGGCACAGTGGTAAGGAACAAGGCCAAACTAGTGTGTAAAGGATATGCCCAAGAAGAAGGGGAAGACTATGGAGAAACCTTTTCTCCAGTAGTAAGATTGGAAGGAGTTTGTATGCTTCTTACATATGCAGCTTTTAAAGGATTCAAGGTATACCAAATGGATGTAAAATTTGCATTCCTGAATGGAATAATTGAAGAGGAGGTATATATAGAGCAACCAGATGGGTTTGCCCTATCAGAAGATAGTGACATGGTGTGTAGGCTACATAAAGCCTTGTATGGACTGAAGCAAGCACCTAGAGCATGGTATGAATGCTTGCACTCCCATCTTGTGAAGATTGGATTTGAAAGAACAAGTGAAGATAGCAATATCTACTTGAAATCAGAAGGAGATCAAATTCTGGTTTGTGAAGTATTTGTTGATGACATAATCTTTGGAGGAGATGACAAGATGAGTCATGGCTTTGCAGATGAGATGAAAAAAGAGTTTGAGATGTCACTCATAGGGGAGATTAAGTTCTTCATTGGACTGCAGATTCAGCAAATGAAAGATGGAATCTTTATTACTTAGTCCAAGTATGTCAAAGAGGTGTTGAAGACCTTTGGCATGGAAGACAGCAAACCGGTTGGTACACCAATGGTGACTGGTTGTAAACTATCAAAAGAGGATGACTCAGCATTGGTAAATGAGAAGGAATACCGATCAATGATTGGTAAGTTGCATTATGTAGTGCATAGAAGATTGGACATTGCACATGCAGTAGGTATTACCGCTCGGTTTCAGCAAAGCCCAAGAGAATCCCACTTGGTAACAGTCAAGCAGATTCTTAGATATCTAAAGGGAACTATTGACTATGGATTATGGTATCCATACAATGATGATTTCAATCTAAAAGTGTTCACAGATGCTGATTGCGCTGGTAAAGTGGATGACTGGAAGAGCACAACCGGTGGTGCATTCTTTCTCGGTGGTAGACTGGTCTCATGGATGAGTAAAAAGCAGAGTTGTATCTCTCAGTCTACAGTAGAGGCAGAGTATGCTGCAGCTTTTATGAACTGCACCCAGACTATTTGGATGAAGCATGTATTGAATGGCTTCAAAGTTCCTGTATCTGAACCGGTAAGTATACTTTGTGACAATACAAGTGCAATTAACAATTCCAAGAATCCAGTTTTACATGCTAGAACCAAGCACTTTGAACTCAAGTATCATTTCTTGAGGGAAAAGGTCCAGAACAAAGAGGTAGTATTGGAACATGTTTCCAGTAAAGAGCAGTTAGCAGACATATTCACCAAGCCTCTACCGAAGGCTACTTTTACCTATCTAAGAGGTGAATTAGGGGTGTTGCCCCTTCAAGAAGTAATCTAAAGGTGTGTGCTCCACATCAGTCAGATCTTACTTTGATATACCTTTTCAGGATTGATGTGTTGAAGGATGCTACTTCTCAGGGGGAGCAACATAGTGGAACAGGGAAACTTGTGCCTCCACTTTGGCATTGTTGTCAAAGGGGGAGAAGATGTGAAGCGAAGAAGATATCTGCAGTATTAAGGAGAAGATATGATGCAGAAAGAGAGATATCTTTGTATTCTTTGTATATTGCCATCAATGCCAAAGGGGGAGATTGTTGGCATATATGCAGAATATGTTGACATGATGATATTGTGTTGTCATTGATGTCAATATGCTCAAGAAAGAATTGGTAATATGCTCAAGAGAGAACCAGTAATATGCTAAAAGAGAACCGGTAATATGTTGAAGAGTGAATCGGTAATATGATGAAGAGTGAACAGGTTTATTGAAGTTAAGAAACTGGAAAAGTGAACCAGTAGAATGATGAGAACCGGTATATGTGCTAAAGGTGAAGCGGTTTAATATGGTATGACTACTAGTTGGTAGTCTCAGCTTCAGGGTTTTCGGTTGAAGTGTTTCGAGCCTGTGTGATTCAACCGATGGCATTGTGTGATGAGTTAGCAGTGTAATGGAGATCGGATCGTGTTGCCACATCAGTCTTGTGCGCGTGAAGGATCTTGCATGAAGGGGATTGATCCTATCTCCCTCGGGAATGAGCGAAGTCCTTGTAAATGGTGGAGAACGCATGATGGGTTATCGCCTCCAAAAGCAGCGAAGAACGACTGATGGAGAATGTCTTGAGATCTATTCAAGACCGTTGTATTCAAATGCAAAGTGTTCAATGGTCAGGATTGAACCGACTGAATTGCTCAACCTAAATGTTTAGGGTTTAGGGTTTATGTTACCAACATATATGTTTCCTATAAGGTCGATGTTGTGTTTCATGTTGAAGTTGTTGGCAAATGTTGTGTGTGTATCTAAGAGCAAATACACGTGATTGTTACCAGACCAAATAAGAGGGTTGATACCTGCAGAGTGTGTATGCAGAAGAAAGGAACTAAAGCGGATCTGCATTGGCATTGAAGTGCTATTACCAAATCATTTTAATACCTGTCGATCTCTAACCACTTCAACAGTTAGAAAATCCCTTAACAGGGTAGCTTTAACCAGCTTGCTGTAAATCCTTTAACAGGGTGACTCAAAGCCATTGGGTTCATGAAATCCTCTAACAAGGTAACCTCTAACAGGGTTTAACCCTTAACCGGGTATTCTAGCCATCCCTTAACCGGGTGATCCCTAACAGGATCGGTTCTTAACAAAACCTGTTGTAACAGTCTTTAACCGAACTAGGCTCCTAACAGAGCGGACTTCTAAAGAGTTCAAAAATAGCTTGTGGGTATCCATCCCCACCGTGGTTTTTCCCAGATGGGTTTCCACGTGAAAAATATGTGTGTCATGTATGATGTCCTTTTCATGTGATGCTTTGTTGTTTTCTAGTCAAGCGGTGAATCATGTTGATCTAGCATGTTATTATATTTTTGATGATAGATTACATGTTTATGCACAAGGATAATGTGGAAATGAGGGTGTAGGTTGTGTGGTAAGATAAGTGTTTCCGGTTTATATCTTTCACAATCTCATTGTGTTTAACTGGTAGTAATTTGGTTTATGACCGGTGTTAGTGATTGCCAGTCAAGTTCGCTGTTTACAGTCAAACCGGTTCAGGAAAAGTTTTTTTTAATCTATACTGATTCACCCCCCCCCCCCCTCTCAATACCGATTTGGTACTCACTGTTCATCATTGTATTATCAGATCTCCCCAATTCAGGCCCTGCATTTCAATGATAAAGATATCAAGGATTTGGATTCTCCAAAGAGTGATGGTTTGGAGTGTTCAAAAAAGGATGAAGAAGGGGGTGACCTAAATGACTTGGATATGCAAGCTTGTATTGGTAATCTAGAAATTTGATCCCTCAATAAAACTGAGTCTAGACTAGAGAAACCTAAAATAGGTGAGAATAAGTCTCATGGTCCTAAATCCACTAGAGTCCAATTGGAAATAGCTAGAAGTGCGAAGGGACAAACAAAACAAAGATTGGGAAGAGGCTATGTCTCTTCTCGGAGGCAATGAGGTTCCTTTCGTATGGCAGGGGATGCAATAACCTTGAAAAATAGCGGTTGATCAAGAGATGTCTTGATCAAGCGCGGCCAAAAATTTTATTGCTTCAGGAGACTAAATTAAAATATTTAGAAATTCGGACCTTTAAATTAAGGTTTCAGAGGTGGAGCAGTGTGTTTATGGAAGTAGAGGGTGCATCAAGCGGTTTGGGGATTTTGTGGAATGACGCTACAGTGGATATTGTTCTAGTCAGACAGGAGAACCATTAGCAATGGGTGAGGGTTCTTTCTAAAACTCTTCATTATTCTTTTGAACTTTTTAATATTTATGGTCTGGTAAGCACTGCTTGCAAAAGAAATATTTGGGCTCAATTGACTGGAATTCTTTCTTCTTTGGGTGATGAAGTGAGTATTCTATGGGGTGATTTTAATGCTACTCTAACCTCTATTGATAAAAGAGGTGGGTCAAACTAGTATAGTCAAGTTCAGCAAGATTTTAGTGATTTGATTCTAGAGAATGGGATGGTCAAGGTGAATTTCAAATCCAGTGCTTTTACTTGGACAAATAGAAGGGTGAGGTTTTCTAATATAGTGGAAAAGCTTGATAGATTCTTTTTAGCCAGAAATTGGTTGGTGCAGTCATGGCTCATTGAAGTTTATGTTTTACCCATTCATGGATTAGATCATTATCTGATAAGCTTCATTATTCACGATGATTTTGCCCATGTTAGATGTCCTTTCAAATTTGAACTTATGTGGTTTAGAGATGCTCATTTCAAAGAGCGGATTGTTGAATGGTGGTTGAATGTGCCTAAGTGGCAAGGTAATTTTGAATTTATCTTTCATAAAAAGCTCCAGTATTTAAAAGAAAATCTTAAAGAATGGAATAGATAAAATTTCAAAAATATTTTTACAGAGAAACTTCTCATTGAAAGGGAGTTGGAAGTGCTTCATAATCAGGTTATTCAAAATGGAATGTCAGATGTAGACTTGGAGGAGGAGAAATGGCTTCATCGTGACTATCTTGAAGTCTTGGCAAGAGAGGAAGTGTTCTGGTGACAAAAGTCCCATGAAACATGGTCAAAGGATGGAGATAGGATTACAAAGTTTTTCCATAGCTTTCTCAAAGTAAGACGAACGAGAAATAGGATCTTTTCGATCCAAAATCTGGAGGGGGTTATGGTCTCGAATCAGAAAGGTATACAGGATGTTGCAGTTCAACATTTTTTACAACTATTGACTGAGGCCAACCCACAGACAGAGGTGGATGGGAACATACTAGAGGTTATACCTAATTTTTTTGACAAAGGACTAGATTAGATGGTTAATGGATAAAGTATCGATGGAAGTGGTCAAATGTGCATTTTTTGGTCTGGGCGGTGATAAAGCTCCAGGCCCTGATGGCTTTCCTGCTGCTTTCTTTCAAAAGTTTTAGAATATTTTTGCTAATGATTTGTTGCAGGCAGTTGAGGAATCTCAAGCTAAAGGATTTGTTCTAAAGGATTTCAACAATACTTTTATTGCTCTTATTCCCAAGAAAAATAAGGTGGTTTCCTTTGATGATTTTCAGCCCATATTTTTGTGTAATACAGTGTACAAAATCATCTCGAAATTCATTGCTAATAGATTGAAGGGTGTTTTGAAATTTAATATTTATGAAGAACAAAGTGGTTTCTCTCTTAATCGATCCATTGTAGAAGGTATTATTATCGCCCATTAAGTGAATCACTCTATCAAGGTGGTTGGGACAGATAGAATGATTGTAAAATTGGATATCAAGAAATATTATGACAAGATGAGATGAAAAATTCTTTTCAAAGTTTTGCAGAAGTTTGGTTTTAGTCGTGAATGGATTAGATGGGTCAAGAGTTGTGTTTGCACTCCAAGGTTGTTTGTTTTGGTCAATGGGAGCCCTCAAGGGTTCTTTGAATCTTCAAGAGGTCTAAGACTAGGTGACCCTCTTTCCCCCTTCCTATTAATCATTACGATGGAGGCTCCAGGTTGTTTGATTTCAAAGAAAAGGAACGATGGACTATGGAAAGGTGTTAAAGTGGTGCAGGGGGTTAGAGTTGTTTCTCACCTTCAATTTGCTGATGTTTCCTTATTGCTTGGGGAGGCATCTCTATAAGAAGCTCTAATTATGAAGAGATATTTGGATACTTATAGAAAATGATATGGACAATTGATTAATTGGAGAAAACCTGATATATATTTTTTCAACACTCCTCTTCAAAAATAGGTTGAAATTTTTTGCATTTTGGAGAGGAAGACTGGGGGCCTTCCTAGAAAATATTTGGGCATCCCTCTTTTCGGTGGGGCCAGCAGATCTTCAATTTGGAAAAATTTAGTTGATTGTTGTCTTCAGAGAATGGGTGGATGGAAGAGCCATTGGTTAACCTCCGCAGGTCGGATTCTTATGCTAAAGTATACTATTTATGTCATCCCTTTATTCTCAAAGATGTGCATGAAGATTCTTGCAAAAGTTTTGAAGGTCACAGAACAAAAAATGAGAAATTTTTTTTGGAATGGAGCTCAGAATGAGGATAAAATCCCCCTATTGGTGTGGGAAAAAAATTGTAAATCAAAACAACAAGGGGGGCAAGTTTGAGAAATTGGTAGAAAATGAATGAAGCGATGGGGGCCAAATTGGTATTGGCCATATACAAGAATCCAAATTAGCTTTGGCTTCAAATTTTAAGAGAAAAATATTCCACATGAGGTGGATCGCACATCGAAGGTGGATCACTCCACAATAAGTGGATATGATAGAGTAGTAACAAGATCACACCATAAAAGGTGTAAATTCTCCTACACACACTATCCCAATGTGGCACAAACACCCAAGTGTCTCTTACCCAAACTACTATGAAATGCATTATCCTAAGTAAACTTAAGTAAGGTGTAATAGCATCCAACATGAATAATTAATTACACCAATAATTATCCAAGTGGGCAACATCATTTGTTGAAGTACACAAAACACACTTTGAAGATTTTCAAAATCTGGAGGAGGTCGATGTGGCAGGCGATGTACAAGAGTATAATTAATACCACTCATTTGTTGTGATGGGAGAAGGTAAGGATGGGACAAACATTCAATTATTTATAAGGCCTTGGGCCCGTTTTGGCAGTATTGGTTGTTGGCATTGTGTGAAGCTGACATGTATGGAGGCCACCTTTACTTTGCATACCTCTCACCAATAGTTGGTGTTTGTGGAGGATATCTCAGAGAAACATTTGAGGTGCATTTTCAAACATGGCGATGTCGCTTTCATCCAAATTGTGACGATGTTGTTGGAGGATGGATTGCTTCCTCAAGACCATGCACAAGTACATAACTAATGTCGGTGTAGTGACCATGGTTCTAGCATGGGGTTTGGAATTGGGTGAGAGGAAAGATGTGTTGGTGGAGGTTATGAGACAATGTGTGGAAGATGACTAGTTGGGTGGCCTGATGGAGCTCTTGGCAATGGCAATGTCGGGAGTTGGTTTTGATGCTGGAGAAGGACTGGACATCGATGGAATTCATGAGTTACGTGAATTGGTCCCATATATTCGATGGCCCTTTGGCCTGGACAGAGATGAATGATGAGAAGAGGCAAATATCGCTTGGGACTCTCTCAAAAAAAATTTGAGAGAAAAGGAATTTTGGAGGCTCGAGGCACTTTGGTGAGAAATTTTGCAACTGAAGGTGATGTGAAGTCAAGAATTCAAGGGAAAGGCAAGAGGAAGGTCTCAGAAAAGCGTAGGGAAAAAGTGCAAATGATGTCATGTGAGCATGCAAGTGTTGTATTATGTGGAGGTGGTAGCGACGGCATTGGGGAAGGGTCGAGTGGTGTTTCCCTAAATGTGCCCTAGTTTTATACATGGTGGGCTTGTGTCTGAAGGTGTTTTTTTGTATGGTAAAAAATAATTATACTTTCTTTTCATGTATATCTTTGTACATCGATTATAGTTTTTTCTTCACTGCTATATGTTTTTAGTGTATACAATGTAGTCTTGTGTAGGTATGGTGCTTGGTGGGTTTCGAGATGTATATTTGCAGGTTTTGCAGAAGAAGTCAGGGACATTTTTTGGTGTCTTCGAAGTTTGGATTTTGTAATCTTGGCAATTTTCTTGAGAATGCCAGTATGATCAAAAGGGAAGTAGTTGCAATGGCAGATAGGTAGGGGTGTTGGTGGTTGGAGTTTGATTTATCAAACAATTTGTTTATATGCAATGTATACTTTTTTAAATATATCAATAAAATCATAATTATTACCGATCAAAAAAAATTGGGAGAAATATGCTAGAATTGGCTTTGTGATAAGTGAGTTTTGGGCATAATGTTATATAGATGTATTTTAACTATAATGTAGAATGGGTTGTCCTTTAATATCCTTGACTTAGAAGATCATTTTACATTCCCACATGATCTCAAATGAGTTAATGAATGTGCACAAACATAATATAGTACACATGCCAACACAAATATGCACTAAATAAACTCATAATGGCTAATGGGAAGGAGTTAGTGGTATTAAAATTAATCTTAATTATAAAAGTTTAAGGTTCAAACCCATGATTGCAAAAATGATTAGCTAGTAGGAAGAATTTAGTGGGATTTAAATTGAATCTTAATTTTAAATGTTCAAGATTCAAATCCATGATTGCAAAAATAACCTAGGTCAAATATATACCCACATATCCAACCCAAGGCAATAAATGGGATATCTAAGGATCGTGATCAAATATTGATGCAAGAGCATCCATTCTAGATAGGAGATTCAAATTTAAATTTGGCATATTCTTTGTCAAATTTGACACATTCTTTTTTAGGCATGTGGGAAATAGGAGTTGCAACTTGCCTTGACTCACAGATACTTTCCTTAATGGTAAATGTTAAAAAATGGGTACCCAAGAATGAGTTATGGGGCAATTTTTATTTTGGGGTCCTGTTGAGTGGAGTTGATGACAGAGTGGATTGATATTCTTGGAAGGTTTGGAGGTTGAGATGACAAAGCATCCAGAAGCTTTGAAGGTAATTTCTAAGTTGGGAAGATGCCTTTCCCTTGTTTGGGCATGGATTTTTTGGGTTACCAAACCTCAAGTTTTGGTATCTATGGTGGTTAAAAAACAAGTTTCGATATTCTTTTTATAGTTCCCATTTTTAGATTTTTGGGTTGTTTGAGGGGAAATATAAAAAAATCTTTGAAGAAATTGCATGTTTCAAGATGGATAAATATGATTATGGGTAGATTTTAGGCTTAAATATTTAAAGCCTTGTTTATTCTTATTGGATGTTGAAGGTTAAGAAGCTAGTATGCAGCAAGATTCATGAGATGAAGAAGTGTTTTGGCTTGTAATTTATCTTTGTTATTGTGACTGGTTTATATTAGTTTATATCAGTTTTTGGAGTGTTTGTAAAGCTTATAAGGCTATGATGCAATGTATTTACAGATTTACTATGTACTTTGTTAATTTCCTTAACATTTGGATTGAATTAATGAGAAGCAGTGTTGTTGGAAGATGCATCTCTAAACTCCTAGGATGCATCCATAGGATTGGGGCATGGCTCTCATCCCCAAAATGACTTTGGAACTGGTAGAATGTGTAGGGTTCAAGCGAACGACATCTCTCGACGTCTCGTGAAGTTTTCTGTGAAACAACATAAGTCTCTGGCTAGAGATTAGGGTAAATGGTAGGAAAAAAATGTAATGTCATTGTTGAAAGGTGAAAATGAGGGCACAAAAACAACACAAACAAAAATGTAGGCAACCAAACAAAAATGCAAACAAAAGCACAAACACATAGCCCAATGGTGGCCAAACATCTAACTGTTACAACCTTAGTCACAAAGTGGTGGGCTCTCTATAGGCTTGCTCAAAGTTCTGACCTATCATTGTTGACAAAAAGTTTAGCTTTGATTTTACTTTAAGTTCTTTTTAAATAAAATTTAATATCTTTATAAATTGTATTTTAAATAATTTCTTTTTATTTTATTTTATTTTTTATTCAATATTAAAATTTTAACATTTGAAAATATTGAAATTAAATTTTTAATTGTAATACATTTATTATTTAATATATAAATTTTAATATATTTTTTATTTATATTAATAATATTTAAATTAAGATTTCAAACATATTTATATTACCTTTTTTAATTTATTATAATAAATGCAAATTTTACATAATATTTATTTTTTTAATTTATTACTTATAATTCAAAAAAAAAAAACGTAATAAATTGTCATCTCTAAAGTCTCCAAGTACCTCCCTATCCTAGTAATCTTGATAATCTTGATGAGAAGTAAATTGCTATTTTTTAACATTTACTTGCATATTTGAAAAGGCCTAGTGAAGCACTCCTAGAGCTTCAGAACGATGTGGGAGTTGATATATTTTTAAAAAAGGGCATTTTTCTCAAGGGTGAGAAGGAGAAATTTGCAGATCTGCTCCATCGAGAAGAGAGAATGGTAACAATGTGACCAACCTTTGGTACTGATTCTTGCCTCAGTATGTCGTTTTTATTTGCACTTCTCTGTTCAAAAGCATAAATGTCAAGTATCAGGATTGATTTGGTTATTTTATTTTATATAGAAGCTATGTTCCAAGAGGTCCAAGACTGGATTTTGTAAGCTGGAAACTCCTTTTATTTTATGGTACTTAGCTCCACTCATAACATCAGATTGTCCATTTGTTACAACAAAAATCTATATGTTATGGTTATTTTACTGTAGGCTCATGAAAATATGTACATGTTGTATTCTTTTACTTGGGTGCTAGTGGACTCAAATTTTCTCTTATCAAACATTAGTCCAACAATTCTCGAGTTTGTTTCTTCACCTCAAAATCTCCATATGTATCGTCTTATATATTGTTTTGTTCAATAAATTTGATATAATAATTAAATCCATATGGTGGCTAATGTTTATCATGGGTGGCAACCTATCTGAAATAATTTCAGCATACTTTTCTAATAATTTCAGCATAATTGTTACCTTATTATCTTGATTGAAACTACCCGCCATCAAATTCCAAATGATTGTCTAAACAAACCAAGATGTCCTCTTGGACTCTAATCACTACCGTCCAACTCCAACAATTCCTAGCAAACAATGAAACTCGAAAACATTCACCCAAAAGAACAAGAATGATTGTTACTTCAAAAAAATGAGATAGACATAAGAGAGATCAAGTGCAGCTAATGACAAAAAGATAAAGGAACAAGCCCATTTAAGAAGAAAACGGTCACTTGTATGTCACATGAGATCGTGGACACATCCATTTGATTTGATTATATTATTGAAAGCATTGGCAATTATATGAACAAATCAACCTAGCTTAGAACACATCTCTAGAGGTATGTAATATGTTACCATATCACTTACAACATCTAAATAGCACTTGTTGTAGCTTTCAAAGTACTTGTAGTAGCTTTTCATATTATTATATGTAGATGATCTATAGTACAATTATAGATAGGTCAATAACCTAAGAGAAACCTGAAGCATTCTTATATCAACCTTCTAAAAAAGTGCATGCCTACTGAAAACCTTCTAAATAAATCAACCAACACTAGAGAAGAATGATATTTTTTTCAAAACATAACCTACTATTATTTTGTGACATCGGGCCACTCAAGCACCTAACCCATGTATCAACTTGTTTAGATAGATTGCATCCATTTAGATGGTTTTATGGAAAACTCATTAGTTCTAATTTTTATGTCGATAGAAATGCTATCTTGATGTATCTTATGTTGGTGATCAATTAATGATTGTCTACATGGTCCTACATATTGGTGTTGTGACACTAGTTTTTGAATTGTGGATGTGTTTATGTAACTCATGTTAATGGTTGTTTGTATTATATTCAATGTGTGTTTGTGTTGTGGCCACACTTGAGTAATGCTAATTGCAGTTAATGTTGATGCTTTGGAGATTGAGTATAATGAGTGGCTAATAGATTTCAAATGATGGTGAGAGGTTGCCTTGAAGATGATTAATGCATGATAATCCTATGAGCCACATTGAGGATTGGTCATATTTTGATAGCTCAATGAGTGATATCATTGTCACTACTAGTCACATTAGTTGCATCTTTTGTAGAGAGATCACAATTAATCAATGTGGCCAATACGTTCACAACTAATCAATCAATTATCTATCTCGAAGATGAGACACCATTGGATCTCATGATTCAAAGAATTGATTCCAATTACTTTGGACTAAAATTTCAAATATTGAGTGAGCAACAAGGAGGTGCAACACAGAGACTAATTCCCCTTTTTATTGCATAGTTGAACTTTTACAACCATTTTGGATTTTGAGGGCAACATCGAGTGTCTTCCTACCATTGCAACAATTTTTAATTTGTCAACATGGACCTTCTCACTTTAAGATTGAAGGTCTTGTGTGGTATAATAGTGCATCATAGAGACTAACAAACTAATTGCATAGTTGAACTTTTACAATCATTTTAGATTTTGACAAACATGTCACGTGTTCTCTATCAATAAAACAAAACAAAAACAAAAAATTGTCAAAATCCATTAGCCTTCTCTTTTGGTGATCATTTATGATGACCATATGTTATCCTACTATTGAAGTATTTTTTTCTTTATTAGCATTAACTCTTTTTAGAAATAGAAGGTTTTGTGTGATACAATTTTGATGCGTCCACAAGATATGCAAGATATATTTTTCTAGAGACTTCAAATTATTTATTTGCCTTTGCTTCTTTTTTTTTTTAATCAGAGTTTGTGTGATTTCATGTGATCAGCCGCATTCAATTCTTTGAATCACATTTAATTCAATTTTTGGCTTTGAATTAACTTTTGCATAATGATAAATCTTTTAGACTAAAATTTACATAAAAGATTGTTAGGTTTTGCATGATGATAACCCTTTAGACTAAAATTTATAAAAGATTGTTAGGTTTTGCATGATGATAACCCTTTAGACTAAAATTTATAAAAGATTGTTAGGTTTTGCATGATGATAACCCTTTAGACCTAATAGGTTGTGAAGGTGGTTGGATGATTGGTAAGTTTTATGAAAATTTTGTATCTTTCTTTCATTCATACATATATATATATATGTGAGATTAACAGGGTTTCCTTAAAGTGTTCAATTGTCAATTCCAACCGTTGGTCTATAATTCCTTCCTTACGAAAGTGATGCAGCTCACCATAAACGTTGGACGAGAACTTCTAGGTAGATTAGTTTATTCAGAAAAGATCTGGTACAATATTCCATTAAAGACAATAGGTGATATTGAGGTGGCATCAAGTCTTCACATAGATATGCTACATCTACTTGGAAATAGTTAAAGCTCAAACCGACCGTTCTGCGAGGGACCCAAAAAAAAAAATTCTGGGTTTGTTCAAGAGTACAGAGATAGCTTCCAGAATCAGCACGATGCAGAGTCATTTGGAGTTTTGATTTGATGAAAAAGATAATAACTTTCAAATGATATACACAGTGCAAATTCTGTAACAAATTTATTTATATATTGCCAATTAACTATTACAAGGATGCCAAACATCATCCACCAAAGCAGAGGGCAGCTGGCTTTAAAACCAGAAAATTAGTAAACAGCAACACTTCTATAACAAATGTAACAGATGGAGCTTCAAATAAAGCTGCCGGCAAAAAACCGAAATCTGAGATGAGAATGTCTTCATCCATCCAAATCCCACCACATAGTGAGAGTTAGTTATATGGGTATCTGCAAGAACCATAACCTGCCAATAGGAAAAATAAAGGAATTAGTAGCAGAGAACATAACATCTTTGTAATCTTTGTATAAGGACTGAGACTGCCAATACCAGACATCCTACAAGGTGAAAGCAAGGCTTTGGCAGCAAATAAGCTTATCCTTAAACTTGAGATTTGAAAAAAAAAAAGCATACATTTACTGCATATAAAGTAAAGCAGGTGCATGCCAAACAAAAACATGTCAGCTCGGCCTTTCCTTTCCTGACCTCAATTTGGCAGTAAAAAATAAGACCAAAATAAGGTAGGTTGGGCACTGGGCTGGGTCACAACAAAAAAATTAAAGAAAAGACAACTTTTACTTACTAGGGTTCTTTGTGACCATTGTTGCAGCTCCATTGAAATAACAGCTGGCCCCTGAGTTCTTGAATTGCTGCCAATAGCTATTGAAAGCATAGGATGCATGTCTAACAACCGAACTAGGCTGATAACAAGGCTTTCCTGGTTGGATATCAATGCAGGTGTTGTTACCCTGAGAACAAGCATATGTAATGGCATCTGGCAAAGCCGACATATTTGCTTTAAGATCAACCACACACCATAATTTACCCCTATAAGGTGGGGGTGGAGGAGGAAGAGCCATGTACTGAGAATCCGTAAGCTTTCCTGTGAGATCAATTTCATAAACCCTTGATCCATTTGGGTATAATAAACCCCAATGCCTCTCAGTCCCTGGGCCAGACTTCTGATTCTCATTAAAAACTGAAAAAATAAACACTGGGATGAATTGATTTGGCCTGCTAGGGGTTCCAAGGGGAGGATCTGCAAGCATTCTTCTCACAAGTCTCCGGTTATAATGAGCTGCATTAAAAATGTTAGCCCCCAACTGGTTAAGGTCGCCAGCATTAGGCCATCCAGTTTCAGCTATTGTCAGCCTAATGTCTCCATAGCCCAGCTTGCTCATTGCAGCTATTACTGCATCAAGTTGCTGATCCAACAAGTTGGTATACACAAGGCCACTGGGATCGGTGTAATTCTTCGCATCATCATCAAAGCTTGCATAATCAAGGGTAATGTTCTTGGGGTCAGAAGACCAGGGAAAATAAGGGTATACATCAACAAAAAATGAGGATTTGGTTCGATTCAGAAACTTCAGCATTGGTTTCATAATAGATTCAGCAATATCATTCCTAAAAACCCCAGCTGATGGAGGAAATGAAGTGTTGAGCACATCCATGGCGGAAGGGGTACCTACCCTGATATGGTGCAGATTATACCTAAGCAGGGCTTGCCTGATTTTGCGCATTGCAGGTACTAGCTGATACCATGTTTGATTGTGGCCGTAGTCTGATAAAATCTCATTCCCTACCAGTACAGTAATAATTCTGGTTCCAGGGTAGAAGTAAATAACATTGCGCTTAACCCAGTTGTTTGCAAATGACTGGTTGCTTGAGACATTGGCTATGTCCTCATTTCTAACCATCACAGAGACCTTGATACCAGTGTTCGAGAGGGCCTTGAGAATTTCTGGATTTGCATCATAGAGTTTCACCATGCCGACATTCATTTTCTGGAGCATGGGGACTACCTCCTGTGGAGAGGGCAGGTCGTTGCCAAGTTGCCCATAGTTGACCCCAATCTTATACTTCATTGTATCTGCACAATACCAAGGAAAGGGAAGAGTAACTTTTTAAAGTAGTGAAATTCAAGTAGGATACATATAAGGTAAACTCAAACTGTAAACAATAACTTGCAGAGCACTAAGAAGAACCATTGAAGCTTATCCTGTAAGTTTGCTCTATTATAGCAATGATCTCATCTCAACTAAGGGATAGCCAATGAGTAATAGATACAAAGCTTGAGGCAGGAAATCTATGGCATGCCATGGGTTATGCTCTGCAACCTTTAATTAGTTCATTTTTTTATTCAAAACAAGGAAACCATAGACATCTGAAACAAAACCCAGTAGCTCTGGTGCAAAGTTGCAAGGAATGAAGAGTATAACACCCCAAAGCAAAGATCCATTAAGGTATACAGCTATGCTTAAGACTCTTGCAAACATGTAACCAGAACCAACCCATAACATATCTGTGTTAGGATCCTGAGTCTTCAGCTTTCACATCTCTGCTGCAATTGTATACTAAAATGCAGGGATTGAGTTGAGAGAGATGTCAAACTTTGGTAATGATGCCCAACACATGAAGGGGTCAAAATTATGGTGATGATGACAGGACATCCAGATGGAAGGGTCAAACTTGTAGTAAAGAATAATAATGGTCCAAGGTATCACAGGCATAGGTTGGAACTCAGCAACACACTCAGAGCTAGAGTCAAATATATGATAACGATATAAGTGGTCTTTGTGATAATGCAACATCTGTGAACAAAGGATGCTATGCCCAGGTGACAGGTTCTTTAGGCAGAGATGTCATAAACTGTGAGAAACACACTGTAAATTGTAATAAGAACCCAATTTATCCAGCGAAATAAGGACAGTATCCATAAAAGAGCCTAAGAAAATAGCAGGATATTGTAACACGAGTTAAAGTCTGGACTTTAAAACAAACCCAGCAAAAATTACAGAAACACTGGTAGGAAGACATCAGAGCATAGATTCATTATGCAAGTCAATTCTCGTGCAGGGGTCGTTAATAACAATGTTATCAGAAGCATTATGGAAGATACTTAAGAAAAGTAAGACAAATCAAGGGGATATAAACTTCTTATGTTCATGTGCAGCACCATTTCTTGGAAACCAAGAAAACCCAATAAAATTAGACGCAACTATACATGAGAACATCCTCCGAAAACCATAGTATCATTACAAGAAACTGCAAGAATTGTAAACACACGGGAAACCAGAACATATCTGAGCAATATAAAAAAAAGTACTTACAGCAAACATCTGAGAAACATCCTAAGAAGGCCAGGAGGAGCCAACAGAAGATAAATCTCAGCATCGGCATAGTGTAAATGCGGAGCTATTCTCAGGAATACCCAGTACTAATTTTCAGAGTGGGTATGAGATTTTATCCTAGGTTGAATCCAACAACTTATATGGAAGGAATAATTGCTTCCCCGTGGCTTATTTTAATGGGCATAGATGAGGGGCTTTTAAAAGGGGCAGGCAGCATGAAGGGAGTCATGAGAGGACCGTTGAAAGGATTGTTTTATCATGATATTGGGACCCGCACCATGAAATGAGGTGAAATGTGTTTTTTTTCATCGAAAAGTGTTTCAGGTTGGGGTCATATTAAAGGCTCTTCTTTTGCAGGTTCCAATGAGAGTTAGCTGGAAAGCAATGACCCTATCAGGGTTAGCTTGTACCTTCCTTTTCGGGCGGGGTAACCGCCTGCAGAAATATCAAAGCAATTTGGTGAAGATTTGGATCTACTTTGGTGGATCTTGTCAAGTCATTTGGTAAATAAAGGTTTTGGGTCAAGGATTTGGAAAGGGTATTGGAAATTGATATGGTATGGATTAGTCACAAAAATAAATAAAAAAGTTAAAAACAAAATGATTAATTGAAACTTTCGATCTATAATTGTAAGGCTGAAAAGTATATTTTAATTATTATTAATTTTGGAGTTATCTTGTTATCTTGAAGTAAATGTGGTTTTATCTCATTTATATAGACTTAAATTTTACTTAGGTAGCCGACATAACACTTTATTAGATATTAGTTACATACTATTTAAGAATTGCATAGTGCATTTAATATCTGTAGTTGGTGGTTAGATACCGATTATCTCCATCTTATCGGTTATCTCTACCTTGTTGGTTATCTCTACCTCATCACACCTTTGTGGTGGTGTTGGTAATTACACCAACACAATCTTTAGATTATCCATTCCATACTTCAGCTCAAATTCATAGGCACAAGCCTAAACATAGCTTAGAACTACAGCTATGGTTTTAAGTCCAACATCAAATTTAAGCCTTCCCCAAGCCAACTACTAGTTATTGATCCATCGATTTGAATATAAAATATTTAAATAATTGCACGTTGCTATTAAAGGATAAATCCTAAATCATTTTAAACAAAGTATGATATTAGATATTAGTTACATACTATTTAAGAATTGCATAGTGCATTTAAAATTTATAGTTGGTGGTTAGATATCAATTATCTATATCTTATCGATTATCCCTACCTTATTGGTTACCTCTACCTCATCACACCTTTGCAGTGGTGTTGGTAATTACATCAACACAATTTTTAGATTATTCATTGCATACTTCAACGCAAATACATAGGTGCAAGCCTAAACATAGCTTAGAGCTATAGCTATGGTTTTAAGTCCAAAATCAAATTTAAACCTTGCCCAAGCCATCTACTAGTTATTGATCCATCGATTTGAATATGAAATATTTAAATAATTACATGTTGGTATTAAAGGACAAATCCTAATTCATTTTAAACAAAGTATGATATCATGATCAAGGCATTTACATTTTTTTATGTCTTCCAACATGGACAAAAAATAGTAGTTTGATCCAAGGGTTCGATCAAAGGCAAAGGGAATGAAGCAAGTTGTGTTACATGTGTAGTACAAAAAACTATGTTGATGCTTAACAATGCCATCATGGGTAGATGCATGCTTTAGGTTGATATGCATTTTGCCTGTTACACTATTTTGGATAAAATTATGTGAACCTTTTTCCATTTTCCTCAAATAATAATACATCATAATAGTTTTCAAATTGACAATTTGTCACTAACATGCTCATAAAGTATGCCCCCATGGGATTCTTTAAGGTCATTGATTCTTCACCATCATTAAGATAATTAGGGAATAGACAATTATAACCATATGTGTAAAGAACTCTAATTATAATCATGCATTTGTTAGTTGATTTTTGGATGCATATGTTCAGTATGGAACATATCAATAAGGAATTATATTGTACATTAGGCTCTCACAATTTGTAGAAAAGGTAAAGTGAGGACTTTCACCATCATGCTTATTGATTGTACAACACTACCCACAACATAACATCAACATGTATATTATCCTTTCTAAAAATAAAATCAATCATCCATGATTCAAAATAGTTAAATAAGTGCATAGCTAAATTATGGTGTTGGATAAGTTTATCTTCTTTAGTTTTTAACTTCTTGTAAGTTGTTAAGATACTATTTGTGAATCACCTTATATATTAATAGATTTGTTGTTGGTGGTGCAAGGCAATGTATGATCGACTAATTGTGCAATAAAGTGTTGAATGACTTGTATTTTCCCTTAGAGGCTACAAAGTTGTAAAATATATTTAGGAGGCATATCAATAATAACATATTTTTTCTTAATGTCAACCTCAATGCCTCATCCATAAATAATGAGACCTAATAAATTACCACTATCTACACTAGATATGTAATTTTGGGACTTTTACAATCTTGTAATAACATTTATTAAGTCTTAAAGATGGTTAGTTTGTTTCTTGGATTTTCCTAAGATGTCATCTATAGTCTTTTAAGATGTTTTTCATTAAATCATGGAAAATGAGGTTTGAATGGCCCACTAATAGGTGACACCAACATTCTTTAATGGAAGGGAATGGAAATGTAACAATTTTTTCCTAAAGAATATTGAAAGTAGTCTTATGTTAGTATTGAGGATTATTAATAATCAAATTATATCCTATAAAGCCATCCATGAATGATATCATCTCATTCCTAGTAGTAGAATCTATAATCATATCAATATTGGTCTATGGGAAGTCATATCTAAGTGATGCGCTATTTAGGCTAAAATTTAGTACATATGTGGGCATTCCCGTTGGGTTCAACTAGTAATACCAGATTTTAAACCTGTGCGAGATAAACAATTGGTTTGTTGAAATTAGCCTTTAACATCTTTTGTAATTCTTCTTTAACCATGAATGTTATTTTTAGATCCATTTTTATAGCCTTTTTTAACAACAATATCTTTAGGTATCCTTAGAATGGCTTGTTAAGTTTGCATGGATAATTATCCATATTGTTGAAGTAATTTTGACATATAGTTCATCCAAAACTGTTGAAATTTTCCATTTTAAGTGTTTTGTATACAATGTGATCATGCAAGTCCTTGTAAATGAACTTGAGATGTACTAATTCTAAACTAATATTAATATTAATCATGCAATCTAGTTGGAAATGTTCTTTAACCTTCCTCTCATGTTCTTATCTCTTGTATGAGAATAGAGCATACCCTTGATGTCTTATTTTTGCCTCATTTGAGTAGGTTCTAATATCTCTTATTATTTAGAACCTATGTATTTTCATGTATATCATTTTTTTATAGAATAACAATCCTTTATCATATTGGATCTAACTAGTTTAGACGGAGATAAATCATAATTGAAGTTATCAATACCCTTTGATATAACATCTCCACTTGAAATATTATATTTATAAAGTTAATAGTGGTGAGTAACCATGTGTAGTAGGATCTATATACTTGACAAGGCAAATGTTATGATCTTTATTGTCCACTTTGAGTTATTTACCACATGGTTGTGTAGAGTTGAGAGAAGCCCAATCATCTTCAAGATCAATATGAGGTGTGGTTGGAGGAGGATAACTCCTTATGGTATCATTGGTTGAATCATGTGACTAGGAGTTATTAATATATTGTGAACTTGCATTAATTGTGGTTGCATGTCTTTTTATCGTTGTAGATAAATTTCAAAGCTTTATTCAATGTAGACAAAAAAAATCCCATTTCATGAATACATGAAAAAATCAAAATGATGTTTTACACTAGACAAGCATTATTACATGGAATATTGTAGTTAGTCTAATAAATTAGAGATATACGTTATTAAACCATTTCATGATAATCTTTCAAACTTTGGTAGAATAGAGGATTTAAATTTAGTGATATACCAAAAATGTCTACCTCATATTTAAAGTGGAATCATTGCCAACTAACTCATGTTTAACCTAGATACCCCCATGTTATTTAGTTATATTTTGGTGTGGCTTCCTTCAATATTTAATGTAAACCACAAACCCCCCCTCCCTCAACCATATGAGCAGTATAGGGAAACTTAAGTAAAAGAGATGTCTATTTTTTATGAGTGACATGCTAGTTATTTTGGTCCTTATCTTACTCTGTTTTATCAATGTTTAAGATTGATTCCTCCCTTTAGATTTTAATTATAGGGTGTTCCTCATTTGTAAACATGTTTTTTCTTTTAATGAATGGTAATATTAATCTTTTACTTTTTTCTTCACATATTGTCCCAAAGAGTACCTCTTGGTTTTAATTTCATATATGGGCCAAAGCACAAATCTGTGGCACACTTTGGGCCAACAAGAGGTAGTCCGGTTAGACTACTCGGGGGCCACCTGGCACCGCGTGGCACTATGTGATGCCTATTTGGCGCCTTTGTGGTTGTAAGAGTCCGACCGGACTATTGGTTTTATAAACCAAAAATTTGGCCGACCCCCCTCATTTGCACCTTGAGGAGCTTTGGGAGTATGGCCGGACTACCTAAGGAGCTTATTCCTAGCCCCCAGTTTTCCAAGTAGGTTCATTTTTTTTGCTTTTTTTGTTTTGTATTTATAATTTAAAAAATTAATATATTTATTGTTATAATTTTTTTATTTTGTAGTTTATTAATTTTTTGAAAAAATTTAAAATCCAAACATTAGAAAAATGTTTTAAAAAAATATGCACATATACCTATTAAATTAAAAAAAAAAAAAAATTCTCATTACCCTTACATATAAACTATAAAAAATTATAATCAATACACTACATATTAAAAAATAAATCATCCTACTCATAGAAAGACATAAACACAGAGACCTACACCTACACACCCACCCACACCTAGACTCACATGCATGTATACATACAAATATACATACACATGCATACATAGATGTACATGTTTGTGCATGTGTATGTGTGTGTGCATGTCCATGTGTATGTATATATGTACGTGTATATGTATGCACGAGTATATGTATGTATTTGTGTATATATGTGTGTATGTGCATGTATGTGTGTATGTGTACATGTATGTACCTATGCATGCATGTGTATGTGTATGTGTGTATGGACCGTGTATATGTATATGTGGGTGTATGTGTGTGTACAAATGTATGTATGTATGTGTGTGTGTGTGTACACATGTATGTATGTATGTATGTATGTATGTATGTGTGTGTGTGTGTGTACACATGTATGTATGTGTGTGTGTGTATGTACACACATACACGGTCCATACACACATACACATGCACATGCATGCATACTTACATACATGTACACATACATGCACATACACACATATATACACACATGCATACATACACACGTGCATGCCTACATACATGCACACATACACACATACATTCACACACACACACTCACATACACATACACTCACATACACACATACACATACACTCACATACACACATACACATACACATGCATGCAATACACATATGTGCACATACACATGCATACACGCACATGTGTGGGTGTATGTATGTGTGTACATGTATGCTTGTATGCGTGCACGTATGTGTGTACAATATGTATGCATGCATGCATGTGTGTGTGTGTGTGTGTGTGTGTGTGTGTGTGTGTGTGTGTGTGTGTGTGTGTGTGTGTGTGTGTGTGTGTGTGTGTGTGTGTTTATATGTGCACATGTGTATGTATGTATGTACCTGTACAGTATGTATGTGTGTGTATGTGTACATGTATGTGTATATGTATGTGTATGTACATGTATTTAATTTTAATGTTTCATTAAATTAATTTGTATCAAATGTTTCAATTACTTCGAATTGTATCATTTTCAAATATGTTTGAATTAGTTTAAAATAGTTTTCAGAATTAGTTTGAATTATTTAAAAATAGTTTTGAATAGTTAATTTTAATTTAAAATATTTGTTTTTATTACACATACATATATTTTCCACATGGATGATCATACATCAGATGCTAGTGTTCATCATGAGGGCATCAACCAGACATCTAGACAGTCTCGTGCAGTGCCCTCCACTGATAGTCAGTGCAGGGCACAACTTTTTGCCGAGACCATTATTGCCTTACAACAGGCACTAGATCATCTTGATTCCACGTTACTTGTCGCCATCGCCCAACCAAATAAGGAAAGGGCACAGACTATTAGGGATCAGTTGTTTTGTATGATTGACACTATTCAGACATATAATCCTTATGATGATATGTATGTTGATTCCTTCTATATATCCATTTCTCGTAGTGTGATTGGCACGATGAAATGGGACACTGTGAACAAAGATGTATCTTCCACACAGGTCCATACCATGTTCCTTGATTATCAGGGTATGAGACAAAAGAAGATTAGGGGCTATTTAGTTATCAGATTCACTAATCCGATTGTTGCCCCATTCATATATCCTAGACGGTTGGAAGCTCATCATATGTGGCCACAAAAGGAGGAGTTGCCACTTTATTTCTACAAACAATTGTTTGCAGAGTTTCATATGGGCCTAGATGTTGATTATACTAGAATAGCAGTGAATATTGGACAAGGCAGAGGGAGTCTCAGTGATAAATATAGATGGCCTGATGCATCGGCACTCGTTAATAAACGAGCATTAGTTGGTCCAAACCTTTTGGTTCTACCAAAATGTTTGGAGTTATCACAGGTAGTCGATGCAGCAGTTGATGATGCCAAGCGAGATATCTACTTGAGCATTACAAAGATTGCTAGTCAGGTCAGCCATATGACATCTGATCGTGTTGGGAGATATCTCTTACGGTCACGGACTACCATTATGCGGGCTATAGATGCGACATCTAGCAGTGGCACTGATCCTTATGCCTGTGTGGATATACCATCTGCACTTGATGTTGCATGATTGACAAAGGTTGATCCTATACAACGGATGAGTGCATTGTTGTCCAATGACTTATTGGATTCATATACAACTCTTTCTTCGCTTCTTGGGATCTCACTCGAGGATGTACCGGCACAAGTGAGATGACTTGTACATGGAGACGATGGTGGTAGAGTGTCTCAGGGTGATATGGGCAGAGAGGAGCGAGTTCTAGTGCACCCTACAACCGCTCGACCACATACCGATGTTGATCCCACACCTCCTCCTCGGCCTACACTAGTTGATCTGACACCTAAGCCACCACGACCTACACTGTTATGGCCTGTGACTTTTATACCTCATGCTCGAGCTCATGGTCACTTTACCAGTATGCTCGGTCACGGTTTAGAGGATGCATCGCTGGATCTAGATATTGACGACATGTCCTTCCATTCATTTGAGATCAGCAGGATTGGGAGAGTCTTCGAGTCTCGTGAGGTACACATTATTTTTTCTGTAAGGTCATATCATTTATTTGATTTTAAATAGTGGATTTCAACTTCAAAATTATTAACACAATTTGAATTTTGAATTATTTATAGCGTCCTACTAAATTGGAGACATTAGGAGATTTGCAGCCTTCTTCTACTCCTACACATGGTCACAGTCAGGTGCACATTGTTTTTTTTTTTGTTTTTTTTTTTCTGTAAGGTCATATTATTTAATTATTTTTAAATAGTGGATTTGGTGCACATGGTGGATCAGACCAAGTAAATTTTGCATGTACTTATGTTAAAGTAAATTTTCCATACTTATAGTTAGATAATATTTGCATGTGCTCGTATATATATGTGTGCTAAACATGTGCATGTACTTTCTTGTGCATTTGATGATATTATATGTAGAGTGCATGTACTTTTTTCACTTATATGTATCTGACACTTGTTTGATGAAATTATATGTACATATGAGACACTTGTACCTGACACTTGTTTGATGAGATTACTTTTTTGTTTATTACATGTGTTTATGAGCCCATATTATATTTTTATAATTAGTTCAAGCTACATATAGAATTGATGATACATTATTGTAGATGATAAATCTTGATATTAGTTAGTTGGGTTGATGATTTAATAAATTTAATTATTAAATCAACTAGTTAGTTGAATTGTTAGTTATTGGTTTGATTTAGTTACTTGAATTAATTAATTAATTAAATCAATTGATCGATTAATTAGTTAGTTGAATTGTTAATTGTTCTTTTGATCTATTTAGTTGAATTAAATCAATTAAGTGATTCTAATCAATCCAATAAAAATTCAAATCAATTCAAATCAAACCAATGAATCAATTCAATTCAATTGTATTGAGTGATTCAAAGCAATCAATCAACTCAATTCAAATCAATCAATTAATTCAATTCAATTGTATTAAGTGATTCAAATCAACCAAATGAATTAATCAACTTAAATAAAATCAATTAATTAATTCAATTCAATTAAGTGATTCAAATCAATTAATTAAGTGATTTTAATCAATCCAATGGAAATTCAAATCAATTTGATCAAATCAATTCAAATCAAACCAATGAATCAATAAAATTAAATCAATTCAATTAAGTGATTCGAATCAATCCAATGAATCAATCAATCCAATGAATTAATCAATCCAACAAATTTTAATCATTTAATTAAGTGATTGTAAGGGTATGGTTGATGTCCATCCTATTGTATGAGTAGGTCTTAGGTTTGCCTCTCGAGCTACGGCCTTAGGTTTCAATGTATACTCTCTTTGGGGTATGTGCAGGATCATGGTGTGCCAAAACAGACCCTTAAGTGGCAATGAAATTTCAAAAAATCAGAGTTATGCAACTTGACATGAAAACTTGAATAAGTTATGAACATTATTTTTAAAATATGTAAAAGAAGAGAATCTATAGAAAATTGAATGTAGTTTCTAAGCTACTAGTTGTTTTTTGAAAAAAAAAATCCTATTTGATGAAAATTTCAAATTTCAATTCAGTGGTACAAAAATTTCAGGAAAAAGATAAGAAGTAGGTGTATGTCTGACCACCCTAATCACAATCAAATCATGATATTTTTTTATAAGAATTATAATATCAGTATTAGACTCATGTCCGGATGTGATACATATTTTTTTATAATTTTTTATAAAGTAAATAATTATTTATGAATTTTCTACTACAACTTTTCATAAATTCAGAAACTCCCACGTCTGACCACCTTAACTTGGTCAAAACCATATGAAATTTAATTTTTTTTAATTTTTCCCTATAGTAGATGAAGCATAGGATGTGACGCATGTTTCAGATTCAAAAAATGTTATGCGGTTTGAAAGTTATGAGTATTTTTCAATCAGTCTATCAATCGGGACTTTTGTTAGAATTCAATTAGAAAATAAATAATAATTATTTATTAAAGTTGAAATAAGACAAGCCTTATATTGTTGGAAAGCTAAGAATGTCCTTTAAAAACCCTTTTCATTTTATCAATTTTGGCTATAAAAAAAGTCGTCAGCCACCAGTGTAAAGTTTGGAAAATCAAGGAATACTGAAAAACACGTTTTTTCAGTTGACTTTCCAAGCTTGTCACTTCCAAGCCAAATCCCAAAGCAAACCCGAACCAAAATATGGAGGGAAAAAATCATGTTTTAAAATTGGATATCCGATAAAATTGGATATCCGATTTTTGAAAAAAAAAATATATATATTTTAGTAATTGGGCATAACTTTTGCGTTTTATATCGAAATTTTGATTTTTTACAGGCGTTGGAAAGGCAATTAAGAGCTCTATGATATGGAATAGGTAAATTTTCAATTATTTGTTTTAAAAAATAATTATAATTCATTTAAATTCATCCTTTATTTTTAAAACATAAAAAACTTGTGACTTTTTCATATGATTTCCCTATTGCATGAATTTTTGTAACAATCATCTCAAAATAAACTAAATAAGTAATTAATTAATAATAGAAAATTTATGAATTTTATTGAGTTCGATAAATTTTGATAAACCATGTTATCTATGTTTTTTCCTTTATCCACCTCTCTCTCCTAAACCTATCACTCCACCTATTTGTTTCTTCCTCCCTCTCTTTTGTCCATATTTATACATCTCTCTCTAGACCTATATCTCTAACTATCAATGAATACCTCATTAAATCTCTCAAGCTCTACAATGTGCTTATATTCTACCTCTTCATAATTTTCTCCTCTATGTCACTCTCTCTTCCCTAAGATCTAGACTAGTCTCTCTGCATTTCCTTCTCATCTCTAGCAACAAAATTCAGAGGGGACAAGGAGAGGCATAGGGAAGTATCAAAAAAAAGAGAGGGGGAGAGAGGTGAGAAGGAGAGATTAATTGGGGGGAAGAGAGAGTGTGAGAGAGAGAGCTATAGGTAATTAGGTGGAAGGCGAAGAGAGAGAGAGAGAGGGGGTGATTGGGGTGAAGAGAGAATGAGAGGGAGAGTTTGAGATTATTAGGGGGTAGGAGGAGAGGGGGAGAGGGGAAAGTATCAACAAAGAGAGAAGAGAGATGGGGACAGAGGTGAAGAGAGACATAGAGAGTAATTAGGGGGTGGGTAGAGGGGGAGAGGGAAGTATCTATAAACCCATAGAAGGACAGAGGTGATCAAGGGTAATTGAGGAAAACAAATAATGTGAGAGAGAATATGGTGTCCTAAAGGGTCATATGGTGTCTCATGAACTGTTAGGACACCATATGATGTTGTTATAATTCTTATGGTGTTCTATGAGCCTTTAGGACATTATATGGTGTCATTAGGGGTCGTATGGTGTGTTAAGGGGTCATATGGTATCCTATGACCCCTTAGGACACCATATGACCCCTTAGGTATTGTTAGGGGTCATATTGTGTCCGAACGGGTCATATGGTGTCATTGGGGGTTGTATGGTGTGCTAAGGGGTCATATTGTGTCCTAATGGGTCACAAGACATCGTATGACCCCTTAGACACCATATGATCCATTAGGTTTTGTTAGGGCTCATACTATGTCCTAAGAGGTCATATGGTGTCCCATGACCCTTTAGGACACCATATGACCCCTTAGGACCTCATATGGTGTTGTTATGGGTCTTATGGTGTCCTAAGGGGTCATATGGTGTTCTATAACCCCTTAGGACACCATATGACCCCTTAGGACATTATATGACCCCTTAGGATACCATACGATACCTTGGGACACCATATGGTGTCGCAAGGAGTCGTATGGTGTCCTAAGGGGTCATATGGTGTCCTATGAACCCTTAGGACACTATATGACCCATTAGGTGTCATCAGGGGTCTTATTGTGTCCTAATGGGTCATATGGTGTCGTATGACCCCTTAGGACACCATATGCTTGGAGATTATATGGTGCTATGGGTCGTATAGTGTCCTATGACACCTTAGGACACCATATGACCCCTTAGGATACCATTTGGTGTTGTTATGTGTCATATGGTGTCCTATGACCCCTTAGGTGTCATTAGGGTTTATTTTATGTCCTAAGGAGTCGTATTGTGTCCTAAGGGGTCATACGATATCCTATGACCCCTTAGGACACTATATGACGTCGTTAGGGGTCATATTGTGTCTTATGACCCCTTAGAACACCACAAGGTGTCTCTATGGGTCATATGGTGTTCTAAGGGGTCATATGGTATTCTATGACCCCTTAGGACACCATTTTTATGTTGGTATGGGTTGTATGGTCTCCTAAGGGGTCATATGGTGTCTTATGACCACTTAGGACACCATATGGTTTCATTATGCGTCGTATGGTTTCCTAAGGGGTCATATGGTGTTCTATGACCCCTTAGGACACCATATGGTGTCATTAAGGGTCGTATGGTGTGCTAAGGGGTCATATGGTGTCCTATGACCCTTTATAACACCATATGACCCCTTAGGTATTGTTAGGCATTATTTTGTGTCGTTAGGGGTCATATGATGTCCTATGACCCCTTAGGTGTTGTTAGGGGTCATATTGTGTCCTAACGGGTCATATAGTGTCCTACAACCCCTTAGGACACCATATGGTGTCATTTGGGATTGTATGGTGTGCTAAGGGGTCATATTGTGTCCTAAAGATTCCTAGGACATAATATAACCTCTCAAGACACCATATGACCCCTTAGATATCATTAGGGGTCATATTGTGTCCTAAGGGGTCATATGGTGTCTCATGACACCATATGACCCCTTAGGACACCATATCGTGTCGTTATGGGTCTTCTTGTGTTCTAAGGGGTCATATGGTGTTCGAAGGGGTCATATGGTTTTATGTGACCCCTTAGGATACCATATGATGCTTTAGAACACCATATGGTGTCGTAAAGGGTCGTATGGTGTTCTATGGGGTCATATGGTGTTCTATGGGGTCATATAGTTTTGTATGACCCCTTAGGACACTATATAACATCGTTGGGGGTCATATTATGTCCTAAGGGGTCATATTGTGTCTTATGACCCCTTAGGACACCACATGGTGTTGTTATGGGTCGTATGGTGTTCTAAGGGGTCATATGGTGTTCTATGACCCTCTAGGACATTATATTATGTTGTTATGGGTCGTATGGTCTCCTAAGGAGTCATATAGTGTCCTATGACCCCTTAGGACACCATATGACCCCTTAGGACACCATATGGTGTCGTTAGGGGTCGTATGGAGTGCTAAGGGGTCATATGGTGTCCTATGACCCCTTAGCACATAATGTGATCCCTTAGTGCACCATATAGTGTCCTTAGGGGTCATATGGTGTCCTATGACCCCTTAGGACATAATATGACCCCTTAGGTGTTGTTAGGGGTCATATTATGTCCTAACAGGTTATATGGTGTCCTAAAACCCCTTAGGACACCATATGGTGTCATTAGGGGTTGTATGGTGTGCTAAGGGGTCATATTATGTTCTAAAGGTTCCTAGGACATCATATAACCCCTTAGGACACCATATGACCCCTTAGGTATTGTTAGGGGTCATATTGTGTCCTAAGGATTCATATGGTGTCTCATGACACCATATGACCCCTTAGGACACCATATCATGTGGTTATGGGTATTCTTGTGTTCTAAGGGCTTATATGGTATTATATGACCCGTTAGGATACCATATGACCCCTTAGGAAACCATATGGTGTCGTAAAGGGTGGTATGGTGTCGCAAGGGGTCGTATGGTGTCCTAAGGGGTCATATGGTGTCCTATGACCCCTTGGGACACTATATGACGTTGTTAGGGGTCATATTATGTCCTAAGGGGTAATATTGTGTCTTATGACCCCTTAAGACACCACATGGTGTCGTTATGGGTCCTATGGTATTCTAAGGGGTCATATGGTGTTCTATTACCCTCTAAGACACCATATTATGTTGTTATGGGTTGTATAGTCCTCTAAGAGGTCATATGGTGTCCTATGACCCCTTAGGACACCATATAGTGTCATTATGCATTGTATGGTGTCCTAAGGGGTCATATGGTGTTCTATGACCCCTTAGGACACCATATTACTCCTTAGGACACCATATAATGTCATTATGCATCATATGGTATCCTAAGGGGTCATATGGTGTTCTATGACACCTTAGGACACCATATGGTGTCATTAGGGGTCATATGGTGTGCTAAGGGGTCAAATGGTGTCCTATGACCCCTTAAGACACCACATGGTGTCGTTATGGGTCGTATGGTGTTCTAAGGGGTCATATGGTGTTCTATGACCCTCTAAGACACCATATTATGTTGTTATGGGTTGTATGGTCCTCTAAGGGGTCACATGGTGTCCTATGACCCCTTAGGACACCATATAGTATCATTATGTATTGTATGGTGTCCTAAGGGGTCATATGGTGTTCTATGACCCCTTAGGACACCATATGACTCCTTAGGATACCATATGGTGTCATTAGGGGTCATATGGTGTGCTAAGGGGTCAAATGGTGTCCTATGATCACTTAGAACACCATATGACCCCTTAGGTATCGTTAGGTGTCATTTTGTGTCATTAGGGGTCATATGGTGTCCTATGACCCCTTAGGACACAATATGACCCCTTAAGACACCATATAGTGTCGTTAGGGGTCATATGGTGTCCTATGACCCCTTACGACATAATATGACCCCTTAGGTGTTGTTAGGGGTCATATTGTGTCCTAACGGGTCATATGGTGTCCTATGACCCCTTAGGACACCATATGGTGTTGTTAGGGGTTGTATGGTGTGCTAAGGGGTCATATTGTGTCCTAAAGGTTTCTAGGACATCATATAACCCCTTAGGACACCATATGACCCCTTCAGTATCGTTAGGGGTCATATTGTGTCCTAACGGGTCATATGGTGTCTCCTAACACCATATGACCCCTTAGGACACCATATCATGTTGTTATGGGTCTTCTTGTGTTATAAGGGGTCATATGGTGTTATATGACCCCTTAGGATATGATATGACCCCTTAGGTGTTGTTAGGGGTTATATTGTGTCCTAACGGGTTATATGGTTCTCGACGACCCCTTAAGACACCATATGGTGTCATTAGGGGCTGTATGGTGTTCTAAGGGGTCATATTGTGTCCTAAAGGTTCCCAGGACATCATATAACCCCTTAGGACACCATATGACCCCTTAGGTATCGTTAGGGGTCATATTATTTCCTAAGGGGTCATATGGTGTCTCATGACACCATATGACCCTTTAGGACACCATATCGTGTCGTTATGGGTCTTCTTGTGTTCTAAGGGGTCATATGGTGTTATATGACCCCTTAGGATACCATATGATGCCTTAGGACACCATATGGTGTCGTAAAGGGTGGTATGATGTTGTATGGTGTCCTAAGGGGTCATATGGTGTCCTATGACCCATTGGGACACTATATGACATCGTTAGGGGTCATATTATGTCCTAAGGGGTAATATTGTGTCATATGACCCCTTAAGACACCATATGGTGTCATTAGGGGTTGTATGGTGTGCTAAGGGGTCATATGGTGTCTTATGACCCCTTAGAACACCATATGACCCCTTAGGTATCGTTAGGTGTCATTTTGTGTCATTACAAGTCATATGGTCTCCTATGAACCCTTAGGACACAATATGACCCCTTAAGACACCATATAGTATGCTTAGGGGTCATATGTTGTCCTATGACCCCTTAGGTGTTGTTAGGGGTCATATTGTGTCCTAACGGGTCATATGGTGTCCTATGACCCCTTAGGACATCATATGGTGTCATTAAGGGTTGTATGGTGTGCTAAGGGGTCATATTATGTCCTAAAGGTTCCTAGGACATCATATAACCCCTTAAGACACCATATGACCCCTTAGGTATCATTAGGGGTCATATGGTGTCTCCTGACACCATATGACCCCTAATGATACCTAAGGGGTCATATGGTGTCCTAAGGGGTTATATGGTGTTATATGACCCCTTAGGACACCATATGGTGTCGTAAGGCATTGTATGGTGTTATAAGGGGTCATATGGTGTCTTGTGACCCCTTATGACACTATATGACCCCTTAGGTGTTGTCATGGGTCGTATTGTGTCCTAATTGGTCATATGACGTTCTTTGACCCCTTAAGACACCATATGACCCCTTGGGACACTATATGGTGCTGTGGGTGGTATGGTGTCTTAAGGGGTCATATGGTGTCATATGACCCCTTAGGACACCATATGACCCTTTAGGATGCCACATTGTGTCATTAGGGGTTGTATGATATCCGAAGGGGTCATTTGGTGTCTTATGACCCCTTAGGACACCATATGGTGTCATTAGGGGTCTTATTGTGTCTTAAGGGGTCATATGGTGTTTTATGACCCCTTATGACACCATATGACCCCTTAGGAGACCATATGGTGTCGTTAGAGGTCATATTGTGTCCTAAGGGGTCATATGATGTTCTATGACCCCTTAGGACACGATATAACCCGATAGGAGACCATATATACTAATTTTCAAATAAGGAGAGATATAAGGGTGAAGAGAGATGAAGAACTAAAGAGAGGGAAAAGAACTAAAGGACAAGGACATAAATAGAGATATAGATATTAAGCAGTATGAAGTGAGAGAGAGAAAAACTAAAGGACAAGGATGGATAGAAAGAGGTAGACATATCTAGATATTGAAAAGGAGAGAGGAAGATAGAGATAAAAAAATGAAGATAAAGGGAGAGGGAGGTGAATAGATAGGGAGAAAGAGAGAGGTAAAGACAAAGATAAATATATGAAGAGATGGAGAAAAATGGATAGAGAGGGGTAAAGAGAGAGATTAAAAAAAGGAAGAGATAGAGAGATGTAAAGGAAGAGAAATATCGATAGATAGAGATATATAGATAGTGCAAGAGAGTGAGAAAGAGAGATAGAGATTATAGACAGGGATAGATAGAGAGGGAGAGAGAAAAAGAGGAAGATATAGAGATATATAAAGGCACTATAGAGAAGGATGTGGGGAGAGAGAAATATATATATATATATATATATAGATGGAGTAAATAAAGAGATAAAAGTAGAGAAAGGGAAAGATACTTCAAGAGGGCGATAGAGGAAGAGACAAAGAAGTAGATTAATCATGTATAGAGGAATATATATAAAGATAGAGGAACATATAAAAAGAGAGATTGATAGGGAAAGAGATGGAGATGTGAAGATGGAGATAGAGATAGATATGGATAGAACGTGATAGAGAGAGTAAGACAAATGGAGGGAGAGATGGAGTGAATAAGTGAGATTTAGAGATAATGAGATATAAATATACATGAAGATAGATCTATAGGGATATAGAGAGAGAGGGGACAAGATAGGGAGAGAAAGGAGGTGATAGAGACAAGTAATATATAAGTATAGGTAGTATAAGGTAAAGGAGGGAGATAAATAGAGAGAAGAGAGATTATTAGAGAGAAATATAGAAATAAGGAGTGACAATGATGGAGTGGGAGAGGGAGAGATATGAATACAAAGATGGAGATATATGCAGAGATGCATGTAACTTGGGAATTTATTTATCTACATGGAATGAGAAAATAAGTGACATAAGTAGAGAAGAAAGAGATATATAAATTATATTATATAAGTATAGATAGACAAGTGATAGGCAAAGGAGGTGATAGGAAAAAAAATGAGACTTTGTATGCAAAATTTATGAGTATTTAAAGTTTTAAAATTGAAGGACTAACTTCAAATGATTATAATTAATTTTTGGTCCATAATATCATCAAACTACCTCATCTATTTGATAAGTATATGAATTACCTTTCCAATGACTGTAAAAAATCAAAATTTCGATAAGAAACACAAAAGTTATGACCATTTTACTAAACTATATTTTTTATGTTGATAAAATCGGATATCCGATTTGAAAAGTATGATATCACAATAGTGACATCACAATGGTGACATCACAAATCGGATATCCGATTTGGTTTGGTATTACCAAACCAAATTCAAATTTCGCTCAACCCAAAGAAAAAGTCAAAGCGGATTTTGGTGTGTTTGGAAAGGTTGAAAACACATTTTTTTCTCCATTGCCACTTTTTGGCCCCCCTTGATCTTGCACATACCCTTTGCTCTATAATAAAATGAGTATACATTTTTACCTTAAAAAAAATCAATCCAATCAATTAATTAAATCAATTATATTAAGTGATTCAAATCAATCAAATGAATTAATCAAATTAAATTAAATGAATTAATCAACTCAATTCAAATCAATCAATTAATTAATTCCATTCAATTGTATTATGTGATTCAAATCAATCAAATGAATTAATCAACTCAATTCAAATCAATTAATCAAATCAATTAATCAACTCAATTCAAATCAATTAATTAATTCAATTCAAATATATTAAGTGATTCAAATCAATCAAATGAATTAATCAAATTAAATCAAATCAATAAAAATAACTCAAATGTACATGTGTACATATGTATATATTGCAAAAAATAACTCGGATGTATATGTATATGTGTACATATGTTGCAAAAAACAACTCAAATGTAAATGTGTACATATGTATAGCGATCCAAAAAATAGCTCGAATGTACATACGTACATATGTATGAGGATCCAAAAAATAGCTTGAATGTACATACGTACATATGTATGATGATCTAAAAAATAGCTCGAATGCACATACGTACATATGTATGACAATCCAAAAAAATAGTACATACATATCTATGCATATATATATACATGCATGTATACATATATGTTTGCATATATAGACATGTATCATGGTAAAAAAATACGAGTTCACTTGTTCTAATAAGTTAAGTAAGTTCATGGGGGATGACGCGCGTGCAGGAGATCGCGAGAGGTAGAGCTAGGGTTTCGAGGCCCTAGCTCGCGGGAGGCAACTATGCAGGTGTGGCGGGTGTGGGCAGTGCAGGGAGTCAGGGAAGTGCAGAGGGTAGGATTCGGCTGGGGGTGAGTGGGCTGGTGCGGTGGTCGTCGGGTGGCATTCGGGTGGCGCGGGAGAAGGGCTCCGGTCTGCTGCGATTCGTGGGCATCTCGTGGGTCTCACGTGGCTTTGGGGGTTTCGATGGGCCTCTCCCTTTGGAGTTGCTTGGGAGGGGTGGCGCCTTGGAGGCTGCGCATTCGTTAGGGGCCCTTCGGGTTGGGGTCCTTGGCTCTCCTTTTTTGCCTTTTAATTATTTGTGCGTTTTGATGTCGGGTTCTGGTGGCGAGGCTTCGCAGGCGGCTCCTGCCATGGACTTTCATGCTGCGGTGGGCTCAAAACCCCTACCTCAGAGTATGAAGACATTTACCAATAATCTTTTTTCATCATAACCAGGGGCTGGGAGTGTTGGTAGTTCTCACCTTATGAAGGTTAATGGGTGTCTGGAGAGATGCAGTGAAAGGTCGAAGCTGGTTATTCCTGCTGAGATGATAGCTGAGGACGTTGAGTACTACTCAAAACACTTGCTATATTGCAAATTTTTGGGAATGAGGGTATCCTCGCAGTTCCTGGAAAACTGGGCGCAGAGGACTTGGGCACCGGATGGGGAGATGGAGATCATGCTACTGGCAAACAACTATTTCATGGTTACTTTCAACTGCATGGAGGATCACAATAGGGTTTTTGAAGGAGGCCCGTATTTTTACAACCAGGTGGGGCTGTTCGTCAAACCTTGGCATGCGGAGTTTAACCCTTCGAAGGAACTCCCAAATAGAGTTCCTGTGTGGGTTTGGTTACCACGTTTTCCAGTGGAGTGCTGTCGGGAGGATGTGTTATGTATGTTGGCCGCTCTTCTTGGGAAGCTAGTGGGATCTTCATCGCAAACCCTAGGGAGAAAGGTAATGACCTTTGCATGCATCTGTGTTGAAATTGATCTCAGTAAACCTTTGCCAGATGCTATAGATATGTATGCGGGCTCTTACTCATGGGTGCAGCCGTTAGACTATGAGACCTTACCCTTCCATTGTCATTTGTGTCATGAGTATGGTCATTTACAGCATAAGTGCTCTAGATATAAACCAGTGGTGGGCCAACCTCAACAACTGGCCCAGAGTCAAGATAAGGCTGATAAACAAAAAGCTACTATGTCGGCCGAGGTTGTGGGTGCTGATGGGTTTGTTTTAGTTAAGACAAGGAACAGAAATCGTGGCCAGAAGAGGTACCTTCAGGAGAGACAGGAGGAGGACACCTTTAACAGATTTGAAGTATTGGATGACCTCAACCAACAAGAAGTGAATCCGGGGTTAACCTCTTTGGACCAAGGTGCTTGAGGGGGGGTCCGGAAGGAGTTATGGAGGATTTTACCCAGGCCTTGCTAGGGATTGGAAGTCAACAAATGGAGATGGAGCAGATAGTAGGGGCCGAGGTGGGACCTACTCCTATTGCAGAGGTGAATTTTGTTGGGGGGGGGAGGGTTCCCCAATTGCTCTGAAATTGGAACCGGTTGGAGCTAAAACTAATAAGTCTTATGTTCACCTGGGTCTTCATCAGAAAGATATTAAGAAAAGTGCTTCGGAGAAAAATTCCAAGGTTGGCAGAAAGAAGGACTTGGATAAAATCAAATTGATGGGAGAGAATTTGGTTTAGTCAGGGTCTGTAAAGACTTTGGATTCTCACTTTTCCAACCCTCCTAAATGATTGTGCTTTCATGGAATGTGAGGGGCTTGAACAATGGCCCTAGACAAAAAGTTGTTCAGGAATTGATTAGGAATCATTCACCTGATGTCCTGTTCTTGCAAGAAACTAAAGTCTCGGTGGAGAGTATGATGGGGTTGGTGTCGAAGCTCTGGGGGTGAGGCGAGTGTCAGTGTATTGGGGCAGCTGGCTCCTTCGGAGGGGTGGCATGTCTTTGGAATCCTTCAAATATCCGCCTTGTCTGGTGGGTGGCTTCCAGATCTTCATTATCCGGGGTTGCCTCTAGCCTTGAGACCGAAGATCTTATCTTGTTTACTAATATCTTAGCCCCCACCAATTTTTCAGGGTAAGCAAAACTTATGGTCTATATTTCTTGTATGCCAAGACTGGTCCCTTTTTATCCTTGGATTATGGCAGGAGACTTCAATGCTATCATTGAGTTGAGTGAGAAGAAGGGGGGTGTCATGTGGTTGGATCCTTCTTCTTTTCTCTTTTGGGATAGTATATCTTTGTTGCATTTGGTTGACATTAAGCCTGGCAATGGTTTGTTCACTTGGAACAATAGGAGAATGGGAGAATATTGGATTGCTGAGTGGTTGGATAGATTCCTGGTTTCTAGTTCTTGGGTCGGTGGGGGGTGGTCCACAAGTTCTGAGATTCTTGATTGGAGAGGGTCTGACCACTGGCCTATCAAGCTAGTCTCTTCTTCTGCCCGGGTTGCTCGCTCTCCTTCCTTCAAATTTTAGCTTATGTGGCTATGGAATCTCGATCTGCATGATCTTGTTGAGCAGTGGTGGAGGAAGGGGAGGCCGACCTTTGGCATTGCTATGTATACTTTTTCCAAGCAACTGCAGTTTGTCAAGTTTCAGCTGAAATAGTGGAACAAGTAGGGTTTCGCGAACATTTTTCATGCTAAGAAAGTTGCCCAAACAGTGTTAAACAACATCACCAATGAAATCAAAGAGCGGGGTTTGTCTGAAGCCTTGCTTAGGAAGGAGGACAGGGCTCTCAAGGTTTTAGAGGAATGGGAACTCAGGGAAGAAATTTACTGGAAACAGAGAGCTCGTAATGATTGGCTTCAAGCGGGTGACAAGAACACTGCTTTCTTTTTCAATTTTGTGAAAGCGAGACACCATGGAAACTCCATTTCTACTCTGGTCAATGATAGAGGTGAGATGTTATTATCCTTGAAGGAGATTTCTAGGGAGGCTCTTTAGTATTTCTGATCCCTCTTCAGTGAGGATTCTCAAGGGGAACTGGTGGAGGAGAACCAGGTTCTTGCTTGCATTCCTCCTCTCGTTACTAGGGAAATGAATGAGCAGCTTATGGGCCCCATTTTGTTGGAAGAACTCGAGAGGATTGTTTTTCACATGAGGAAAGGAAAAGCTCCTGGACCTGATGGGTTCCCAGTTGAATTCTTCCAAGAGTTCTAGGAAATCATCAAATTGGACTTACTGGAGGTAGTCCAAGAGTCCTAGAGGAACAAACAGATGTTGCGGGCCTTGAATGCAATCTTCATTGCGCTAATCCCTAAGTGTGATGGGGCCGATAGGTTAGGCCAATTCCACCCTATGTCTCTCAGTAATGTGATTTACAAGATCATCCCTAAGTTGATTGCAGAGAGGCTGAAGAAGTGTCTAGGGGTAGTTATCTCAGAGGAACAGAGCGGGTTTGTGGAAGGGCATCAAATTTTGGATGGAGTGGCCATTGCTACGGAGACCATTCATTCTATGGCTTCATCCAAGGAAAAAGCTATGTTTATCAAGTTGGATATGGCTAAGGCTTACGATAGAGTTCGTTGGTCCTTCCTCCAAAGGATCCTTAGGGCTTTTGGCTTTGCTGAGGAATGGATCCAATGGGTTATGAGTTGTGTTTCATCCACCTCTTTCTCAGTGCTAATCAATGGTGATCACACTGAGCTGTTTGGTGCATCTAGGGGCCTCTGCCAGGGGGAACCCCTCTCCCCTTACTTATTCATTCTCCTGGTTGAGGGTTTGGGGAGGCTGATCAAGCATAATGTGGGTCTGGGTAGTATTTAGGGGTGGAGTTGGGGTAATGACTTGCAGCCTCAGTCTCATCTGTAGTTTGTTGATGACATGACCTTGATGGGGCTTGCTCGGATCAGAGAAGCTACTAATCTTTGGAAGGTTTTGGATGTTTATTTGGCAGCCTCAGGTCAGTTGATCAATGAAGATAAGTCATCTATTCTTTTCTTCAACACTCCTGGAGCTATTTAAAGGAGGATTGCTCTTATCTTGAGGTTCCAAGTGGGTACTTTGCCATTGACTTACCTTGGTATTCCTATCTCTCCTGGTAACCCTCCTCGGGAGTCATGGCAGGGTCTCTTGGATAAATTTCACTCGAAGGTGGAACATTGGACTCACAGATGGTTATCCTTCACTGGGAGGGTGCAACTGATTCAGTCGGTGGTTCAGGCCCTTCTGATCTATCGTTTTATGCTTCAAGTGGCTCCTATGTGGTTCTTGAAGGGTTTGGACTCTTTGGCAAGGTAGTTCCTATGGGCAGGCAATCTATCTCCTCCAAATGGAGTCTTGTCAATTGGGACCTGGTGTGTAGCCCAAAGCAGTCGGGGGGGCTTGGTTTAAGGAAAGCTATCTTATTTGGGGAGGCCTTGGCAGCTATATTGTATTGGAGGTGGTGTGTCGAGTAGGATCGTGGTTGGGCTAAGCTTTTGGCCTACAAATATATGCAGAGGATCCCCGTACAAGAGGTTCCAATATATCCACTTGAGGGAAAAGGCTCAATGATTTGGTCTATTCTCAAGAAGGGGGCATCTCTCATTAAGGAGGGACTCTTTTGGATCTGCAGGAGGGGGAAGAGGTCCTTTTCTGGAACAACTCTTGGGATGGGTACCCCCCCATCCTTGTCCAGTTTCCTAATCTTGGGAACCTTAGCCAGAGATTTTTGGAGGCAGGGTGGTCAAGTGTGAGTGACTTCAAGGCTGTTTACCAGTGTGGGCGGCTGGAGCTGGAAAGGTGGAAGGCTCCTAGTGAGTGGCTGGTTGTTGGGATGGAGGAAGAGTGTGCTAAGTTGCAAGACATCCTGGTGAGTAGATATTGTAGTGCCCTCAAGGGTAGGGATGGACTTGCCTGGTCTCTGAATCCTAAGGGAATCTTTACTATGACTAGTGGGTATAGGGAACTCTTGAACTGAAGATTGGAGGGAAGAGAGGTGCACTGGTGGAAACAGGTTTGGAACAGTTTTTCTTGGCCGAAGTGCAACTGCTTCGCTTAGACTCTGGCCTTGAACAGATGCCTAACTTGGGATAATATTTGCAAGCGGGGATTCTTGGGGCCTTCTATTTGTGCTTTGTGTGGTAATGGGGAGGAAGACTCCTCACATCTGTTCTTCAGATGCCCCTTCTCTATGCTTATTTGGGACTACTGGTGGGGGTGTGGAAGAGTCCGTGTGTTCACGCTGACTCTTTGGTGGAATTTTGGAGCAGTTTGGGCAGACTCCCTATCTTGTCTTCCTTCCTCCAGACGGTCTGGTATATTGGGCCCATCTTCATACTCTGGTAGATTTGGCTGGAGAGAAACAGAAGGATCTTTTGTGAGGCTAGACTGTTAGTGCAACAAGTGTGGAATAGAACCATGGTTATGATTTGGGAGACGGTGGAAGCTAAATGTGAGGTGAATTTTCCTTTGCATAGAGATGAGGCAGATATTGTGAGTAGGTTGGGCTGGCATGAGTTGTCTCTGGTCTCCGCTTGTGTCAGAAGAGGTAGATGTGCTATGAAGAAGGTCCAAAGGGTGGGAAAGTGGAGACCCCCTCAGGATGAGATTATCAAGATTAACACCGATGGCTCCTCTAGGGGTAACCCAGGCCCTGCAGGGGTTGGTGGGGTGGGTAGGAACTATATGGGAGAGGCGGTTTTCTTCTTTTCAATGCATAAAGGGAGGCATTCCAATAATTATATGGAGGGACTGGCTATTCTCTATGCCTTGGAGCGGGCTTGGGAGTTGGGTAGTAGGAAGGTTATTTGTGAGTCAGATTCACAAATTATTGTTAAGTTGCTAACTGAGCAGAAGGTGAGTGGGATTAACTGGCAGCTGGCAAGGACTGTTCATTAGATTCTTTAGATTAGTTCTTTAATGGAGCAGGTGTCCTTCATCCACATTCCTCGTGAATGGAATAGAGCAGTTGATTGTTTGGCTAAGTGGGCTTCAGAACACGATAGTGATTGGAAGATTGAAGGTTGGGAGCATCTCTCCCCGGATTACTATCAAGTTTTGCGGAGGATTCTTGCTGAGGACATGGATAGTTATGATGTTGGATGATCTTGGTCTGGGCCTAGGGCTTTTTTTGTGGCCTTGGGGCTCTAGTCCTCCTTGTAATTTTTGTGCTTGATCTTCAATAAAGTTTTTACCCCTTTTATTCTAAAGTTAAGTAAGTTCATCATACATAAATTTTGGATCCTCTCTGTCTTTTACTATCTCTAATATCTTTTCATGATCTTCAATGGGCAACCTCCACTTTTGGGGCCACGACCTCTTTTTTGTAAAGTTTCAAATTGTAGTCTTGTTGCTATAACTAAGTGACTATACTGCAAAACTTTTTGGTTGGGCATGTATTCAGTAAATGTAACATCGTTGTTATCTATCTTCGTTTGTTGATAATAAATACCTTCAACAACGACTGGTCCAGTGGGATATTGTTGCCCATCAACATCTTCCACTGATTCTGATAATTTACATTTTGGTTTTGTGCATCGTAGTAGGTAATAGTCTTCTACATTGTCAGGATCTGCAACTACGACAAAAATATCACCTATACACCACAAATTACAAACAATTAAATTATAAAGTGTATGGTCAAATGTAAAATGAACTCAAATTAAATTAAAAATATAAATTGTACCTGACACAACTAAATCAGTAACACGTTCATAATCTGTTGAATATAAAGGATCATGAATATCTACAATGTCACTATCTTCATAAGGAGGCATTGTGAATAAATTTTTCATCTTCCATTGTGAAACAAATCCATCTCTAATGTTATGACATTATTGAATATTTGTATTGTTTTCAATGCAGTCAACACAAAAACATGATTTTTCTCTTACCCAAATCATAAGAGATTTGTTAATTTCTGTAGATGTGACTTATTTTCAATGCAATTTCGTAGAAAAATAAGTTGTACGTTCTCTTACTTGAATCACAAGAGGTTTTCTATGTCCTGTAGTTATCACTTGTTGCAATTTTCTAATGCCATTAATTGTTTAGCAATTCTAAGGATTGGATCCATCAATATCTTTAACTTCCCAAAAATAGTGTTTGTTGTATATCATGTCACGAGCACCAAAATGAATTTTGCACCATTCTACTATCTCACTTGAATTTTTTATGTTGTTACCTACACATTAACTTATTTTAGCAATTTAACTCTGACCCATAAGATACATGCTCTCCTATAAATGTTGAACATGTACCTCCAAGTTCATGTTGGTGAAGTGCACACTTCACATAGGCTCCTGCTCCATCATGCTCTCCTTTTCCATGTCCACTCTCAAAAAAGTTTCACAAAAACTTTAGATCAGGTTTAGCATGTTGTTGTGACAACCAATTGAATGCTTTTGCAGATTTAAATTGTCCTGTGAAGTTACAATCAAATATAATATTTATTAGTTTAGAAAACTTAATTATACTAGATAATTAAAAGGCTTAAGTAAAACTTAATTATGCTTGCCAACACATCCATCAGACCAAATCCAATGTTGTGAAGCACTTATCCGACGATATATGATATTTTAAAAAAAAATCTCAAAACAATGTGCTACATAACTCCTATCATGACAAGTATCATCACTGATATAAAAATGAACTTCCTTAATGATAATGCGTTCATCTTCATCAGATTCTAGACCATCCACATAAAACTCTGCATGTCTATACAAAACTTGTACGAAAATTGCAACCTGCTCAGAATGATAGTATTGACTTTGAATCTTTGTGCGAGGACTAAACGTATAGTTCTTAGAGAAGTCTAATATGGAAAGAATACAACCTAGAGGAAAGCAATTTTTTGAGATACGAAACTGTTTTGCTTGCCATCTTGCACCATGATAGTGTAGGATATGTGGATATATCATAATCTGAAATGTACACATGAACTCTTTGTAAGGCAATTCACTCTCTTTTAACACAATTTTTTTCTATTCAACTCCTGACTTTGTCTAGTATTTTTCATATTCAAATCTTTTCCATAGAATTTACATTGAAAGATCAACATTGTCAATTTGTACAAATTTCTTCAAATCTCCACAGTCAGCACATGTATTTTTTATACATTATACATTGTATTCATCTTAACCTTCTAATCTATCACATAAAATAGACTTCACAAATTATGTTGTATTTGTAGGGATGAGTACATTTGGATTACTTTCTGTCGTTGCCTTTTTATATGACTGGAGATGTAGTTGAAATTCAAAGTGATTTAGACAACAACAAGTTTCACATACCTTATTGATACGCACAAAACATGGTCGTAATCCGGAAATTCTTGTTTCAATTTGTGTTGTGTCTATAAACTATTTTGGATGTGCAATTTTTTTACCATCTCCATCTCTAATATGTATAGTGTCTCTTATATTGGAAGAAACACGAGAGTGACTGGTCCAACATTCAATAACAAGTCTTCTTACGTCTTCAACGATTCTATCTATTCGAGAAACCCTGCAAATATTGACCCAATTCTTTTCAATATTCTCATCCAACCTGTTTCTTTTCCAAATATATCTCTGGATAGTTCTTCTAGACACATTCAATAATTGAGCAATTGCTTGATTTTGTCTTCTCTGTGATAATTTCTTACTAGAAATCATAGTCATTAATGCTCTCCATGCAACACTTAAATCAATAGTTCGACTTGTGCTCTTGATACATTTAAGAGCTTCTTGCAAATTTTCAACCATTGTCTAATTTACTGATCCCTTTGATGATTTCTTCTTGTTATAAACACCCATCAACTCCAAAACGGGGGTCATTTATTTTCTCCTAAAAAACTTTGCAAACAATTGTGCTCTTCCAATTAGAGATTTATCTTGAAAATATTCGTCCCAAATTTTTTTGGAGTGTAATTTTAATGTGCTTTCTGGTACCATATCCTTAGCTGAAATCTCATCAAAAAGAGTGTCTTCATCCATTTCCATCAGATTGGCCATACTAAAGAAAAAATTCCTGGATTGACTAGGACCGGTTACTTCTCTTTCCTGAATCAGGGTCACTTCATTGTCAATGGGAACTTGATCTTGAGCAGGTGTTGTATCGCTTTTTTTTATTTCTTTTATTCGATCATACTTATGTAATCTAGCCCTTTTATTGGCCAGAACAAACTGATATTAAGAAGCAATTAGAATCTGCAAACCCCTAAATACACATTCTCACATGCACATATATGTCAAGTCAATTGGACCCAACTTTATTTATAAATATACACATATACACAATATATACACACATACATGCAGACACATACACATACATGCCGACATAGAAACATACATGTAGATACATACATGCAGGCACACACACATATGCATACATGCTGACACAGAAACATACATGTAGATACATACATGCAGACACACACATACATGTAGACACATAAACCTACATGCAAACACACACACATACATACATACACATATACATAGTATATACACAAACATACACATACACATACACATACACATACACATACACATACACATACACATACACATACACATACACATGCCCACATGCACATATATGTCAAGTCAATTGGACCTAGCTTTAAATATAAATATACACATATACATAGTATATACAGACATGCATGCAGACACACACATACATGCAGACACATAAATAGACACATAAACATACATGCAGACACACACACACACATACATACACATATACATAGTATATACACAAACATACACATACGCATATACATAGACGCACATACACATACACATATACATAGACGCACACACACACACACATACATACACATACACATACACATACACATACACATACGCATACACACATACATAAACACATACACACATACATACAGATACACATACAGATACACATACACATACACATACACATACACATACACATATACATACACATACACATACACATACACATACACATACACACACACACATACACACATATATTACCCATACATACACATAAATACATACATTCACATACACATACACACACATAAATACACACATATACATAGTATATACACATGCATACACATAAATACACACATATACACAATATATACACATTATACACACATACACATACATACACATATACATAGTATATACACATACACATACACATACATAATATATACACATACATACACATACACATACACATACACATACACATACACATACACATACACATACACATACACATACACATACACACATACATACACACATACACACACACATACACATACACATACACATACACATACACATACACATACACATACACATATACACACACATACATAGACACATACACATACACATACACAGACACATACACATACACATACACATACACATACACATACACAATACACACATACATACATACACATACACATACACATACACATACACATACACATACACATACACATACACATACACATACACATACACA